>NC_084796.1:218022161-218643589 GCF_963169125.1 Humulus lupulus | reverse complement strand
AATTCATGATTACTTCTTCTACTGTGTCGCAGTCACTATAAGTAATCCCCAAATCCACATTTTTACTTTTTACTTTTCACTTGCCATCTCCTCTCCAAGAACTTTGAAGAACTTCCGTCTCCAGAGCCCAAAAATTCACAGGGACTCACATCTGGACGCTCAAAAGCTTTCGTGTTCAGACTTCGTTCTTCATCTAAGTAAGTTTCACGAACTTCTTAAACGTTTGAGTTGCCATGCAAAACTATTTCATACTTATTTTTATCTCTAAACCTTTGCATGCTCTTGATTGAAACTGTTATGGGGATTGTGTATATATCAATAGATGTTTGATAGGGTAGTGAAGTAATGTTTCGTAGGAGTTAGGTGCCAGTTTGGTAGTCGAGATTGTAGTTTTAGGGCGTAAAATCGAAATAAAAATTTGATTTTTAGGCTAGTTGAAAAACTGGGTTTGTCCCGCCCCTTCAGAGTCGAAAAAGTTTTTTTCCCGAAATTTTTTTTACTTCCACTTTTCAATCCGTATTTCAAACTGCTTGTATAAAACTTAGAGTTTTTGATACAATGCTACTGGCCGTATAAAAGCTTAACTTTTATACGCGAGCAACGTTATTCTAACTCTCGACACAGATTTTTAGGATTTACGTTCTCACCTCTCCTTTCTCTATTCGCAGCTTTTCATGCAAGATCCGTGGGCAGGTGAAAGGCCTATCGATGAAGACTTGCTTGCCTAATTACTTGAAGACGAGGAGCAACCGTCGCTGTTGATACTAGAAATTCCTTTTTCTCGAAACCCACCCAATAGACCTCAGTCAAACCTTCCAGCCATGGGTAGAGTAAAATCCACTGCCCAAAAAAAGATACCTTCCAACCCTTCAAATCAGCCTGCTCCTCAAACTGGAATTCCCTCGTCCAGTGATCGGGAAAGGAATATCCCTGACCCTAACATTCAAAATCGCGCTCAGCCTCGAAACATCGTTCAACCAGACGTTGAATGGTACGTCGCCCCTTCTAGTCGAGTAACGATCAGGATGATCGCTAATTACATTAAAAAATACGGACTTCCAGGGATGACCCTAGTCCAACCAACCAAAGACCAACGGGCGAACTTGCCTGGAGGCACTTTCAGCGCCTGGTCGAGGTACCACATCGAGGCAGAAGCGATCCTGCCTCTTCATCCTTTTTTCCAAGGTGTGGCCAATTACTTCAGGGTCGCCCATTTTCAAATATCTCCCAACGGATAGAGAATGCTTGCTGCACTCTATATCCATAAGAAATAGCCCATCCCCACGGCACATGAGGTTAACTACCTGTTTGACCTAAAATCTAACCCCAACCAAGAAAACACAGGGTTTTGCCACTTATGTCACCAGGAAACAGTTCGCACTTTCCTGACTGACACCTATTATATCTCGAATGTGGGGAAGTACCATCTGGAGTACTTTCTTACCACTGACATGGTCGCGAACAACTTGGCCTTCACACAAGGAGGTAAAGTCTTTGTACCACTGGTCGTTTATCTTTCTTCAATTTTTTTTGTTGCATTTCCCTTAGAAATTTAGTGTGTTTTAGGCCCATGGTTGCGACCAGACCCTACTCCAGACATAGAGATTCGATCAGCCCTCCTGGCCAGCATGACCGACATAGAGAAAAGTGTCAAACAGCTGGTCACCGAGGCCAATCTGAGATTGGTCGGCCTTTTGGTCCCTCACCAGGATGTGAGGGAGTCAACAACGGAAAGTGCCACTGGTGGAGAGGTTCCCGAGCAGCACCCAGACATGTCAAAACCAACTTCGAGGAGGGAAACTGGAGTGACAATAAGGGAACTATCCAACACCCCACGGGCTGCTGCTCCCCCCGCCCCAACGGGAAATGGAAAAAAGAAAGCCACCGAACCTCTCAAGCCCCTCGATGAATCTTCGGATGAGAACGGTACTGATCTCTTGCTCGTAGATAGTTTGCCAATTCCCTGTCACTTGTTTGATGGGGACGAAAACTTTAAGTACACTCCCAATTTAGATTCAGACTTCTTCATGCCAGAGAGTGAGTGTAACAGAAGTAGAATATATAATGTAGCGACCAGTAATGATAGCTCGGGTATTTCATTTACAATTTTCTTTGTTGCTTTTCCTGACATAACATACTCAATCGTTTATACTAACTCAATGTTCGTGTATTTTCTTTTCTTACAGACATTGACTCCGAGAATGTGTTCGACATATATAGTGCCCCCGAGGCTCCTGAAGCTCCCTCGAGCAAGGAGAAGATGAGCAAGCGGCATCCCGGGGAAAGCTGTAAAGCGCCTCCGGTAAAGAATACCCATACTGCAGGCCCTTCGGCAAACAGACCTTCAACAAATGTAACACCACATCCTTCTCCTCTTGATTAGAAAAATCCTCCTGCTCTTGTCGGGTCGACACCTTCTCCACCGGCCCCAACCGACCAGACTCAGCAGGCTGCTCCTGCTTCCACAGGGGGCGTCGAGTCGCGCCTTATGATCAGTCAAAGACAAGGTGGCCAAAATTTTGAAGCACGAACGTTGCTGAGAGGCGATGGCTAGGATGGAGATGATGGATGTCGACCAGATCTTAACCTACACATTAAATGAGTTTGCCAGTGTAAGTTATCTTTTTCTGTGGAGACAACCCTTTTATACTCTACGGTCATTTTAACTTTCGCTCTGATCGCAGGCAATGCTGACCCTTACTGTCGGCCGGCTCCACTTGGGTGCTATCACCGAGCAGTCATGGGCTTTGGAGCAACGGCATGCTGAAGAACTCAAAGTTGCCGAAGCGAAATATGCTGAACAGCTTGAGGCAGTGCTTGAGGAGAAGAACAAACTGGCTAAGGAGTTAAGGGAGAAGCAGACTGCCCTGGATAAGGTCATCGAGCAAAGAGACAATTTCAAGGAGTATAATTGCTTCAACTATCGCGAGGCTAAAAATCTTGAGGAGGACTTGAACGCGAGCAGACAGGAGACTGCAACATTGGAGGGTCGAGACCACAACTCGAGAAGCTTGGAAAAGCTAACGCCAGCAATTTGGAAAGGTACAAGAACGCCACAGTTAAGTGTTTCTATGAATTCTGGAAACACAACCAAGAGGATGATTTCAGATATCTTCCCGAGCGCGCATGGCATGCTGAGATAGCCCGTTGCGTTGCTCCATTGGTGGAAGAAGAAAGAGCAAGGGTACATGCCTCGCCCGAAATCTCCTTGGCCACTAGCGTGGATGGGGCGGACAATGAAGCTACAACTGTCGTCGACCAGGGCATCCCTCAAGATCCTTCAGTCTCATAGTCTGCTATTTTTCTTTCTCTTTAATTTTTTATGTACACGGCCTACGGGTCGTGCTGTAAAGACACTTATTTTCTAGTTGAATATTTATTGCTGCACGGGCAGCTTTTACTTTTAATTGAACAATTACATCCGAGCAGCGACTGCTCGCGGTGTAAAAGGATCCATTTTTATATTATAATATATTTGCATCTTATTATAACATCTGTTCGCATAACCGAACTTATCATAGTCCTTTGGTTTGATTTAACAAAATATAAAATTTTGAAAAATACTCTAAGTACCCTAGCATGCTTTCACTTATTTTTCTCATGTGTTTACATACCTTTTGATATGCTTTTCTTACTAGATACCTTATGTCCCCCCCAAGTGATCGAGGAGCTTTAGGTCCTTGGTCACTTGCCTTGACCAAAACATGTTCGAACAATACTGCTCTGAGCAAAATAATTAAAATTGTAATACAACAAAACAACACACGTAATGAGAAAATACTTGTATAAAATACAATAATTGGCAAGAATGACTGGCTGCGCACAGTCCTTTATATTTCTTGTAATAAATGGACAAAACGTGTCTGTACAAGTGATAAAAAAGATCTTACACTTATAAGCGATTAGTCACATAAAATGACCAACCCTTTTTCATAACTTGTAAAAAGTAAAATTAATACAAGCCAATCCTTTAAGAAGGATTGTTCATTGATAGTACTTGCGCAGGTGTTCTCCATTCCAATAGCGAGGAAAGAGATCTCCATTTAAGAAAGCAAGTTTGTAGGTGCCTGGATGGAGGACTTCATCAATCTGGTAAGGTCCTTCCCAATTAGGTCCAAGTACTCCAGTAGCTTGGTCGCAGGTGTTTATGAAAACTCTTCGAAGTACTAGATCTCCGACATTGAATTTCCTTTCTTGCACTTTAGAATTGAAATACCGGGCGACTTTTTGCTGGTACGTAGCTACTCAGAGTTGGGCTTGCTCATGCTTCTCATCGACCAAGTCTAGGGATTCCATCAGTAGTTGGCTGTTCGAACCTTGCTCATACGTTATTCTGCGATGCGAAGGCAGATCTAACTCAACAGGCAACATAGCCTCATACCCATATGCTAAAGAGAATGGAGTATGGCCTGTTGCTGTTCGGTGGGAAGTTCTGTACGACCAAAGGATCTAAGGAAATTGCTCTGGCCATGCCCCCTTAGCTTCTTCCAGTATTTTCTTTAGAGTATCCTTTAGAGTTTTATTGATTGCTTGGACTTGTCCATTTGCTTGGGGATGAGCGACTGAAGAAAAGCTCTTGATAATCCCATGTCTTTCGCAAAAGTCCATGAATAAATCACTATCAAACTGTGTGGTGTTATCTGAGACAATTTTCCTTGGCAATCCATAGCGGCAAACGATGTTTTTTATCACGAAATCCAACACCTTCTTGGTCATTATGGTTGCGAGTGGCTTAGCTTCGACCCATTTAGTGAAGCAGTCGGTGACAACCACAGCATACTTGACGCCGCCCTTTCCTGTGGCAGAGATCCGATTAGATCTATGCCCCAAACTGCAAACGGCCACGGGCTTTGCATCTGTTTAAGCTCATTAAGGGCTGCTCGTGGGATTTTGGAGAACCTCTGGCACTTCTTGCACCTCCGTACAAACTCCATCGAGTCTTCATTCATCGTGGGCAAGAAGTACCCTTGCCTAAGGTTCTTTTTTTACAAGATTTGCCCCCCAGCGTGTTCTCCACAAACGCCTTTGTGTACCTCTTTCATAAATTCTTTGGCCTTCTCTTTTGAAATACATCTGAGGAGTGGCATTGAGTATCCCCTTTGGTACAAGATTCCATCGACCAGGATATACCTAGCAGCTTGCCGCTGAAAGGTCCTAGCTTTGTTTATGTCCGTTGGTAACACGCCTTGCGTCAGATCCTCTATATATGGTACCATCCATGTATCTGCCATCTGTTAGGAGTGTGTCCTAAAAGCATGTAAAGACATTTGTTTTTTCTGTGAATAAATAAATACAATGGTTTATTATTATTGTCATATTTAGATTGTTAAATTATTGTTTGAATAATTTTGTAAATATCATAAAAATTCCATATTCATTATTGAGGGTGTGATCTTGTATTAGTACGAGAGAATTAAGATCACATGAATGAATAAAAATAGTCAACAACAACAAATTAAAGTTATGGTATTCTTTAATTGGAGTTGTAAGTACGGTTTACTGAGTATCATAATGATACAAATAATCTAGATTCAGATTATTGATGTGGAAAGACATCTCGATAAAGGTGCTTTATATAATATGATTATATATGACATGGACCGATATGAATTAAACTCTTTATCCAAAAAAACATTTAACAATAAAGACTTGTAATTCATATCATAACAGATAATCATTTATAGATCAACCTAAATCCTGAGTGTTCATGAACTCCTGTTCATGTTTATTAAATCTTTTGATTCACTCGTTAAGGTCTCTTCAAAGCATGAGGCTAATGACTTTTGTTTTGGAGATTTAATATCATGGATGGCTGGGAACATGTATCAACAATATGGAATCTAATCTTTCCTAACGGATCGTATATTAGTTCCCTTAAGGGTTAATTCTGGAACTGAATGATTTTGAGCTCAAATCTATAATTAGATTATAGATTAATTATTCACTAGTGAATTAATGGTACTTAAGGAATAAGAAGTAAATTAGAAAGGTTAAATGGTAATTCTTCCATTCTAATTTATGAACTAATTAATTAGAGGGTTGAACTATTGCAAGATGGTTATATCTATGGACGACTTAAGAAAAAGATTTCTGTAAAAGTACATCTATAACATAAAGAGTGCAATTCTGAATTTATAGTGGAGTAATATCATAATTAATAAATTAACTATTATAGTTAAAGAGTTTAATTATTTAGTTTCAATTTATTGGAGCTTAATGTTATAGGTCCATGGTCCCCGAAATGGCTCAAATAATCACTGTCAAAGGCAAATACAAAAATGGGCAAAAATGGGCAAAAAGGACTTATGTGATAAGTAAAATATTTTTCTATGTATCAAACATAATTATTTGATTTAACAAAAATATAATTAATTTATTTTTTGGGATTTTTTTTGGTATTTAAATAATAATAAAATTGGTATCAAACATGCATGCGGTACACGTGTGGCACAGTGCACATGCACTGTGCTACACGCATAAGAGAGAGACTTGGTCTCTTGATTCCACAATTTTAGTTATTTAAATATTAAATAAATAATGAGATATTTTGATTTGATTTAAATATTATTATTTAAACAAAAATCTGATAACTGATCAGTTATTTTGAATTTGTTTAAAATAACAAATATTTTAATATATTGGATATTATTAAATATTGGATATCAGTTTTCACAGAATGTACGTTTTTAGGGATAGAAAAATATCTAGGATTCTTTGAGAGAAAAGAGAACAGTGACAAAAACAAAAGGCATTGTTCTTCACAAAACCTAGGTCCAAAATTTATCAGATCTCATGTGTTGAGAATATCTGATAAATAGTTATTGCCTATTATTTGTATAGCGAGCCCACACTCGTTCTTTGGGTGACTGAGAACATTTTGGAAGATCTTGGTGTGAGATCTCAAGGATTCAGCCATACGAAAAGATAGCAGCAAGGAAGGACCTGAGGTAATGTTTCTATTCTTGTCCTTGATTCAATATATATATGAGTGTGAAGAAGAAGATCTAGAAATCTTATGGGATTAATCTGACAATTTGATTGTTGTTCCGCTGCGCATAATCTCTGATTTGATCAATAAAAACCAACACCATCTGGATCACCATAGTGGTCTCCTCGGCTCGGATGCTTGGCATAGACAGCCGCTCAACCGGTACTATATTAAGAGTATCAGTAACCTTCGTACTTGCTAATTTGGCCAAAGCATCGACATTGGAATTCTGGTCGTGAGGTACTTGCTGGAGGGTGTATTTGTCTAACTAAGTCAATAAATCTTTTATTTTGTTTGAATAGGCAACCATCTTTAAACCTCACACCTGGTATTCTCCCATGACTTGATTCACCACCAGCTGAGAATCACTGTAGATGTCGAGCACCTTTATATTCATGTCCATAGCTAACCGCAACCCAGCGAGTAATGCTTCATACTCGGCTTCGTTGTTAGAAGCAGTAAAGTCAAACCTGATTGCGCAGTGAAATCGATGCCCTTCCGGCGTTATCAATATCACTACTGCTCCGGCGTGGCACTCGTTAGAAGAACCATCTGTAAATAATTTCCACGAGGGAGCTTGGTTTTGAGACTCAGGCTCATTAGGCTCTTCAGTCTGTTCACAATCTGTAAGTTCAGTGAACTCTGCAATGAAGTCAGCCAGGGCTTGCCCTTTTATTGTTGCTCTTGGCAAGTAAGATATATCGAACTGCCCAAGTTCGACTGCCCATTTTAACAATCTACCTGCAGCCTCTGGTTTTTTTTAGGACTTTCCGTAGAGGCTGGTCGGTCAAAACCGCGATTGGGTGAGCTTGAAAGTAAGGCCGCAACTTTCTGGAGGCCAAAATTAAGTAATAGGCTAACTTTTCAATAGGTGGGTATCGCAACTCCGCTCTAATTAGACTCTTGCTTACATAATAAACAGCCTTCTGCACACCTTCTTCCTCACTTACTAAAACAACACTAGCAGCATATTTCGTGATCGCCAGGTAGATGAACAAAGTTTCCTTATCAACCGGTTTCAATAGGACCGGTGGTTGCTCCATATGTGTTTTCAATTCCTAGAAAGCCTGCTCGCTCTCCTCCGTCCATTCAAAATTTTTGTTGCCTCTAAGCAGATTAAAGAATGGAACGCACTTGTCTGTTGACTTTGAAATGAATCTACTGAGAGCGGCAATTCTTCCAGTTAAAATTTGAACATCCTTAATATTTGCTGGCAATTTCATATCGATCAGGGCTTTAATTTTCTCGGGTTTGGCTTCAATTCTTCTCGAGTTAACTATAAATCCCAAGAACTTCCCTGATTCTACTTCGAAGGAGCATTTAAGGGGATTCAACTTCATCTGATATTTGTTCAAGACGTTGAAGCACTCCTGCAAATCCATTATATGCCCTTCTTCCTTCTTGGACTTGAACAGCATGTTGTCGATGTAGGCCTCCATGTTTATGCTGATCAGTTCTTTAAACATGTGGTTGACTAGTCGCTGGTAAGTTGCACCAGCGTTTTTCAAACCGAAAGGCATTACTTTGTAACGGTAAAGCCCTGTATCAGTCTGAAAGCTAGTGTGATCCTCATCAGGGGGATGCATACTAATCTGATTATACCTAGAGTATGCATCCATAAAAGAGAGAATCTCATGCCCTGCAGTGGCATTGACCAGTTGGTCGATTCTTGGGTGTGGGAAACAATCTTTGGGGTAAGCTTTATTAAGGTTTGTGAAATCCACGCACGTGCGCCACTTTCCATTTGGCTTGGGAACTAGCACGAGATTAGAGACCCATAATGGATAAAATTCCACCCTAATGAATCCATTCTCCTTCAGCTTTTTGACTTCTTCTTTTAATGCCTTTGATCTATCTTTGTCGAGCAGCCTTCTTTTTTGTTGCACCGGTGGAAAACTCTCGTCGATGTTCAGGTCATGGCTGATGACTGCAGGGTCTATCCTGACCATGTCTTTGTGTTACCAGGCAAAGACTTATTGGTTCCTCCTTAAAAACTCCACCAGTGCTTGTTTTGCTCTTCTCTCTAAGTTTTTACCGACTTTCACAACCCTGGTCAGATTTTCTTCATGGAGTTGGACTTCTTCAAGGTCCTCGATGGGTCCAATTTCTTCCTCAAAATCCCCAAAGCGATGATCCAAGTCTCTATCCTCTCTTTGGGCAAAGCCCTATTTGGTGACATTATCACCTGATTGGGCCTGAGCATCAATTGCCACTTGCAACTCTTTTCTGGGAACATCTCTCGATACACCCTTCTTTGCCTTGGTGATCAAGGCGTTGTAGCACTCCCTTGCTTCCCACTGATTTCCCAATACGCATCCTACCCTTGCATCTGTCAGGAATTTCATGGCAAGGTGCCATATTGAAGTGACGGCCCGTAGGTCAACCAGGATTGGTCTCCCAATTACAACATTGTATGCTGAAGGACAATCAACTACTATGGAAGTAGTGAGAATGTCCTATTACCAGGTGCAGTACCTGTTGTAACTGGAAGCCTAATCGACCCTGCTGGGGCGAGCCTTTCACCGAAAAAATGATAAATGGTTTGGTTGCATGGCTCCAGGTCTTTCCAACCCATTGCCATTGGGCTTTTCCAACCCGTTGGCGGCTTTGGCAGGTTCTTCCTTGGGCCCCTTGTCTTTTGTTGGCGATTTCCCTTCGTTGGCAATCGCGTCTTCGAGCTTAATATATCGATCAGCCCGATCCAAAAACTCTTGGGTACTTCTTACCCCATTCTTTCTGAGGCTACTCTAGAGGGGTGAATGGTGCCTAACCCCAGCAGTTAGAGCCATAATCTTACCTTCATCACCCACTGTCTTGGCTCCAGCTCCTGCTCGCATGAAGCGTTGGACATAATCTTTCAAGGTGTAATGCACCAAATTTCCTAATAAGGTTTAGGAACTTGATTAGGAGGCCGGGAGGGCCATAATTGATTTATTATAGTATTTAATGATTATATGCATGTTTACGTGAATTATATTATCATATGTTAATTATGAGGGTAATTTGGTAATTTGGCCACTGTGGGCGTGATTGTATATCTTGGGTGCATGGTTGTGATTAATTAATATAGCCACATTATAAGGTGGATTGGTTCGAGCTAATCGACATGAGACGATCATGAGATGTAAGTGTTCGGTCTAGTCATAATGGGTTTGAGCTCGGGGCTCGGGGTGAGTCTCGGGGTGATATTAATGGTTATAGCGTTACCGGGGATTTGAGGGTAACGGGATATGAATTATTGGTGTTTGAGGATATTGGGATTAGCGGGAATTGGGAAGCGTTAATTATGATTAACGGGATAAGCGGAAAGTACCAATTTTACCCTTGAAATGGTTTTAGAGGCTTTAGGTGGCTTAAGGGTATTTTGGTCATTTGAAGGGATTTATTTTACCCTTTAGTTGGCAGTAGAAGGATAAAGACTAAACAGAACAAAAACAGGGGTTGTCTTCTCCCTTCCCGTACATCATTCTTCTCTATATTTCTCTTGGTGTTCTTGAGCTCAAGGTGGGGTTTTAAGCTAGGGAACTCAAAGGCTGGGTTGGTGGACTTGGTTCAATCATTGAAGGAGGTTCAAATCCGAATTTGAGGTGAGTTTTAGTGACTGGTTTCAGGTGTTGCTCTGTTTTCCTTTTAGTTTTCAATTCATGGTTTTTGATGTGGAAAGTGGGAATCAAAGGGAGTTTTTGTGTTGGTTTGATTGGGATTTGATGAGGGTAAGCTATGGGTGTTGTCTAGAGGTTAAATTGAGTGTTTGGAGGAGGTTTGGAGTTGGTTCGAAGGGTTGGTTCCAAGGGAAAACGCAGGGGAGAGTTGGCTAGTGCGTGCTGGTTTCTTGGCTGATTTGCGAAATGAGCCGCGGCCTGTCTATGGTGTGCCGCGGCCTGTGTTGGCTCTAAAGGTGAAAATGGCTCTGTCAGGAGGGTGAGCCGCGGCATGGCTGTGGTGAGCCGTGGCCCATCAGGGCAGATTTGACCAAAATTGTGTTTTTAGCCTAGGGATGTCTACCATAGGCCTCGGGGTTAGTCCTAGTACCCGGTTAAGTGGGGATTGATGTTCCGGAGGCTAGATATTGATTTGGGAACTTAAGTTGATCATTTTTATTGATGATACCTTATATTTGGTTATGACTAGGTGACCGCTAAAGAACTAAAAGTTGATCGTTCTCAAGGGTTGTTCTTTAAATCGTTCTAGCTCGACTTTGAGGTAAAAAAACTGCACCCTTGTATATGTGACATGCATGGCTATTATGATGCATGTTGGTTGATTATTGAGTATGACATGCGGGGTTATTATTGATGCATGTCAGTTGATTATTATGTATGACATGCATGGCTATACTTGATGCATGCTGGTTGACTATGAAACGTGACATGCATGGCTGTTATTGGTGCATGTAGGTTGACTATTAAACGTGACATGCATGGCTGTTATTGGTGCATGTAGGTTGACTATTAAACGTGACATGCATGGCTGTTATTGGTGCATGTTGAGTTGCTGGATATATTGCATATGATGCATGAGAAACATGTGATTGGGACAAGCTTTATATACTGAGTATGATATTGTTCAGAGCTTGAGCCTCTGTGTTTACGCATGGTCCTAATAGCACTAATATCTATCTAGTAAGCATGCTAAATGCCTCGTTTACGGATATGGAACATGAGATATATGAATGGTGGCATGTCTTACTTGTGAATGACACTGACTAGTCAGGGACCGACTCCAAAGTCGAGAATCACGCATTGAATGGCTCTATGGCATTAATGCTAGACCGACCCTAGGGTCGAAGAACTTATAAGCGCTTGCCTGGTCTATGACCAGATGTTTATAACCAAGGTATATGACCCCGGTGACCGTTTGCACATGGCTAAGGGACATTGTCCATAGTTTCGACTCTAGAGTAGTGAGGAAGGTTATGTTGGTGACCAATCACCTTGCACCTGTCCTAATCGAACTTATGAAAGGATCATTTATTAGTTAAGCCTTGGTGACCCTATCGTCACATGGCTAGAAGGAGCGATGCTCATTATTGTGACTTTTGGCTATTGTCACCTATTTGCTTGGACTGATAGTCCTGAATGGTTATTATGATCGTTGTTGATATTATATCAAGCTTTATTGGGTTTTCTTGCTGGGCTTCGGCTCACGGGTGCTACGTGGTGCAGGTAAAGGCAAGAGGAAGCTGGACCATCCTTGAGTTGGAGAGCTTAGGTGATGACGTGTACATATGCAGCTGCTCGTCCGTCACGGCCGAGGTTTACAGTGGAACTAGGGTTGAACCCTGTTTTGCCGCTTAGAACGGCCTGTTGTAAATGTTTTCTGTAATAAACTCTGAAATTTATATTTTTGGGATCCCAATGTATATACTAAACGTTCTAGTAAAACGTTACACCCTAACCAAAATGTTTAATCCCTAAACCGCTAATCATACTTAGTTCACGATTTTGGCCAAATGACTCGATTAGCGGGTTTAGCACTGTTTACAAGGCACACCGTAACGGTCCCTGGAGTTGGGGCGTTACACAAGGGCTCTCCCTCTTTCTGGCGTATCTCGACCAGTTGGTTGGCCTCTGTGGGGTGTATGCGACCCGTGTAGAAGGGTCCGTAAAATTCCTTTACGAACATCTCCCATGATACTACACTAGCAGGAGGGAACTTAAAGAACAACTCATGGGCGGTGTCAGACAGTGTCGCTGGAAAGATTCGGCAGCGGGCATTTTCCAACACTTCCTGTATATCCATTTGTATCTCAAACTTATTAACGTGAGATACTGGGTCTTCGTACCCGTCAAAATTCGGTATTGTTGGCATCTTGAACTTACTGGGGGTCTCCGTAAAAAGCGGGTGCCCCTCCTCCTATCGTACTCAAAATGGGACGTTTGTCCCCTTACCAGTTGCTGTACCGCCTGATTCAGGGCATCAATCTGAGACTAAACAGCTTTGGGGACTTCTGGGGCCACCAGTGCCAGGGGAGCGTACTCGTCGTACCTTTCATGACAGTCGTTAAGTACGTCCCTTAGATCATCGTCTCTACGTCTCTGCTCACCAGCTCCTAGCCGACAAAAGACGTTCTGATGCCTAGGTTGCCCCCCAACGTTGTGGCTAGCTGGCCTATTTTTTCTAGGTGGGGGGCTTCTGCCTCCACCTCTTTCCTCATTTCTCTGACCAGCATTTCTTCTGCCAGAATCAACTTGATTATAGTCGTGGCCATAATTGAATTATGGCTGACTACGACGTGACCGGTTGTTCACACTATTTCCTCCTCGGTCTGGCATTTCCCAAGCATCAGAGGGAGGCCTGCACTGGTCATTGGGTCCCCGTGCATTGTTATGCCGTGGGGGGCCCCTGACCGCAGAGCCTGACTCGGTGTTCCTCCTATTGGCAGAAGGATGCTGCCCCCTACTTGGTAGATTTGGCTCTTCATCATCTGGGCATCTAGGGATACGGGGAGACTGCCCTACCCTATTCTGCCTTGGGCGTTGGGGATTGCCTCGGCCAGCCTGTGATGGAGGCTACTGCTCAGGATCCCTAGGTGTGACATCATCCTGAGCCGTAGGCAGCTGCTCCAGCCTTTGAGGGCTTGCTGCCTGTAGTGGAGGGCTTGGATTGGGACCTCATTGAGGTGGTGCATTCGGTGGCTGATCTAGTTGGGAGGCTAGCATAGCCTGACTCCGAGCCAATTAGATGGCTACCTCAAGAGCGGCCATGGCATCCCTCTGCCGACGATTCATTTATGCCTGTCACTCACTCAGCTCCTAGCGCTGGCGTTCTATTTCTCTTTGCTGTAGCGCAATCGTCTTCGCAACACTCTCCTGATTGGCCCTCAGATTAGCCAACTCATCTTGCAGCACTCCTAGCGTTGCCCTCAGTGTTTCGAAATCTAACTCCTCCTCATCAAACTCCAAATGTGGTTCATTCTCAGCCACATTTGGGGGAGGAGGTTGGGATGGTGCAGCGCCAGCATCCTGTCCAGTCTTCTTGGATGTTTTTGCCATTAGATTTTTTCACAGTTTTTCATCAAACTCTCAATGAAAGCACCAGAATGTTGACCCTTGATTTGGCCAACGACACAGAGTCAAATGTACGACAAAAGATAAAACGAAAATTAAGAATTTAATCCAATGGAAAAGAAGAAAACACCAAGGATTTATACTGGTTCGGCCCCAAAGAATGGTAATGACCAACATCCACGTAGTGCTATTATTGATATTGAATCTCAAAGCCGTGATCAAAGAACTAGGGTTCTTGAGTTTGACAAACCTTGGAAGAAATACAATGAAGCGATGGATAATTGCACTATAACTCTCTTTCTCTCTCTATCTTAGCAAAAAGATTCAGTCATCAAAAAGTCCCTTCCTTGAGTTATTTCATGTATATTTATAGGCTCAAAGAGGGTTACACAGGCCAACGGGCCATATCTTTCCTTAAAAACTGTGTATCAAGGTAATAATGAGGAAATATTAAAAATTATTATAAGATTATAACTTTAGAAGTAAATAAAACAAACTATACGACCAGATTGGTTGTAATGCCCCGAATTCTCCGATATGGTTTAATTGCGGGATTAGTAGGCCGGGAGGGCTATACTTGTTTAATTATGCCATTAATCGAATATATGCATGTTTATGTGAATTATATTATGATATGATGTTAAATGCATGCATGTGCGTCCACATTTCATGACAGGGGTATGTTGGTAATTTGGCCCGTTGAGGGTGTAAATGTATATTTGTATGCATGTCGATGATATATTATTGAGGCCACATTATAATGTGGATTTGTTCGAGCTATTCGGAATGAGACAATCTTGGAATATTAAGTAGCGGTTTAGTCATAACAGGATTAAGTTCGAGGCTCGGGGTGAGTCTCGGGATGATTAAATGATTAGAACATTGCCGGGAGTAAAAGGTTAACGGGTTATGAATTATTGGTGTTTGGGAATTTTGAGGATAGCGGGAGTTGGAGAGCGTTAATTATGATTAACGAAATAGGTGAAAGATGACGATTCTACCGTTGGGGAGACTTTAGAAGCTTTAAATGACCTAGGGGCATTAAGGTCATTTGGCTTGGATTATATATGTTTTAAGTTGGCTGTAGAAGCATATAGAAAAAAACAGAGCAAGCTTCTCCTTCCCGTACATCATCTTCTCCCTAATTCCCTTTGAATTTTTTGGTCCCAAATTGAAGTAGCAAGCTAGGAAATCAAAGCTTGGAGGTTATAGACTTAGCTCATCTACTAAGGAGGATTCAAAACCAGCTGGAGGTAAGGTTTGTCCATGAATTTCAGGTGTTACTCTGTTTTTCTTTTAGTTTTCAGCCTATAGATTTTGATGTGGAAAGTTGGAATCAAGGGGAGCTTTTGTGTATGTTTGATTGGGTTTTGGTGAGGGGTGATGTAGATGAGGTTTAGGGGTTGAATTGGATGTTTTGGTAAGTTTTGGGGTTGGTTTGGAAGGTTGGTTCCAAGGAAAACGCAAGGGAAGAAAAATGAGGGTGTTGGCTGAATTGGGGCCGAAGGGCTGCGGCGCTTGGGGAAGGGCCGCGGCGCTTGAGGCAGAGGCGTGAGGGGATTGTTTCTATTTCAGGGAAGGTCTGCGGTGCTTGGGGAAAGGCTGCGGTGCTTGAAAGTCATTTTGGCCAAAAATGTGTTTTTGACCTAGGGATGCAAACCTTAGGCCTCGGGATCGATCCTACTACCCAGTTTAGTGGGATTCGATGTCCCAGAGGCTAGGTCTTGGTCCAGAAATATTTTATTACCCAATTATTGATGGAATCCCATAATTGGTTATGACCAGGTAACCGCTAAAGGACCAAAAGGTTGATCGTTCTCAAGGGTCGTTCTTATTATTAATCCTCGCTCGAACCCGAGGTAAGAAAACTGCACCCTGTGTATATGTGACATGCGTGATTGTATTGAGGCATGTTGATTGATAAATGTGGACATGGATTGCCTATTAAATGCTAGCGAATGTTTTTTACTTGTATATGTACTGACTAGTCAGGGACACTGACCTAAGAGTCAGAAATGGCATAGCTTCATGAACGTTGAGTCAAATGAAGATTAGATCTAATCGATATCAGCGTTGAATGGCTCTAAGGAATTAACGCTAGACCGACCCTAAGGTCGATGAACTTATAAGCGCTTGTCTAGTCTAAGACTAGTTACTAGAGCCAGGGCTTAAGGCCCCGGTGACTGTTTGTCACATGGCTAGGGAACGCTGTTCCACGGTTATGACTTTAAGATCATGAGGAGGGTTATGTTGGTGACCAGTCACCATGCACCTATCATGTTCGAACTAATAAAGGTTCACTTATCTATAAGCCCTGGTGACCCTATCATCACAAGGTTAAAGGGCGCGGGACCCATTTTAGTGACTTTAGCGACTGTCACCTATTTGTTTGGACTGATGGTCCTGAGTGATTATTACGATCATTGTTGATATTATATCATGCTTTATTTTGTTTTCGTGCTGGGCCTTGGCTCATGGGTGCTACGTGGTGCAGGTAAAGGGAAAGAAAAGCTCACCCAGCCTTGAGTGGAGAGCTTAGGTGGTGATGTGTACATATGCGGCCGCTTGACCACCACGGCCAAGGAGTTCTCAGAGGGGTCTACCCTATTTTTGCCGCTTAGGTCGGCGGGTTTGATATTTTGAAACAGTAATGACCTTTTTGAGTTGTAAATAACTTGTAAATGTTCTTGTGGGCCCATGAACAGTTTTATGTATTCAATAAAATATATCCTTTCCTTTTTATTAATTTTCCACCTTAACCTGTTAATGGCACTTAAAACACGTATTTAACCAAAGGACTCGGGTAGCGGGTCAAATTTCCAGTTCACTGTAACTGTTCTGGGGTAACCAGGGCGTTACATTGGCCGTATCTAATAATTAAGCCTGACGAAGTGATGTGCGTCTGGTCGATAGTCAAACAACACTTCCGCCACGTGTCAACCACGTGGGAGAAATCCCAGCCACATCATCAGCAGCCGTTTTTTGGGTAAACACCCGCTAACTTGCTCCCTGGGATCGTCTTGTGCCGAGTAGCCCAAATATATCCACATAATAATGTGCTCACATACACATATCACATAAATGCCAAATATGCCCATAACGAGCCAAATTACAAAAATTTCCCTTCTCATAAGAAACGGGCCCACAGGCATATTTAATACACCTAAACATGCATATAAAGTCATATCACAATATAACTCATATAATAACACCCATATATATCACATAAGCGCATAATTTCCATAATTTTCCATCCTGACCCCTTAATCAAGGCCCTAAGCCTTATTAGGTAATTTCGGATGTTACAGGAAAGCTAAGCAGCACAACCACTTTAGAAAGTTTTACAAAGGACCAGATGATTGGGACAAGGTCCTAAATAATCCACCCAAAGATGTCAACATCGATGAGTGAAAAAAAATTTGTGAGCTTTTCACAAGTCCAGAGTTTATTGTGCTCTAATGTCCCGACTATTTCTAAGACCTCGGACCATTAAAACTACTAAACATAGCTACTATTTTGAGTACATATATAAGAATTAACATAACTTCATGTAAAACCCAAAATATTGTGCCAAATACATAGTAAAGTATGAAATATAAAATATGGTATGGGATCCCATTGTTATAAAACATAAACATAAGCTTTAAATGAATTGTTTAAAATCTAAGTACGGAAATACATAAGAATATAATTTAAAAGACTTTAAACAATGTCATCCTCGATCTTCAAGCAGTCCATTCAATCAATTCATCCTCAACACACATGCCAAGCTGCCACGAATCCTTCCCGCATTCCATGTTCATTTTCCTGCATCAATCTAAAAAGAAAGGAATGAGCCTAATGTCCAACAAGGAAAATCTACTAACAACATATATCATAAATCATAAACATAAGACTATATAATAAACATATACTATAAAACATACGACTATAAAAACGTATATCATATAGGACTACAATATTAATGGCCATCAACTCATTTACATGGCATGTGATAAAACCATCTAGGTCATCTGTCTACTAATTGAGGTAGGTTAGATCACAAGGTAGTATATGTTAACCCATCTAGGTCCTCTATCTACTAATCGAGGTAGGGTAAATCATAACTCTAAACCAAGAAAATAATAAAAATTCTTGGGGCTTGCTATCTAAGCAAGTCATATGCCCAAGGACTACAAAACATATATATACATATACATATCATAACATAAAACATCTCATAACATAAACATATAAACACATATAATCTAACCAATTTTCCTTACAAAAAACCGGGATATGGAGACAAGAACGGAATTTGGAACACTCCTAAAACCAATAGTAAGAATCATGAGTTTCTAAAGAAAAGAGATGAAAAGTAGAACTAAACCATCCAAATAGAAACTTATCGAAAACCTTAATGTTCAAGGAACTTATACACCTAACCAAGAATCATAAACAAGAGTTAAGATCTAAAAGAAAATAAAAGAAAACTAAAGAACCATGAAGATATGAACTTAAGGATAAGAATACCTTGGATGAACTATGACTTTGATCTACACCTCGATACCAAAATAACAATATATCTCACTTCCCAAGTGTTTAGAAAAGCTTAGATTGGGAAAGATTTTATCCCAAAACCCAAGTTTTTCTCTCTATAGTAACCCTAGTAGCTTGGAGGCTCTGAACAATGCTTGAAGAATGATGAAAATGGATGAGTACTAGGTCCTATTTATAGAGTTCAATGAGTGAAACTAACCCCTTTTAATTTGAATAAATAAATAAATATAAAATAAAAAATATTTGAATTTTCGTTCAACAGATTCCCAGAACTCGGTCAAAATCGTTCAAAGGCAAGTCCAAGTGGTTAAGGCTGTTTTCAAATTTAAAATCCTCAAGTTTCAAAAATACACTTCCAGGGGCGATATATCGCCTAGAACTATTTCCCGAGCCCTGTTCGATCGTTCATGCGAAGTCGACGTGTTTTCCGTATCTCCCGTAGGTGATATATCGACCCCTATAGTCGCGATATATCGGCATACGTTGATATATCAAACGCGTATTTGCACTTTTTCAGATATTTTGAATTGATTAAACAACTTTGACTAAGTAAAAATGTGATCCCAACAACTGCTGGAAGGTTCTAGATCTTCTAGATCTTTCTTTTAATTAATCTATTCATCAATAATACTTAAATCCTTAATAAACTTGATTATGACAAGTGTCATGCTCTTATTAATTCTATCTAAACCTTGGGTTATAATAACCAATATTCCTATGACTATCAATATTAATCAAACCTTATGTTATAATTAATATTTCTAAGCTATAGGTTAAACTTATAAAATCCATAACTGTTGCTATGAGTTTCCAACTAATTCCCAGCTTGAACCAAATTCCATGGAAACTAACATACTACAAGCTATTACTATACTACTACTACTACTACTACTACTACTACTACTACTACTACTACTACTACTACTACTACTACTACTACTACTACTACTACTACTACTACTACTATCTAGCTAGCTAAGTAAAATTCTGAGATGCTACAATTCTCCCCTACTAACAAGAATTTCGTCCCCGAAATTTACTTATCAAACAATTTCGGATACTGGGCTAAGATGTCTCCCTCCAACTCCCACATTACCTTGCGTTCAGAACTATTACTCCATAGGACCTTGACTATCGGAAAACTCTTAGACCGTAATTCCTTCATCCCTCAATCTAGGATGATAACCCGTCGTTTCTCGTAACTCAAGTCTTTCTGGTGTGCTATCGTACCGTACTTGAGGACATGAGATGGGTCTGACACATATCTATGTAGCATTGAGATATGAAACACATTGTGGCTATTTGCTAGAGCTGACAGTAGGGCTAATCTATATGCAACTGTTTCCACCTTGTCCAATATCTAAAAAGGACATATAAACCGTGGACTAAGTTTGCCTTTCTTCCTAAACCGCTTCACTCCCTTCATAGGAGATATCTTTAAGAAGACTTGGTCTCCAACTTTGAATTCCACATCACGTCGTTTGGTATCCGCATAACTTTTCTGATGGACGGCTTTGAGCAGCGAGCATACACTTTCTAATTAGCGTGACTGCATCCTTAGCCTCTCTAACAACTTCAAGTCCAAGAAGTTTCCTTTCTCCTACCGCATCCCAATGTAACGGCGACTGACACCTCCTACCATAAAGTAACTCATAGGGTGCTATCCCGATCGGTGACTGGTAGCTATTGTTTCCACGATCCTCCAACATCTAGTACACAAGCGCACAACATATCTTCTAAAATCTGTATGGTACGCTCAGACTGACCGTCAGTCTGAGGATGAAATGTCGTACTAAGACTTGGTACCCATGGCTTGCTACAAGCTTCCCAAAAATCTTTATGTAAACATCGATCCTCTATCGGATACTATGATTTTAGGGATTCCATGCAGTCATACTATTTCTTGAACATAAATGTCTGTGTACTAGTCTGTTGTGTACATAGTCTTGGCAGGCAGGAAGTGAGCTGACTTCGTTAGTCTATCTACTACTACCCAAGTCGAGTCATGCTGCTTATTTGTTCGTGGTAATATTATCACAAAGTCCATGGCAATATCTTCCCACTTCCATTATGGAATACTAAGCGGTTGCAGTAAGCCTGCAGGTCCCTGGTGTTCTGCTTTCACTTGCTGGCATACTAGGCATTTAGACACATATTCTGCTACGTCTTTCTTCTTTCTTGGCCACCAATACAATGCCTTAAGGTCGTGATTCATCTTGGTCGACCCTGGGTGAACTTAGTATGGAGTACTGTGTACCTCTTCTAAAATCTTCACCTTAATTCCATAGTCATTTGGCACGCATACCCGACCTTTATATCTCAAGAACCCCTGTCCTAATATAGAGAAATTTGTGGCCTTGCCTTCTTTGACTCTAGCCATATGTGCCACTAATGTTTCATCATGCCCTTGTCTAATCCGTATTTCTTCTAACAGACTTGACTGGATGGACAAGTTATCTAGTTTACCAATAACTACTTCTATTCCGGCATTGATCAGCTTTTGTTGTAGTGACTTTTTTATTCCTTATAACGCTGCTAGATCCCCGTAACTCTTCCTACTTAGCGCATCAGTAACTATGTTTGCTTTTCCTAGGTGGTATAGGATTTCCCAGTCATAATCCTTTACTAGTTCTAACCCCCTTCGCTGCCTCATATTGAGCTCCTTCTGTGTGAATAAATACTTTAAGCTCTTGTGGTCTATATAAATCTCACACCATTCTCCATAAAGATAGTGGTGCCAAGGTCTTGTGGTATGTGCGAAGACTACCGCTCTCAACTCCATATCGTGTGTTAAATAGCGTTGCTTGTATTCCCTCAACTACCTTGAGGCGTAGGCTATCACTTTGTAATCTCGCATTAGCACACAACCCAAACCTTGCTTCAACGCATCACAATATACTACAAACTTGTCGTTGGGTTTCGGTACACAAAGTACTGGTGCTGAACATAGCTTATCCTTAAGCAATTGGAAGTTCTCTTCACACTTATCCGTCTAGTTAATTCTTTGTTGTTTCCGGGTCAGGTTGGTAAGTGGAGTGGCTATATTAGAAAAGCCTTCTACAAACATCCAATAATAGCCTGCTAGCCCGAGAAAACTTCTAACTTCTGACGCATTCTTAGGTCTTGGCCAATCCTTCATAGCCTATACCTTCGCTGGGTCTACAGCAACTCCATCCTTGGATACTATATGACCAAGGAATGCTACTTGCGATAGCCAAAATTCACAATTCTTGAACTTGGCATAAAGTTGATGCTCCTTCAGTCGTAACATGGTCATCCTTAAATAATCCTCGTGCTCCACTTCATCCTTGGTGCATACCAAAATATCGTTGATGAACACTACGACGAATTTTTCCAAGTAATCCTTGAAGACCAGATTCATTAAGTCCATAAATGCAGCTGGAGCGTTGGTAAGACCAAAAGACATGACTAGAAACTCATAATGTCCATAACGAGTTCTAAAAGCTGTCATGGGAATATCCTCTTCCCGTACCTTGAGCTGGTGATACACGGACCGTAGATCAATCTTTGAACACAAGGTCACTCCTTGGAGTTGATCAAACAAGTCGTCGATCCGGGCTAGCGGGTGCTTATTCTTAATTGTCAACTTATTCAGGTCGCGGTAATCTATACTCATCGCATGCTTCTATCCTTTTTTTTCACAAATAGAACCAGTGCTCCCCACGGTGAATGGCTTGGTCTAATGAAACCCAAGTCTAAGAGTTCTTGCAATTGCGTCTTTAACTCCTTGAGTTCTGTAGGAGCCGATATGGTGCCTTTGAGATAGGCTCAGTTCCCGGTACTAGTTTGATTGTGAAGTCAATTTCCCGAGTCGGCGGAAACCATGGTAAGTCGTCAGGAAATATTTCTGGAAATTCCTTTATAATGCGGACGTCTTCAACCTTTAGTGGTGTTTCCTGTACCACATCCGTAACGTTGGCTAAGAATGCATGACATCCTTTCTCTGTCATCCTTTGAGCTTGAAGAGATGAGATAAGCGGTGTTCGTAGTCCTGAAACCTTTCCCATAAAACATGACTTCTGACCATCAGGAGTTTCAAACATCTCTTGCTTACGTCTACGGTTGATGGTTGCGCTATGCCTTGCTAGCCTATTTATGCCCAGTATTACATCGAAGTCTTTGATCTCTAGCTCTATCATGTCTCCTTCTTGTTCTACGTCCTCAATATTGATCGGTACGCCTCGTACTATTCGTGATCATAGGACTACTTTTCCCGAAGGCAACTATGTCACAAACCTAGTTCTACAAGGTTTGTCTAATTTCTCTATCATCTTAATGAGATATACAAGTGTGTTGCTCCTGAATCAAACAATACTGAACATATACTATTGAGGATAGGAATCTTTCCTGTGCTACATTGTTACTAGCATCAGCTTCTCCCTGGGTGAAGGCAAAGACTCTGGCTGTAACCATCTTGTTGTCCCTTTTCTCTTCTTGCTTGAGTTGTGGACATTCCTTCTTTTGATAAACTTCTTGGCCATAGATAAAACAACCTTTGATGTTTGTACGACTCTCCCCAGGATGTTTTTTCTGGCATTTGGAGCACTACAGGTATTCTACATAACCCGACCTACTATTTCCATTGCTAGTCTGTGCTTTTTTGTCTTTGTCGACTTTCTTACTATCAGGATGCTTCCTTCACAATTTGGAGCATGCTGCTTATGGAACTGCTCATAGATTGGCTCTACGTAATGAGCTAGCTAAGGTGCATAGTTTTCCATTGGCCATCCCCCATAAGGACCTACTTGTTGGGGTGCTTGAGCCATTAGCTGAGGCTGCGGTTGTGGCTGGGCTGGGGGTGAGTTTGAGGCTGCAGCTGGGTCTGTTGTCGTTGTTGCTGAAGTAGTTTTTCCACTTGTTGGCGTAGTCAGACAATCTCAGCGGTGTTGTCTATCGGAGGTGGTGCCTTTCTATTGGCAATAGCCGTAGTATAACATGTTTCCCTTCCTCGAACTGGAGGGGCTTTGTGAGTCTCGTTGGTGGCGCAGGAGGTATTGGCATTCGTGTGTGCAGACCTTCGTAGCAATATCTTACGCAAAGTTCTAATAGTTGCAAAAACACAATAGAACTTACCCTAATAGGCTCTAAGGCTAAACTTAGTCTAAGCAAACATAACTCGGACCTATTAGTTATGATTTCTTATGAAAAATTATGTAAGCCTTCTTTATAATTAGGGTGTGTTTCCAAACTTAGAAAATTAGCCATCTTTATTATTTTCTAAGTGTGTTTCTAATGATCCTATATGACTAAATTCTCAGGCTCAAAACTCGTCACTGTTCCAAAGTTAACCATATTGAGGGAGGGCTGGGATCAGTAAAATCGTTCCCACTACTATAACCCCCTAAACTCTCAATATAGAATCTGGTTTATTGATTTTTGTCCACCCTCACTAAACTCAGTCATTATTTATTTATTTAAATTTATTATGATTAAAAAAATCAAACCCATACATGTCATTCAAAAGTAACAATAATATTCATTTGGAAAAAGATTTTCACTAAGTATAATCATAAATGCAATAATTAAATAAATAAACAAATAAATAAACTAACATAACTAGGGTGAATCTAAAAATCAGGATCTTCTACATCTAACCCTTCATCTAACATATCATCACCTATTCATAATTATCATTATCTTGAGCCTTAAAAACTACCTCAAGAAAGATTCATAAAGATTCTATGTTTTTGTTCATTAGTGAATTGAAATTCCAACTTAGTGGTGAACCTAAGTATGAGAAAATAATATCTTAGGGCTACTAGTGAATCATCTTCCTCATCCATAGTCTCCCATAGTTCTTCTAATTTTGAAACTACAAAAGGAAAATCTTTAAAAAGCATAATTACTAGGACATATTGTTCTGTCACCCTCATCATAATCTGCTTAGTAGTCTTAAGATGGACTATCTCCTTATGGAATAAGATCAATCTCTGAGTGATTCTTTCTAATACTCCTATTGTATTCCTTGGCTCTCTAATCCTTTTCAATGCCTTAATGGTTCGGATATCCTGATAGGTCAACGATCCATCCATTCTTAATTGAAAACATAATGGCTAAAACGTCAGCTAAGTGCAGAAATATAAACACATACATTGGCAGGTAGGTTCAAAGCTTGTGCGTGTGTATCAAAGAGAACTTCATGCATATGAACTATTTGCTCTGATACCAACTATAATGCCCTAGCTATTTCTAAGACCTCTGACCATTAAAACTACTAAACATAGCTACTATTTTGAGTACATAAATAAGAAATAACATAACTTCATGTAAAACCCAAAATATTGTGCCGAATATAAAGTAAAGTATGAAATATAAAATATGGTATGGGATCCCATTGTTATAAAACATAAACATAAACTTTAAATGAATTGTTTAAAATCTAAGTGTGGAAATACATAAGAACATAATTTAAAAGACTTTAAACAACGTCATCCTCAATCTTCACGCAGTCCATTCAATCAACTCATCCTCAACACACATGCCAAGCTGCCACGAATCCTTCCCGCCTTCCATGTTCATTTTCCTGCATCAATCTAAAAAGAAAGGAATGAGCCTAATGTCCAGCAAGGAAAATCTACTAACAACATATATCATAAATCATAAACATAAGACTATATCATAAACATATACTATAAAACATATGACTATAAAAACGTATAACATATAGGACTACAATCTTAATGGCCATCAACTATGACTTTGATCTTCACCTCCATACCAAAATAACACTATATCTCACTTCCCAAGTGTTTAGAAAAGCTAAGATTGGAAAAGCTTTTATCCCAAAACCCAAGTGTTTCTCTCTATAGTAACCCTAGTAGCTTGGAGGCTCTAAACAATGCTTGAAGAAAGAAGAAAATTGATGAGTACTAGGTCCTATTTATAGAGTTGAAGGAGTGAAACTAACCCCTTTTAATTTGAATAAATAAATGAATATAAAATGAAAAATATTTGAATTTTCTTTCAACAGATACCCATAACTCGATCAAAATCGTTCAAAGGCAAGTCTAAGTGGTTAACGATGTTTTCAAATTCTAAATCCTCAAGTTTCAAAAATACACTTCCAGGGGCGATATATCGCCTAGAACTATTTCCCGAGCTCTGTTCGATCGTTCGTGCGAAGTCGACGTGTTTTCTGTATCTCACGTAGGCGATATATCGGCCCTATTGTTGCAATATATCAGCATATGTTGATATATCAAACACATATTTTCACTTTTTAAACATATTTTGAATTGATTAAACAACTTTGATTGAGTAAAAATGTGATCCTAACTGTTGCTGGAATGTTCTAGAGCTTCTAGATCTTTCTTTTAATTATGAGAACTTAACATAAATATGGGTATGTTAACTAAATTTTAAATATATATGGACAAAAAAATAATTAAGCCAAATATGGTAATACACGCTTAATACAAAATATAAATATGGAATTCCCATAAACTAACAAATCAGATTCCCAATTTTTGCGATCAATTTCCAGTCAAGAAAAAGATTTCGGCCACTACCAATCAAGAAAAAGATTTTCGGCCACTGCAATTCGTCAACCATTTTTTCCGATCACAACATCATATTCTCCATTGTTTCCGATCAATTGCTCTTCTTCTCCGGCAGCTGAAACTGGTTTTGGATATCCACATAATAATGTGGCCCCATTCACAAAGCACATATAATTACAATTATAACCTCAACGGGTCAAAATTATAAAAATGCCATTTTTCACCAAAACGGGCCCACAATCACATTTCATAGACATAAACATGCATTAATAGTCATATTATAATACAACTCATATATTTCACATAATCACACATATATTCAATTAAATTCACATATATATCCATTTATGCTCTTTTGACAGCTAATCAAGGCACTAAGCCTTATTAGCAAATTTGGGACGTTACAGTTATCCCCTCCTAATGAAATTTTTGTCCTCGAAATTTTCCTAAACAGCTCGGGATGCCAATCCAATATATCTGACTCTAGCTCCAAGGTTGCTTCATTGACCTTGTTGTTTCTCCATAAAACTTTAACTAGAGGATTCGTCTTGTTCCTCAATCAAAACCTTGTCTTTAATATCTAGGGTATGAACTGGTCGCTCCTTATAAGACAAGTCCGTATGTATGTCCAGATCCTCATAATCCAGTACATGGGTCGAGTCTGATGCATACTTCCAAAGCATTGAGATGTGAAAGATGTCATGGACTCCTGATAATGACAGGGGCAAAGCCAATCTATAGGCTACCTACCCGATCCTTTCCAGGATCTCCAAAGGTCCTACAAATCTAGGGCACACTTTGCCCATCCTTCCAAACCTTTTTACTCCCCGCAGTGGTGAAACTCGTACAAATATGTGGTCCCCTACCTAGAACTCCACGTTCCTACGCTTAGAGTCAGCATAACTTTTCTATCTACTCTGTGAGGTGAGCATTCGAGCTTTGATCTTCTCAATAGCCTCGCTAGTTCTCTTAATCATCTTAGGACCCAAATACTTCCTCTCTCCCATTTCATCCCAATGAATGGATGACCTACATTTCCTGCCCCATAGCATCTCATATGGAGCTACTCCAATCGTTGATTGATAGCTGTTATTATATGAAAAATCAATCAATGGAAGATACTTACTCTAGGACCCATCGAAATCTAATACACATGCCCTAAGCATGTCCTCCAATTTCTGAATCATCGTCTCAAACTACTCGCCTGTCTGAGGATGATAAGTGTAATGCCCTACAACCTAGGGATTGTTACACTGTGTATTTTAAATAGTGCTAAATTCGCTAAATGAGTCATTTGGCCATAATCGTATAGCTAAACGTGATTAATGGTTTAGGGTCAAAATTTTTGCTCAAAGATACCAACGTCTCACTAAACGTTTACTGTATACATGGGATCCCAAAATATATTGAAAAGGATAATTACAATAAAAGAGTTACAACCTGCCAACCTAAGCGGCAAAATAGGGTTTCACCCTAGTTCCTCCTTAAACCCTCGGCCGTGGTGGTCGAGCAGCCGCATATGTACACATCGTCACCTAAGCTCTCCAACTCAAGGATGGTCCAACTTTCTTTTCCCTTTACCTGCACCACATAGAACCTGTGAGTTGAGGCTCAGCAAGAAAACTTAAACATACTCATAAGCAGTTAATAACATGTTACCAAATCATAATAAGCATGCCTTGCAGTAATAATCCTCACTCATGCATGCATAACATTCATATAAATGACAACAGTGTCATTTGGGACCAATTGCCCTAGATAAATGATCAACGAATCATATCGGGGCCCAATGCCCAAAATACATGATTATGGAATCATACTGGCTCAACTCCCTAGGATATGGGACTAACGAGTCATCCTAGGGCCCTTTGCCCTGTCCTCTGTACAACCATCCTTGGAACTGGCCTAGCCCTACCTAGCGCTTTAGTTGTCTCTGCCCATAGGTCGGTCAAGCGTATAATGCGCTCTTGGTTAAACTAAACCATATGGACCAGTACTCATCATGCTATTACCATCCTTGACTAACAAGTCAATGCTTTACAACCAGCTCTCTACGTGCTAATATCGTCCTTAACTAATAAGTCAATGCTTTACAATCAGTACTCACCGTACTAATGCCGTCCTTGACTAATAAGTCAATGCTTTACGACCAGCACTCACCGTGCTAATGTAGTTCTTAACTAATAAGTCAATGCTTTATGACCAACACTCACCGTGCTAATGTCGTCCTTGACTAATAAGTCACCTGGGGGCCCGCTTCCCTATCCTTTGTATAACCAGCCTTGGAGCTGGCCCAGCGTACCTAGCGCTATAGTTTTCTCCGACCAGTAGGCCGGTCAAGCCTATGATGCACTCTTGGGTAAGCATAACCATACCGACCAGTGCGCAACGCACTATTGCCGCCCTTGACTAATAAGTCAAGCCTTTCTCAATAAGATAGTGCAAACAGGCATATATCATATGTCAAATATCCAAATATAAAGCATTCGGCATGCTTAATCAATAATCACAAGCATAATCGTAATCATGCACATACTCAGGCGTCCATGCCCTATTCATGTTCCTGTTCAATAATTCAGAATCACAAGCATAATAATAACCATGCACATTTACAGAGACTTAAACTCTGATCAACTCTATATTCAACATTTAGGCCATGCCATAATCACATGTATCACATACTAGGTGCAGTTTTCTTACCTTTAGTCCAAGCACAGGTTATTAATAAACGACCATCGAGCACGATCCCGTTTTCGAGCGTCTAGCGATATCCTATTCCAACCATAATATAGAATCCCATCAATAACGAGTAAATAAAGGCTTCTGGACCGAGTCCTAGCCTCCTGGACGTCGAATCCTACCAAACTGGGTAGTAGGATAAATCCTGAACACTTAGGTTTAAGTTCCCATGACTAAAAACCCACTTTGGCCAAAACTGCCCTTAAGTGTCGCGACCCCCAAGCCTTGAGCCGCGACCCGCCTCCAGACAGAATCCAGACCACCTCTCTGCCTGCGCCTCACACCGCGGTGCACCTCCCTTGCGCCACGATCCTAACTATCCATTCGCGAGCCTCCTCCTTCTTCAAGCCTAGGCCGTGGCCCAACTACGAACCCAACCAAAAACCTTCATTTTCTTCATTTAAAAACCTTCCAAAAATCCATCCAAACATATCCAAATTCTAAAAACAAAGTTCCCAAACATCTCAATGGCCCAAAACCATCAAAACCCAAGCTTCAAACAACTCAAAAACTCATCAAAACATAAATTCCAATCAAAGCTTAAAAAATCAAAAACTCATAACTTAAAGCTTGAATTACCTCTGATTGAGTCGTTTCCTAGTTAAATCCTCTGGCTAAAAAGCTTCTAATATTTCCTAGAATTTCTATGAATCAATCCTTGCTTGAATACGAGTCCTAAAACTCGAGTTTCTCTCAAAAATGCTAATGAACGTCGAAAAGAGAACGGGAGAGAGAGAACGTACTGAACGTTCTTTTTATTTTTCTGACAGGTTACTTCAAGCTTAAGTAACCTTAAACAAATCCAAATGCTCAGGTTCCCAAAAACGCCCCCGAGGGTAAAATAGTCTAAATTCCTTCCTAGTCTCACTAATTCCCAATATATCATCAAATAATCATTCTCATTACCCAATAACCTGGTATTGTACTAAATACCCAATATACCCCTTGACTCCCACCAAGTCAGATATGGGTCCTGTTGTGACTTTCCCACTAGCTTGCTCCCTAGGATCGTCTCATGCCGAGTAACCTAAATATATCCACATAATAATGTGGTCTCACACATATATCACATATATGCCAAATATACCCATAACGGGCCAAATTACAAAAATTTCCCTTTTAATTAGAAATGGGCGCACATGCATATTTAATACACCCAACACATGCATATTAAGTCATATTATAATATAAATTACATAATCATATAATGATACACATATATATCACATAATTTCCATGATTTTGCCATCATGGCCCCCTAAACAAGGTCCTAAGCCTTATTAGGAAATTTGGGATGTTACAACTATCTCCTCCTTACAGAAATTTCATCATCAAAATTTTACCTGAATAGCCCAGGATATAGATCCCACATATCGGATTTCAGTTCCTAGGTGGCTCCCTCGACCTTACTATTTCTGTATAATACCTTTAACCAAAAGTATAGCTTTGTTCCTCAGAACCCTGTTCTTTCTGTCTCATATCTAGACTGGCTATATCTCATAAGATAATTCTGCCTCCAGTTCCAGATCCTCATAACTCAACACATGAGTCTCATCCCATACATGTTTCCTCAACATGGGAATATTAAATACATTACGTACGGCTGACAATGTCGATGATAAAGCTAATCTATAGGCCACCTGACCACTCCTGTCAAGGATTTCAAACGGTCCTGCAATCTAGGGCTCAACTTGCCCTTATCTCCTCACCCCTCTCCATGTTGATACTCTAAGGAAGATATAGTCTTCCACTTGGAACTCCATGTTCCTGCATTTCAGATCAACATAACTTTTTTTTGTGTATTCGGAGAATCGAGCATCCGAGCTCTAGTCTTTTTAATAACCTCAATGGTCCTCTGAACTACCTCAGGATCTGAATATTTTCTCTCACCCATCTTATCCCATTGAATGGGCGATATACATTTCCTACATACATCATCTCATAAGATGCCCCTCCAATAACTGGATAACTCTTTCTGATTTACCATCAGTTTAAGAATAATAAGTTGTACTAAACTCTAGCTGTATACTCATCGCCTTTTCTAACCTTCCCCAAAACTTGGAAGTAAATATAGGGCCCTCATCTAATAAGATAGACCTCGAATTCCATGAAGACGTGTTATCTCTCTCTCACTGAGATCTGGAAAACTGTCAACTATATTATTCATACATACTGGTAAAAGTGAGCTGACTTTGTACACCGGTCCATAATGACCCAGACTGAATCATGCTGGCCCACTGTCTTGGGCAATCCCGTCACGAAATCCATCGTGATGTCCTCCCACTCCACTTTGGAATATATAAAGGCTATAATGGCCTTACTTGTTTATGTTACTTTTCCTTGACCTAATAACAGGTTAGACACTTTTCCATGTATTCAATTGCGTCCCTCTCTATCCCAGGCCACCAATAAAAAGCTTTCAAATCTGGGTACATCTTCATGGTGCCTGGATGAAGGGAATAAGAGGTAATATTAGATTCATCTAGAATCCCCCAATTAATCCCAGTGTCCATCAGATCCCAAGTCCGATCCTTATATCTCAATAAACTCATGCCTAACACTGCATAGTCCTTAGCTAATCCAACTAAGACATTCCCCTCAATCCTTCCCATCTGTGGGTTACTTGTCTATTTTCTGTTGGTTCTCTCTACAAGAGTAAACATAAGAATAATGTTGGCCAATTGACCCTCTTGTAACTCTACTCTAGTTCTGGTCAAATCTTTCAACTAAAGTGATGCATAGGAAATCACTATTTTCTATCAATGAGGTAACAATCCTTGATAACTCTTCTACAAAACACATTTAATACCCTGCCCATCCAAGGAATCTCCTAACCCCTGAGGCATTTCTTGGCCTTGGCCAGCCTCTAACTGAGAGTATACCATGATATCATCATTCAAGACGATCACAAATCAATTCAAATAATCTTTAAACACTCTGCTCATCCGATTCATTAAAACAACTGGGGCTTTAGTCAAATCCAAAGGACATGACTCAGCACTCCTAGTCCCCATATCTGACATAAAAGGTAGTCTTTTGCTTATCCTTCTCCCTGATCTTCAGCTAGTAATAACCAGAACGAAGATCCATCTAAAAGAATACCATCTTACTCAATTACTGAACCTTTAGTTCCTTCAGCTCTGCCAAAGCCGTTCAATACTGTGCTCAAAACCTGGTTCTATTCCTAACATCACATAACCACTGTTCTTTCTCTTCGTGTAGAGATAACCCTGACAAACCCCTGGAAACACATCTAGAAACTCATAGACTAATCAATATGTCCTGGTCCCACTGGCACGACCTAAGTGGTATCCACCGCACTAGCTAAGAGTCCTATGCATCCCTCCTACAATAGGTCTCTAGCTCTAAGTATAGATTTCATAAATATATGGGGTTCATGCACAGTGCCAACAAATACAAGGGTTTCCCACTCTCAAGCTCAAGGGTTACTATCTTTTCCTTACAATCTATCGTTGCCCCATACTTGGCTAACCAATCCATATCCAGGATCATATCAAATTCAGTCATAGCCAACTCAAGCAACTCAACCGATGAGTCCCTTCCCACCATAACCTAACCCATATCTTAAAATTTCCAATAAAGTACCAAATTCTCATCACATCATAACCACATAATATGCAAATCAAGTCTTTTCCTCTCTAGATGCAACAAAACAAGGAACAACATGGCACCAAAACCTATCAGCATAATAGAAGAACCAGAACTAGGAAGTTGACATGCCACTACTGAGGGACCAGCCTCAGTCTCAGTCTCTGACTCTGACTCTGACTGCGTCAGAGCGAACACTCGAGTTGGAGTCTAGCTATCTGCCCCCTTTGGTTCATCCTTCATTAGACTTGGGTAATCCCTCTTGAGGTGCCCAAACATCCCACATAAGAAACATGCCTTTGCTCGCCATTCTGCCAAATGACGTCCCCTACACCGAGTGCATTCTGGGTAGAGTTTACAATACCCGACCTTGCTCTGATGGCCTATCTGAACACTTCAGAACCCCTTTTCTAGTCCAGAGGAACCAAATCCATTGATAACTTTCCTTTCCTGATCATTGGGATCCCTCCCCCTGCCTATTCAAACAAATGGAGGCATCACTGCCTGAGCTCTGCACTCTCCGACACTCTCCCTCCGAATCTTATTTCTTGTGCCCACAACAACAAGGGCCCTCCCTACCACCTGAGCATAGGTAGAGATCTCATGTACTTGGGTGATTCTAACACCCTTAGCTATTCTAGAATTCAATCCATGGATAAATCTTTCCTTCTGAGCTACATCTGTGGGTACCATATCAAAAGCAAACTTGGCCAGCCCATCAAATCTATAAACATACTCGATTATTGTTGCATTTCCCAAAACCAAGTTCGAAAATTCATTTGTCTTAGTAGTCTTAACTGCATCACAATAATATCTCTCATTAAACAAATTTTTTCCAGTTCATTGCAGTTGTAGCTCGTGTTTGAGATACCACTTCCCACCACGTTCGCGCATCTTTTCGCAATACATATGTAGCACAGATCACCCTATGGTGATCCACTACCTCCATACTGTCGAGGATGGAACTGATCATGCCAATCCATTGTTCAGCTTTGAATGGATCTAGGCCTCCCTAAAAAACTAGAGGGCCATATTCCTGGAATCTTTCACAAAGAAATTCCCATCTGTTCTCAACCCTAGGCTGAGCCAAAACTGGTGGCCCTCCTGGCAGAACAAAGGAAGATGTGTTTCCTGATAGACCCTCCTGTTTTAAACATTTGATCTCTTCCTTTTGTCTCTACAATCTTAATTGCATATCTGTAAACACTTACTACCAATTCTGAGGGGCAGGCAGAGGGCTCAGGCCCTGGCTGTAATTCCTAGCGTCAATATAACCACCACCGAGTCCCATTAACTGCCTTGGGTACATAATCTCTCATTAAGTCTGCAGTCAATAACTTGACCCATTAAACATAATGAGCACATTCAAATTCCTTCGCCACGAGAACAATCACACAACACCACATTCACATACCACTACGGTACAAAAATACATGCCCACAACATTCATGCATCAATCAATATCCCCTGCTCTTGCCAACAAAAGACCATGCTCTCAAATCCAGTATGCAAATAACACATTCATATATTCACTGAGCAGGTAATCACATAATCATATCAATAGTCAAGGGATAGGCCCTATCAGAATCTCATGCTCCCTAATAATACATGCAGGTATGGCATTTTTATCCTATTTAAGTAGTTAAACACAGAACCACATAAATAGTCACCATACCCTGAGTGAAGCTTGTCTTTAGTGACGAGTGTACATGCCCAACTTGTCTTCAGGAACCCTTAACCTTGGCTCACTCTAATACCAAGTTGTAACACCCTTCAACCCAGGGACCATTACACTGTGTATTTTAAATAGTGCTAAACTTGCTAAATGAGTCATTTGGCCATAATCGTGTAGCTAAACGTGATTAACATTTTAGGGTAAAAAAATTGGTCAAAGTTACAAATGTCTCACTAAACGTTTACTGTATACATGGGATCCAAAAATATATTGAAAAGGTTAATTACAATAAAAGAGTTACAACCTTCTAGACCGCCACGACTGAGGGTTTAAGGAGGAACTAGGGTGAAACCCTATTTTTCCGCTTAGGTCGGCAAGTTGTAACTCTTTTATTGCAATTAACCTTTTCAATATATTTTGGGCTCTCATGTATATAGTAAAAGTTTAGTGAGATGTTTGTATCTTTGACCAAAAAAATTTATCCTAAACCGTTTATCACTTTTAGCTACACGATTATGGCCAAATGACTCCTTTAGAGAGTTTAGCACTATTTAAAATACACAGCGTAATGGTCCATGGGTTGTAGGGTATTACAATAAGTTGTACTGAAATTCATTTGAGTCCCCATAGCCTTCTACAGACTTCCCCAAAACTTAGAGGTAAAAATGGGATCCCGGTCTGACACTATAGATTTCAGAATCCTATGGAGACATACAATCTCCCTCAAGTACAATTCTACATACTGGTCCACGGTAAAGTTTGTTCTCACCAGTGGAAAATGAGTTGACTTGGTATACCTATCTACAATCACCCATACCGAGTCATGTTGCCCCACCATCCTAGGAAAGCCTCCTACAAAATCCATAGTGACATTTTCCCACTTCCACTCGGGAATACCTAAAGGTTGTAACAACCCCGCTGGCCGCTGGTGTTCAGCCTTTACCTGTTGATAGGTTAGCACCTTGCCACATAGTCAATCACATCTCTCTTCATCCCAAGCCACCAATACAAAGACTTTAGGTCTTGATACATCTTTGTGGTGCCTGGATGTAATAAATATGGTGTAGTATGAGATTCATCAAGGATCTCTTGTCTTATACCCATGTCCATCGGAACACAAATCTGATCCTTGTATCTCAGAAAACTCGTCTCCGTAGTTGAATAATCCTTAGCTACTCCAGCTAGGACATCCTTTCTAAGCTTTATCAATTAAGAATCACTCACTTGGCCCTCCTTTATTTTCTCCAAAAGAGTGGACTGCAAGGTAATATTTGCCAACCGGCCCACCACCAACTCTATCGTCGCTCTAGTCAAGTCTTATGCCAATTCCTTCGATATCTGTTTTGAACTGAAGAACTGCCTCGAGCCTCTCCGACTCAAAGCGTCTGCCACTACAGTTGCTTTCCCTGGGTGGTAAAGAATCTCACAGTCATAATCTCTTACCAAATCCAACTAATGTCCCTGTCTCATGTTTAAGTCCTTCTGAGTGAAGGAATACTTAAAACTCTCATGATCGGTGTATATCTCGCACTTTTCTCCATACAAATAGTGTTGCCACACTTTCAGTGCAAATACCACCGCTACTAACTCCAAATCGTGAGTAGGGTATCGCTATTCATATTCCTTCAGCTGCCACGATGCGTAGGCAATCACCTTCCTAGTCTACATCAACACACATCCTAACCCCAATCTCAATGCATCACAATACACCACAAACTTACCCCCATGTGAAGGAAGACTCAGCACCGGAGTAGTAATCAGTCGTGGCTTCAAATCTTGGAATCTATTCTCACATTTGTCTGACCATACAAACTTCAATGGATGATCCTGAAAAGGAGAAATGGAAAGAAGCCATGAACCAAGAAACAGAATCTATGTATTCCACTTCTGTCTGGAAACTTGTGGATCCACCTAAGGATGTCAGGCCCATAAGGTGTAAATGGATATACAAGAAGAAAGAGGTGTAGATGGGAAAGTATAGACTTTCAAAGTGAGGCCAGTAGCCAAAGCTTACACTCAGAGAGAAGGTGTTGACTATGAAGAAACATTCTCTCATGTGGCCATGCTCAAATCCATTCGCATCCTCTTGTCCATAGTGGCTGCCAATGATTATGAGAAATGGAAAATGGACGTCAAGACAGCTTTTCTGAATGCCTATCTTATTAAAGTATCTATATTGTACAACCATAAGGGTTCATAAAGAATGGGGAAGGTCAAAAGGTGTGCATGTTTTTGAAATCCATTTATAGATTAAAGCAGCATCTAGATTTTGGAATATCACTTTTGATTAAACAATTAAAACATATGGCTTCAAACAGAATGTCGGCGAAGCATGTGTGTATAAATACATCAAAGGAAAAGTGGTTATTTTCTTAGTTCTTTAAGCTGATGACATTTTGCTTATTGGGAACAATGTAGAGACATTTTCAAACGTGAAGAAGTGGTTACCCGAGAAGTTTCAAATGAAAGATTTGGGCGAGGCGAGCTATGTTCTAGGAATCCAAAACCTAAGGGGTAGGAAGAACAAGCTCTTGGAACTTTCATTGGAAAATTATATAAATAAGGTGCTTGACAGATTCTCTATGGAGAATTCCAAGAAAGGTCAGTTACCGACCAGACATGGAATCACTCTCTCCAAGGAACAATGTCCTAAGACACTTCAGGAGGAAGAGGATATAAGAAAGTATCCCTATGCTTCAGCAGTTGGGAGTCTAATGTATGCTTTGTTGTGTACTAGGCCCGACATATGTTATGCAGTTGGGATTGTAAGTCGTTATCAATCAAATCCTGGTTTGGAACACTGGATTGCAGTTAAACACATTCTCAAGTATCTTAGGAGAACGAGAGATTATATGCTTGTTGTTGCATATTTTCCTATGTGTGCAAGTGTACAAAGTCGTCAAACAAGTAATATAATGAAAGTAATTTTTAACGTCTCCTCAGAGATTGTGAAACAAATATTGTTAATATCAACACCAAACAATTTAGGGTACAAATAATTTTTGATGATTTAATTAATTGAACTTAAAAGACTAAATAAGAGAATTAACATAAGCCTTAACACTCAAGCTAGGAAATGAAAAATTGTGATTAATATTATGATCAAAGTTAGGCATATCAAATCCTCCTAATTTTTAGTTTTGCCCCTAATGTTGCAACAAAGTTCATAGAAAAGTTCTCTTGTAACTAGGATTTCCAATTTAATGCACATGCCATTTTTCCAAATGCTTATGTTAAATTTCCATCAATTAAATTCACATACTCATATGCTAAATTTAATTTCAAGAACATAATTTCAAGCATCAATCCTTCAAGTTTGCAAGGAGAATAAAATATCCCTAAGTTATCCACTAATCAATAAAAAATGATCAACATGCATCAATGCATACCACTAATTCTAACCCTTTCGGAATTAAAACTAGCTTGTTTCTCACCTAAGTTGATAATTCTCAAGAAAGAGTTTGCACAATAAATATAGCTCAAATGAACAAGAGAAAAATTGCATAAAACATTCAACACTTTTGGGTTGATTACAAATTAGGGTTCATCAAAATGCCTAACACAAACAAATTAGCTCATAATCAAAATATCCAAATCACCACAATATATATTCAACATTATCTCAAGAGTTGAAGATGAGAAAAATAAAATTATAGTAAAAGAGAGTTTAGAAACACAAGCCAAAATGATAGAAATCTTCTATTCTTTGTCCTCTAACTCTTCTTCTTCCTCTAGCTTCCTTCTCTTAGGTTTTTCCTCTTCTTTTCTTGATGTTTTAGCTCAAAAGGTGCATAAAATTATCCTTCAATGGTGATAGGCATCTGGGGTTTTTTGTTGGAGAAGATGATCTCTTTTTGGGCTCCAAAAGGGGTATAAACCCTCTATTTCTCTCTCTACACGTGGGGACCACTCTTTTCTCCAAAAATGTTAGCTCCTTTCCACCTCATCCTCCCACTTTTCAATTCACTCCACCTCATTTAATCACTTGCCAAGTGTGCCAAATTTATGTTGCTGGCTACACATACTTTGCTGTATCAAAGTTGACTGATGCTATAACAATGTGCCAGAATTTCAGCTCCAAGATGATTTCCTTGCACATTCTACGCACTCTTTCTTTTTGCCTTCAAAATAGATACCACATTTTTATAACATAATTTCATTATTTTCCTCAATAGTTATCATTAATTAAAACAAAATCCACAAACAAAATTAAAAGACAAAATGACTAAAACCACACAATAACAACACAAACACTCTATTTCGCATAAATTTTTTAGTTCAAAAGCTCAATTAATAACTCTAAAATATAGAGTTATCACATGTATATTCAGGGGGTGAGCTCAACCCTATTGGATACACTGATTCTTATTTCCAATCAGACAAAGACAGTCGAAAGTCGATGTCTGGGTCAGTGTTCACTCTTGGTGGAGGAGTTATGGTCTGGAGAAGTATTAGAAAATGTCCCATAGCAGATTCAACCATGGAAGTCGAATACATAGAGGCTTGTGAAGCAGCTAAGGAGGTGGTTTGGTTGAGAAAGTTCTACACTAATCTTGTAGTTCCAGATATGGATAAGCAAATAATCTTATACTGTGACAACCACGGAGAAGTAGCTAACTCCAAAGAACCAAGAAGCCACAAGAGAGGAAATCATATAGAAAGGAAATACCATCTAATAAGAGAGATTGTACACCGAGGTGATATGATTGTTTTGAAGATAGTGTCAAAACAGAACATGGCTGACCCGTTTACCAAGACATTTCCTGCAAAGTCGTTCATAGGTCACATGCACAATATGGGATTAAGGGAGATGCCTAACTTGCTTTAAGGGAAAGTGAGAGAATGTAAGGATTAATGCCCTAAAAGCATGTAAAGACATTTTATTGAATTTAAATAAAAGGACGATTTTATTATATTTGATTGTTATAATTATTGTTTGAATTAATTTTATGCCAATATCATGAAAATTATTTATTATTACGAGAGAATTAAAATCATATATAATGAATAAAATAGTCATTAACATATTAAAGTATGGAACCTTTAATGAATGGTAACTAGTACAGTTTGTTAAGCATACGAGATGCAAGTAATCTAGATTCAGATTACTGATGTGGATAGACATCTTAGTAAAGGTGTTGTATATAATAGAGATTATATATGACAGGACCGATGAGAATTCATTATCTTTCTAAACTTGTCATTTGATGAAAAGATTTAATTCTTGTCATAATAGATGATCATTTATAGATCAGTCTAAATCCTGAGTATTCATGAACTCTTGTTTATGTTTATTGGGTATTTTGATTGACTCGCTAAGGTCTCTTAGAATAATGAGGCTAATGAATTTTATTTTGGAGATTCAATATCATGGATGGCTGGGAACATGAATTAAAATAATAGAATCTATACTTTCCTAACTAATCGAATATTGGTTACCTTAAGGGTTAATTCTGGAACTGGATAGTTATTGAACTCAAATCTATAATTTAATTATAGATTAATTATTTGCTAGTGAATTAATGGTACTTAAGGATCAAGAGGAAATTAGAAGGTTAAAACGGTATTTTTGACTACCTGTAATTAACGAACCAATAAATGGAGGACAGAACTACATTTATTGATCATATCAATGGACTACAAGAGAAAACTCTAAATATAATTCTATAAATACCTAGAGTGCAATTCCATATTTATAGTGGAGTAATCATGGAATTAATAAATAAGATTATTAGATTAAAGAGTTTAATTAATAATTTGTTTTATTGGAGCTTCGTATTATTATAGGTCCATGGTCCCCAGATCACATTTGTTCTACACTGTCAAGGGTGAGGATTTCAAAAGAAAGATTTGTATAGAGAAGGACTTAATTGCAAGTGAATTCATTTTTCAGGGCAAGGAAATAATTATGTGATAGTTATGGGTAATTGATTAATAATTATGAATTAATTAATTAACTATATAGTTTTTGTTTTGAAAAACTATAGGTTAAAATTAATATTAATCTTATTTGGATTAATATATAGAGAGAATAATAAATATCTTATTTAGAATATGATATTTATTTATTTAATTCAAAACTGATATTTTAAGATAAAATTAATTTTGAATTAAGTGATATTTATATTGGGTTAAATATATTGTCTTAAAAGTTTATTAAACAAACAAATGAGAAAAATTAGGGAAACCCTAATTCATGTGGGTGACTCACTTGTTGTAAAGTGAGTGTGTTGCGCCACACACAGGAATTCCCTCTCCTTGGGATTTGAATTTTGAATTTCAAATTATTTGTTTAATCAGTCATTTAATTATTCTTTTTAAATATAATTTAAATAAATAATTAAATATAAATATCATATCATCTCTAATTTGAATTTTATTTTTAATAAAATAAAGATTAATTAATTAGATTAATTATCTTTATAAATCTAATAGTACGATACTTTTAGATTAAGGGTTTTCATTAAGGAATTTTTAAGCGATTAAAAATTAGATTCTCTCTCTCTCTCTCTCTCTCTCTCTCTAAGAAAAGCGATAGTTTTCTAAAATCCTCAAAACTATTCAATACATCTTCTCTTAGATAAACCTCTCTAGATCTCATGTGTTTAGTACATCTAGAGAATAACAAAATCAACCTTTTGAATCCTACGTATCCACACACGTCCTTGTGTGTTTGGGGATTGGTCTGGAAGATCAAGGTGTGAGCTTTCAGAACACTGGATAGGAAGATTGATTTAATACAAAAAAATTTAAAGACACTTGATAGGCTACAAGAGGTAATGCCTAATCTGTTTTGTATGTGATTTAATATTTATATATGTATGTGATTCTGGCTGGTATTAATAATTATTAATAACGGTCCATATATTCCGCTACGTACATGTGATTTGATCATTTAATACCAACACACATGTGTTAAGTTATGAGAACTTGAAGTTACAACAAGACTTGTCATATAAGGAGCGACTAGTAGAAATCCTCGATAGGAATGATAGAGTCTTACGGAACAAGACTATTCCCTTAGTCAAGGTGTTATGAAGGAACAACAAAGTAGAGGAAGTGACTTGGGGGCTAGAGTCGGATATGCGGGATTAGTATCCCGAGCTGTTCAGGTAAAATTTAAGGACAAAATTTCTATTAGGAGAGGATAGTTGTAGCGTCCCAAAACTGCTAAATGAGAATTAGTACTTTGATTAGCGTTCTGGGAGGGCACGTGGGGGTAATTACATGAATTGTGTGAATTATATTATTATATGATTGAGTATGCATGATTATGTGTATTAAATGTGTTTAAAGACCCGTTTTTGTTAGGAAAGAGCTATTTTCGTAATTTGACTTGTTAAGGGTATATTTGTAAATATTGTGTGTTATGTGCATTGAGACCAAATTATTATGTGGATATATATGATATTCGATATAAGTAGATCTTCTTGAGCGATTTTAGCAGAAAAGTCACAACGGGGAGAAATTCCTTTCTCGGGTCAAGCCAAGGGGTATGTTAGGAATATTAATATTTTGGGATTAAGTGGTAATGAAATAAATTGGTGGAATAACTATGTTAGACGGTTGAGTTAATATTTGGAGATTAGTGGTTGGACTAGATTTCTAGGCAAATTCCCTTGAGGGTTAGCTTTCAGGTTAAGTGCATATGAGGGCAAAATGGTCATTTGACCAATTATTAGATAAATTTTTTGGCTAAGTGCTGAAGCACTTCTCTTGTATGTTATAGCCACTTCCCCTTATTGCCTTGTCTCCACTCTAACTCAACAAAACTCAAAGAACCAAAGCTAAGATCAAAGTTTCTTGATTTTTGTGGTTACCTAAGGGGAATTGAAGCTTACAAGCTAGGTTTAGCAGCAGCCAAGTCCTCAATCAAGATAGGATTTTCAAAAATTCAGAGCAAGGTGAGAAACTTTTGTGGTTCTCTTCTTGTTCTTGAGTGTTCTTGATGGTTGGGGATTTGTAGTGGGTTTTTGAAATTTAAAGGCTCTAAGGTGTTTTGATGGGATAGATCGGAATCAAAGTGAGTTTAAAAACTATTGTTGAAGTTGAATGGCTGCTGATTTAAGTGATTGAGTTTGAATTTCAGACTTGGGGAAAATGGGGTTATGGAACCCTAATGTTTCAATTCTTGATTTTGGTTTGAATTTCATGTTTGATTGGTGTCTGTAAGATGTATATGGGGTGCTATCATTGTTTTATTGCACAAATTATGAGTTGATTACAGGTTAGGACAAATTTGGGTGAGTTTGAGATTTTGAAAATCATAGAAATTTGCTTAACTTACTCTCTGACTTGAGTCAGTCGACTGACATAGGGTACCCAATCGATTGGCTTGCGTTTTGTGGTGGATTAGGGCTTTTAATGACCTGGTTGAGTGGCCTGTGCCAGGAAGTCGACCGACTTGTGCTGGCAGTCTTGTTTTGGGGTCATTTTCAATGGATATTGATGGGGAACTTTGGGGACTCACAAGCTAAGGTACCTTGGACATAATTGAGCATGTTTAAGGTGTAGTTGAGGCTTAAGGAAGCTTATAGAATAGTTTTGGTACGTCGTGGTTATGGAGAAACTAAACCTACATCATTTTGTTGTGAATAGGGTTTCCGAGAGGCTCATGAGAGGATCGCACTCAAGGTCATTTTGATTCTCACATTAGCACCAAGGTAAGAACATCGGCACATGCACCTAGAGTTGGGCATTGGCTCTGGTATCTGAACGCAGTTATAACCGTGTGTTGAATTTGTTTAGGGTTATGCTTATGTACCATTGTTTTATAATTGAATTTGTTGCATCTGGTTGCTTGTATTTATATGTGATTGATCAGCATGGGTCGTACTCGGCAACATGCATGTGGAATGCAGGCCGTGATGGCGAGGCCACCAAGAGGGTGTTGTACCCACTCGCTCGGCACAGGCTGAGTATATAAGTTACATGCTGAAATGAATTGTTTATTATCTATGAGGCATGTTTTTTATTTTATTGTATATTTGTTATGCCATGATGGTTTTATTGTTGGGCATTGGCTCACGAGTTCTCTGTTGTGCATGTAAGGGCAAGGGAAAGGTTGACCATCCACCAGTCAGAGGGCTTTGGAGCGGCGCATACATGTTCGGCCTGCTCGGCTGTCATGGTCGAGACATTTTGAGGGACTTAGGATATGAGTCCAATTTTGTCACTTAGGCCTACTATTTTATTTCTTTGACTGTAATTATACTTTTTTTAAACTCTTTTTGGGATCCCTTGAAAACATTTAAGGTTTTAATGGAAAAGTTCCTACCATTTTACCAAAAATATTAATACCTAACCTTTATTCAACTTTAATTACACTTTTGACTCCAAATGACTCACTTAACGAGTTAAGCACTATTTTAAACACACAGTGTAACAATCCTAGATTAGTAGGGCGTTACTTTGGCCATCCTTTTAGACAACTTACGTTTAGCACTAGCAATTACTGTTGGGGTTTTATGCCCTAATTAAAACCCAAGGGCCGCGAAACAAGCGTCACGGCCCTTGGTCATTTTCAGCAACCAATTTTTTAGTTTTTTCCAAAATGTTCCAATTTATTCCCACTAGATTTTGTAACTTCCATACACAATATGGGAGTTAAAATCACATCTATATCAGCCATTTCTCATATGGCTTTAAGAAATTCATCTCAATATTTTGTAACAACAAATCTACACAATAATGGGTGATATTTAGGAGTTACAAATTTGTGATGAATTTGTAACACCAAATATGTTACATGTTTGGATATTTCACATATATCCAAATCATGTAACTCTCTATTATATGTTACAATATGTGACACTCTATGTCACATTTATTTAATCTAAAACATGATATTATAAAATAATATAATATTACATTATATTATAAAATAATATAACATTCCCCCACTAGATTAAATAGTCATCTATTGTAACACTTATTTAATCAATCATTATATTTAAAAATATAACATATCCCCCACTTGATTAAATAAGAACTCTCTCTTATAGGAGTCATTGCATTGATGCATAAAGCAAAGTGTTTTTCAACTTGAACTTTACTATAGTGTAATTATCACAAAATATGTCGAAAATTTGATTGCACTAGGTATTGAACCATCTTTTCATGATAACAAATTGGTGATAACACACACACCTTTGCGATTTTCACTTGAGACCTCTATGTCTCGCTTTGCACCGTTGATGGGCATGTGCACTTTCCATTCATGGATGTTCTTGAGAATACTCCAATTCTCATGAGAGGTGGCACCACCCCTAGGTCCATATAGGTAGAATTCTTACAGTATTTTGTTACCAAAAATACTTGTCTTTACAAGACTAAATTCTATTAAGAAAACCTTTCAGTTTTAACCCTCCACTTGGTAACACACAAGTACTCAATATCTCAGATGAAACTTGTTTTGAGTACAACTAATATTCACTTGATTGACTTATTATTACCTATTGAACCTAATACTAGTTGAATAACTAGTGTTAAGATAGGTTACCATCAATCATGAATCTCTTTAGGGATATTAAGTCCCATCCCTCGAGATGATGCAGCCACTAAATCCCTTGTTAGTGGCTTAGTGAAAGGATCCACCAGATTTTCACTTGTTCTCACATAGGATATTGAGATAACTCCTCTTTGAATCAATTCTCTTACATATCCATGTCTTAGACTAATGTTTCTAGACTTCCCATTATACACTCTGCTGCATGCTCTAGCCAATGTCGTTTGGCTATCACAATGTATCGATATAGTAGATACATTCTCTTTGATTAGGGGAATCTCTATCAACAGATCCCTTAACCATTCGTCCTCTTTGTCGGTAGCATCTAGAGCTATGAACTCTGCTTCCATAGTGGAATGAGATATACAGGTTTGTTTCTTGGAACCCCAAGAAATTGCACCTCCACCAAGTGTAAATACCCAACCAGTTGTGGACAAGTTATCCCCAAGATTGGATATCCAACTTGCATCTGTATATCCTTCTAATATCGAAGGAAATTTGGAGTAGTGAAGGCTTAGTCCTTTGGTTTTCTTGAGATAACCTAGGACTCTTCCAATTGCCTTCGAGTGATCCACACTTGGATTACTTGTAAACCTACTAAGTTTACTTACCGCAAATGCTATATCAGGTCTAGTACACTGGGCAACGTACATTAGACTCCCTATAGCACTAGCATACTCCAATTGAGCCACCGCTCTTCCTTGATTCTTCTCTAGTTTTACACTATGATCGAATGGAGTATTGGCATCTTTAACCTTGAGATGGTTAAATTTTCTCAATACTTTCTCAACATAGTAGGCTTGCCCTAACGCAAAACCCCCACTATGTTTCTTTACTTTGATACCGAGTATGGTATCAACTTCTCCAAGATCTTTCATCTTGAAGGTTGATGATAGAAACATCTTCGTTTCTTCTATCCCTTTCATGCTATTACTTAGAATAAGCATGTCATCCACGTATAAGCAAACAATGATTACATATCCCTTTTAAGTTTTGGAATACAAACACTTGTCTTCATTGTTATGTCTAAACCCATTAGACATTATGGATTGATCAAATTTCAAATGCAATTGCTTAGGAGCTTGTTTCAGTCCATATAAGGATTTTACAAGTCTACAAATTTTAGGTTCATATTTTGGTAGGACAAACCCTTCAGGTTGTTCCATATAGACCTCCTCATTGAGGTCACCATTAAGGAATGTCGTTTTGACATCCATTTGATGAACATACAATTTGTGTCCAGAAGCTAAAGCGAACAAAATTCTTATAGAAGTTGTTCTTGCAACAGGCGCATAGGTATCGAAATAATCGATACCCTCTTTTTTCCTAAACCCTTTAGCCACTAATCTAGTTTTAAAGGTTTGGATAGTGCCATCAGTGTGGTATTTTCTCCTAAATACCCACTTACACCCAATTGGCTTAGACCCCAGTGAGAGATCTACCAATTCCCAAGTGTTATTGGAAAGAATGGAATCCATCTCTTCATTGATGGCTTCTTTCCAAAATGCACTATCTCTCGATTGCATAGCTTCTCTATAAGTCTTAGGATCATCCTCAATGAGAAGTACAATAGGAATTTTCCTAATGACTTTCTCTCTATTTCCTTCTACCATGTAGAATGAAATTCGTTGAGAATCTATCTCATCCACTACTAGACTTTTATGATTTTTAAGCCTTTGACTTCTTCTAGGTTCAAAGGGTTGCTTTATATCCTTTTGAGAATTCTCCTCTTGAGAATCAACTTTGGATGTAGAAGCTTAAGAATTGTTCTCATATAACAAATTCTCCTTTAGAGATGTTGAAGCTTGAGAATTGTTGTCACATAACATAATCTCGAAGAATTCAACTTCTCTAGATTCAATCACAATATTAGACTCTAAGTCTAGTAGCCTATAAGCTTTACTATGGCATAACCAACAAAAGCACACTTTATGGCTCTTGATCCTAACTTTATTCTATTAGGTTCGTTTTTCTTGCAATATGCAAGACACCCCCACACTTTGAAGTACCCTATGTTGGGTTTTCTTCCTTTCCATAACTCATATGAAGATATCTCATTTTCTTCATCGGTATTCGATTAAGAATGTGACAAGCAGTTAAAAGCGCTTCACCCCATAAGTTGAAGTTCAACTGATACTGAATTTTTCTACCGCAAGTGTACGGTGCATTGCAATATCGTTTTAATTTAAAAGATGTCGAACCCACAGGGATTAAATATTAAATTCACTAATTACTATTACTTTTAAGTTTATAATTTTAATTAGAAAATTCAACAAATAAATCAAACAATAAAATAAAATGAACTAACAAAATAATAAAAGCTATTGATCTTGGAAAGTGATTAGATAAAAGATAAATGTACTAGAGTATTGATTTCACCATTTAATTATGAAGATGGTTTCTTTATTATCCTAATTAGTTCTCCTCATTTGTAATTTCTAGAATTCTAATATAATGCATCTATCTTTCTCAAGCATATATGCAATTAATCTCAATTAATCAATATGATATCTCTATTAGCTATTAATTAATCAAGACGTCATTAAGCAAAATTTATTCTAATACAAATTCATAAAGTTCAAGGAATCTCTCAATCTCACAATCACAATTCACAATAATGATGGCCAAACATTAATATGAGAAAATGAAATCAAGAAGATATGAACAAACGAGAAGAACTTCATAAAAATAATAATGATAACCTTAATTCAATAATCAAAATAGATCCATCTTATACTCTAGCACAAAAGGAGTTTAGTTCTCCATTACAAACATAAACATAATAGCAATGTAGTTGTTCATAATTAAAAACTCAAAGTAAAAGGAAGAAGAAAGAAACTAGATATAATGGTGATGATGTTGATGAAGTCTAGCCTCATTTTCCTTTCCAAGCATGTAATCCCAGGTCTAATCTCCTCCAAAACGTCATTAGAACCCTAATTATACTTTTCCTTTTTTATCCCCTTCAAAAATACCTTTTTTGCCCTTCAAAAATCGCAATTTAAACTTTCCGTACGGATCCGGGCGTTGTTGCCCCTCGAACAGGCGCTGCTGAAAAGCCAAATACATGCTCTCTGTAACAGTCAGGCACTGCAGCCCTTAATGATGGCGCTGCAGCCCTAATTCAGGTCAGAAATTACGCTGCAGCCCCTGAATATGGCGCTAATTTAGTGTCATTCTATTTCACGATTTTTTTATTTTTCTTCTTTTCACTTCCGTTTTGTACGAACTTCGCGCCACTTTTCCTTGGACCCTACACAAACACAACACAAGCATAAAACCAAAAAAAACACCCTAAACACCTACAAATTAGATATAAAATGACACTAATAAGTGAATCTAAAATTCACTTATCATCAACTTAGAAAACACCAACATAGAATTTATCATCTCTAGATAAGTCCATTTTTCCTTTCGGCAACACCATTGTGTTGTGGTGTATAAGGTGCAGTGCTCTCATGAATTATACCATTTTCTTCACAAAATGTATTGAATTCATTCATTAGCACCTTAATCTTTTTATTTAGTTGATTTTCAACTTCTAATTTATACAACTTAAAAGCATCAAAAGTTTCATTTTTATTCTTTAAAAGGAACACATAGGTATATCTACTAAAATCATCTATAAAAGTAAGAAAATACCTTTTACCACCTCTAGTTAAAACACCAATTAATTCACAAAGATCACTATGGCTTAACTCTAGTAAATTAGATGATCTTTCTACACTAGGAAATGGTTTCTTAATCATTTTCGCCTTAACACATGTTTCACATTTACCATAGTTTTTAATATTGCATGCAATCATACCACATTTTACTACTCTTTTCATGGTAGAAAAACCTATATGTGATAGTCTAAGATGCCACAAAAATAAAGAATCATACTTAACAATATAGGCAGAATTAGCATTTTTATTGATAACATTGAAAGTTACATCATTGGTGCACAATTTAATCATACCCTCACAAGAGTACCCCTTTCCCAAAACACATTTGATTTGGTTGTATAAGTTTACCGGACTCAAAAACGACTTTAATGCCAGGCTTGCCAAGCAAATCACCACTTACCAAGTTTCTACTCATTTTGGGAACATAAAGTACATTCACTAATGTAACTTTCTTGCCAAAGGTGAAGTAGACTTCAATAGTACCTTTGTCAAGTACCTTGGATTTTCCCTCATTGCCCATTTGTATCTCATGGTTTCCCTTTGACTCTTCAAAGGTCTTGAACAATGATTTGTCATAGGTGACATGGACGGTGGCACATGTATCATACCACCATCCTTTCACCTTGCATTGGATCGCATTCCCCTCACTAAGGGTAGCAACTATGTTTTCCACTTGAGTTGTGTTCACCTTAGGTCCTTGTTGGTCTTTTCTATGCCTACACTCTCTAGCATAGTTGTAATGACCCACTACTCTAGACTTTTGGACCATTAATGAAACTATACATACAAACCTTAATAAGACTTACATTTGCGAAAATACCGTAAATTTATTAGAAACTTGTAGAAACAAAGTTACTTTCATAAAATAAGTAGGATATGGGTACCCATTGTCTTTAAAACAAAACATAACTTAAAGTAAAAAGGAGTTACATAGAAAGTGCGGAAAAATACATGTAAAACCATAAAAAGGTAAAACAAGACTACATCCTCGAAAAATCGAACTCTCGACTCCTTGAATCCATTCACCATCGATACACAATCTCCAAGCATCCACGAACCTTACCGCCACTAATAGCTATTTTCCTGCACATAAAACAAAAATGAATGAGCCTAATGCCCAGCAAGGAAAATCTAACACATAGTCATAAACATAAAATTCCATAATAAACATAAAGACATATCATAACACTTATTACATACACTTATTATAATGGCCATTATTACTTGGGGTCCCATAGACTAAACAAGTCATATGCCCATGAGATTAGTGGGGTCCTACTAGCTAAGTAGGTCATATACCCATAATCTTTTTGGGGTCTTGTTAGTCATATGAGTCATATGCCCAAGCCTACAAACATACACATTTCATAACATATTTATAACATATTTCATAACATATCACATAAGATAACACAAGCATAAAACATATAGATTCTATCCTATTTTCCTTACCAAAGTTACCGGGATAAGAGGACAGCGTTGGGACTTTTTGGAACACTCCTAAAACCATATATAGTAGGGTGAGTCTAATGAAGAAAAAGAGATGAAATGAAAGGAATGGAAAGACTAAGCCATTGAAAGTCACACTTACCAAAACTTATGTGCTCAAGAACTTAGATTCCCTAACCAAAATAAGAATGAGGTTAGAAGACTGAGTAGAAGACTAAGAGAAGGGAAACATAACATAAAATCAATGAACTAGAGTGTGTTGAATACCTTGAGGACTTGTAGATCAATCTAACCCTCGAACCGAAATACTATGAAATCTTACTTCCCAAAGTGTTTGATAAGCTTAAGATGATTAAGCTTATGATTTCCCCACCCAAGTGTTTAACTCTCACACTCTCCTAGCACTTGCAGCTTCTGAACTTAGAGTAAAAGGTGAATAATGGCTGGGTAGTAGGTCCTATTTATAGAGTTTAGGAATGAAAGGATCTTGATTTTACTTGAATAAAAATAATAGCTTTTTAGGTGAAAAATATTTGAATAATCGTTCAGCAGAGGTTGAAGACTCGTTCAAAAAGATGCTGGACTTATCAAGAGGTTGAATGGCTGAATGGGAAATGATTTCAAAACATTTCAAAATACACTGATAGAGGCGATATATCGCCCCATGTAGGCGATATATCGCCTGTGCCAGTATGCCCGAGGCTGTCGTGCTTCGTCTCGTGTTTTCCGTATCTACGTGCTGCGATATATCGCCCCCTATAGCTGCGATATATCGACACACGCTGATTAATTAAACACGAAATTACACATTTTTAGCTAAGTTTGAATGGAGTAAACAGCCTTGATTAAGCCCTCAATGTATTCAAAGCTGCTGACTGGCCTTATAGCATTCAAACTTTACTCCTTATTAAATTTAATCCTCAAAATACTTAATCCTTAATCACCCATTCATAACATGTGCTTAAAATCCTATTGGTCCTCATCTAAACCTTATAGTATAATAAATATTATCCTTAATATCAGTCATATAATCAAACCTTAGGTTAAACTTAATATTCTTAAACTATAGGTTAAACTTAGAAAATCTATAAGTACTACTATGAGTGTCCAAATAATTCCCGGTCTGAACCAAAAATCCACAGTTACAAAGATAATGCTATAAATACTATAATACTACTATCTATCTTAGCTAAGTAAAGTTCTTGGACTCTACAATAGTGACCCTTTTTCCCACACACAAAGCAAGGAACTTTCTCGCCCTTAAACTTGTTTGGGTTGGTTTTTGGACCCCAAAGGTTTCTCATTACCCTTCTTCCTTTTGTTTTTGGGATGTTTTGGTTATGACACCACATTTGCTTTGGAAGTATCTCCATTAGACCCCTCCACAAGTTTATCTCTACATATCGATTCCTCTTCGATTCGAATATGTTTTTGGATCTCCTCCAAAGAATAATCCTCATTTTTATGAAGGATTCTTTTCCTATAGCTCTTCCAAGTTGGTGGTAATTTAGCCACTATAGCACCAACTTGAAAGGCCTTGGGAAGCTCAATCTTTAACACTTTCAATTTGTTTTTAACACGTTCAATTTGTTAAGAATCATTTGCAATTCATGAATTTGAGGAAGAATAGGTTTATCACCAAAAAATTTGAAATCGAAGTATTAAGATATCAAAAACTTTTTAGTACCTTCCTTTTCCGCCTTAAACTTTTTCTCAAGTGCATCCCATATCTCCTTGGCCGATTTGGTCTCAGTGTAGAGGTCATAGAGCCTATCGGAGAGGGCATTGAGGATATGACCCCTACAAAGGAGATTGTCCTCCTCCCTCTTCCTTCTTTTCTCCACCTCCTCGGGAGTGTCTTTGTCGGATGGTTCGGCTAGAGATGCCAAGGATGACTCAAGGATGTAGGCTATCTTGAGTGTTGTCAAAAGGAATTTCACCTTGTCTTGCCACCTAGTGAAATTGGATCCATCAAACCTATCAAACCTCACTAGGTCTTGGTTCATGATCTTGATGGTCTCACCTTCCATTGAAACAAACAAGGAATAAGCTTTTGAATGTTAGGAAAATATATATTTTGCCTCAATGGAAATAATGATAAATTACAACTCTATGCAATATATTACAAATAAATAATGATTGATTAAAAAGAGTTCCAACTCTATAACTAAAAATACAAACAAACTAAAGAACAAGAAGAATAGAATAGTGAAAATACAACTCAAAGCAAAATATTACAAGTAAAGTAAAAGTGTTTGAAATAAAGAAAAGAAGATTACAACTCAAAACAAGAAATACAAATAAACAAAAGAGAAGAATATGAAGATGAAGAGAAATAGAGTAGAAAGAAAGAACAAACAAACTAAATAGAAACAACTCTCACTCACACTACCAAAGTGAAGTGTGTTGGGGATCACCAACTTGAACAAGGTTTGAAACCTTTGTCCCAAAGCTTATTTCCCCCTAACTCAAGCACTAAGGGATCTCTCACTGATTATAGGAAATTCTTTCTGGAATTATCAAGCCTCAAGGTGTTTCTAGCCAAGTGCTCTAATGGATAGAAAATATTGTGTCTTACAAGTGAGCATTAGGCTCCTATTTATAGAGTTTTGAGACACCCTTTGAATTTCAAATCCCACCAACCCCGATGGCTGTTACCAATGATTAATTGGATGTTTTATGGAATTAAAATAGAGATTTGGGAGTTACTTGGCTGTTGGAAACGTTCAAAATTGGATAAAAACCGAATTTGTATGAAGTTGTCAGCCACTAAGGCCGCGACGCTTATTTCAAGCATCGCGGCCCTTGGTCATTTTCAGCAACCAATTTTTTAGTTTTTTCCAAAACGTTCCAATTTATTCCCACTTGATTTTGTAACTTCCATACACAATATGGGAGTTAAAATCACATCTCTATCAACCATTTCTCATATGGCTTTAAGAAATTCATCTCAATATTGTGTAACAACAAATCTACACAATGATGGGTGATATTTAGGAGTTACAAATTTGTGATGAATTTGTAACACCAAATATGTTACATGTTTGGATAATTCACATATATCCAAATAATGTAACTCTCTATTATATGTTACAATATGTGACACTCTATGTCACATTTATTTAATCTAAAACATTATATTATAAAATAATATAATATTACATTATATTATAAAATAATATAACACAGGAAAGAACAAGGTAAGCGAAAATGCTTAGTAAGTTCAACCTTAAAACAAAAACATGCAGAGAATTGGGGTTCCGGATCCATCAGGACCCTACACAATCAATTTTAAGAACGTAAAACTGTCCTGGCAAACTTATGGTCATGCCTGATAACCAATGTCAAATTATTTCATATAAACAGATAAATTCCTGCACTCAGAAAAATCCCAGAACAAGCAGATATATTATATCACAACTATTTCTTATCAACAGACAAATCCCTGCACTTAGAAAAATCCCAGAGCAAGCAGATATAATATATCACAATATAATTCGAGACCAGCACTCAACAGTTTCCAAAAATTTGGGTGTAACACGCCCTCCAGGATAAATGCTAATCTGTAAGAGAGAACCGAGTCTCAACACTAAGATCTAGCCAATAAATATCCCCATCAAGGGTAACTATCGTGTTACCTAGGGCATCGCTACTTATCCAAGAGTAAATCCCTCACAAGGGTAACCATCAAGTTACCTAGGGCATCACTGCTTATCCAAGAGTTTAATAAAAGTTACACAGGTTTATAGAGACTTCTATGTTAATCAGTGGTGCTGGTAAGCAGTTGCCACTAGGGTGTTAAGTCTCACTCAAACTTGGCAACCCCTAGTATCTATAGGCACTCTCACTAAATGGCCAATATTCACGGCTTCTATACGGGAATAACTTATCAGAGCACTTGCTTGGGTTCTAACCGCTCACTGATTAAGTAAGCATGAGAGCCCCTAGGTCCCATTCATTTTGGCGCCCCTAGGTTTAACTAGCAATCCTCACCTCTTGGCCACTTGTCGCGGTAATGAACCGGACATAAATAAAATCAAGTAGTGTGACAGAGATCAGTCGTCTAGGATATGATGGATATCTACCGTTCATATTTTCTAACTCAGCCCCCACTAGACTAACGTGTCTAAGCAACTTTCTACGACAGTGTATATATGTGCATGTCTCTCTATACTAACATACAATACAATAGTCGTTCCATGTTGCAGCCACACAATATAAGTTGACTTACTTGGAGTCCTTAGCACTCAGCAGGATTTCACCCTCCAACGTTCAGTCCAGTTACCCTTAGCCAATAATGTAGTTATCCATACAATATACTCGGATTAATTATGGCCCTCATAATTCATTATTATTATTTTGGTCATTTTAAAAAATTATTTGTAAGGATTAAAGATCCTTATTTGGTTTTAAACTCATTAAGGAAATTCATACAAAAATATTTGAGACTAAACCCTAAGTCTCGGGGAGACCTATCCTATGGTATTGATACCTAGGCTCGGGTATCACAATAGTATTTTCCCACAATTCGCTAAAAATCTTGTTCTTTAAACGTATCAATATTAACTGGTACTTTCAACAAGTCGGTTAAATATATGGAATATTTTAGCCGGTATTATATCCAGAAAATACAAATTAATTCCTTAATTATTTTTAAATAAAATAAACTCTAAATTTTCCTTTGATTTTTCTTAAGGTTTTAATCTCTAAAAACTGTTTTAAGAAAATTGACTAATTTGTCTTAATTAGGAAAAACAGTTAAAAATTTCCCACCTTGACTAGTTAATCTTTCCGAAGTTAAGTTTACTTACTAGAAAAATAATTCAATCAATTATTTTCTCAAAAGATAGGGTTTTAAACCCTCTTTTAATTTATTAACTTATTAATAAATAAATTCTTTTATTTTTTGAAAGAATAAAAATTATTTAATAAAAATAATTGCCACTAAACTCAAAGTGGTATTTTAGGTCAAAATATGTTTTCAAGACTTACCAAGTTTTTATCTTGAAATAAGAAAATTTTTACTTTTTACCTTAAGTTCCAAATCTCATTTTTACACCAAGTGTGAAAACCCTATTTTTCACATTTTTAACTACATATTTTGCTAGTTCATAACTTGAAATTTACTTACCCAATTGTTACCAAAATTTCTCAATTCCATTTTTGGTATGCCATTTAGGTCTTTGTAAGATCTTAGGTCAAAAGGAGCATTTTTTATTGGTAAAATTATTTTCCAACAATGAGGTAAAATTGACCTTATTTTCAAGTCCTTATTTTTTCAAAACTTTGACACTTAATAACTTTCAAACCGTTTAGTATGTTTTTACCAAATTTTACAGTGAAATACTAGGTTATACCAATAATATGTCCACAAAATTTTAGAAAAAACTGGGTTGATTTGCCCTATACAGTGGCTGTCCAAACTTGGTCCCGAAATTAAGAATACATAAAACAATTTTTTTTTTTTTTTACCTAAACTTTGAAATAGCATAATTCACTCATTTTTAAACATTTTTTAATGTCTCAAAAGCTCAATTTTATGTACTCAATCTCAAAAACATCACAATACAATTAAATTTTACAAATCCAAGATTGGTTTACACAAGAATTACAATCTAAAAAAGTTAAGGTATGAGCTGCCTTATTGGCTTCTTTGAAAGAATGAAACAAATACAATTAGCTAATATAGGTAAATTTCTAATCTCCTCTATTGTGTCAAACCAATCTGTACAAAAAATATATCTGCCTTGTAAAGCCTAAATAACCACAGCTTCATCTGAAGTTAATTGAAAGGTGGACAAGTGGAAATGAGCAGTGAGATCGAGTCCAAGTTTAATAGCCAAAGCTTCAGCCATTTCAACGGAGTGAAAACCTTGTTTATATAGAGCTTGAGGCGCAATAACATGACCGAAGCTATCTCGAATAATTGTTCCAATTAATAAGATGTGTACCTAGGTTAGGAGGCTTCCAACTTTGTTGTTGGCGATGTTTGGAGGTGGAACTACCAGTAATAGGCTCATCAAAATAAGAGAGAGTCCAACCAATCAAATCCTCTACACAAGGAACTTGCTGGTTATGTAATCGTTTATTTCTCTAGTTCCAGATAGCCCAAGAGATCATTAAAAAAGAATCAAACTCTGCTGCAGTACATCTGTGGAGCATTACACTCACGACTTCAATAGGGTCCTTACAATGTAAGGGTAAGGTTTGAGTAAGGTTGAGAGACTGCCAAATTTCCTGCACACCTTCACAACCCCACAGAGCATGTATAATGTCTTCATTTGCCCTTCTACAGTAGCTACAAAAAGTTGGTGTTGGGATACCTCTGGCAGCTAGATTAGATAACACCGAGAGCTTATTATGGCAAGTTTTCCACCAAAAATTCTTCACTTTCGGAGGAATGTATGAACTCCAAAGCTTGTTCCATAAAGAAACTATCTTCGAAGAATTTGAGGATTCTATCCCCTCTTTGAGAAAACGAGCTACTTTATAGCCACTCTTCACACTAAGCTGAACAACTTTAGTAAAGCCCCAACAGTAGTCATCATTTTTGTTAGAGTTTCCTGGATTAATACCCAGGATCCAAGGCACATCATCCGAATGAAAAACTTGATGAATCAGCTTCTCATTCCAAGATCCATCAGTATTTTTAAGGGTTTTCACCACTGTTTCTAGGGGAACAAGAGCAGGAGTCTGAAGAGAAAAACAATGTTGCCGTGGGAGCCATTTGTCTTCATTAATTCTAACTTTGCAGCCATTTCTCACCCTCCAACGCATGCCTCTATCAAGAATATCTCTGCCCCAAATAATACTTATCCAAATAAAAGAACTCTGAGAAGTATTAGTAGCATCCATTCCTGCTAGTAAAATAACATTCTTTGAGAACACGAGCTAGAAGAGAATCTGGTTTAGTTACAATCTTCCAACCTTGCTTAGCTAAAAGAGCTCTATTTAAATCCTCATGGTTTCTAAAACCCAAATCACCTTTAGATTTAGGAGGGCAGAGATCCTCCCATTTTCTCCAATGTAACTTCCTTTTCTCATTGGAGGAACCCCACCAAAAACGGGCTGCCATGGAATGAAGATCCTTAATAAGGCTCTTGGGAAGGCGAAAGCAACTCATAACATATCAAGGAATAACCTGAACAATTGCTTTAATTAATTCTTATCTACACTCTTGAGAAAACAAACTAGCCTTCCAGCCTCGGAGTTTATTCCAAACTTGCTAGTTAATCACCTTAAAGACCTCTTTCTTTTTCCTACCCACAACCACTGGCATACCCAAATATTTAGAATGAGTCTCCACAATTTTCACCCATAAATAACATTTTCGCCTCTGAGTTAGAAATTTTGTTACCTACACTGATTTAAGATTTATCAAAATTATTAATCTGCCCAGAGACAATAGTGTATTCTTCCAAAATGGCCTTTAAAGTTGCCCATTCTTCTTTACAAGCTTTGAGAAAAATGAAACTAGCGTTCGCAAAAAAGATATGGGAGAGGCGCAGACCATTTTTTCCAAAAGTTATCCCATTGAGCAGACATTTTCTTTCAGCTTCATGTAGTAAACAAGAGAACCCTTCAGAGCAAATTAAGAAAAGGTAGGGGAAATAGGATCACCTTGGCGAAGACCTCTTTGAGGTTTAAAAGATCCTCGAACCTCCCCATTTATAAGTAAAGAGAAAGAGATCGAAGAAACTAAATGGGTTACCTTTCTATTAGAGTTTCAAGCATATATTCTAATTAGTAATACAAATGCTCAGGGTCGGCACCCTTAGGCCGAGCCCTCTGTTTATTAAGCTGACCCCGACTCACTTAGGCCGAGTTCACTGTTTATTTAGCTAACCCGGCTCACATTGGTCGAGCCGCGTCCATTACGCTAATCATCAGCCCCGGCTCCCTTAGGTTGTACTTTCACATTTCACATAACAAGAATACAGTAACACAATGCATATATCCAGATACAGAGAACCGTAGTCCCAAACACAACTACAAGGGTGCAGTTTTCTTAGCTCGAATCCCGAGCGGAGAATTAAGAACAGTCCCAAGCACGATCCTCAGTCCTAAACCTTAGCGATAAACCTAGTCACAACAACAATGGGTAACTATCAATTTCTAATCCAAATATATACTTAGGGAACAAATATTAGCCTCCGGGACCTCGAATTCTACTAAATCGGATAGTAGAATTCATCCCAAGCGCCTAGGTTTGAATCCCTGAGCCTAAAACCTTGTCTTCCCTTAATTCCCCATTTAGGGCCACGACTCGCCCCTTAAACAGAGGCCAAGTCCTCCTTGATGGAGGACATGGGCCGTGACTTGGACCCCTCCGAGTTGCAGCACATCTGGCGAACATAGGCTCCCAACCTCCAAAAGCATGTAGGTCGCGGCGCCTGAAGAACAGGGCCGCGATCCGAGCCACCAAACCCAGAAAAACCACACTTTCCAGCATTTTTTCCTCGAGCCTAACACCAAATTCATACCCCAAATTACTAGCCAAACTCAGATTCAAGCTCAAAATTCCTATCCACATATCCCTACCATCACAACTAACCTGTAACCAATTTCTTGCACCATCAAACACCAAATCTAGCTAACAAACTAAAACTCATGCAAACTCAAAACTTTAACATAGTTTCAACAGAATTTAGAGAAACTAACTTGAATTCTTACCTCAGATTGCAGCCTAATTCCTCAGCAATGACTTTGGATTATCCTAGCTTGATCCCCTGGGTTCCCACAGTTGAATTCCCAGCCTCACTTCTTGAGTTTCTTCCTTCTTCTACCTTCATGGTACAATGAGAGAGAGAGAGGGAGATAGAGTATATATGTATGAGGGAGAGAGAGAAGGCTGAGTGTGATGACCAAAATTTCCTAATAAGGCTTAGGAACTTGATTAGGGACCAGGATGGCAAATTTTGGAATTATATGATTATGTGATATTTATGTGTATCATTATGTGATTATGTGAATAACATTATAATATCACTTGATATGCATGTGTTAGGTGTATTAAATATGCATGTGGGCCCATTTCTGTTTAATTGGGTAATTTTCATAATTTGGCCCGTTATGGGTATATTTGGCATATATGTGGTATGTGTGTGGTACTTCATTATTATTTGGTTATGCTTGGGTTACTCAGCACGAGACAATCCTAGGAGGCAAGCCAGTGGGAAAGTCACAACAAGATACATACTTGATTCGGAGTAAGTTAAGGGGTATTTAGCATATTACCAGGATATTGGGTAATGGGAATAAATATTTGATGATAAATTGGGAGTTAGTGAGATCAGGGGAAATTTTGGGAATTTTGACTATTTTACCCTGGGGGCATTTTTGGGACCCCGAGCATTAGGATTTGCTTGAGGTTACTTAAGCTTGAAGTAACCTATCAAAATAATAAAAGAAACATTCAGAACGTTCTCTCTCTGTCTCCCGTTCCCTTTTCAACATCCAATTGCATTTTCGAAGGAAACTTGAGTTTTAGGACTCAGATTCAAGCAAGGATCGAGGCATAGCGATTCTAGGAAAGATTAGAAGCTTATTAGCTGGAGGATTTGGTTGGGAAACAACTAAATCGGAGGTAATCCAAGTTCTAAGTTCTCCAAGGTGGATCTTCGATTTGATTAGTACCAACTAAAGATCAGGGAGATGGATAAACAGAAGACTTACTATTATATCAGATGAGAGCACTGGGAGTGCTGAGTTTTGTCTTGAGGATTTGATGAATGTCCCAGTTGTTTTGATGGATCAGATGAACAGGGTATTCAAGGATTATCTGAATTGGATTTGTGAACGCCTTGATCTATGATACTGTGATATATTCTCGGTTGGAGATTTTCCAAGGTCAAAGAACGCCTCAGAGGGCAAGTGTTTCCTTGGACGGGCAGGATGGGCAGGATATTACATGTACTTTATGAAAGAGTTATGAGTCTTCTTACAAATCAGAACCATTTTGTAGGTATTTATGATACCTCATTGCAGGAAAAGGTGATTTCCCAAGCAACATGTTAGTTGAAGGGTGTGACTAGAATTAGAGCAAAGTTACTGGTGGGCGAGGTGGCCAACATTACATTTGAGTTTACTATTTTAGAGAGGATTAAAGGAAAACAGTTAAGTGAACCCACAGATGGAAAAAGTTGAAGGGAATGTCTTAGTTGGACTAGCTAAGGATTTTGTAGTGCCGGGTATGAATTTATTGTGGTATAGGGATCGAACTCGCGATCCGACGGACACTGGGATTAAATGGGAGATCTGGATGAATCTTATACTACCTCTTATTCTCTTCTTCCAACCATCATGAAGATGTACCAGAATCTGAAAGATTTATATTGATGGCTTGGGTTGGAGAGGGACATGACAGAATACGTGACAAAGTTATTAACCTGTTAGCAGGTCAAGACAAAGTATAAGAAATCAGTAATGCCATTACAACCTTTGTGTATCCATAGTGGAAAGTAACGAAACATTGCGATAGGTTTTATGGTGGGGTTGCCCAAGATAGTGGGTCAACATGATTTGGTTGGGGTCATTATGGACTAGTATACAAAGTCAGCTCACTTATATCAGTAAGGAGAAGTAACACAGTTGTTCAATATGCAGACCTCTATATGAGAGAGGTAGTACGACTTCATGGAATTCAAGGTCTATCTTATCATAAGAGGACTCTATTATTACTTTCAATTTTCGGGAAAGGTTGCAAAAGACAATGAGTATACAGTTGGAGTTTAGTACAGTTTATTATCCTCAGACTGGTGGTAAATCAGAGAGAGAGTTATCTAGTTATTGGAATGGCACTTTATGAGATGTTGTTTGGTAGAGAATGTTTATCGCCCATTCACTGGGATGAGATGAGTGAGATGTTATATCTGGATTCTGAGGTAGTTCAGAGAATCGTTGAGGCTATTGAAAATGTTAGAGCTCGGATGCTTGCTTCTCAGAGTAAATAGGGAAGTTATGTAATTTGAAATGTAGGAACATGGAGTATACAGTGTCTTCCTTAGAATATCACCATGGAAAGGGGTGAGGAAATAAGGGTAGGTTGAACCCTAGATTAGTAGGACCGTTGGAAATCCTGGATAAGATTAGTCAAGTTGCATTTGGATTGGCCTTAGCTTTGGCACTGTCAGTAGTATACAGTGTACTTCATATTTCCATGTTGAGGAAACATCTGTTAGATGAGACTCGTGTATTGAGTTATGAGAATCTAGAATTAGAGGTTCAGTTACCTTGTAAAGGGTAGCTAGCTCAGATATGAGACAGAAAGAATAAGGTTCTGCGGAACAATGTTGTACCTTGAGTTAAGGTATTATACAAAAACAGTGAGGTCGAGGAAGCGACCTGAGAAACTGGAATCAGATATGTGGAATTGATATTCTGGGCTACTCAGATAAAATTTTGAGGACGGAATTTTTGTAAGGAGGGGATAGTTGTAATGACCCAAATTTCCTAATAAGGCTTAAGGCCTTTATTAGGGGGCCAGGATGGAAAATTGCGGAATTATATGATTATGTGATATTTATGTGTATCATTATGTGATTATGTGAATAACATCATAATATGACTTGATATACATGCTTAGGTGTATTAAATATGAATGTGGGGCCAATTCTGTTTAATTGGGTAATTTTCATAATTTTCCCTGTTTTGGGTATATTTGGCATATATGTGGTATGTGTGTGGTACTTCATTATTATTTGGTTATGCTTGGGTTACTCAGCACGAGACGATCCTAGGAGGCAAGCCAGTGGGAAATTCACAACGCAATTCATACTTGATTCAGGGTGAGTCAAGGGGTATTTAGCTCAATACCGAGATATTGGGTAATGGGAATAAATATTTGATGATAAATTGGGAGTTAGTGAGATCAGGGGGAAATTATGGGAATTTTGACTATTTTACCACGGGGGCATTTTTGGCACCTCGAGCATTAGGATTTTGCTTGAGGTTACTTAAGCTTGAAGTAACCTGTCAGAATAATAAAAGAACGTTCAGAACGTTCTCTCTCCTTCCCATTCTCTTTTCGACATCCGATTGCATTTTTGAAGGAAACTTGAGTTTTAGGACTCAGATTCAAGCAAGGATCGAGGCATGGTGATTCTAGGAAAGATTAGAAGCTTATTTGCTGGAGGATTTGGTCGGGAAATGACTCAATCGGAGGTAATCCAAGTTATAAGTTCTAAGTTATTAAAGTTTTTAAGCTTTGATTGGATTTTACGTTTTGTTGAGTTTTTGAATTAATTGAAGCTTGGGTTTTATTGGCGTTGGATAATTAGGATGTTTGGGAACTTTGATTTTTGAATTTGGATATGTTTGGGTAGGATTTTGGAAGGATTTAAGTGGGAAAAATCAAAGGAAATGGCTGGTTTTGTGGTCAAGTCGCGACCTTATTCTAGTAAGTCATGACTTTGATGATGCCAGAAGCCAAGAGGAGGAAGCCTGGGGGGCGCGCCGCGACCCAAGAGGGGTCATGTCATGGCCCGCCCCAGAGCCCAGGTAAGGGGGCTCTCTAACTTGGGGCAAGTCGCGACTCACTAGGCCAAGTCGCGACTAGCTTGAGCATTTTTGCGTATGTTTGGTTTTCAATCGTGGGAACTTAACTCTAAGGGCCTCAGATCGATCCTACTACCATGTTGAGTTGGACTCGATGTCCTGGAGGCTAGGTTTAGGTTTGGAAGTATTTATTTATTCATTTTTTTATGAGCTTTTATATTATGGTTGTGACTAGTTATCGCTAGGGGCTTGGAAACAGGATCGTGCTTAAGGATCATTTATTGGTAACCTGTGCTTGGACCAAAGGTAATAAAATTGCACCCAGTATGGGATGCATATGATGCATAAGATACATGTGCTTAGTACATGACATGAGTGTTGAATGTGGAATTGATTAGAGCTTGAGTCTCTGTAAATGTGCACGATCATAATTATGCTAGTGAATGTGGAGTAAGCATGCTAAATTCCTTATATTTGGATATTTGACATATGATATATACCTGGGTGCATTTTTTAATTGTGAGTGGTACTGACTCATTAGTCAGAAACGACACGAGTCGTATGGAATTGACCTATGAGTCAAGAGCGGCATAAGCATATTGAACGCAGAGCATAAGCATTAAATGCTTGACCGACCCCATGTTCGATGCAAACTAAAAGTGCTTGTCTAGTATAAAGGCTAGTTACTTAGAGCCAGGGCCAAAAGGCTCAGGTGACTGTAACGTCACATGGTTTAGGGTGCAGAGCCCAAGTGTATGACTTATTTGTCACTTATCTGTTTAGGGTGCATAGCCCAAGTGAAGTGTGTGTCTTATTTGTCACTTATCTGATTAGGGTGCGTAGCCCAAGTGCGTGACTCATTAGTCACTTATTTGATTAGGGTGCAGAGCCCAAGTGTGTGACTCATTAGTCACTTATTCAAAGATGGACACATTAGCCATCTATTCCCAGATTGACTTGATATTCTTCTATAAAAGGGGCAGCGCCCATAATCATTTATTTGGACTTGCGCATGCATGAATAGAGCTATTACTGCTAGGCATGCCATTATGATTCAGTGACATGTTGTTACCTGTTCATGAGCATATTTAGTTTTTTTGTTGAGCCTCAGCTCATGAGTGCTATGTGGTGCAGTTAAAGGCAAAAGAAAGTTGAACAATCCTTGAGTTGAAGAGCTTAGGTGACGATGTGTACATAGGCGGCTGCTCGAGCACCACGGCCGAGGGTTTAACGAGGAACTAGGGCTAAACCCTATTTTGCCGCTTAGGTCGGCTGGTTGCAAATATTTTACTGTAATTAACCTTTAAATTATATTTTGGGATCCCAATATATACCGTAAAAGTTTTATTGAAACGTTGTATCTTTAACCAAAAAAATTTAACCCTAAACCATTAATCACATTTAGCTATATGATTATGGCCAAATGACTCGTTTAGCGAGTTTATCACTATTTAAAATGTACAGCGTAACGGTCCTTGGGTAGTAGTGTGTTACAACTTGGTATTAGAGCGAGCCAAGGTTAAGGGTTCCTGTAGACAAGCTGGGCATGTACACTCGTCACTAAAGACAAGCTTCACTCATGGTATGGTAACTATTTATGTAGTTATGTGCTTAACTGCTTAAATAGAATGTAAATGCTTTACCTGCATATTGTATTAGGGAGCATGAGATTCTGATAGAGCCTGGCTCTTGATTATTAATATGATTATGTGATTACCTACTCCGTGAATATATATGAATGCGTTATTTTCATGCTGGAGTTGGAGGCATGGTGTGTATGTTGGAATATCATGGGTTATGAATTGATGTACGAATGTTATGAGCATGTTTTTAGCACTGTAGTGGTTGTGAATGTAGTGTTGTATAATTGTTCCCGTGGGGAAGGCTATTGAATATGCTCAACATGTTTAATGGGTCAAGTTATTGACTATAAATTCATTCAGCAGGTATGTATCCAAGGCAGTCAATGAGACCTGGTGGCGGTTATACCGAGGCTGGGAATTACAGCTTGGGTTTGAGTTCTTCACATGCCGCTCTGAATTTCTAGTAGGTGTTTACAGATATGCAATTAAGATTTCAGAGGCGAAAGGAAGAGATTAGGTGTTTGAAACAACAGTAGAATCTGTCAGGGAACACCTCTTCCTTTGCTATGCCTGGAGTGGCACTAGTATTTGCTCAACCTAGGGTTGAGAACAGGAGGGCGTTTCTTTGTGGAAGATTCCAGGAGTATTACCCTCTATTCTTTGAAGGAGGCCTAGATCCATTCAGAGCTGAGCAATGGATGGGCATGATCAGTTCCATTCTCGATAGTATGGGGGTGGTAGGTCACGATAGGGTGATTTGTGCTACATTTGTATTGCGGGATGATGCCCGAACATGGTGGGAAGTAGTATCCCAGACACGAGATACAAATGTGATGGACTGGAAAGAATTGAGGCAGCTGTTTAATGAAAGATATTATTTTGATCCAGTCAAGACTACTAAGATGAATGAGTTTCTGAACCTCGTTAAGGGAATGCAACAGTAACCGAGTATGTCAACAGATTCGATGGGTTGGACGAGTTTGCTTTTGATATGGTACCCATGAATGTAGCTCGGAAGGAAGGGTTTATCTAGGGATTGAATCCCAGAATAGCTCAAGGCATTAGAGTTGCCCCAGTGCATGAAATCTCTACCTACGCTCAGGTGGTAGGAAAGGATTTTACTGTTGAGAGAACAGGAAATGAGATTAAAGGAGAGTGTCGGAGAGCACAGAGCTCAGACAGTGACACCTCCGTTTATTGGATCAGGCAAGGACAAGGATTGGAAAGTTTACCCAAAATTCACACGATGCAAGAGGCGTCATCTGCGAGAATGTCGAGCAAGGGTATGTTTCTTTTGTTGAATGGTTGGGCACCGTAAGAGGAATTTCCCAAGGCGAAGGAAGGATGAGAAAAGGAGGTGGACAGGTCGACTCCAGCTCGAGTGTTCGGTCTAATGTAGTCAAAGAATGAGACTGAGACTGAGGCTGGTTCCTTAGTGGTGGCAGGTCAGCTTTCTAGTTCTAATTTTTCTATTATGCTGACTAGTTTTGGTTCCATGTTGTTCTTTGTTTGTTGCATCTAGAGAGGCATAGATCTGATATGCAGATTGCATGGTTATGTTGTGATGAGAATGTGATACTTTATTAGTGATCCTAAGAGATGGGTTTGGTTATGGTGCAAAGGGACTCATCAATTGGTTTTTTAGGGCCAGTTATGACTGACTTCGGTATGATCCTAGATATGGATTGGTTATCCAAGTATGGGGCAATGTTAGATTGTAAGGAAAGGATAGTAACTCTTGGGGTTTAAGAGTGGGAAACCCTTGTGGTAGTTGGCACTATACTGATGACATCTTTATTTAGAGCTAGAGATCTATTGCAGGAGGATGCATAGAACTCTTAGCTAGTGTGGTAGATACCACTTAGGTTGTGCAAGTGGGATCAGAATAGTCTGGATTAGTCTGTGAGTTTCTAGATGGGTTTTCAGGGGATTTTTCAGGATTATCTTTAACCAATGAGATAGAATGGTGATTAGATTGGTGCCAAAGAAAGAATCAAGTCTAGGGTATTGTATTGGATGGTTTCAGCAGACTTGTAAGAACTAAAGGCTCAGTTATTGAGTAAGATGGTATTCTCCAAGGTGGATCTTCGATCTGATTAGTACCAGCTAAAGATCAGAGAGAAGGATAAAAAGAAGACTTACTGTTATATCAGATGAGAGCACTAGGAGTGTTGAGTTCTGTCTTGAGGATTTGATGTGTAGAGTCCAAGAACTTTACTTAGGTAGTTAGATTGTAGTATAATAATAATAGTAGTAGTATTTTTATGACTGTGGATTTTGGTTCAGACCGGGATTTAATTGGACACTCATAGTAACACTTGTAGATTTTCTAAGTTTAACCTATAGTTTAAGAATATTAATTTTAACCTAAGGTTTGATTAATATGACTGATATTGATGGTGATATTTATTATATTATAAGGTTTAGATAGACCCAATAAGAAAGTAACACTTTTCATGTGTATGTTTAATGATAATTAAGTATTTTTGAGGAATAAGTTTATTAAGAGTAATATTTGAATATCCTAGGGTTTGTCAGCAGCTTTGAAAATGTTGGAGGACTTAGTCAAGGCTGTTTACTCAATTCAAATTAAGCTAAAATTGTGCAATTTCGTGTTTAAATATTCAGCGTATGCCGATATATCGCAGCTATAGGGGCCGATATATCGCAGTACGGGGATACGAAAAACACATAACTTCGCACGATCACCTCGATGAGGCTCGGGCATGCTGGCCCAAGCGATATATTGCCTACAAGGGGCGATATATCGGCTCCTTTGGTATATTTTTGAATGTTTTTTTAAAACATTCTCATCTTAATCTTTAACCTCTTGATAAGTCCAGCATCTTTCTAACCGAGTCTTCAGCCTCTTCTGAACGATAATTAAAATATTTTTCACTTAAAAAAGCCATTATTTTATTCAATTTAAATGAAGATCTTTTCATTCTTGAACTCTATAAATAGGACCTAGTACCCAGCCATTTATTCATTCATCAAGCTAAGTTCATAGGCTGCAAGCTGCTAGGTGATTTGTGAGAGTGTAAACACTTGGGTTGGGGATTATAAGCTTAATCATTATAAGCTTACCAAACACTTGGGAAGTAAGGTTTATAGCACATTTCGGTTCAAGGTTTAGATTGGTCATAGAAGCATTCAAGGTATTCCAAACTCTAGTTCATTTTGGTATTGTTTTCCTTAAAGTTCTTATAGTTTTCTACTCAGCAACCTAACTTTATTCTTTATTCTTGGATAGGAAATCTAAGATCTTGAACATAAGGTTTTTGGTAAGTATATTCTTGATGGTATAGTTCGTCCGTTCTTTTCATTCCTCTTTCTTCAGTATACTCACCCTTTCATTTATGGTTTTTAGGAGTGTTCCAAAGTCCCAAACCTGTTCTCATATCCTGGTACTTTTGGTAAGGAAAATAGGATAGGATATTATGTGTTATGCCATATCTTATCTTATGATTTATGTGTTATGTTAACTTATGATTTGTGTGTTATGTATGTTTGTAGACTTGGGCATATGACCTGTACAACTAACAAGCCCCAATAAATTTATGGGCATATGACTTGCTTAACTAGCAAGCCCCACAAATCAAATGGGCATATGACTTGTTTAGTTTATGGGACCCCAAGTAATAATGGCCATTATAGTATATGTGACATATGTTATGATATGTTTTAGTATATGTTGATATGAATTTTATGTATATGATTTATGTGTTAGATTTTCCTTGCTGGGAATTAGGCTCACTCCTTTATGTTTATATGTGCAGGAAAATAGCTTTGGTGGCGGGAAAGGTTCTTGGAAGCTTGTGGATGTGTATTGAGGCGGAATGGAATCGAAGGACCGAGAGTTCGATTCAAAGATGAAGTCTCTTTAATTATGGTTTTCTATGTATTTTTCCGCAATTGGTTGTAATAAGTTTTAATTAAGTTTTCATTATGTCAAAGTTATGTTTTGTTTCAAACAATGGGATCCCAATGTCATATAGTTTTAAGCCTTTACCTTACAGTTCTAAAATAAAGTTATGTTATTTCAAATGGATGTTTTCATAAGTTTTGTATAGAAGTTAGTAATGGTCCAAGGTCTAGAGTAGTTGGGTCATTACATGATGAATGTCTCAGTTGTTTTGATGGATCAGATGAACGGGGTATTCAAAGATTATCTTAATTAGATTTGTGAATGTCTTGATCGATGGTATTGTGGTATATTCTCAGTTAGAGATTTGCCGAGGCCGAGGAACGCCTCAGAGGGCAAGAGTTTCCTTGGACGGGTAGGATATTACATGTACTTTGTGAAAGAGTTATGAGTCCTCTTATAGATCAAAACTTGTTTGTAGGTTATTATGATACCTCATTGTGAGGAAAAGGTGATTGCCCAAGAGACATGTTAGTTGAAGGGTGTGACCAGAACTAGAGCAGAGTTACTGGTGGGCTAGGTGGCCAACATTATATTTGAGTTTACTATTTCAAAGAGGATTAAAGGAAAATAGTTAAGTGAACCCACAAATGGAAAGAGTTGAAGGGAATGCCTTAGCTAGATTAGCTAAGGATTTTGCAGTGTCAGGTATGAATTTATTGTGGAACAGGGATTGGACTCGCGATTCGACGGACACTAGCATTAAATGGGAGATTCTGGATGAATCTCATACTACCTCTTATTCTCTTCATCCAGGCATTATGAAGATGTACCAGAATCTGAAAGCTTTATATTGATGGCCTGGGTTGGAGAGGGACGTAATAGAATATGTGACAAAGTTCTTAACCATTTAGCAGGTCAAGACAGAGTATCAGAAATCAGTAAGGCCATTACAACATTTGTGTATTCCATAGTGAAAGTAATGAAACATTATGATAGGTTTCGCGGTAGGGCTGCCCAAGATAATGGGTCAGCATGATTTGGTTTGGGTCATTATGGACCAGTATACAAAGTCAACTCATTTCTATCTGTTGACTGCGTTTTTAGCCAACGACGTGAGAACGTCAATAACGACAAGCCTTCAAGAGAAATAAAAACGACAACAGACGGTATAAACAAAGAAAATAAAGAACACAGGAAATTTTTATAGTGGTTCAGCCCCGATTGTCGGTAATAGCCTAATCCACTTAGAGTTGTGATTTATAAATCTATACTCAAGATCAGATGAACTATGCCAACTGAGTTTCTTCAGTATAAATTGTGAAAATACAAGAATTCTCTCTAATTTCAGCACTTTCTCTCTCTAGAATAGACAGACCCAATTTTATCTCCCTAGAAAGAAGAAGCAGAAGAAGCCCCCTCTCTCATCCCACAAGCTCTCTATTTATAGACCTGGGATCCTCAACTGATATCCCCTTATGATCGGGATACTTTATTATATTTATTACATTTATATTACAAATAAACATTCAAAATTCAAAATGTAACAAACTCCCCATTTGTGGGAAGAATGAGAGATTCCCGCGTATGTTGTTGGAGTTGTGTCTGACTTAGTCTCCTCTAGCTAGTTGGTCCACCTCCTACCCACTACCCATGCAAGTGCTGGTTGAACATGCATGGTGGTAGGATATGCTTTTGGTGGGTTGAACGTGCATGGTGGTAGGAGATGCACTTCTCTCCTCTAACATGCACTCTCCTCTAGCATGCCATGTTCCCCCGTGAACCAATCTCCTTGGCTTCTCCTCGGACCAAGGTGGTCCGAGGCAACCTCCTTGGCACCTCACCTTGAACAACATTGGGGCAACCTCATCTTGGGCAACCTTGAGGGAACCTCACCTTGGACAACATTGAGGCAACCTCACCTTGGACAACATTGAGGCAACCTTCTTTAGCATCTCCCAAACATGTCCGATCGAACATTGTATAGAAAACCTAAGTCTCCATTCTCTTGCATGAGACTCCTCCTCCTTAGCTATTTACCTTGGACACGTTCGAGCCAACACTTAGAAAACCTTGGGAGGCTTGCCTCCTACACACCCTTGGGGTCTCCTAGGACCACACCCTCCTTGGGGTCTCCTAGGACCACATCCTCCTTGGAGTCTCCTAGGACCACACCCCTTAACTTCTCCTAGGAGGCACTCTCCTAGATGCATTCTCCTTAGCCTCCTAGGATGCATTCTCCAATTTTTGGGTATAACACTATCAATAAGGACAAGTAACATAGTTGATCAGTATGTAGACCTCTATGTGAGAGAGGTAGTACGCCTTCATGGAATTCAAGGTCTATCTTATCAGACGTGGACTCTGTTATTACTTCCAAGTTTTGGGAAAGGTTGCAAAAGGCAATGAGTATACAGTTGGAGTTTAGTACAGTTTACTATCCTCAGACTGATGGTAAATTAGAAAGAGTTATCCAGTTATTGGAAAGGCACTTTATGAGATGTTGCATGGTAGAGAATGTTTATCGCCCATTTATTGGGATGAGATGTGTGATATGTTATATCTGGATTCCGAGGTAGTTCAGAGAATCGTTGAGGCTATAAGAACTCGAGTGCTCACTTCTCAGAGTAAATGGGGAAGTTATGTAATTTGAAATTTAGGAACATGGAGTTCCAGGTGGAAGCCTGTATCTTCCTTAGAATATCACCATGGAAAGGGGTGGGGAAATAAGGGCAGGTTGAACCCTAGATTTGTAGGACCGTTGGAAGTCCTGGATAGGATTAGTCAGGTTGCATTTGGATTGGCCTTAGCTTTGGCACTGTCAGTAGTATATAGTATACTTCATATTTCCATGTTGAGGAAACATGTGTTAGATGAGACTCATGTATTGAGTTATGAGAATCTGGAATTAGAGGTTCAGTTACCCTGTAAAGGGTAGCCAGCTTAGATATAAGACAGAAAGAATAAGGTTATGCAGAACAAAGTTGTACCTTGAGTTAAGGTATTATACAAAAACAATGAGTTCGAGGAAGCGACCTGGGAAACTAGAATCAGATATGAGGAATTGATATTCCAGGCTAATCAGATAAAATTTCGAGGAAGAAATTTCTGTAAGGAGGGGATAGTTGTAATGACCCAAATTTCCTAATAAGGCTTAGGGCCTTGATTAGGGGGCTAGGATGTCAAATTTTGAAATTATATGATTATGTGATTTTTATGTGTATCATTATGTGATTATGTGAATAACATTATAATATCACTTGATATGCATGTTTAGGTGTATTAAATATGCATGTGGGCCCATTTCTGTTTGATTGGGTAATTTTCATAATTTGGCCCGTTGTGGGTATATTTGGCATATATGTGGTATGTGTGTAGTACTCATTATTATTTGGTTATTCTTAGGTTACTCAGCACGAGACGATCCTAGGAGGCAAACCAGTGGGAAAGTCACAACGGGATCCATATTTGATTTTTACTGAATTAAGGGGTATTTAGCACATTACCAGGATATTGGGTAATGAGAATAAATATTTAATGATAAATTGGGAGTTAGTGAGATTAGGGAGAAATTCTTGGAATTTTCACTATTTTAGCCTGGGGGCGTTTTTGGGACCCCGAGCATTAGGATTTGCTTGAGGTTACTTAAGCTTGAAGTAACCTGTTAGAATAATAAAAGAACATTCATAATGTTCTCTCTCTCTCTCTCTCTCTCTCGTTCCCTTTTTGACACCTGATTGCATTTTTGAAGGAAACTTGAGTTTTAGGACTCGGATTCAAGCAAGGATTGAGGCATAGTGATTCTAGAAAAGATTAGAAGCTTATTAGCCGAAGTATTTGGTTGGAAAACAACTCAATCGGAGGTAATCCAAGTTTTAAGTTCTAAGTTTTTTTTTTAAGTTTTAAAGCTTTGATTGGATTTTACGTTTTGATGAGTTTTTGAATGAATTGAAGCTTGGGTTTTATTGCTGTTGGAAAATTAGGATGTTTGGGAACTTTGATTTTTGAATTTGGATATGTTTGGGTAGGTTTTTGGAAGGATTTAAGTGTGAAAAATCGATGGAAATGGCTGGTTTTGTTGTCAAGTCGCGACTTGGATGAAGCCAGAAGCCAAGAGTAGGAAGCCTTGGGGGGGGGGGGGGGGGCGCGACCCAAGAGGGGTCAAGTCGCGGCCTGCCCCAGAGCCCAGGTAAAGGGACTCTCTGACTTGGGGCAACTCGCGACTCACTAGGCCCAGGTAAAGGGGTTCTACTTATGAAGATATTCGTGGCGAAATTCAGCAAAGGGGTTGGACTATGTTTGCTTCGGAGGATGTAAGTCATGCAATTTTTTCGGTTGTCTTAGAATTTTATGCTAATTATCTTGAGATGAGAAATACAAAAGTATTTGTGAGAGGTGTTCAAGTTTCTGTTGGCATGGATACTATTGCTGTGTTATATAATATGCCAACGTATGAACAAGAGGATGACGAGTATGATCAATGGGCTCATGGTATGATATTAATTGGATAGAGGTGGCTAAAACTTGAGTATACCAGGAGCTCATTTTCTGTTGTTGGTGGTGTACCGAAATATCTTTGGCGTTATCAATTGAATCTTGTGGCTCGGGCTTGGGTGCATTTTGTGAGTGCAAGGCTAATGCCGACTACTCATATGTCGGATATCAATAAGGAGAGGTTGTTATTGGTATATGCCATTATGACTGGAATGACTATTGATGTAGGTCGCGTCATTAGGAAGAGTATGAAAGATATTAGTATGTTAACCACTACGGCAGGATTAGGCCATGGCTCATTAATCACTGATTTATGCTGTACATATGGAGTTGTTATGTTTGGAAGTGATGTCATTCGGAAGCCTACGTCGGCGATTTCTAAAAATAGGGTGCTTGGTTATGAACCACCTTCCTTAGAAGCACCACCACCTCGACCGCGTGCCACTGATAAAAGATAACAATTAGATGATGTTGAAGAAGAGGATAATGAAGCAGATTTGGAGGGTACTATTCCTGAGGAACCTACGCATGAGCTACCAGTTGTACTGCCGTCTGTTCAACCTGAAGCTGGTACTTTTGATCCATATATGCAGATTATGCAGAATCAATTCCAATATTTGGTTTAACAGAACAATTATCAGATTGCGCAACATCAGCATATGCAGCAGTACTTGGCGCAGCAAAGTGAGTATCAAATCGCTCACGTGGACCAGCTCAATGCGTTGGTACATCGGTGGTCTCTTCAGAACAATGAAGATGTAGCTCCATTTTCTCTAGCATCTCAATTTTTTCCGTATCAACTGCCGCCGCTGCCTCCACCATTTTAAATGTTTATGGTAAGTCTCTTTTTCTTTACTTTTGTTTTATTTTATTTTACAAGAAAAAAATAAATGAAAAAAAAAACAAACAAACATTGGGGACAATGTTTAGGTTAAGTTTGGGGGAAGAGATTTATTGTTGTTTGTCGTGTCTGTGTTGTTTTGTTTTGTTTTTAGTTGTGTTAGTTGGGTTTTGTTTAGGGTGTCAGTTGAATCAAGTTACTAATCATTAGCCAATGATAATATGATTACATGATGAACTGTGTAAATTGAATGGGAATAAAACTGAAAAAAAATCCGTGTGCTTGGTTAAATATTTTGTTCTATTTTTCTTAAACACTTAAATAATTGAGAGCTTAATCATGATTTTGATAAATTTTATGTGATTGAATAAAATTTATGCTTGCTAAGTTTAAAATAGGAAGGGAAGATTGAAATTGGTTTATCCTAGAACTTGTTGGCTTGCTTTTTGAGGCGAAGTCCTAGATCATGCATACTTAGAAAAATGATTTAGGCAATTTTTTTGGACTGTTTGAGCCTTTCAAGCTAACATTGATGTATTTAATCCTTAGTTACTCATTGTTGAGCCTAAATTGATTCTTTTATTGATTGACATTTGCTTTGAGCTTATAACTTGAGAACCTAACTATTATTTTGTCTTTCCCTTGCGTGTACCATGAACATCGGAATGATAATTGGGATTGATTTGGATTAGGGGGGATTTTGTATGACAAGTTGTGTCAACAATGAAGAAAATACATTTTGAGAGAAAGAAGAGAAAAGTAAAAAAAAAAGAAAAAAGAAAAAAAATAATATACAATGATGAGAAAACATTACACTCCAAATTGTATTATCAAGGAATAAGTTTTGGGGGAGTGTAATGTTATACATGAAAGAAAAAAAAAGAGAATTTTTTTTTATTTTGGCAATTTCTCTTGAAATGATAAGATATTGGGAACTTTGGGATTGGGCTTATGATTTGTATTAAATGTTGAATTGATTGGCTAGTGTTCATGGTACATGTTGAACTTAAATGACTTCCTCATCCACCTTTGCCTAAGCTATTCAATTATAAGTTTGAAAAGACCTATTGATTTTTGAGCATGTTTTGTCTACATTAGTGAAGATTAGCAAGTGTAGCAAGCTTATGGGATATTATTAGGTTGTTAGATTGAAGTGGAAATTTAGTGAGCATAAATGAATTCAATTATATATTATTTGTTAATCATGATTTTGAGAGCTGTTATTTTTGTTGTTTAATTGAATGGAATAAATGTTTCGACTGAAATTCTGGATTAAAAGTTGAGTTTCTTGAAGATTATATAAATGAGTTGTTTGTAGGCTTAATATTGTTGTTGACTTGATTCATATGTGTGTGTTTTTGTCATTAGTTGAGTTGTTTGTTTTGCTTGTTGTTTTCTATCATGCCAGCCTTATCTGCTAGTTTTCCCTTTCTCATATCTCTGTTTCGAGTTTTGTTCTTAGCTGAAACAAACTTTCGTCCCTTTCTTTGTGTAGCTTCCTTCTCTATATCAAGACCAACCTGAAAAGACAGTTGTTCTGGTATCTTATCTCGTTAAAAGTTCTATGCCTCCTTCTCTTACTGGTCATGACAGACTGAAATTCCCCACATCGTTTTTTCCTCATCCCTTCTCTTCCAATGGCAATACCGTGATCATGACTTACTCTGTTACTGTCGCTCTCTAATTGTGCAGTGATCTCTGCCATGACAACTTGCTGGTCTCTTTGTTCTTGATCAACACTACTGTTAGCCCGCTTTGATGCTATTGTGTCTGCACCATCTGATTAGTTCTCCCTCTCCAAGGAAGCGTGAGATGGATCTTCTCTCACAACATTCTTTACAACTATCGGTGTCCTTATTCCCTCGTCAACAAGATCAATTTGTTATTTTTGGGTTCTCTGCTGTTCTTGAATATTTGTCGGCGCTGCAGCAAATCCATCTTTAATATCACAGTCACTTCTTAGCTACATTCCATAAGCCCTTACCTTTTCTCCTTTGTTTCCGTTTACCCAAATCTCCTATGCCAGACATGATTTCTGGTCATGGCCTAATTCCCCACATTTAAAGCACATGTAAAGCAACCTCTCGTATTTGTATGGAGTCCATTCTTTTTTATTTCCAACTGGTAACAAGAATCCAGGACACACTTTCTGACCTATAGACATCCATACCTTAAATCGAAAGAAACCATTTATAATTATCCGAGTTGGTTTCGAATTTTGAACTTCAATGACTTCTCCAGCCATGACCGCCAATCTCTCGGTATTCTTTTTGGTGAGGAGAGCGCTCGGAACTCCTATAACTCGACCCCAGATCAGAAACCTGATCAAGTCTTTATCCCATGAGGCTTCTGAATTTTCTAGACTTCCATGGATAAGAATGCCATTGTTCAGAAGCCAAGGCATTTTTGAAAGAATCTGTCTTCTATGCTCTGCTTTCTTGAATGAAAAAAAAAATCAAGAATAGAGTGTTTGGTTTTTTTCCTCGGATCGTGACCTCCCATTCTTGTTCTTTTAGCTTCCATATTCGATTGAGAATCGTTTTGAGGAAACCCTTGTTGAATTCACGATTAGAGCAGAGTCGACCCCCTCAAACACCATCGATCCACTTCTGTGGAGATCCCTTCATCCACTTCCCAATCTTCCTCATCGACCAAATGTAGGTTTTTGGTATGAGTTACCAAATCCTCCATCCCTACGACGCACCTATTGCAAACTAGAAGAAGGCTCTTCAACATTGAAAGCAAAAGGAATACTCGTGCCCTAACAGAGCATCTCTGACTTGATATATTGATATTATTTTCATGATTTTTTTTTCAGTTTCACGTGATTTATTTCCATAAGTTATACACATATATTTACTTAATAGTAAACGTTTTTTTTTTTAAATATATATAATAGAATGGGGTTCTATTCTATAATATATATAAATATTTATATTAGTAATGGTATAAATATTTATATTAGTCATGTCTGCATGGTGTATATATATATATAAAATATAATAACATTTAAAAAGAAATTAATAATAAAAATAAAATAAAAAAGCTTCAATCATAAAAAAAAATAAAAAAAACTATTATACAAATTTATTACAAAAAATAATAATATATGCATTTATTATTTTTAAATAAATATGATTTAATTATTTAAATTATTATAAAATATCTTTAAAATATCATATTTTAATTTATTTATTTTTGTTTAAGTTTATGTTTGTTCTAGTTTTTTAATTTGGCAGTGATAACAAAAAATTATATATTATATGTTTAATATAATATTAAATTTAAGTTTAATTAAATTTTATTTAAATTATAAAATATATAGTTTTATTATTTTTAAATAATTATCATTGTAAAATATCTAAAAAATATCATATTTTAAGTTTTTTAATTATTTATTTATTTAATTATACTTAAGTTTAAGTTATGTTTAAAATTTACCATTAAATATAATAATATTCTATTAAATATAAGAATAATCTATTAAAATTAACCTAAAAAAATAAAAACTATTAAAATAAAGAATTTTTATTATCTACACATTTTTTATATAGAAAAGATATAAACTTATTTAAATAAATAAAAAAGAGAAAAGAAATGAAGCTACACAAAGAACTCCACGTGACTACGTTAACTGACAAAATGGTAATTATTTCATAGAATAATGATATGTGTACTGAAATTATGCACCAAAATATTTCACTAAATAAGGTGATATTATATTTTAAAATAGTGGTCTCATCTTAAATTAGTATAATATTTAAGCCCATAATTTTGCTTTGGATATCATTACTCTTATTTCATACATGTATTACAATTCTCAAAAATGTCAAAAGAATCTTCAACTACCACAACCACAACCATAAAAGACAAAATCCATATTATACACATATAATGTTGTTTTCCAACGCCTTAAGAGCATATGCAACGTAACAGCAAAATGTTGTATTTGATGCAGATATGTCTCCAAGGTAACATTATAATCTACTGTATTTTGCTGTGTTTGCTACAGTACACAACATATATGGTGGTACTGTAGCACACGGTATTGACTCTTTTTTTTTTCTTTTATTATTTTATTATATATATTTATATTATTATATATATAATTTAGAATTTAGTTTATTATGGGGAGATTAAATTGTATATACCACAAATTATTTTTTTTAATTATAATTTAAATAAAACATTATTAAATATTTGTATTTTTTTTAATATTACACAATACAAACATTACACATTTAAAGACACATTAAAAAAATTAAAATTGAACACATTAAACATCACATTCTCATTATAATCAATAGTACACATTCTCAACATTCACAATCACATTACAATTTTTTTTAATATTAATCATAGTAATGCATACGAAACATACTCAAAATTATACAATAAAACATTATAAACTTAAATCATCGTCAATGTTACACAATAAAAACATTACAAACTTAAACATACATTGAAAAATTAAAATTAAACACGCCAAAATCAAGCGGAAAGCAATAACATAGAAATGAACCTTTGAAATTCCGTTTTTAATAATTACCAGATTAATTAAACAAAGTATTAATTAAAATGCGGAATGGTAATTAGATGTTTACACAGAAAGTAATTATGTCGGGACAGAATCCGAACTTGTCACGACAGAACTGAACACAAAAATTAAACAGTGCAAAAATTAAAGAACACAGTGAATTTTTACAAGGTTCAGAAACCCTTTCGGATATCCTACTCCTTGAGGCCACGCCCAGAGAATAAACCAATTAGTAAAGAAACAAAGTGTACAAAAGCATTGACTTAAACAATGTAAGACTCCCTCTTAAACTATTGCCGCAATCTTGTTGTACTCTTCTCTACGAATCTGGTTTGATGAAACGCTGATTCTCTTGAACTCCCTTCAAAGAACAGCGAGTGCTCACTTCCTCCCGAAGTGAGACTTAGATTGAATCCTCTCCCGAAGATCCTTATGAACACGTTCACAATAGACACTATCTGTATACAATGGACTAGATAGATATCCACAAGTACACTCAGCACTCTCACAAAGATTAAGGTGAACAAACTTAATCTCTACAAATAAACACACTCTTCAAAATAGCATAACAATTACAAATAAAAAAATGGAAGAGATGAAAAATCCAAAGGCCTTGGCAAGGTATTTATAGGAAGGGAAATCGTCCAAGGCCATGATTTTCTGGTATCTTTGAAATCAATATGCGAATTCCTTTGATTTAGGAAAACAGCCAGCCAGATGGATTCTGAGTCGACAGAAAAGGAAACTGATGAGTCAGCAACGTAATCCGTTTGATCTGGCAGAACGAACATGGTCATTTTTCTTGACCATGTTCATTTTCGATTCTTTCTTTATTTCCAGGATAACCATAATCCCATATAATCCCTGAAAATATTCTCAAGATATTTGCACAATATATTTTTACCAAAAAAAGATTATTTGAGATAAATATGGCAACAAATATATTCACATTTAGAGATCTTTTTACATTACAAAATCAGCTGAAAATATTGCTAATAAAACCGAATATCAACAAGGAGATTTGCTACTGATTTTTCTTAAACAATTAAAATATTTTGTCTAAATTAAAGTTTAGTCAAAAAAGGATTTTACAATCTCCCCCTTTGGCAACTTGATAGACAATAATATTTTAAGAGTTTATTTTGAAAAAATCCTGCAAGACAAGACAAGTTAGAGCAAATAGCAAAATAGCAATGGAATGCTCCCCCTGCGAAAATTATCACAAAAGTAACAAAGATCAAAAAATTATAGCATGACTCCCCCTGCGAAAAGCAATGGCAAATGTTCATGAAACAACATCTTAAAACAGTATAAACTGATCAAAATGAACCACTATTACTCCCCCTTGTTGTCTAGCAAGAAGCCAAAGGAGTAACCCAAAAAGACACTAAGAAAGCGTTCTTTTACAATTTATTGAAACAAGGAAAAAACAAAATAAAATGAAATGGACTCAGTGGGAAGGACCGGCAGCAAAGTGAGACACCACGGTTGAAAGACAACTCTTGAGGCTGAACACTTCTGTTTGAACAGATTCCAGGGTGGCCTTGACACCAGCGAGTTCAGCAGCAACAGAATCAGTATCGCCAGCCTTGAGAGCAATCCCTTTAGTTGCTTTAACAGATGATGGTTCCTTTTTTAATTTGTAGTCTGCTCCGGCACCAGGAGGAGTCAAGATTTCATATTCCAAGCGAAGAGGCTTTTGAGAATCTAGCAACTTGTAGATCAAATGGGGAAACACCAAGTATTGACCTTTCTTTTTGGCATTCCCTAAGGTAGTGATCTGGAGAGACTTTGGGACCCAAAGGAGACTTGGTGCGAATCTCATGAATTTTCATTGGTTTCTTGCCCTTTGGTGAAACAGGGGGGGGTCCTATGATGGGTCAGATTCATCTTCTGAGTCAACATTTCCCTCAAGAGAGGGGTCGTCTTCAAGGGGATCTTCGTCAGAGGGTACACAATCTGAAGAAGGGTCAGTTTCAGAAGAAGAACAAGGTGGAGGAATTTTCTTTACCTTTGACCTAAACTTGGAACGAGGAGTGGAGCCCACAGGAGATGAAGCCTTCGGCGTAGAATCAGAAGGATCAGTCCCTTTGGAACGAGGAGATTTTTGAGAAGAAGAGACCTGGAACCAACCCTTGCTTTTCTTCTTGGGTGCAAGCACATCAGGAGACTCTGAGGAATCAGAATGGGCTTTGGCAAGATCACGACCATGATCAGAGACATCCTCTGATGGAGAAGCTCGGCCTCTTTTGGAAGACCCTGGTACAGAGGCGAGCGGAGCCGCCGATGAAGGAGGTTCAGTCGGAGCTTTGGGGGCTTCAAGGTCCGGAATGACCACGGCTTTGCTCGTGGTGATGGAATCATCAATGTGGATGGGAAGAGACAAGGTACTCTTCCGAGCTCTCTTCTTGGTGAGGGATGGAGATGCACTCATCGAACCAGCCACTGACTTGACAGACCGAGACCCACTGCCTCTGGTTCTCACCATTGTTGCACGAGAATGAGAGAAAAAACTGTCAAGGAAAATAAAGGACCAAAAAAGGAGAAGAAAGGAGACGGTTGTGAATTGGGCCCAAGGAAATCCGAATATAAAGACAGAAAAAGGTAGGGATTTGATCTTTAATTCCTTTATTTGACAATTAAAAAATGATAAACACTTTAGGAAAGAACACACCAAATATCTCAATAATAACTGCCAACAATAGTGCACGACACAAATTGGGAAACAAGCCAAAAATGGAAACTTTTGATCTTTGAAAAAATGAGATAAGGACAAAAACAATCAAGATACAACTTACCCTTTTTGACACACGCAAATTTGATTGCCCTCAAAAAGAAATATATATTATTATTATTATTATTTATTTATTTATTTATTTATTTTTATTATTTTAAGAAGTAAAACCGAATGTACCCAAAAAATATCCCATTTTGATTAGTGCCCAATGTCTTCGTGCCCTTGCATTGTGGAAAAAGAAACAATCATTAGATCAAAACACATCTTTACTATGAGGTTTAGAAAATATATTTAATATAAATCATGCTTTTATTTTTTTCAAAATAGAATATCACAAAACATTTATTCCAATCACAAAAAATATTTCACTCAAATCAATCAGTGTGTATGAGACTTACAAATGTTTCCCAACAGAATATCTCAAGCATTTGTGTGTGATTGTGAAAGCAGAGATCATTGCCCTGTATGGCAATTTTTAGCCTTTTTCAGGGACATTGCCCTATGTGGCAATTGTTAGCCTTTTTCTCAATGAGTAACCAAATTAGACGCTTTCACACTACACTGAAGGCTTGTTTTTAACAGTGGTAGAGTATCTTCTACATAATTGTTAGTTACATAGTTCCAACTTACTCAAGGTTAAGCAATTTACACAACAGTGTAGGTAGCTCTATTCTAAGATGGAGCTTGAAATACTTTTCGAGGAACAAAAACTCACAAAAACACAGATTGAATTGAAGAAATATTAATTGGAGGGACTATTTGTTTTTTGAATTTTTATTTTGTAGAAAAAATAGCATGAATTATATTAACTATAATTTCTAACCTGAAGTAAAAATATATTTTGACATAATGATTGAAACTTTTTCTGTGAGCAAGGACAAAGAGACAACACACAACTTTTTCAAACACAGGGATAAGGTACAGCACAAAAAAAAATTAATTGGGACAAACCCCCAAGGATTTCCTGAGGGAATCAAACCTGACTGTATCAAGGGCTTTTGTAAAAATATCTGCAATCTGTTTGTCAGTCTCAATATATTCTAAGATCAAAGTTTTATTTTCAACGAGTTCCCTAATAAAATGATGACGAATGTCAATGTGTTTAGTGCGAGAGTGTTGGACAGGATTTTTTGAGATATTAATAGCACTAGTGTTATCACAGAAAATTGTCAAAGTTTTAAGATTAAACCCATAATCTGTCATCATTTGTTTCGTCAACAATAATTGCGTACAGCAGCTTCCAGCAGCAATGTACTCGGCCTCGACAGTAGACAGCGAGATAGAATTTTGTTTCTTGCTATGCCAAGAAACCAGATTGTTTCCCAGATAAAAACATCCCCCACTTGTACTTTTTCGGTCATCTGCATTGCCTGCCCAATCAGCATCACTAAAGCAAACAAGATTAGAGTTTGTTTCCTTTGAGTACCAAATTCCATATTCCTGAGTGCCATTTACATAACGGATGATTCGCTTTACAGCTGTTACATGTGATTCCATAGGATCTCCTTGATATCGAGCACAAACCCCCACACTGTAGATTATATCAGGACGACTGGCTGTGAGATACAGAAGACTTCCAATCATGCTTCTGTACAAGGTTGGATCAACCTTAACACCATTCTCATCCTTGGTTAATTTGACTGTGGTTCCCATTGGTGTTTTGGCGTGTTTGGCAGATTCCATCCCAAATTTCTTAACCAGATTTTTTGCATATTTACTTTGAGAGATGAAAGTTCCATCTTATGACTGTTTGACTTGGAAACCTAGAAAATAGGTTAACTCACCTACCATACTCATTTCAAACTCATTCGTCATTTGTTTGACAAATTCCTGCACTAAAGTGTTAGAAGTAGAGCCAAAAACAATATCATCAACATAGATTTGAGCAATGACAATATCAGAATCAACATTTTTGATGAAAAGAGTTTTATCTACTCCTCCTCTTTTATACCCATTTGAAACAAGGAATTGAGTCAATCTTTCATACCAAGCTCTAGGAGCCTGTTTCAGACCATAGAGAGCTTTTTTAAGTTGAAAAACGTGATTAGGATTATGTGGATCTTCAAATCCTTTTGGTTGTTCAACAAATGCTTCCTCATTCAAATTTCCATTTAAAAATGCAGATTTAACATCCATTTGAAAAAGTTTGAATCCAACAACACAGGCAACAGCCAACAGCAATCTTATTGACTCAAGTCTTGCGACAGGGGCAAAAGTTTCATCAAAATCAATTCCTTCAATTTGAGTATACCCCTGAGCAACTAACCTAGCTTTATTTCTTATTATTGTACCAAATTCATCAGTTTTGTTTTTGAAAATCCATTTGGTGCCAATAACATTTGTATGATTTGGTCTAGGAACAAGAGTCCATACCTCATTTCTTGTGAATTGTTCCAATTCTTCTTGCATTGCTTTTATCCATGACTCATCATTCAGGGCTTCTTTCACATTTTTTGGTTCAAAGCTGGATGTAAAACAAACGAATTGAACCAAATTCACATACCTTTTTCTTGTTACCATGCTTTCTTCAATATCACCAAGAATGAGATCTGAAGGATGATTCTTTTTTATTCTGGCAGAGGGTTCTCTCTGTATTGAATCTGTGATGATTTCTGGCCTTTCCTTTGTTGATAGATCGGACGATGTTGGAACAGATTCAGCTTCTGTTGTAACAGATTCAGTATGAGAGGGCACAACATCATCTTTTTTCACCGTGGGAGATTCTGTCTGAGAGCTTTCTGCAATAAACCTATCAATTTCTTCTTCTTTGGAATATTCAGAAAAACCTTTTAAATCATCAACAACAACATTGGACGATTCCATTATAGTTTGAGTTCTCATGTTAAAGACACGATAAGCTCTACTATTCATAGAATATCCAAGAAACACTCCTATATCACTTTTTGAATCAAATTTTCCAATATTCTCACGATCTCTGAGGATATAGCATATGCATCCAAAAACATCAAAATAACTTACATTGGGCTTTTTACCTTTCCAAATTTCGTAGGGAGTTTTGAAAGTACCTGGCCTAAGAAAAACTCGATTGATTGTGTAGCAAGCAGTGAATATTGCTTCTGCCCACAATCGTTTGGAGAGTTTTTTACTGTTTAGCATTACTCTAGCCATCTCCTGCAAGGTTCTATTTTTTCTCTCAACAACCCCATTTTGTTCTGGAGTCTTGGGAGATGAGAACTCATGAGAGATTCCTAGAGATTTACAAAAATCATCATAAACAGTATTCTCAAATTCTTTACCATGATCACTTCTAATTCTCACAATCTTGCCTATATTGCAATCTTTTTCAACTCTCAATTTAATGCACAGATTTTTGAAGGCATCAAACGTGTCTGATTTTTCCCTTAAGAAGTCAACCCAAGTAAAACGAGAAAAATCATCAACACACACAAAGATATACCTTTTTCCTTTGATACTTTCAACTTGAATGGGACCCATAAGATCCATGTGCAAAAGTTCAAGAACTTTTGAAGTATTGATTCCTGTGACAGTTGTGTGGGAGTTTTTTAATTGTTTCCCCAACTGACATGGTTCACATTTACCTGCAGATTCTCTACCCAACTTGGGTAAACCACGAACTAATCCTGCACTAGCAATTTTTTTCAAATTTTTGAAATTTATATGACCCAGTTTCTCGTGCCATAAATCAGTGGTATTACTTATGGCCGAGTGACATGTGAGAGATGGCGAAAGAGTATAGCAGTCATCAATGGATCTATATCCTTTCAATATACTCATGCCATTTTGATCAACAACATTGCAATCATCACGTGAAAAATTTACTGTGAAGCCTTGATCACAAATCTGACTTATACTAATTAAATTAGCCTTAAGTCCTTCAACAAGTAAACATTTCTCAATTTTGGTAAACCATCAAGACTCAGAGTACCTTTTCCAAGAATATTACCTGACATACCATCACCAAATGTTACCCCACCACATTTCAAAGATTTGAAATTAGTGAGTATATTTGCATCACCTGTCATATGTCTAGAGCATCCACTATCAAAATACCAGGAATTAGAAGCACGAGATTTATGACAAGTAAAAGCAGCAAGACAAGTTTTTCTTGCTTTTTCAACCCAAACAAATTTTGAAGGTTTTCTCACAACATGTTTTGTTTTACCATAATGATTTAAATAATTGTTTTTGAAAACATTCATCATAGTAAAACATCTGGGCCGGATGTGTCCTTTCACTCCACAGAAATGACATATTGGAATGAACCGATTGATCTGTTTAACAGATGTGGAAACAGATTTGCTTTTTGTCAAATCAATTGTGTGAGATGTACCTGCAGAAAGGTTAGTGGATGCAACAGAATGAATTCCAGATTTCACAAAAATGGTTTTTCCTTTTGATTTGAAACCATCAGATCCCAAGCCAGAAAAATTACCAGCTTTTTGGCCTGCAACAATAACATCATCCAAAATCCTGGAATTTGGATTAAGCATTTTAACACCTTTAATCATGTGATTAATTTCATTTGCCAATCGCTTAATTTCACAATCTTTTGCAATAATATTTTCTTCAAGATTCTTCACAGTTTTTACAAGATCATCATTCTTTTCCTGTAAGAATTTATTATTGCTTGTCATTAAGCGATTATCAGAACAAACCCTTAACCATTGATCATACATATTTTTGTATGATTCTTTCAGAGAATCCTCGTCTAGATCAGACTCACTAGATTCACAATCAGAATTATCTTCCTGAACAACATTGTTTAGACAAACAACCCTTTTATTATCCTGCAAATTTAGAGTTAATGCAGAAACAACAGAGGTTAAGGCAAGATTCTCGTTATCTTCCTCTTCACTAATTTCAGAGTCCTGATCACTCCAAGTAGCTGTCATTACCTTTTTGTTTTTCTTCAGTGTGTTTGCACATTCAGATTGAATGTGACCAAATCCTTCACATTCCCTGCATTGCACGCCTCTTTTATTGTTATTGTCAAAAGGTCTAGAAAATTGATTACCTTTGGAAGATTTGAACGAGGATTTTTTGTTACCAATCTTTTTCATGTATTTTTGAAATTTTTTGGTCAACAAAGCCATTTCGTCTTCACCATCATTTTCTTCAGAATCTTTTATTTTTGAAGATTTGAGAGCAACTGATTTTTCTTTGGGAGCACTTGGATTTTCCTTTTGGCGAATTTGTTGATTGAGTTCAAACGTTTGCAATGAACCCATCAATTCCTCTACTTTCATTGTGTCGAGATCTTTGGCTTCTTCAATTGCTGTGAGCTTTGTTTGAAACCTGTCAGGAAGCACTCTAACAATTTTTCGAACTAACAAATTATTTCCCAATTTTTCTCCCAAAGCAAAATATTCATTAGCTATGTCAGACAATTTTTCATAGAATTCTGTGAGAGACTCAGTCTCTGTCATTCTAAGATTTTCAAATCTAGTAGTGAACATAACAAGCCTAGAACGTTTTACATCAGCAGTTCCTTCAAATTGAGTTTGAAGGATTTCCCAAGCTTCTTTGGCAGATTCACACGAAGATATTAATTTTATGTAACCTTCACCAACCCCATTAAAGATAGCATGTAAAGCTTTGTTGTTATAACTGGATAATTTATCTTCAGCATCAGTCCAGTTAATTTCAGATTTTACCTTTGTGACATCATCAGATTCAGAAGGGGGTGTCCAACCTATTAAGATTGATCTCCATGCCTTTTCTTCTTGTGATTTAATAAAGGCTCTCATCCTAACCTTCCAATAAGGATAGTTGGAATCATTCAACAAAGGAGGACGAGTTATAGATCCACCTTCTGCAAAGAAAGACATTTCACAAAGCACAAAACAAACGGAAAAATACAAGATCGCACTAAGAGTTTAGTGACCTGCTCTGATACCAACTGAAATTCTGTTTTTAATAATTACCAGATTAATTAAACAAAGTATTAATTAAAATGCGAAATGGTAATTAGATGTTTACACAGAAAGTAATTATGTCGGGACAGAATCCGAACTTGTCACGACAGAACTGAACACAAAAATTAAACAGTGCAAAAATTAAAGAACACAGTGAATTTTTACAAGGTTCAGAAACCCTTTCGGATATCCTACTCCTTGAGGCCACGCCCAGAGAATAAACCAATTAGTAAAGAAACAAAGTGTACAAAAGCATTGACTTAAACAATGTAAGACTCCCTCTTAAACTATTGCCGCAATCTTGTTGTACTCTTCTCTACGAATCTGGTTTGATGAAACGCTGATTCTCTTGAACTCCCTTCAAAGAACAGCGAGTGCTCACTTCCTCCCGAAGTGAGACTTAGATTGAATCCTCTCCCGAAGATCCTTATGAACACGTTCACAATAGACATTATCTGTATACAATGGACTAGATAGATATCCACAAGTACACTCAGCACTCTCACAAAGATTAAGGTGAACAAACTTAATCTCTACAAATAAACACACTCTTCAAAATAGCATAACAATTACAAATAAAAAAATGGAAGAGATGAAAAATCCAAAGGCCTTGGCAAGGTATTTATAGGAAGGGAAATCGTCCAAGGCCATAATTTTCTGGTATCTTTGAAATCAATATGCGAATTCCTTTGATTTAGGAAAACAGCCAGCCAGATGGATTCTGAGTCGACAGAAAAGGAAACTGATGAGTCAGCAACGTAATCCGTTTGATCTGGCAGAACGAACATGGTCATTTTTCTTGACCATGTTCATTTTCGATTCTTTCTTTATTTCCAGGATAACCATAATCCCATATAATCCCTGAAAATATTCTCAAGATATTTGCACAATATATTTTTACCAAAAAAAGATTATTTGAGATAAATATGGCAACAAATATATTCACATTTAGAGATCTTTTTACATTACAAAATCAGCTGAAAATATTGCTAATAAAACCGAATATCAACAAGGAGATTTGCTACTGATTTTTCTTAAACAATTAAAATATTTTGTCTAAATTAAAGTTTAGCCAAAAAAGGATTTTACAACCTTGATCTTGAGATCGTTGCCTTTCATCTAGAGCACATTGTCCTTGATATTGAGATGCTCGATATTGTGATCCCTGATATTGAGATCATTCTCCTTGTTCTCCAACTTCGGATGTTCGTGCTCTGTCTTTGTAAATTCTTCTTTTTTCGCTTTGAATGTACTGGCGAAACCCTAGATCGGATATAGAATCCAAATCCGTGAATAAAATTTTATCTTCAGTCTTTCTTTTATGACATTCTGTTATACCCAGATTTCGAGCCATAGTAAATATGACCTCGAAAGCTGAGTTCGCATTAAATGGTCTCGTGAGGGTTAGGGTATGCTCTACGATTGTAAACCGAGCCTGCAAAGTATGATACATGACCTCGAATGTACTGACCTCGAAATGATCTCGATCTCGAAAGATGGCTCTGAGAGCTCCTCATCTTCGGGAACAACTTCGGTCCAGGGATATTGAGCTCGATGTACTATCTCGAAAGCAATGTTAGCTCGGGAGATGTCAGTGGCTCGCACAATGACGTGAAACCTGAGATGCTGAAGCCTTGGAGATACGCTATGACCACCTTGAATATCTACAAGTATTGTAAGCATGAGATGTAATCCTCATTTATTGATATAAATCCCCAAGAATCGTGGGATATTATTTAGTCAGTTATGCGTTTCCTGATCTATGGGGGACGTTTCCTTATATATCTGATAATTGACATTTAAAGCCATTTATTTTTATTCACAAAAGAGTAACTACCCAAAATATGTGGGATAGTATTCTGCATCCTTCTCTATAAATAGAGAAGCCATGCACCATTGTAATGGACCGAAATTCTGATCCTTAAGAGAAAACTCTGGAGAATTCATGCTAAAGAATTGTTCAGAAATAATCTTGAGATTAATAACAGAGACTCGTGGACTAGGCAGATTTAACTGCTGAACCACGTAAAAAACCGTGTTTGATTCGTTTGTTTATTTTTGGCCATTGTCTTAAATTGTTTACGTGCTCTCTTCTTTTATCTGTTGACGAAAAATGGCGTCAACAGTTTGGTGCTTTCATTGAGAGCCTCAAGCATCCATCCCGGAGAGATTCATGGCTTCAAACAATCAGAACACTCCTGAAGGAAATTACCCAAGGCGTCCTGGAAAACAACCAATGGAGAACCCGGACGCTGAAGAAAGGAGTGGGTCCTCTGATTCCCGGGGACCACCTCCACAACCAAGGGATGAGGACATGTACTATTACCCTGAGCGTTATGTCCCTATTGTAGAATTGGAGAATCGGTAGCTGAAACAGCTGCTGGCAGATGCCAACAAACGTAACGAGGAGTTGACTAGGATAGCCGCGGAGGCGCAGGTGGCTCAGCCCCCGCTTCCGCGTGAAGACCAAGTCCCTCCTCCAAGGGACGTGCACGTTCCTCCCCGGAGGCCCCGTGGACGTCCATGAAAAAATGCTGCCACAAGGAGGCCAGCACAACCTCCAGCACCAACAGAGCCATCTGCTCCTTCTAGGCCTCAGAGGAGTACCCGAGCTCGGGTCCCGCCTAATCCACCTGTGGGAGTGCCTGCAGGAACTGAGAACAACCGAGCTCCTGCCGAGGCTCGGACTCAGGTTCCTGGTAGTGCACCGAACGCAACTGGCCCGTCTCGGGCAAATTCTGGACCCTCCAGGCCGAGGCAAGGAAGACAACCACCGTCACCTATACGGTTTCCTCCGTCTCCCATAAGATATCCTTCACCTCCCCGCAGAAACGCTCAACCTGGTCGAGATCAGGATCAAGGGCGTACAGGGGAAAGACAAGGAAACAGGGAGACGTTCCAGGGGCGGAAAGGCGCGCCATCCGAGAGAAGTCAGACGTCCCGATCTCGCACTGCAGAGACGAGGCGACGTAGAAAGGATCCACCACGAAATGACCGATCGATGAGTTTCACCAGTGATGAGTCCGGAGAAACTAGGTGTGTCAGTAAACACGACCGGGGTCGTAAAAATACTGGAAATCACAAGAGCCATCCCGACCTGCGCAATCATCTGAATCAGAGCAGGGGAAAGGGAGTTCAGACAAACCCGGATCTTAGGAATCATCTGAACGGGCGTAGAGATCCCTCACGGAGACGCGAGCCTGGGATCGCAATTAACGACTGTCAATTCCAAACACCGCCTAAGGACCCAGTACAAGAAAGGATCGATCAGCTCGAAAAAGCCTTTAGGCTTTTGAAGAATGAATGAGGAAACAGTCGATATGAGGACTCTGATGAGGAGCTCGAGCCGTTTGCTCCCAATATTTCTAACACTCAGTTCCCCCAAGGGTTCCGGATTCCTCACGTCCCAACGTTTGAAGGAAAAACCGACCCATGCAGCCACCTGAGTACATTCAACACTATCATGAGAGCTAGTAACGTGGGTTACGAGCTTAGATGTATGTTGTTTCCGACATCATTGGCCGGACCTGCCAAGAGTTGGTTCGAGAAGTACAAGAGACATTCTATAACTTCGTGGGATCAATTGTCTAGAGACTTCAAGAAGCAGTTCCGAGCTATGATGGGAGTCAGACCCGAAGCATCCACTTTGACTAACGTCCGACAACAACCGGGCGAAACACTGAAGAGCTACCTGACAAGATTTAATCTAGAGGTCGCCCGAGCTCGTGACGTGGATGACAGCGGGCACTTGATGGCCATCCGAGCTGGTGTTTTACCCAGGAGTGCCCTTTGGGATGACATGCAAGGGAAACCGATGAGGTCGATAACCGAGTTTAACAGACGGGCGCAGAAATTTGTCAATGTAGAGGAGGCGAGGTCAACACTCAAGGCGACCTCGTAGACCGAAACTACAACGATAAACATTAACTCCGCCTCAACCTCGGTTGACCCAGCAGTTACACAGCCAGCCTCGGAGAATCCTTCCAAGAGGAAAAAGAGCGAGGGAAATAATCCCGAGGCTGATGGAGGAAAGAAGAAAAAAGGAGAAAGGTATTTCTCCGTATATAAAGTGCATACCGAGCTCAACGAGTCTCGGGAAAACATATACCTGGCTAATGAAAACCAGGTCCCCTTCAGGCGTCCGGACCCTATGAGGAATCAAAAGTCCAAGAGGGACTCCAGCAAGTATTGTCGATTTCATAGGGACACCGGCCACGCAACTGATGAGTGCCGACAGCTGAAGGACGAGATCGAAGGATTGATCTCGAGAGGTTATTTCCGGCAGTATGTCAAAAACCAGAATACTGGACAGGCTACTGCCAGCCAGAGAGTAGCCGCGCTTCCGGCATCGCAGAATAATAACTCCCGATCTCGGGATGAAGACAGGCCTCCGCCGATAGATGGAGAGGACGTAATAACCATCTCGGGAGGTCCTCATCTCGCAGGAGGGGGCAGAAATGCTCAAAAATGATATGTGAATGAGCTGAAGACAGGGGACGGATCTCCATACGAACCTGAACCAAGGGCACCAAAAAGCCAAAGGGTTGAGACTCAGCCTATAACCTTCACCGAGGAGGATGCCTCCCATGTCCAGTTCCCTCATCATGATCCACTCATCATCACCCTACAACTTGCCAACAAAAGAGTGCGCCGAGTTCTCATAGACAATGGGAGCTCAGTTAACATTCTTTATAAAGCGACACTAGAGAAAATGGGACTCTCCCTTCACGACCTGAAGGCTTGTGCAACCACTTTGTACGGCTTTTCTGGAGAAGGAACCGCCTGTATGGGGTCCATTGAACTCCCTGTGACCTTGGGAGACTATCCAGTCTCGGTAACCAAGATAATGGAGTTCGTGGTGGTAGAGTTACCATCTGCCTACAATGTACTGCTCGGGAGACCCGCCCTGGTCGGGCTGGGGGCAGTTTCATCTGTAAGACATCTAGCCCTTAAGTTCCCAACTCCAAGCGGGGTCGGAACATTGAAAGGAGATCAATTGGCAGGAAGGGAGTGCTACAACATTTCCTTAAGGGGAAAGAAACAAACAAGCGCGCAAGCACTCGTTGTCATACAGAATAAAGATGGGACAGTTTTAAAAATTGATGAGGAGATCGATCCAAGGATTGAGGAGAAGGTCGACCTCCAACCTTTGGAAGAGCTCGAAGAGGTTCAGCTCGAGGAAGCTGATCCCTCAAAGAAAGTGAAGGTCGGGAAACACCTCCAAGACGAATCAAAATAGCAATTAATTTGCTTTCTGAAGAAAAACCAGGATGTCTTCGCGTGGTCACACTCTGACATGGTGGGAATAAGCCCTAATGTAGCAAGCCACGCATTGAATATAGACAAAAGCTTTCCCCCGAAGCAGCAAAAGCGAAGGCAGCTGGATGAAGACAGAAAGAAAGCACTAAAGGAGGAGGTAGACAGGCTGAAAACAAATAATTTCATAAGGGACGCTTTTTACCCGGACTGGGTGGCCAATCCAGTGTTAGTCCCGAAACCCAATGGGACGTGGAGAACGTGTATTGACTACTCAGACCTCAACAAGGCCTGCCCGAGAGACTATTTTCCCCTGCCGAGAATTGACCAGCTCGTAGACGCCACGGCGGGGCATGGTCTGATGTCGTTCATGGATGCTTATTCTGGGTATAACCAGATTCCCATGCATGCCCCCGACCAAGAACATACGAGCTTCATCACAGACAAGGGGCTCTACTGCTACAATGTCATGCCATTCGGACTCAAGAATGCCGGAGCCACGTACCAGCGGCTCGTAAACATGATGTTCTCAGAGCAAATTGGGAACAACATGGAAGTTTATGTTGATGACATGCTTGTAAAGTCTCAACTTAACAAAAACCATGTTGATGACCTCGAAGAGTGCTTTGGCGTGCTCAGAAAGTACAACATGAAGTTGAATCCTCAGAAGTGCACTTTTGGGGTGTCTTCAGGGAAATTTCTGGGTTTCATTGTCAACTCTCGTGGAATCGAGGCTAATCCCGATAAAATAAAGGCCCTGATCGATATGCCTTCACCTCGGAAGCATAAAGATGTTCAAAGCTTGACTGGCAGGATGGCAGCTCTGGGCAGGTTCATTTCGAAGTCAACGGACCGTGGTCTCCCATTCTTCAACTTATTGAAAGGAAGTAAAAAGTTCGAATGGACAGATGAGTGCGAGCTAGCCTTTCAAGAGCTCAAAAGGCACTTAGCCGAACCACCCATCCTATCGAAGCCTGAGACGGGAGAAGTACTGTTCTTATACCTCTCAACAACCGAACACGCGATAAGCGCGGTGCTCGTCCGAGAGGAAGAGAGAATACAGAAACCCGTCTACTACATCAGTAAAAGATTACTGGGGGCAGAGTCAAGGTATCCACTGATGGAGAAGCTCGCCCTCAGTCTGATCCACTCATCTCGAAAGCTCCGCCCTTACTTTCAGGCACATCCTATCCATGTACTAACAGATCAACCACTAAGGCAAGTCTTGTCCAAACCAGAGGCATCTGGTCGACTCCTTAAGTGGGCTGTTGAGCTCGGACAATTCGAGATCACCTACCATCCGAGAACAACCATTAAGGCTTAAGCATTGTCAGATTTTATAGTGGAGTGCACCAGTACAGGCGACAACGAGGTAACAACCACGGCCCACGAGCTGTGGAAACTTTACGTCGACGGGTCGTCAAATGAAAATGGAGCGGGGGCAGGAGTTATTCTGATCACTCCTATAGGGAGCAGATTTCACTCTGCTTTAAAGTTCGGCTTTAAAGCATCTAATAATGAAGCTGAGTATGAAGCTTTACTTGCGGGACTACGAATAGCAAAGGAGCTTAAGGCCAAAGCTATACATTGCTACAGCGACTCCCAGCTCGTAGTTAATCAAATCTTGGGAGAGTACCAGGCTCGTGGCACAAAAATGGCAGCTTATCTGGAGAAGGCAAAATCCGCATTGGAGTTTTTTGAGTTTTATGCAATCGAACAGGCTCCCCGAGAACAAAACTCAAACGCAGATGCCTTAGCTCGCCTCGCCACCTCCGCCGAAAATGAGGAGCTAAATGTCGTACCCGTAGAGCACCTGTCAGCGCCCAGCATTACTGAGCCTGACGAGGAAGATGTGTGTATGGTCGAGACAGAGCCGACCTGGATGAGCCCGATAGTTGAGTACCTCGAAAATGGAATTCTTCCAAAAGATCGAAATCAGGCTCGGAAACTAATGTATCAACTTCCCCGTTACACCGTCCTGGACGGAAGGCTATACAGAAGGGGGTATTCCATGCCATTGCTCAGATGTGTAACTCCTCCCGAGGCAAAGAAGATTATTGAAGAAATTCATGAAGGGTTCTGCGGAGACCATACCGGGGGGCATAGCCTGTCCAAGAAGATTATACGCCAAGGATATTTCTGGCCAACCATTAAAACGGATTCTTTCGAGTTCGTGAAAAAGTGCGACAAGTGCCAGAGATTCGCCACGATACCCCGAGCTCCACCTTCCGAACTAACCATGTTGACATCCCCATGGCCTTTTGCGGTATGGGGCATCGACCTCATAGGCTCTCTCCCAATTGGCAAAGGAGGAGTAAAATATGCTGTGGTCGCAGTTGATTACTTCACAAAATGGACCGAGGCTGAACCATTGGCGACCATAACTTCGAAGAAGATCCTAGATTTCGTGGTAAAAAACATCGTATGCCGATATGGAGTGCCAAGAAAGATTGTGTCTGGCAACGGAACCCAGTTTGATTGCGACTTATTTACCAACTTTTGTAACAAGAACGGTATAATAAAGAGCTTTTCGTTAGTAGCTCACCCTCAGGCGAACGGTCAGGTCGAAGCCGTTAATAAAACTCTCAAGAGTTCCTTGAAGAAAAAGTTGGAAGAAGCAAAGGGACGATGGCCTGAGGAATTACCCCAAGTCCTTTGGGGATATAGAACTACAGCTCGGACATCAACTGGGCATACCCCGTTTTCTCTAGCATACGGCTGCGAGGCAATGTTGCCCATTGAGGTCGAAATTCCAACGATTCGAACTCAGACAAACGACCAAAGTTCCAATCATACTCAGCTCGAAGAAACCCTAGACTTGATCGAAGAAAAAAGGGAAGAGGCTCAGCTGAAAAATGCTGCTTACCAGCAACGGACCACGAGATATTTCAATAAGAGGGTTCGAGACCGAAAGTTCGGAGTGGGAGACCTGATTTTGAGACGAGTATTCTTAGCAACCCGAGATCCAGCAGCTGGGGTGCTCGGGCCGAACTGGGAAGGACCATACCAGATAGAGTCAATCATCCGACCGGGCGTATACAAACTTGCGAGATTAGATGGGAGCCTGATACCTCGAGCATGGAATGGCGAACACCTTAGACCATACTATCAATAGTGTAGAAAGTGTCGCCTGTAACCATGATTTTCCGTATTTAGTGTGTTTTTGAATTTCAAATAAAGGGTCTACTTTGTTTCACATGTAATTTATTTTTATTTTTGCAATCTCTCTTAATTTAATAACCTATTATCACACCCATAGGATATTAAGGGGGCATCATTGGTATACATACCACCAGCTTAAAAAATAAAAAATATACATAAAGTACTTGGATATAACCAAGTACGCGATGTTAGATAGTTCGGACATAACCGAATTATCAAACACAAAGTATTTGGACATGACCAAATGCGTGAGCTTAGATAGTTCGGATATAACCGAACCATCGCGAGCTTAGATAGTTCGGATATAACCGAACCATCAAAACCTAGATATCTGGAGTTAACCAGATGTGTAGACACAACAGGTTTGGAACAAACCAGCCAAATTATCGATCGATGACAAATGGGAGCCTAAACCTATTGCGAGATAAGTCAAAGTCGAGGCTGGAATATCTTAGAAATATAGTTTCGAACTCTTAACCTCGGAGCTAAAATACTGAGGATGAGGAAAAGTGACTAAAAAAAAAAAAAAGAGATATAACCAAATCATTCATATTACATACCATATAAGTACTTTCGAGTTCATGGTTGGAGTAATATCCGACCTTGATAAATAACGAGGTCGGAAACGGATAATCCGAATAAACTATGCATGAATGCATCGAACTTCGAGCTTAAAATCCAAACTATGTTTGTATGCATAAATAAACATAAACGAGTTCATCAATTATAAGAATGTGCAAAATATTTCGAGCCAAGAAATGTAAAGCATGTAAAAAATTAAAATAGTTAAAGAAATTGTATCAGCCCCATGGGCGTAATTCACAATAATTACATAAGAGGACGCAGCCCCAATGACTGATCTTCCCGAGGTCAGACTCAATCAAGAGGAGTCTCCTTGGCCTTCTCAGCGGCACCGGACCCCTCAGGACGAATAGCATGACTATCCCCCTGAGCTCCCTCCGAAACGGTACTCGGAGCAGCTTTATCCTTCTCGAGCTGCTCAGCCTCTTCCTTCTCGAGCCGAGTATTCCATCGTTCGAGGAAGGACGCCTCGAGGGGACCCAAAAAACTGGTGTCCAGTTCTTCGTTATAAGCCCACATCCGGTACATGGCTGAATCGACCGCCGTTTCCTTCTTTTCTTTGAACTCGGCAGTAAGGCGGGTTTTGATATCCTCCATAAGGTCGAGGGTGACGGCCTTGTCTTCCTCGAGCTTCTTATTGGTCTCCCGGAGCTGGATGTTATCTTTCTTTTGCTCCTCGAGTTCGTTTTTCAGCTTTCCGAGCTCCTTGGCCATTTCCTCACGCTCCTTAACCACTGCCTCGAGCTTAATGTTCGCCGCCTTCAGATCATCATTCGCTCTAAGGTGGAGGTCCCTCTCCTCTTGGGCGAGGGTCCTGCTCGAATGGACCTCGTTGTTCAACTCGTAATTGAGCTGGGCAGTGAAAGCAAGAGCCTGAAAAAAGGAAGAAACCATCTTTAGCCTCGAGACAGTATGGATGTAAGCAAAGGGAATATAGGATACTTACCGCGGCAGTGTGCTCGATACTCTTCTCGTATAGGACAGTGCGGTCCCGAGTGCCAGTTAGACACTGCCACTGAGGAGCCTCGAAATTGCCGTAGCTCTGGCCGATCCGGGACATTACATCCGAGATCAGCGTAGATCCGTGAGGACTGGCAGCATTATCCACCACATACGAATCCATATGGGTGGAGATGGTTAGCTTCTGAGCTCGGGAAGCAGAAGGTCTTTTGGCGAGCTGGGTAGAAGGCATTTGACCCGCCACAGGAGGTTGGGATTCGGCCACGGCAGCGATACCGGTCTGCGAGGCCGGCGCCACCACAGAGACGACGGCCTGCGAGGGTGGTATCGTCGTGGGGGCGTTAGTCTGGCCAGTCAACGCAGCAGCAGAGCTCGAAGCCGGCGGGGGAGGAGGAGGCGTTTTCCTAGATTTCTTGGAGCCTTTCCCAGGCTGGCTGGTTTTCAGCCCCCCTGACCTGGGGCGTTTGCTCCTCTTGGCACCCGCACTGTCGATAAGGGCGTCGAGGTCGGAGTCCATATCGCCTGCACAAGTCATCACAGTGAGTCAGTAAAAGAGATAAGTTACTTCAACACTATATATAGAGTGGTGGAAGAAAAAACCTAACTGGAACTTTTCCCCGAGCTTGAGCTTGGGGACCATGAAATTCCCCCGTCTTCAGAAGAGGCGGGGGGAGGGTCTTCCCTATAAGTTGGTGATAACCTCGAAAGGTCCCTATAATCATTGGTCCCATACTGCACAGCTATCCAATTCCACATCTCGTCCGTGGTATACATAGTGTCGTATTTCCCGAGCCCACTATCAAACCTATGGACACAGTCATCTACCCAACTCCATATGTAGAAGTGGTATCTATCCTGTGGGCACGAGACTAGTCTATTGGGCCTGTGTTTTAATAAAGTGGGGGACCACATTCGCGAAGTAGGAAGGGTTTTACCTCCATCGGAGTCCGAGCTCGAGGCTTCGTCATTGGCCTCATTTCCCGACCGCGGACTTCTCGAGCGAATTGGGAGAGATGCTTTCCTTTCCCTCCTCGGAGGAAGGATGCCTGTGGGCAGAGGCACTTCCTCCCAGCGTTCATATTTTTTACTGGACCAGTCAGAGGTTGACTGGCCCTGTCCCAACAAGCCACAAGCTCGAAGCTTGTCCTCATGTAGCAGAAATGAGAGAGACCTCCTGCCATAAGGGAGTCGGAGCAGGCTCTCTCTGTGCTCCTTCATTGTCTCGTCAGGGGTGGGACGCTGAAAGTTAGCTGAAAGGCGAGATACACTTCAACTAAACATGGATTCAAGGGCTAAAGATTCGAGCTCAAAAATAGAAAGTAACGAGAATACTTACGAATTCGCCTAAATGAAAGATGTCGAGACGGGAACAGACCGTCTGTCCAGAAAAAAGTCCTCTTGAAGTCAGGGGGATGGTTCAGAAGGTCTTCAAAGATTTTTATCTCTTTGGGGTAGCTCGATAGATAGTAGAAACCATCTCCTCCCCGAGCTCGGGAGGGATTACTCTTCAAGAAAAAGAGATATAAAATCTCTTGGGGTGAAGGTCCTGTCCACCCCTGCTCGTGAAACAAGGACCTCAGGGCAGACAGCACCCTGTATGAATTGGTGTTGAGTTGGAATGGAGCCAACCCAACAAAATCGATGAAGTCTCTGAAAAAGGACTTCAGGGGCAACAAAGCTCCTACCCTTAGGTGTTCTTGGCTCCAGGCCACGTATTTCACACTGGAATCGTGGCCCCCAGGAGCGAAGCAGCTCCGTTCATGCCTTGTCGGAGCTCGACAGTTCAGTGTGTCCAACGAGCTAAGGCCATGAAGGGCCAGGATGTCAGTTATCTGGTCGGAGGTGGTAACCGAGCTCTGGTAGAACTCGGCTTAAAACATCTCCCTCCTAGGCTGCGAAGACGAAGGCTCCGCCATTAAGGAAAATTGAAGTTCCCCCGGGTGGTATGCTACCGTGACTTTTAACGCGGGGTCGAGGGGAACTGGCCTAGGTCCGGGGTTAGGCTCCGGATAGATGGCTTCCCGAAGGACCTTTCTCTTCTTTTCGATGACCTCGTCAATCTGGCGGCGATAGTGGGCTCGAATGTCTTCTTGCTCGCGTGCGATCTCGTACTCTTTAATCCGACGCTGGTTCCGGGCAAAGATCGATTCCGGGCTCGGAGATTTGGGCTCGTAAGGAATTGCTCGTAATGACCCCCACCGTTTTTCCGAATTCTGTGACATCTAACGAGAAAGAAAAAATGGTGAGGGCCATGCATGCAAGAATCACGAGCTCGATGGATGAGCTTGGAGATCTAATGACAAGAAACTAAATATTAAGACCCTCACTAAAGAGTCAGAGCGCGTAGTCCACGGGAAAGGAAAAGGAGCGTGGATGATTTCTTTTATGAAAATCCCGAAATTCAAGGGAAAGGAGAGTGGCGGTTAGCCAGGAAAAGCGTTTTTGGGTGTCGTGTAATTGTCAAGAACAAGGGTTTTTACCCGAAAACTTGGTGTACAAGAAACATAGCCTAAAAATTTTCAAAACCCAGAAAGTTGAAACGCCGGTCAAAGGACAAAACTGGGCATAAACCAGAGGCGAACATCCAGAAAGAAAATCCAGAAAACATAAAACCTATCGGTTCAAAACCTCCTATCGCATCATGCTAAGAACACATACTAACGTACACAGCAAGCACAGTATAGAAAGAACAATAAAAATGGCGTACTTACACAGTGATGGTGAGTGCAGCGAAATCGTCGAGTGGAGAAGAGGTTGCAAGAAAGAACTCACTGACTCGAACAGACCAGGGTTCCTTTGTTTTTTGGGTCGAGAAAACATGCACGGGATGGAAGCTTCTTAAGAAAGTTTCTGGCTTTCTTGTTTTTTCTTTTCTTTCTGGTTACAATAAACAAACGTAAAGAAGAAGACGAAGAGGAGATCTTATATATATAGGTGGGAAAACTAAATCAATCAGGAGCGTTGGTTAAAATCCTCAACAGATCGAATGGAGGGGAATTGGTGATAAGATGGCGCCGAAAAGCTGTCAGACGAACAATCGTGGGCGTGTTCCCAAGGTACTCAAGTACCTAAAGTGAGCAATACCCATCTGGCACGTGTCCGTTTTTAAGAGTGTGACGGTATGGTTCCCAGAAAGAGTAGTTCAAAAGTTTCCTTCTCTTAGGACTCGAAAAAATACTTTTGAGGGGGCAAAATGTTATACCCAGATTTCGAGCCATAGTAAATATGACCTCGAAAGCTGAGTTCGCATTAAATGGTCTCGTGAGGGTTAGGGTATGCTCTACGATTGTAAACCGAGCCTGCAAAGTATGATACATGACCTCGAATGTACTGACCTCGAAATGATCTCGATCTCGAAAGATAGCTCTGAGAGCCCCTCATCTTCGGGAACAACTTCGGAGCAGGGATATTGAGCTCGATGTACTATCTCGAAAGCAATGTTAGCTCGGGAGATGTCAGTGGCTCGCACAATGACGTGAAACCTGAGATGCTGAAGCCTTGGAGATACGCTATGACCACCTTGAATATCTACAAGTATTGTAAGCATGAGATGTAATCCTCATTTATTGATATAAATCCCCAAGAATCGTGGGATATTATTTAGTCAGTTATGCGTTTCCTGATCTATGGGGGATGTTTCCTTATATATCTGATAATTGACATTTAAAGCCATTTATTTTTATTCACAAAAGAGTAACTACCCAAAATATGTGGGATAGTATTCTGCATCCTTCTCTATAAATAGAGAAGCCATGCACCATTGTAATGGACCGAAATTCTGATCCTTAAGAGAAAACTCTGGAGAATTCATGCTAAAGAATTGTTCAGAAATAATCTTGAGATTAATAACAGAGACTCGTGGACTAGGCAGATTTAACTGCTGAACCACGTAAAAAACCGTGTTTGATTCGTTTGTTTATTTTTGACCATTGTCTTAAATTGTTTACGTGCTCTCTTCTTTTATCTGTTGACGAAAAACGGCGTCAACACGTTCATTTCTATTTGTGCTACTCTTTTCAATAACTTGAACGATTTTTTTTACTTTGTTCCATTAGTTTGTTAAATTGATCATCACATAATTGTTTTGCCTTTGCTTTTTTCACACCAATAGGTCTTTCAGTTGAACTAGTAATGATTTCCTCATTATTTATATTCAGATCAAATGAACTCATACCGGTGGATGCTGACGTCGGAGAATCGAAATTGTGAGATGATGATTTGGATGAAGTAAAATTAGGACCATCTTGTTGGAATCTACTTGGTGCATTGATGTTGTCATCACTTGTAAATTTCTGAATGTGTTTGAGGATGGGCCACACATGATCAAATTTGAAGCCTCTGCTATATTTTTTTTCTTGGGCTAATAACATCTTCGCTTGATTTAACAATTAAAACATAAATAAAATAATGGTGTCAATAAAATTTAAAAACAATTTAGTAACAATAAGTAAACTATAACAAACACTTACAATATCTTCTTGTGAAGCACCACTTGGATTTTTATTTTGGATTTGCTTGATGCATCCCCTTAATTTTGCAACTGCGCCAATAATGGTAGTCATTAGAGTTTGCAAAGATCTTCTTGGTCGAGGTTGATTACTAAATTTCCCATTCTTGTGGTACTCTGATTCAACTCTTGCCCAAAAACGGTTACCTGATTGGTTTCTTCCTATGATTGGATCTTGAGAAATGTCAATATCTACATGGCACAAGTGCATATCTTCCTCAAGTGAGTATGAAGCAGTGCGACTGGAAGACATTTTGGAAGAAAATGTAGTTGTTTTGAAAATATCACTACAAAAAAGTAGTGTTTTAGCTACCAAAAAACTGGTAGCAAACTATGTCTTTTTGGTAGCTAATACCCTTTTTGCTACCAAAATTTTTTGGTAACTGGTTCATAGCTAAAACCCTGTCGCTAAAGGTTTCTTGCTACCAAAAAAAATTGTAGCTAATTATTCTTCTTTGCTACTAATTTTTTAGTAGCTAAAAATATTTAATCTATTAGCTAAAACACCACTTTACATACTACTAGAGGTTTTTTGATACTGTAATTTGGTAGCCAATTGCATTTAATTTGGTAGCTAAAGAATTTGTGTCATTAAAATTTATTTTATTTTCAATCCACCAAAATCATTTTACTACCACAATTTGGTAGCAAACAATCACAAAATTAGTAGCAAATTATTTGTTTTGTACTTGAAAATTCGATACTTTTGCTACTAAAATTTGGTAGCAAAATTAATAATAAATTAAATAATTTTTTTAATATATAATTTTATTAGTTTTTTAATTTAATTATTTTATCAATTCTATTTTTTATTATAATATTTACAAAAAAACATTAATAAAATATCAAAATTAATTTTTATAAAATAGATAAACAAAATACAAACTAAAAAAAAAATATTTAGTACAAAATCAATATAAAACATATACAAAAATCTGTACACATGTCAAAAATTGTACTTTTAGTTCATATTTACATATATAAAGAAGTTGGCAGCAATTCAACTTCATGCTCCCTCTTGAAGGCTCTTTTCATTTTATTGCTGTTTTTAGTTCCAACAACAATCATTTATGAAAATACATCACAAGCATTCAGAATTCTAAAATATTAATTTTGTGGACAATTGCAAAGAATTGCCATCCAATTTCCAACAAAAGAACTGAATTTTGACACAGAAAAAAAACTCAAAACCTCTCTTAAAGCAGTTCTTCTGAGTAAGTGGCTCTTGGTTTTTCACTTGAAAATAAACATGGATTATGCATATATATATATATATATAGACACACATTAAACTAAAAATATACAGTAAATTAGATGCCAAAAAGAAAAAAGACAATTAAAAAAGTAAAAGAAACAATATTATTGTCTTTTTTGCTACAGGATAATATAACTTTATATATTATATATATTTATGTTATACGTACTTCATTAGTTTAATTTATTTATGATCTGATCTTATAATTTATTCAAACGTGGAAATCATGTGGAAATCATATCGATCATTGATGACTGGATCACCTATATCTCTAGCTTCTATAAATAAATCAATTCTGATTATGTATAGCTATTAATGGTTGTGTTCATGATCATATAGCTATAGCTATTACACAAAGAAAATGCCAATTAAGTTAATCTATTGTCCAAGAATGTCACCTGAATCACAAAGAAAAGTGTTTGAAGTTTGAAATTCTTGAAAATTCATCTCTAAGGCAGTTTTTGTCAATAAGTTTCTCTTGGTTTTGCACTTGAAAAAACAACATCAATTATGCATACATATACACACATTTACATGTTGAGCATTGTAATGATCCATGAAGATCTAATCCATATATAGATGATAATTCCCATATATATATTTATATATAACAAGTTTCTTTTAAAGGCCCAAATTACCCAAACCATGGCCAACGTGGCCTTTCACGAAAGCAAAGTGTAGAGTACAAAGGTCTGTCTCACATGAAAATAAAGATGTCTTACATGCGAAAGTAATTATTAAAGGAACAAATTATAAGAATTTAAAAATAAAACCCCATTTACCTTGAGAAATTACCACCAAGGCACTGCCATTGCATGCACCAGCAACTGCAATGATATAGTAATTCTTCTCCCACTGTTCCACTATCCACTCCTGATGAAGTAAAAATGAAAGATTAAAACTTGTGAAGCCACAACTGCATCATTGAAAATGAAACTTCAAAACCAAAAGAAGAAGCTATGGAAAGAAAAATTCAGGAATACCAACCTTATGCAGGAAAATTTGTGATAGTTCAAAAACCTGGGATGAGAAACCTGTTCCTGCATCCAAAACAACAACCCATGTATTCGAGGAAGAAGATACGCAGCTAATGTACAAACCATCCTCCTTCCCTTTATCAACAGGCTGTTGAAGTCTTGCATCCAAAACATTGTAGTGATACCTGCAGCATAAACTTCCTTTAGTTGCTGATAGATAAAGGAAAGGGCAGAAAACTATAGTTGCTGGAGATAACAAACATGTAAACAATAACATTGAGTAATATTTGGCCTCCAGTAATTAAGTGTAGCAGATTCAACCCTTTACCTTATTCATGCTATATTTGGTAGGAAGGAAACATTCTTCCATTATTTGTCTCGTATAAGAGGAATAACAAAATCTCTCCAAATTAGAGGGTGTAAAAAACTGGCTAAAATTGATGATTTGAGATACATTGTCTAATATACTCCCTCCTCTCATCCAGCCAAATAACAACCATAACCCAAATTCATTTTCTTACTTTACCCCGTTTATTTCCTCTCACTTCTCCCTCCTACCAAACACCCTCCAATTGCCAACAAAAATTGTCCAAGAAGAAATCCCATATAAAAAGACAGACAAATCCCATAAACTATATGGGAGTATTAAAAAAAAAACGGGGGACCTCTGATGACATTTCTTTCTCCTTTTTTTATATAAGAATGATGAAAATTATTCAAATCACCAAAAGAACTACTTGTACAAGCATTTAGCAAAACCATAAAGACCAGACATAGTGTATTTCTAGCATGCCAATATCTTAAAAACATAAAATATGAAAGGAGACAAAGAACAAGATAATGAAAAATAGAAAAAGAGACGGAGAGCTGCATCAACTACCTCTGCTTCATTGTTGATCTGTAATTAAATACTGAGATCCACTGAGAGACTGGACTACCTGATCGAACGTTCTTCCTAGGCTGCCCACCATCTTCTAACTCCACAAGTGATCTTCCTCTTTTTTGACCAAACTACATTTAAATATTCAACATTTAGTTGAAAAAAAAAATCATATTACTAAAAGCTAATCGATAAGCTATGACATAAGGCAACCACCTTAGCTACCCCATCAGTTCTGATTGGTCGCAGAGACGCTTTAAGAGCTATGCTGCCATCAAAAAGAGAAATAAGCTTTGAATAATTGGGCTCTTCATCGAATCTCATGTTGGTCACTATCTCAAGGAATTTTTGAAAATGAGGAGGGCACAAGCAGCATAATGTGTCAGAGGAAGTTGCCATCTTTCTCTTACAGGCAAGGAACCCTTTATTGTCACCCTGCATCTCAATAATTTACCAAAGCATTAAAAAAAAAACAAAAAAGGTCAGCAAAATAAGATGTTTCAACTGGAAATGTTAAATGGAAACTGAAATTAACTCACAACGTAGCCCTACCAGGGAAGTTTTCCTTTAAGAAGAAATACCAAGGTATAAGCTAGCGACTCAAGATCATCCTGACGTCTCCCTGTTCTACCTAAATGAGCATGTACACTCGCATAGCGTACAGTTCCCCTATCAAAAGTCAGAAATTATATCAGGCTTCCAAAAAAAATCATGTTAAGTGAAACAGACAAGTGGTTTAGCTTTCTTTCTTTCATTCTAAGAACCATCTTACAGCCTAACCATTGACCATGCATAGCCTTACTAAAGGAAGTAGTACCTAAAAACATCTGGCTTTTGGTCATATTCAACATGACGACCAGATGATGAATCTCTCCATTTTGATGCTGAAGAAGAAAAGTAAGATTAGTTTGGTGCAATAATTATGATAGGTACAAAAGCAGATTTTCATGGTTTTTCTGATGTCCTATTGATCCTATACATGTTCACCAGCAAACACTTACCCAAACCAAGATCAATAAGATACAACTTCTTCTCATTAGGTGTTCCGAGCAGACCAAGCAAAAAGTTTTCAGGTTTAACATCTCCATGCACAAAACTGGAGTCCAATTAGGAAACACAAAAATAATTAGAGTAGGATAAAGTTAAAGAAAAGATAAGATATAAGAATGATTAACAATGTACCCTTTGAAATGAAGCTGTTCTAGAATTGATATAGCCTCCACTGCTATACAAGCAACTGTATCTTCAGACAACCTTTAAAAAGAGTAGACATTTAGAAATAATCAATGTAAATACCAAAAGGTAATTATTCAAATATCTTTTTAGTTGGGAAATATATGTGTATATTAAGAATAGATAATAAAATCTGAAACATTGGAAAGAGTAACTTGGGAGGAGGAAGAAAGAACACACAATTTCTTACATTTGGTTATTAGTGTTCCAAAGAACCCATAAACTTGGGCCAAGCATGTCCATGACCTATTTTCAGAATCAGGAAATTGTTAGTCATGAATATTTACTGGCAAAAGCAATTTCAAAACAACTAAAAGAATCACTTACAGATAGAATGGAAACTTAGTAGTCTCCTTGCTGGCCTCTATAATGGACAGAGGGAATTCCATAACAACCATTGAGAGAGCCGTTATGTTTTTTTTTAACAAAAACACTAGTTAGGTAATAAAACTTGGTGATTAATAACTAATAACAATATAAGTGCACAAAAAAAATTACCTGTACACTTGCCACTCATATGGAGGACCGTGACTGCAGCCTTTACTATTTTTATGCTCTAACTTCAAAGCAACCTACAAAAGGTTAATGGGATTGCCATTAGCAACATAACAAACTTCCTTAATAACTGTACAAGAGTGAAACATGCGGGAGGGGGCAAAACCTCAAAGGCATCAGGCCCAGTTCCAGTGATACCACCAGCCACTCTTCTTCCCACGAATACTTGTCCAAAACCCCCCTTCCCCAGCTTTCTCTCTAACTTGTACAGTGGAGAATTTCCAATCTGCACCTGAAGATGTATTTAAAAAACATTATTAGTATTACACAACAAGCTCAGTCCACGAACTACATGGAGAAGTAGCCTTTTTTTGGAAACCACAAAATTCATACATATCTAAAACACATAAATGTGAAATAGAAATCATGTAGTGTAAAAAGAAACAATTGCACATTGTCAATCAAACAGCTGCAAAGGTTTAAAGGTTCACTTAGCAACAATACATAGTTACTACAAAATACTCGAATAAAATGAAAACAGAAAACTTCTGCAACATGAAAGAGGTGTATGCAACAAACATGGATTATAATACCAATAATGAAAAAGATGTACAAACAGAATCCTATAAAGTTGAATTCAGGAAAGCAAAAAAAGATTATCCTCTCTTGATTAGCAAGAAAAAACTATTAAGCTATACAAACCAGGGTGGTACAATAAGTCTGACAACTGAAATTTGACCCAGTGCATGGAGGAGCTGTACTACTGCCATCACAACCTTTCCCACTTTCACCATGCTTGTAAATTCTTCTACAGACACAAACAATGAAAAGCATGTAAAATTTTGGTACAAGAGAAATAAACTACATATATTCATTCCTCTATACTGATAAATTGGTGACTGTAGATAGCCACAACTAGTAAAACTTTAAACCTTACAGAAATAAGCAGCCTCTGCTTCTTGAATCTTGAATAATTCTTTATGCACATTCAATAGCAATTATTTGACAATACAAGTGAACGAAAAACCAAAATCCTTGTGGACTTTTCAAACTCATCTTTGACATAAAAATTATGTTTCTTGATTTGAATGTCTAAAACTCTAACCAAGTTTATAGGATTCTGTTTGTACACCAGAGAACCAAAAAAAGAGCACAAAAAGACTAAGTAAGAAGCATAAAGAAGAAGAATACTTTGTTCTTCTTCTCAAGCTTCAAGATTTTTGAGTGAGAGATAGAGAAAGAAAAGAAAAGAAAAAAAAGATATATTCAGAGTCTTTCACAGAATATTTCTCGAGTAGTACAATATTGTACTTTTGATAAATATTTGAATCGAGATTATAAGTTTTATGACAGATGTTTGAGAAGTATATATATGTGTATATAATATGTATACATTAAGGAAATGAAGGATGTTTCTGTGTTGTGTACATGTTTGTTGGTTTAAATTGTATGTGAATAATGTTGGGATAAGGCTTGAGTGCATGATTTTTGTTCAATGTTTTGATCGCTTTGGTGCGGGTTAGAGTGATTACAGCCAAATCCAAATATATGACTCACCAAAACTGATTCCTATGTATATGGGTCAATAATACAAATATCTTTGACATAATTTAAAAAACTAACCTATTATATATATATATGCATATTCAGTATTTTAATAATTAAAAAATATTTTACTTAACTATAACCACATATTTAGGAAACAACAACCATTCAGTATAAAATGTAAATTTAGTTTTAATTTTTGTAAAGTAGGAAATATAATAAAAATTAATTATAAAAAAACAATTTAATATTTTCAAATTTTTATTTCATTAAATATAAATATCTCACATATAATCAGCACAAATATAGGAAATAAAAGTATTAATTAAAAAAATTACAAATAACTAATTTGAAATTTGAATTTTAGTTTTTCAAGGAGGATACTATCTAAGAAAATTAATATATATAGTAAGTATCTCTTTTTTTTTCACTTGTTCATCGACATTTTGTTGAGGTATGTATCGCATATACTGATTAAATATCATGGCTATATTGGTTTGATTATTTAATTAAAAAAATTTCTTTAGGTGCTTCAACTGGGTGTAAGGAGAAGGCACTGACAAACAGGTTTTCATTCTCTCTACCATATTTCACTAAAACAATATGCATTGAAATTAACTTGGAAATAAAAACATTGATCATAGACATATACATCTCTTTTTTCTTATGAATGTTGTTATACTTTCTTGAAGATTCATTAGGTGTTTTCTGACATTTTGATCAAACAAATCAAACACTCTTTGATGGAAATCTATAATCAAAGAAAAAAAAATACAAAGAACAAGTAACTAGTTCACTTATCTTATATGATATGCTTCTTTATTTAAAATTTATTTATTTCTTTCTATTTCAGGTGCTTCAATTAGAAAAAATATAGAAGGAACTAGTACCAAATATCAATATCAGGTTTGAACTCCCTACTATATTTTTTTACTAAAACAATATCCATTGAAATCAATTACTCAATAACAAGCATCATAGACATATCTATTTTTCTAAATTGAATTTATTTAATAAAAATGAGTTAAATATTAATTTTATTTCACTCATATTACTAATAGTGCACTAGCTAGTCAATACACTAGTACATTATCACAATTATAGTAAAATAGTATACACAAATCATTGAAACTTCATTTCTTAAATCTTTCTGTGCAGAGCATATATGTTTATAAATATATATATAATAAAATGTCAATTATTACTGCTATGTAGAGACACTTCTATGACTTTCTTAGTTCTCTATTATTAGAACAGATCAGAAAAAAAAAATTAAAACTAAATTGAAGCCTACCCAAGAACAAAACAAGAAAAAAACCAAGCTTCCTAGGATTTGTTCTAACTTCAAGAAGCCTATTAATTATACCATCAAGAACCGAACCATTCATTTTCTTTTCTGGTCTTCTCCTTCTTCTGATGATGGTGAACCTAAAAATCCAAGTCTTTTTGACTTACACAACACCAGAGAACCAAAAAAAGAGCACAAAAAGACTAAGTAAGAAGCATAAAGAAGAAGAATACTTTGTTCTTCTTCTCAAGCTTCAAGATTTTTGAGTGAGAGATAGAGAAAGAAAAGAAAAGAAAAAAAAAGATATTCTGAGTCTTTCACAGAATATTTCTAGAGTATTACAATATTGTACCTTTGATAAATATTTGAATCGAGATTATAAGTTTTATGACAGATGTTTGAGAAGTAGTATAAAATGACATTTGTATCCAAAGTCATTTTAGAAGTATGAAACTAAATTTTTGCTTCAGGTATCAAACCATACGTTTTAGTACAACTTGATTCCATGTGACTTTTACCAAAATGACTTTTTTTTGGCTATGTTTCTTCCATGCAGAGGACAGTTTCTTTTGGAGAAATGTGTTACCAAAATGACTTTTACAAGTTTCAATTGAAATGATTTTTCCAGGACAGTCAAAATATTTGTCATCTCTTGTCCTAGTTGTAGTAATAATATTTGTAACTTTAGATGTATTGTCATAATAGGTCAAAAATGTTTTGGCATTCTTAACAGTCATTTTGAGAAATTCTCCTAAAAATTCATTTGGGTTAAAATTACTCATATCAAGTTGCATTTCCCATAACTGTCAATGATATATATGAGCTAGACCAAGTTCCCACCTTTAACCAATATATATATATATATGTGTGTATATAATCTGTGTACACTAAGGAAATCAGAAGAAAAAAAATTAAAACCAAATTCAAGCCTACCCAAAACAGAACAAGAAAAAAAAAAACCAAGCTTTACCTATGTGAAGATCGTTGGGGCTCATAATGATGCTGCGTTGCTGGGGCTCATCAGAGGTGAAAAGCATACTGAGCATTAGTTCATGGTTGTGGTTCAAGAGGACATTGTTGGACTTGAGATTGGATCCCTTGGCAATTCCTTGGATTAGTTTAGAAGGATTATATTAATAAATTAATGACTGTGAAAGAATATGATTTTGTGTTTGTGTGTGTATGTGGAGATTTCTCTTACCGTGCATAAAACCTGCCTTTAGGAATGAACTCGGAGACCAACAGTTTCTCCTCTCTCCACCGAACCGCCTCATCTCGACGTCGAACGCCACAGACAGCCCAAATGACCATAGCGACCTTATAGGCTGACCCTAACCCGCCATTACCAAGCACCTCCGCCGCAGGCTTCATCAAATTCGACAACCCAAAAAAACCCTATTCATCTCACCATTATCAAATTAGTCATGGACCCTCGACTTCAAATGAGAGAGACAGAGAGAGCTAGAGTTAGAGGGAGACAGGAATACGAGAGAGAGGGGAAGAATAATGGGGTCTGGGTTTAATTTCAATTGAGTGAGAGGGAGCTGGGGATTTGAGAGTGTATAGGGGAATATGAAGAAGAAAATTAAATGGGGCTTTTCTTTTCAACTTTATTAGCTATGGTAGCTGGGCGAAAGGGTGAGAGAGAGAGGGAATAGAAGAATAAAACTTTGAATAAGAGACACAAAGAGAGCTAGAGTGAGAGGGAGCTGGAATACGAGAGAGAGAGAGGGGAAGAATAATGGGGTTTGGGGTTTGATTTCAATTGAGAGATAGAGAGATTACAGTGAGATGAAGCTAGGGCTTTGTGAGTGTATAGGAGAAATATGAAGAAGAAAACAAAATGGGGCTCTCGAATTAGGTTAATTTAGCTGAAGTCGTGAGAAAGGGTGAGAGAAAGAGGGATTAAGCACACGGAACAAACAAAAACCCCAAAAATATTGAAACTATTTAAAATTTAAAATATTGCTTAAAAAAATGTATTATAATTTTAAAATATTGGTTGTAATGATTTTATCTTTTACTTCATTTTAATTTAGAAATAAAATTAAAAAGAAAAATAAAATACTTAGAGAAAGGAAAATAGCCACACTTTTTGATTTAATATTAATTTAATAAAATTATTTATTTGCCCATATAACATAACACACTTTATATTCCATTGATAGAAATACCTCGTTTGAATTCATAAAATTTCAAAGTTAATTATGTGGTAGTACATGTTTTCGATTGTGGAATGAGCTTCTTTATTAATAATTTTTCTAAAAAAGTATTTTAGGGCCTGATTGGTTCACGATTTGAAAAGTGTGATTCTGAAATAAAAATTTGAATTCATTGTTTGGAAACATGTTTATGAAAATGTGATTGGTTGCACTTTGTTAGCTGTTTTTTAGTTTTAAAAAACTGAATATATGATTGGTAGATAATCTAAAAATATAAAACTCAAATTACAATTTGTGGAATTAATTTTTTTTTTTACTTTGTTAGCTATTTTTATTTGCTAATATTTAACTTTTAGTATAGAATTGAAATGATAAATTTGTATTTATTTATTAATAGTAATTTTTTTTGTAATCTTTATTTTATAAAATATTTTATCATTAGCTTAATTTTATTTTAAAAAATATATTATAAATTAGAATCAAGTGATATCCCCTTGTATAATTTTACAATGGAATATTTTAACAAATATATATAGTTGGATAGAAATTTTAAATTGAAGAAAATACCCCTTTTTATATATATAAAAAAATAGAGACTAAATAGTCTAACACTAGAAAGAAAGAAAAAAAAATTGTCAATTAAGAAAAAGTCGAGTACACAGCACTTTCCAAAAAAAAAAATGTAAACAGCCTAATAATAGGAATAATATAAAGAGGATGTAAGAAAAAAGTAGTCAGAAAAAAAAGGAGGATGAAACTGAAAACGTGAAAATGTTGTTTTCTAAATCCCTTTAATAAATTAGAATTTGTTTTTAAAATGAGTTTAAAAAAATGATAAACCAAACAAGATTTTTTTAGGTCCCACAACTTTTAAATTTCAAAAACATAAAATATGATTTGAATTCTATACCAATCACACCCTTATATTGTGTACAAACTTTATCAATTTTACTATTGTGAGACATTCTATTAATTTTTCCTTTATTTTTGATCATTTTTTTTAATTAAAGTTGGAATTTAAGAAATCTTCTAGTTTTTGTAAAAAAAATTGGCAGAGAAATTTCCCAATATTTTTTTATTAGTTTAAGTATTCAAGATTTTTTTCGTTGAAACTACTCACGCATCCATAGACTGAGATAGTAGTCACTCATTCTGGGATTGAGATAGATTTAATACTTGTTGACTGGTTTTTTTGTCAATTACAAATAAACCAATAAAGCATAAAAAAAATCAAACACATGATATGTACGTGATTTATGTTATTAATTAGTCCTAGTGCACGAGTTAATTGTATTGAGAAATAAGAACTTGCAAAACTTAAGTTCTTTAGAGATTTATTTGGTCGCATTTTTGCATGCACTAAGTAATACTCTAACACTATTTATAAGCTTATTATTTTGGTTTTAGTATCATTGAACCTTATAATTCTATATATTTAATTATTTTAAATTTGAATTTATAGTAGGATTTTCTAAAGTTTTTTGGTTTTTTTATTTTTATTTTACTTTTGTAATTAAATTTGTTTCATGAATAATAAATTTAGTATTTATTCCTTAAAAAATAAAAATTTAAAATTTTTGTTAAATGATTTTTAATTTTTTTATCAGATTTTAAATAAATTTTTAATATTTGAATGAATTTTTTAAATAAAACATAAAAAAATAATGGCATGTACCAATTAAAGACTTACACATATGTGTCTATTTGGCACTTAAATTAAACACATTTATAAAAAAAAAAAATATGCATGTAATCGAGTAGGATAAGAAACACTTATACTAATATCCTACCCTATACGTGCATCGAATACATGTTTTTTGTACCATAACTCTATCATACCCTATAACTACAATTCAAGGGCTAATTAAGTATTTTATTTTTCTCAATGTAGTATAATCCATCGTCTACTTGTTCGAAAGATAATAGAGAAATGATGGATAAAAGTTGGATTTTCCAAAAGAATAGATTATCAGTGGAGTATTTTGATGGACTTAAGAGTTTTATTAAGTTATCAACTTTGCATTTAAATGGTGAAAATAAGATTCGATGTCCATGTGTTTCATGTATGAACTTATATTATCATGACTTAGAGACAATTGAGCGTCATATATTCGTAAAAGGATTTTATACCAAATATGTTATGTGCGAGTTTCACGGGGAAGATATCACAGAAGTAAACGAAGATCAAGAAGAAGTAGAATCAAACAGTGAAGAGGACATACCATATGACAGTGATGATGATGAAGACAATGACGATATGAGACCAGCATTAGAAGATTTAGCTAGTCAATATCATAGGAAGAGTGATTTTGTGAACCTTGGAGATTCAAATGAGCACAATGATGAAAGGAATACATTTCCTGACTTATTTACAGAAGCAGAAAAGGAGTTATACTTTGGATGTACAACGTTCTCAATCTTAACATTTATTGTTAATCTAATGCACATTAAAGTGATGTGTGGTTGGAGTAACAAATCATTTGATTTGTTGCTCGACTTACTTTCGAAAGCATTTCCCAAAGACAATAAAATTCCACGATCTTATTATGACGCTAAGAAAATGTTGTGTGATCTTGGTTTAGGGTACGAAACTATTCATGTATGTGAGTATGATTGTGCTTTATTTTGGAAAGAGAATAAAAATGCTGAAAGATGTCCTATATGTGGTCATGAACGATACAAATTCCAAAGAAATAAAGGCAAGAAGATCCCACACAAAAAGATGCAATATTTTCCTATAACTCCACGACTACAGAGACTTTTTATGTCATGCCATACATCATCTGATATGAGGTGGCATAAGGAAGAACGTGTTGATACAGAAGGTGTACTTAGACACCCGGCAGAGGCAGAGGTTTGGAAGGATTTTGATAGACAATATCCAGATTTTGCAAAAGAATCTAGAAATGTAAGGCTTGGATTTGCAACAGATGGGTTCAATCCATTCGGTGATTTATCAAACTCGTACAGTATGTGGCCAGTGTTACTAAAGCCATATAACATGCCACCATGGAGATGCATGAAATGAGAATTCTTAATGATGGCATTATTGATTCCGGGACGTCGTGCTCCAGGAAAAGACATTGACGTCTATTTACAACCTCTGATCGATGAGCTGAAAGAACTATGGGAAAATGGTGTACGTACTTTTGATATTATTGATAAAGAATTTTTTACAATGCGTGCAGCAATATTGTGGACGATCCATGATTTTCCAGCATATGGTACTGTATCTGGGTATAGCACTCAAGGTTATAAAGCTTGTCCTGTTTGTGAAGATGACACATCTTCATTTCGAATAAGAGGAAAAACATGTTTCATAGGTCATCGTCGATATTTGTGTCCGAACCACCAATGGCGCAATGATATGGAGTATGATGGTACAATCAAAAGGCATTCACCTCCAAGAATTTTAACAGGAGATGAAATCTTAGATAAATTAAAAGGTGTATGGAAATGTAGGGCAGGTAAAAATGATAAGATCATTAAGGACGATAAGCAACAAATGAAGGATGCATGTTATGAAAATAACACGAACTGGAGGCGAAAAAGTATTTTTTGGGAGTTAGAATATTGGCCTAAAATAAAACTAAGACATAATTTTGATGTGATGCATATTGAGAAAAATATATGTGATAGTGTAGTTGGTACAATATTTAGTATTGATGGGAAGTCTAAAGATACTGAAAAGGCAAGACTTGATTTACAAGATTTAAATATTCATAAGCAGCTACACATGAAAAAGAAGAGGAGCAAATGGTTCAAACCAGTAGCATGCTATACATTATCAGCGAAGGAACGACAAGAATTTTGTACGTTCATAAAGTCCGTAAAATTTCCTGATGGATATGCTGCAAATATTTCTCGGAATGTTAACATGAAAGATGGAAAGTTATTTGGGTTGAAAAGTCATGATTGTCATATTTTATTACAGAGGTTGTTACCTATTGGTTTAAGGCCATATTTGAAAAAGAAAGTAATGGATGCTATTGCTGAGCTATCGTTATTCTTCAAAAAGCTATGTGCGAGGACATTATATGTGAAAGACTTAGACGAATTGGAAAAGGGCGTTGTACTCACGCTGTGTAAATTAGAAAGTATCTTTCCTCCTGCCTTCTTTGATGCGATGATTCATCTTATGGTTCACTTGCCATTAGAAGCTAAGTTAGGTGGTCCAGTACAAATGCGATGGATATATTCAATCGAAAGATAACAAAATATATAACTTAAGTTTAAAAAATTAAATAATCATTGAATACAATTCTTTATTACTATATATTGAAAAAATAATTAATTTCAGGGAATTAGGTCATTTGAAAAAATATGTGAAAAACAAAGCTCGACCTGAAGGTTCTATTGCTGAAGGATACATTATTACTGAGGCACTAAACCTTTGTTCAATGTATCTTCGTGGAATGGAAACACGCTTTAATCGTCCTGAGCGCAATCCTGATTACCTTGGAATTAGAAAACAATCGACACTGTCAATATTCAACATGCCTACAAGACCATTTGGAAGACAATCATCCATCACACTAACTCAAGATCAACGAACCCAAGTTCAATGGTACATTTTGAATAATTGTCCTGAGTTGGAACCATATTTAACGTAAGTTTATAATTTTATTTTTTAAATTCTAACAACATTTAGGTTTTAGCATAAAAATAATCTTTCATAGTACTTATTGTGAACACAGAGAACATAAATTATTCTTACAATCTCAAGGAATTCTGGATATCAATCAAGTGCAAAAAAAAATGAATTTTCAACATGGTTTGAAAATAAAGTAAGTTTAAATATCAATGTTTGATATTCTAAATTTTTTATTTATCTTGATCTTACATTTATAATTTTATCTGCCATCACAGATAAAAAAAATGAATGAAACAATATCTGGTAAAGCACAGGAAGATTTGTATGCAATTGCAATGCAACCAAGTTTTTTGGCTTGTACATATGCTAGTTGTATGGTTAATGGAGTTTGATACCATACAAAAAGTTGAGATGAAAGACTTTTAACTCAAAACTACGGTGTTCACGTTGAAGCAGAATATGATGGAAATATATGTGTTTTTTATGGTGTCATCAATGAAATTTGGGAAGTACATTACCTCTATTTGAACAAAGTTATATTGTTCAAATGCTCTTGGTACAATACCAATGGAAGTGATAGAATGTACTCTGAATATAACTTTACTTGTATCAACATCAACTCAGAATGGTTTGAAGATGAACCATTTGTTCTTGCCAATCAAGTAAGTTTGGTTTTTTATTTGGATGACATTAAAAAAAGTAAAGATAATAAAGATTGGAAAGTGGTACAAAAAGTAAATCATCGTCACATCTGGGATATACCATCAAAGCCAATGGAAGGTGAAGTTGATGATGAAGATCCAACTATCAACAATTCTGAAGCATATCAAGAAGAATCTTCGAATGACATTGGCGTGAATTTTGATTCAATGACAAATGATACTAATCTTATTCGGGATGATATTGAAGATATAGAATGTGATAATCATCAATTGTTCAATGAACTTCAAATAAATTATAATGATCAAGTTTAAAGTGATATAAATAGTGACGATACCAATGAAGAAGCTTTACTCGATGATTCTGAAGATATAACTTTGAGTGATGAAATTGATTAACTATAAAGTGTGTTATTATTTTTATTTTTTGTAAAGTTTTGAATATGAAAATTTATTATATGCTAATAAAAAATTTATATTTTTTAGATTTTTAATCATGACAAATGAGAAGTCTCTCGATCCACCAATAACAACTAGAAGGGTGTTTGGCCGTAAGAGGACGCATATTAACTCTTCATCATCTACACAGTCTCCTCCTTGTTTGCCATGTTCTTCCAATGATGATTCAATAACACCATTAAATGATGAAACACACAATTCCTTAGAAGGTATAAATGGTTTATGTACAACTTATGATAATATATACATTAAAAATTTATGAAAATAATTATGAATATAAGTAATATAACAATTATTTGACAGAATCAAGGAAGAGAACTCGTGGCCCTACTCGTGGGGATGGTGTCAGACGCTTATTAAAGGATGATGCAAGTAAGTTAAAGATTTCTTATAAAAAAGGAGAACTTTGAGTTCATGTGATGCATGCCACTGCATTTGCGAACATTGTTGGTGTAAATGTACGCCATCATGCTCCACTTCAGTATAGTGGATGGGCTAAAGTTCCTCTAGAGGATAAGAAAGTCGTATATGCTCGTATCATGGTATGTTTATGTTACCATACTTATTTTATAATATTATTTGCATGACAATTTATTTTTTGAAATTCTTTTTGCAGGATGTATTCGAGATGGATTTTAAAAAAGATCCATATCTTGAAACTATTTGCAATCACTATTGTTCAGAGCGCTATAAAGATTATCGTAATAATTGTCACAGAGAGTACAAGAATATCATTAAAGAAGGTAAGAATCCATTAGAAAATCGGCCTGTGAAATTGGTGCTAAGAGATGAAGATTGGCAATGGATGTGTAATAAATGTTTCTCTAACGAAGAATGGAAGGTATCCTACATTTCTTGAATTATTTGTACACATTTCATAATTTTTAATTCTTAAAACTCACATGAAAAGTATTTTGTAGAAAAAGTCAATTGCAGGGTCAAAAAATAGATCAAGTGTTTCCTTTATGCATTCTGGTGGAACTAAGTCATTTATTCAGTATTTACATGAGGAGGTAAACATATATTTGGCATAATATCATTGTAATTTTATTATATTTAATGTTATTAATTATTTAAATGCATTACAGAAATCAAAACAAATAATGGATGACAAAGTACAACAAGAAACAATGAAGTTTGGAGAGATTGAAATGTTTCAAAAAACTCATTGTACAATTAAGAATGAGTGGACCCACAGAATAGCCGAGGACAAATATGTATGTTCGACTTTTAGAAATTATGAATTTTTACCTTCTAAATTTTGTAAAACTATTACACTATTATTTTGTTGTTATTGTAGAAGGAAATGGTAAAGTTACGAAAAGAGAAACTCATTCAATTTGAAGATGGATTGTTACTAGTAGTGGATGAGGCTGCTATATAAAAGCAAGTTTTAGGCGAAGAAAAATATGGTTGGTTACGAGATTTTGGTCCTATACCCGGAAAGAAGATGTCAACCCAGTTATCATCCAAACATGAAGAGATTGAAGATGAACGTTTGAAGAAATTAGAGAAAATCGTTGAAGATCTTAAAAACGAACAAAATAACAACATTGCAAGAATTGTTCAAGAGAATATGGAGAAGTTCTACGAATCACAACAAAGTCGATTATTAGAAAAAAGAGCATTAGAGTCACAAATCACACCTTCTCCATCAATGGTTTCATTAAATTTTAAATTTTAAATCCAATATTACATTTAATTTATGAAGTTTTTTTCTAATCAATTATTAATTTTATATTTTGTTTCAGAATAAACAACATAGTCTTTCACCGCAACTGGAGCCATGTGTTATCCCAAAAATCAGAAGTGAATGACATGGCAGGAATTAATTGCACATGGCTGACACTGGGCAAAACCTGTGTTCGACTATCGACCAGGAAGATGTTCGGCGTTATGCGATTGGTCTCTTCATACGACCAGCCTGGTCGTAGGCACGTAACGGGCGGAGGAAATCTTAGGCAGTTATGATGGAATCCGAAATTCTCTCCCATGATTTCTTGAGTATCCGATTATTTAGGAAATAATATCTGTAAGAAATCAATGTAAATCTTTCCTGAGCTTATAAATAGATGAAGAGGGCTCAGGGAAGGGGATCGGATCTTTTTTCTCTTTTCCTGACTTCTAAATCGCTAGAGTTTAGAGTGATCATATCAATCATATTGTATTGTTCTTTAGAGGTTAGTGAAACTCATTGAACCCTAGTTCTTTGATCACTCCTTTGAATCCTACATCAATAACAATCTAAGTGGATGTAGGTTATTACCAGATCCTGGGGCCGAACCACTATAAAATATCGTGTTCTTATTATTTTTGCTATTACGTTCTTTTCAACGCATTCATCCACGTCAAGCGTATTTTGACTCCGTGCCAGTTGCCCAAAATCAGGGTCAACATTCTGGTGCTTTCGTTGAGAGCTTGATTTGTCACCGTCGAGAAAACCAATGGCGAAAACTACAAGAAAAACTGGACAGGCGGCCGCCGCTGCACCGTCGAACCCGCCTCCTCCTCCTCCTCCTGCAAGCGTGGCTGAGGATGAGCCGAATTTGGAATTTGAGGAAGAATAAATGGATGACGCGACGCTAAAGAGTACCCTGGGGGCATTGCATGAAGAGCTGGCCAATCTGAGGGCCGGCCAAGAAAGTGCTGCCAATATCATGGCGCGGCAGCAGCAAGAGATTGAACGGCAGCGTGCGGAGTTAAGCGAGAGGCAGGCAAAGATGGACCGCCGCCAGAGCGAGGTCATGGAAGCCCTCGAGGCAGCCTTACAATTGGCTAGGAATCAGGCTACACCTATCTCGCAGCCTGATCAACCAGCAAATGGGCCACCCCAAAGGGGTCCCAATCCTAGTCCGCCTATCCAACCCTCGAGCCCGCAAAGGCCCAAGCAGCCTCAGGTGCCTCATGATGATGTCCCACAGGACCCTGAGGCACAGCCTCCATCCCAAGCTGGTCGCGGCAATCCCTCGCATCAGAGGCAGAATAGGACCGAGCGTCAGTCTCGCAGTCCTAGACGCCATAGGGGCGACGACCCGAATCTTTCGAACAGAGGTCAGAATCCTCCTGGTAACAGGAGGAACTCAGAATTAGGCTCAGCGGTCCGGGGTCCCCCACGGCATGATAATGCACGGGGATATAACGAACAATGCAGGCCACCCTCTAACACTCAGGATGTTTCAGTTCGGGATGGAAATCAAGGAAACAGTCGATCCCATCATAGCCAATCGCGATTCAGAGACGGCAAGGGTTATGATGAAGCCGACTCAGGCAAAGGAAATGCCGGTCGGAGGAATGACGAAAGAGGTGGAAATAGGAATTAGCCACCTCAGGATGACCAACCCGGCAGACGGGATGCTGGGGGGCAATCCAGACAGAATAATGTCTTCAACCAGCTTGGAGCTAGCGAGCAGCGGAGAAAAGATGAGGACTTGAGAGATGTACTCAACGATCACCGCGAGTGCCATGGCGAGAACATCCCCCCAGCAACAGAAGCCATAGCGATTCCTATCGCTGTACAAGCCCAGATAGATGCCCTCAACCAGGCGGTGCAACAGCTGGTCGGGGGAAGAACATCTCATATCGACCACGACAGGAGGAAAGGCACTCCTTTCATCCAAAGGATAGCTATGGCAGAGACTCCTAGCAAGTTTAAAATGCCTAAGCTTCCGAACTTTGATGGGTACGGTGACCCAGTTTCTCACGTTAATAAGTTTGAGATACAAATGGACATTCAGAAAGTGTCCGAAGATGCCGGGTGCAGGATCTTCCCTGCAACACTTTCTGATGCCGCACAGGAGTGGTTTTTTAAGTTCCCTCCTACAAGCATAGTTTCCTGGGAGATGTTCGTAAGGGAGTTTTACAGACAATTCTACGTAGGTCGTGTGCATCTGACTGAGGCAAACCAGCTGGTTGAAATTCGCCAGCAGGATGGAGAATCGTTGAAGGACTACATCCAACACTTCATGCGAGCAGCAGCTGGAGCTAAAACAGTGGGGGACGAAGGAAAAATGATGGCCATAACCGCAGGGGTTAGGCATCGCTCACCCCTCTTGAAGAGCCTCCACAAAGATGGAGTTAGAACTACCCAGGAATTCCTGGACCGGGCTGATCGTTACATCAAGCTCGAAGATGCCATTGCCGACGATGGAAAGCCTTCAGGCAAGGATAAGAAGGCTGCCGAGCCCGCTAAAGCCGCCAATGGGTCTAAACCTAACGGCAAAGGCAACGGGAATGGTAACGGCAATGGCAAGAATTGTGGAAAACGACCACACACTGAGCCTTCCACCTCCGACAATAAACGAGCAAAGGGTAACCGTTATGAACCTCGGTTCACTAACTACACTGCCCTTTTTGAGTCTCGGGGAGAGGTTTATCAGGCCACGAGTTCCAGTGTGCCTTATAAGAAACCTGCCCCCATTCGAAAGGATATTTCGAAAAGAGACACCACCAAGTTCTGTCGTTATCATAACGACTACGGACATGATACCAACGAATGCAACCAGCTGAAGGATGAAATCGAGTTCCTTATTAGACAAGGACACTTGAGAAGATACATACGGGCCTCGGGAAATTCCCAACGAGAAGCTCCAGGTGCCAAGGAGCAAGCGCCAACACGCCAACGCTCGCCACCTTTGCAGCCTGCCCCCGTGACTGGCACACTGTTAACCATTTGTGGGGGCCTGCACCTCGCAGGAAATAGCGGAAAGGCCAGGGAACGATTCACTCGGACTCTGCGCCACGACCAGGACATCGATATGATGACTGTGGAGGACCGTGCGTCAAAAAAGGCTCGATCAGAGGAGGGTGAGATAACCTTCTCTGATGGCGATGCCCAGCACATCCGGTTCCCACATTCCGATCCACTAGTCATGGATATCCAAATGGCCAACATGATGGTGAAGAGAGTCCTGGTCAATACAGGAAGTTCAGTGAATATCCTGTATAAGTCTTCGCTGGAACATATGAAACTGTCCGTTAAGGACCTGGAGCCTTGCAACCAAACAATATACGACTTCTCTGGTGAGGGACTCGCCCCCGCCGGATCAATCAGACTGCCAATGACAACAGGTACAGCGCCTGCTACCAGGACATTACTCGCTACTTTCGTAGCAGTCGATTGTCATTCGGCGTACAATGCCGTCATTGGGAGGCCTATACTGGTTGATCTACGGGTCGTCATCTCTATGTGGCACTTAGCCATGAAGTTCCCGACAGACGCAGGGGTAGGACGCGTGGTTGGGAACCAGAGGGAAGCCAGAGAGTGCTACAACACCTCAGTCACAAAGGCGAAAAAGGGAACATCGAAGAGCACTACCCCAGATAGGTTGCAAATGGAAATTGATACACAAGCCCAATCTGGTGATGAGGTCACCAAATAGGGTGTTGCCCAAAGTGAGGATAGAGATCTAGATCCTCCCTTTGGGGATTTTGAAGAGAATGTTGGACCCGTCGAGGACCTGGAAGAGGTCCAACTCGACGAAAAAGACCCGACCAGAGTCGTGAAGGTCGGGAAAAACCTAGAACCAACCACGAAGCATACACTGGTGGAATTTTTGCGGAGGAACCAGGAAGTCTTTGCCTGGTCGCACAAAGACATGGCTGGGATAGACCCTGCAGTTATCAGCCATGTCCTGAACATAGACAAGACTTTTCCACCTGTGCAACAAAAAAGAAGGCTGCTCGATAAGGATCGATCGAGAGCCTTAAAAGAAGAAGTTGAAAGATTAAAGGAGAATGGGTTCATCAGGGTGGCATTTTATCCATCGTGGGTCTCCAATCCAGTGCTGGTTCCCAAGCCTAACATCAAATAGTGAACTTGTGTGGATTTCACAGACCTCAATAAAGCTTGCCCAAAGGATTACTTCCCACTCCCAAGAATCGACCAGTTGGTCGATGCTACTGCAGGACATGAGATCCTTTCGTTCATGGATGCATATTTGGGCTACAATCAGATTAGCATGCATCCCCCTGATGAGGATCACACCAGCTTTCGGACCGATACGGGTTTATACTGTTATAAAGTAATGCCCTTCGGACTGAAAAACGCAGGTGCGACTTACCTGCAGCTAGTCAATCACATGTTTAAAGAGCCGATCGGAGTAAACATGGAGGTATACGTGGAAGACATGCTGGTAAAGTCTAAAAAGGCAGGAGGACATGTGAAGGATTTACAAGAATGTTTTGATGTATTGAACAAATACCAGATGAAGTTAAATCCCCTCAAATGTTCCTTCGGAGTTGGATCAGGGAAGTTTTTGGGGTTCATTGTAAATTCAAGAGGAATCGAGGCGAACCCCGACAAGATAAAAGCCCTGATCGACATGAAATCGCCAGAGAAGATCAAAGATGTACAAAGTTTAACCGGGAGAATCGTAGCCGTAAGTAGATTTATTTCAAAGTCAATAGACAAATGTGTCCCTTTTTTCAATCTACTTAGGGGTAATAAGAAGTTTGAATGGACAGGAGACTGCGAACAAGCTTTTCAAGCCTTGAAGGCGCATATGGCAGAGCCTCCCATTTTATCAAAACCAATCGAAGGAGAAACTTTGTTCATTTACCTGGCGATCACTGAAGTTGCTGCTAGTGCGGTACTAGTACGCGAGGAAGAAGGCGTACAAAAAGCGGTCTACTATGTTAGCAAGAGGCTGATTGGGGCAGAACTAAGATATCCACCCATTGAAAGGTTAGAATATTGCTTAATCCTGGCCTCAAGGAAGCTACGTCCTTACTTTCAAGCCCATCTTATCACAGTGCTAACCGACCAGCCCCTTCGGCAAGTCCTCCAAAAGCCAGAGGCGGCTGGGCGCTTATTAAAATGGGCAGTCGAACTTGGGCAGTCCGATATCACATATTCACTGCGAGCAGCAGTAAAAGGACAAGTCTTGGCTGATCTTATTGCAGAGTTCACCGAACTCCCAGACAGCGAACAGTGCGAACAACCTCGTGCGCCTGAGCCTCAAGAGAAATCTCCTTCGTGGAAGTCATTCAAGGATGGGTCACCCAATGAATCCCACGCAGGAGCGAGAGTGATATTGATAACGCTGGAAGGGCATCGATTTCACTGCGCCATTAGGTTTGACTTCACTGCGTCAAATAATGAAGCTGAATACGAAGCCCTCCTCGCTGGATTGAGAATGGCCAAAGACATGAGCATAAAGACGCTTGATATTTACAGCGATTCACAGCTGGTTGTGAACCAAGTTCTAGGTGAATATCAAGCGCGAGGCTTAAAAATGGTGGCCTACTTGAATAAAACAAAAGACCTATTAGCCCAGTTCCCGAAGTATACCCTCCAACAAATACCGCGGGATCATAATTCAAATGCAGATGCCTTAGCTAAACTCGCGAGCGCAAAAGATGCTGACACATTGAACATTGTGCCAGTAGGAAGATTGAGTGAGCCAAGCATACGAGCAATAGAAGCCAGTATGGGAATTCGAATGGAGGATACATGGATGGCGCCTTACTTGGAGTATGTGACAAAAGGTGTATTACCAACAGATAGAAACAAAGCAAGAACTCTACAAAGACAGGCTGCTAGGTACATACTGGTCGATGGTGTTATGTACCGAAGAGGATATTCCATGCCACTACTCAGGTGTGTTACACCAGAAAAAGCTAAGGAGCTGATGAGAGAGGTACATGAAGGCTTCTGCGGGGATCACGCTGGGGGGCAAAGTTTGGCAAAAAAGATCCTAAGGCAAGGTTACTTCTGGCCAACTATGAACAAGGATTCGATGGAATTTGTACGAAGATGTGATAAATGTCAAAGGTTCTCCAAAATTCCACGAGCAGCTCCAAACGAGTTGAAACAGATGCAGAGCCCGTGGCCTTTTGTGGTATGGGGGATAGATTTGATTGGATCCCTGCCAACGGGAAAAGGCAGAGTAAAGTACGCAGTTGTGGCAGTTGATTACTTCACCGAATGGGCCAAAGCTGAACCACTCGCTACCATAACGACCAAGAAAGTTCTTGACTTTGTCATCAAGAACATTGTTTGCCGGTATGGTTTGTCCGGAAAGATAGTTTCAGACAACGGAACCCAATTTTACAGCGACTTGTTTACCGACTTCTGCGAAAGGCACGGAGTTATTAAAAGCTTTTCTTCAGTTGCGCATCCCCAAGCAAACGAGTAGGTCGAGGCCGTGAATAAGACTCTTAAGGACACCCTGAAAAAGAGGCTTGAAGATGCTAAAGGAGCATGGCCAGAGCAGCTGCCTGAAGTCCTCTGGTCGTATAGAACGTCTCACTGAACAACGACAGGTCATACCCCATTTTCCTTAGCCTACGGATATGAGGCTATGTTACCAGTCGAGTTAGATCCCCCTTCACATCGACGCTTAACATACGACCAGGACCAGAATAACCAACTGATGATGGAGTCCCTAGACTCAATTGATGAGATACGAGAAAAAGCCCAACTCTGAGTTGCTGCGTACCAGCAAAAGGTCGCTCGGTACTTTAACTCAAAAGTAAAAGAAAGAAAATTCAACGTCGGTGACTTGGTGCTACGACGAGTTTTCTTGAATACCCGCGACCCCACTGCTGGAGTACTCGGACCTAATTGGGAAGAACCTTACAAGATTGAAGAAGTCCTTCACCCGGGCACCTACAAACTTGCACGCCTAAATGGAGATCTCGTTCCACGTTATTGGAATGGAGAACACCTGCGCAAGTATTATCAGTGAACAATCCTTTTTAAAGGACCGACTTGTATTAAATTCTACTTTTTACAAGTTTTGCAAAAAGGGTTAGCCACGTTGTATGGCTAATCGCTTATAAATGTAAGATCTTTTCTTTTAAGATCACTCGTAAAGACATGTTTAGTCCATTTTTAATATGAGATTATAAGGGACTGTGCCCAGCCAGTCATTCTTGCCAACTTTTGTAAATTTATTTTTACAAGTATTTGGTCATTACGTGTGTTGCTTTGATGTATTACAAGTGTTAAATTTTGCAACGAGCAGTAATGTTCACACAGGTCGTGGTCAAGGCAAGTGACCAAGGACCTAAAGCTCCTCGATCACTTGGGGGCATATAAGGTACATCGATAGCAAAGCATACCACAAGGTATGTAAACACATGAACAAAATAATTGAAAGCATGCTACGGTACTTAGAGTATTTTTCAAAATTTATGATTTTGTTAAATCAAACCAAAGTACTATGCTAAGTTCGGTCATGCGAACATGTATTATAATAAAAGATTATAATATCAAAGGAAATCGTTTACACCGCGAGCATCAGTGCTCGGATGTAAAAATAGAATTAAAAGGAATAAAATCCTTTACACCACGAGTAGTATTGCTCGGATGTAATTGTTCAAGCATAAGCAAAAGAGCTGCCCTCGCAGTAATAAAATTAAAAAAGATTGTCTTTAAAAAAAGGCCCGTGGGCAATAAAGCGAAAAAAGAAAAAAAATAAATATTAATTTTGCTGGGGGGCAGGAGGGTCTTCTGGATTAGGAGCGTTTTGGTTAGCCGGAGGTTTAGCCACAGCAGCAGCAGGAGTTTGGGCCTTGGCTTTTTCTTCTGCCTCCAGCCGAGCAACGCACTAGGTCATCAGCGTCTTTTGCAACTGCTCAGAGAGATAGCTGATGTCTGCCGCCCGATTGTGCTTCCAGAAGTCGTAGAAGCAAAGGAAGGTGGCTTCCTTATACTTCTTCAGAGTTTTAACTCTATCCTCCTCGAGCTCGCGCACCCGTTCCTCAAGCTTCTTTACCTCGTCCCTGCTGGCAGTCAGGTCAAGTGTGAGCTGTTTGCACTCTTGGGTATTGAGTTTGCAGTTTTCCTTCCATTTGTGCCGCTTGTCGATGGCTTTGTTCCGGGCCGCTTCGCTCTCCTGAAGCTCTCGGGTAAGAGTGGATTGGTCATCGCATAACTGCTCGTTCAGCTTAACCAGCTCCTTGTTCTCCTCGAGCAGCTTGGTCTTCTCCTCCTCAAGCGCTTGCATAGCCTGGGAAAGCCTAGCATCAAAGTTCCTCTCGAGAGAGACCATTGCCCCAGATCGACGCCAGCTAGCAGTCAAGGACAAAAACCCCTAAAGAAAAAAGAGTTAAGAAAGGAAGTTTAGCATAAATGACAAAGCAGCGAAAGACGACTTACACTAGCTATCTCGTTCAGCCTCCTGTTAATGATTTTGTTGATATCCATCGTGGCAGTGCCAGTGATGGCGGCCTGGGCGCGCTTATGCTTGGAGAGCCGGTATAATCTCTCCCTGGCCATGCCAACTATGTGGCTGGGCAGGGAGCCTTCGGACAACTGGTCCGTGGTCTCTTTTTCTGCGGCCTTTGAGGAAGACCGAGGGTCGACAGGCGTGGGAGTTTGTTGCTCGGAGGCAGGCGGATGTGGTAAGTCCTCTTTGGAGGGGGCATCGGTGGGAGCATCTTTTGTTCGGGCCTTCTTCAAAGGGGTCTTGCTACTTTCCCCACGAGCTCTTTTGCTGTCCTTCTTCGGGGCAGAAGCTTCGGCAATAGCTTGGTAGTGTGCAAAGAAGTCTCCGGAGTCCATGCCTGCACAAAGAATGAAATTTCAAATGATGGGATTAAAGGGTCGCGGAGAAACAAAGGTTAGGGCATAAGAGTTGAAAAAGTAAGGTACCCGAGCTACACCTACTGGTCGTAACATTATCTACTGAACTACCTAGTTCCTGGAAGAAATCTGAATTTAAAGAGGGAGCGTTCCTAAAGTTGCCGTTCCCATCAAACAGGTGGATGGGAATGGGCAAGTTATTTAAAAACGAGAATGGTGTACCCTATACATCCGACGAGTCGTCAGACTGTTCGGCAGGCTCAGCAGCCTTTTGTTTCCCCTTGCCCTTGGGGACCGATAGTTCTGCTACTTGGTGGGGAGCAGCAGGTTCCCTGATTGTAACCCCAGTTGGCCTCCTCCTAGGAGGGGATGACTGAGGTTGCTACTCGAGACCCTGCTCGCGTCCCACACCCGCATGGACACCACCCGCCGTAGGTTCGCTAGTCGCAGGAGGGGAGCCCTTAAGGCCAGCCAACCTAAGGTTAGCCTCAGTGATCAAGTTTTTCACACTCTTAGCGGCATTGGACATACTGGCTAAGAGTGCTGCCCTCGACTCCATTCCTGGAGTGGGGGTTGGGCGCAACCATGGACCTGGAGTACAGTGGAACAATAGAGTATTATGACAAGAAAAAATTTAAAGGGAAAGAACTACTGGTTTAAGGCTTGTTATTCCCCTTACCTCCTCGGGTGAATGCCAGGTTGTTCGCAGCAATGTCAGGTGTGAGAAAGTATTCCAGGTGATACTTCGCCACATTGGAGATATGGATGGTCTCAGACAGAAATGTGCGTCCGGTCTCCTGATGGAAAAAATGGAAGACCCCTGTACTGTCTAGGTTGGGGTTGGACTTAAGGTCAAATAGATAATTGACCTCATGAGGAGAGGGGGCTGGCCATTTCTTGAGTTTGTAAAGGATATAGAGCGCGGTCAGCATCCTATATCCGTTCGGGGTAATCTGAAAAAGGGCCACCCCGAAGTAATTAGCCACCCCTTGGAAAAATGAATGCAGAGGCAAGGTGGCACCCGCCTCGATATGGTATCCCTACCAGGCGCTATAAGCCCCCCCTGGCAGGTTGGCTCGCTGGTCAATGGAAGGTCTTACTAGGGTCACCCCTATCAGATTGTACTTAGTTAAATAATTGGAGACCATGCGAATGGTCACCATGCTCGGAGATACCACGTGTCACTCGACAGCCAGCTGGTCGGCATGACGAGGACGAGCATGTGCCTGAACTCCAGTCTCAGGAGGGAATTCCCCTCGACCACTGGTCGAGGGGGGATCAGCTAGAGGCTGACTTGGATAAGGGTTGCGTCTTTTTCTGGCCTTGGTTTTTGTTCAGGCCATTTTCTGGGTAGGAGCTGGTGGAGGATTTGGGTTAGAACGTGAGAATGGAATTTCTGGAATCAACGTGGAAGGATTCTCTTCACCTTCGTGCAGTTGGGCTAAGAGTTCGTCTTTGATAGGTCTTTCTCCCCCCTCCCCCCCAAGCATCTTGCATATGAACTGCAAACAGACAATGGAGGAGATAAGACACAATCCGCGAAGTAGTGTGGGGAAGCTGGGATAACGTTGCTCGTGCCTAAATAGCCAGCGACATCCTAATCCTATGCTAACTTCAACGTGGGTAAAAAAAAAAGGAAGGGAAAGAAGAACGTATTCTGAAAAGGACTTTTTTCGACTCCTGAAGGGCGGGAAAAAATTTCAGTTTTTTCGTCTAGCTTAAAGGTTGAACCTTTCGACAACCTAACGTCCCAAATCAGAAACTCTATCCATCAAAGTACTGATCTAACCCATACAAGGCATAAAGATGCACTTCTACAGAATATTAGGCGATTTATACCAAAAACCCTAAAAACCTTATTCAAGAACGTAGACATATCAGAGCACAAAAATAGCATGAATGGCGTAGTACAGAGCTTAAAGGATGGAATCCTTACTTGAGAGAAGGAGGAGATTCGGAAGAAAATGAAAACTTGAGGCGGAAGATCTGCGGCACGACGTCAGACTGGTTTTTGAAGCTCTGAACACTGGTGCAAGTTCTTGAAAATTTTGGCAAGAGTGACGGGTAAAGGTTTCTTGAAAAAGAAGAAAGACTACTTATAGAGATCAAAGGGGTAGCCAAAAGGCGGTAATCATCACTCCCCACTTTCGAAACGTGGGGAAGTGGACAAGCGATCAGATTGCCTTTTTGGAAACTGAAAAGACTTGATTAGACATAATTATGTCATAGTTTTCGAAAATGCACGGGGATTCTGACAGACGTGGGAAGACGAACGGTTGTTCCCTTAAGTTTCTTTATTACTGGTCGCACTAAACAAACTTGGGGGGCAAATGTTATCCCAAAAATCAGAAGTGAATGACATGGCAGGAATTAATTGCACGTGGCTGACACCTGGCAAAACCTGTGTTCGACTATCGACCAAGAAGATGTTCGGCGTTATGCGATCGGTCTCTTCATTTGACCAGCCTGGTCGTAGGCACGTAACGCGCGGAGGAAATCTTAGGCAGTTATGATGGAATCCGAAATTCTCTCCCATGATTTCCTGAGTATTCGATTATTTAGGAAATAATATCTGTAACAAATCAATGTAAATCTTTCCTGAGCTTATAAATAGAAGAAGAGGGCTCAGGGAAGGGGATCAGATCTTTTTTCGCTTTTTCTGACTTATAAATCGCTAGAGTTTAGAGTGATCATATCAATCATATTGTATTGTTCTTCAGAGGTTAGTGAAACTCATTGAACCCTGGTTCTTTGATCACTTCTTTGAATCCTACATCAATACCAATCTAAGTGGACGTAGGTTATTACCAGATCCTGGGGTCGAACCACTATAAAATATCGTGTTCTTATTATTTTCGCTATTACGTTCTTTTCAACGCATTCATCCACGTCAAGCGTATTTTGACTCCGTGTTAGTTGCCCAAAATCAGGGTCAACACCATGTAAAGGAAAAGATCAACCTTCTTCTTCACAAACTCTCAATACATCCTCCACAAGTTTAAAGGAAGTGCAAAAATCTCCAATTCAATTTGAGATGCCCAAGGATGCTCCAAAGAGTGTAAAAGCTGTATTACTAGCTGTTTGACTTTATGAACCTTCACACACATTTCGTATTTCCATGGACCCAGAAATTTTGGATAGTGATCAATACTTATTTATTTCACCTGAAGATGTGATTCACCTTGGCACCATGACAGAGATTGGAGCTCCTTGTATAACATTTTGGATCAGGTAAAAAAGAAATACCTTTCACATAATTCTCATGCACAAAATAACATTATTTGTCTTACAAATTCAATTGTAATATTTAGGATCTTACATCGAAAGTTGGAAAAAGAAAATCGAGCACAATATTTTCGTTTCTTTCATCCAACTTAGGCTTTGGATTCGTGTCAAACACAAAATGCAATATCAATGGCAAATCGCTTGGAAGACACAGAAACAGGACAATTTTGGTTGCTTCCTGTTCATATTGGGTAAGATTTATTTATTTATTTAACTAATTACATTATCAATATCTTAATTTATATACAATATCGTATTTTATGGTCAGCAGATATCATTGGATGCTAGTAATAATTGATCCATTGCGTGATACATGTTATTGGCTTGATCCAATTAGACTACCCCCACGAAACGGAATTAAAAGTCTAATGGCAATGTAAGTTAAATAGTGATATGGATTAGTCTTATTTAATTTTTACTTTAAATTTATTATTAAATATTTTATTTGTTTATTAGGGCTTTTGATTACTACAATACCTCCAAAAATAGGCAACCAAAAGAGATTACATGGAAATCTATAAAGGTAAGTTATAAAATAATATATTATGTGATATTATTGATTCTGGTGCTACGCATTCATTTGTATCTGATAGGGTGATTGATAGACTGTGTAGTCCTAGTGAGTATAGTGCTTCAGGGTTTGGGACTATATTGCCTACAGGAGAGCTGGTAGTATCTAGGAGGTGGATTAGAGCATTGCCAGTGTTGGTTGATGGTAGGGAGCTATCAGTAGATTTAATTGAATTGAGTATGGAGGACTTTGATATGATTCTAGGTATGGATTGGCTAGCTAGGTATGGAGCTACCATTGATTGTAGGAAGAAGATGGTAACTTTTCAGCCAGAGGGTGAGGATCCCTTCGTCTTTGTGGGAGTGGTGCATGGACCGCGCGTACCCAGGATATCTGCATTGAGAGCTAGAGATTTGTTACAGGGTGGATGTATAGGCTTCTTGGCTAGTGTGGTGGATACCACCAGAGTTTCACCAGTTGGACCGGAGGACACCAGATTGGTTTGTGAGTTCTTGGATGTGTTCCCTGAGGATTTACCTGGATTGCCGCCACGTAGAGAGATTGAGTTTGTTATTGAGTTGGCACCATAAAGGATGGCATTGGCAGAATTAAAAGAGTTAAAGATACAGCTGCAGGAGCTTCTGTATTTGGGGTTTATCAGACCTAGCTATTCACCGTGGGGTGCTCCAGTTCTATTTGTTAAGAAGAAGAACGGGACTCTGAGGATGTGTATTGACTATTGAGAATTGAATAAGTTAACAATAAAGAATAAGTATCCCCTACCAAGGATTGATGACCTGTTTGATCAGCTGCAGGGTAAGACGGTGTTCTCAAAGATTGATCTTCGATCTGGTTATCACCAGCTGAGGATCAAGGATGAGGACATACCTAAGACGGCCTTCCGGGCACGGTATAGGCATTATGAGTTCCTGGTCATGTCTTTTGGTTTGACCAATGCCCCAGCAGCCTTTATGGACTTAATGAACATGGAATTCAAAGATTTTCTAGATCAGTTTGTTATAGTTTTCATCGATGACATCCTGGTGCATTCCAGTTCAGAGGCAGAACACGAGTTTCATCTTCAGCAGGTTCTTCAGAGGTTGAGAGAACACCAGTTGTACGCTAAGTTTAAGAAGTGTGAGTTCTGGTTACCTGAAGTGACATTCCTTGGATACATCGTGGGAGCAGATGGGATTAAGGTGGATCCGTCTAAGATAGAGGCAGTTAGAGATTGGCCGAGGCCAAGGAATGCCTCGGAGGTGCGGAGTTTTCTGGGATTAGCAGGGTACTACATGCGGTTTGTAGAGGGTTTCTCGAAGAAAGAAGCACCCATGACAGAATTGACAAGAAAGAACCTGAAGTTTATCTGACCAGACAAGTGTGAAGACAGTTTCCAGGAGTTGAAGCGACGACTTATTACAGCGCCAGTGTTGAGTCTTCCTTCGGGGGAGTTTATGGTATACTGTGATGCGTCGAGGTTGGGCTTAGGCTGTGTGTTGATGCAGAATGAGAAGGTTATAGCTTATGCATCACGACAGCTAAAGGAGTATTAGTAGCGGTATCCTACTCATGACTTAGAGTTAGCAGCAGTGGTGTTCGCACTGAAGATTTGGCGACATTATCTTTATGGGGAGAAGTGCGAGGTGTACACTGATCATAAGAGCTTGAAGTATTTCTTTACACAGAAGGACCTGAATATGAGACAGAGGCGTTGGCTGGAGCTGGTAAAGGGTTATGATTGTGATATTCTTTACCATCCAGGGAAAGCCAATGTGGTGGCTGATGCATTGAGCCGCAGAGGTCCTGGTCAGTTGTATAGTTCTGTTCAGATTTCAAGGAAGTTAGCTGATGAGATGGTTAGAGCAGGGATAGAGTTTGTGGTGGACCAGTTGGATAATATTACTCTGCAGTCGACCCTGCTAGAGCGAATCAGAGAGGGACAGTTGGTAGACGCTCAGCTACAGAGAGTTAGAGAGGATGTCTTGGCGGGAGTAGCTAAAGACTATTCTGTTTCTGAGGTTGGTTTACTTCGGTATCAGGGACGGATTTGTGTTCCAGCTGATGAGGGGATCAGATGAGAGATACTAGACGAGTCTCATACGACGCCATACTCACTTCATCCGGGTACCACGAAGATGTATCAGGATCTACGGACTTTGTATTGGTGGCCTGGGATGAAGAGGGATGTGGTTGAGTACGTTGCCAGATGTTTGACCTGTTAGCAGGTGAAGGCTGAGCATCAGGGACCAGCAGGGTTGCTTCAGCCATTGGGTATTCCTGAATGGAAATGGGAGGACATTACTATGGATTTTGTAGGAGGTTTACCCAGGACAATAGGACTTCATGACTCAGTGTGGGTGATAGTGGATAGATACACCAAGTCAGCCCATTTCCTTCCAGTGAGGTCGACATATACTGTGGATCAGTATGCTGAGCTGTACGTGAGGGAGATTTTATGTCTCCATGGGGTTCCTAAGTCTATAGTGTCGGATCGGGATCCTATCTTCACTTCCAAGTTTTGGGGTAGTTTACAGAAAGCTTTGGGAACTTAGTTGAAGTTCAGTATAGCCTTTCATCCTCAGACTGATGGACAGTCTGAGAGGACGATCCAGGTGTTGGAGGATATGCTCAGAGCTTGTGTGATTGATTTTGAGGGTTCATGGAGTAAATACCTTCCGTTGGTTGAATTCTCGTACAACAATAGTTATCAGTCAACGATTGGAGTGGCTCCCTATGAGATGTTATATGGGAGGAAGTGTAGGTCACCCATTCATTGGGATGAGATGGGTGAGAGGAGGTATTTGGGGCCAGATATGGTACTATAGACAAGTGAGGCCATAGAGAAGATCCGAGCTAGGATGCTCGCATCTCAGAGTAGGCAGAAGAGCTACGCTGATCCTAAGCGTAGAGACGTGGAGTTTCAGGTTGGTGACCACGTCTTTCTTCGAGTTTCACCTCTGCGAGGGGTGAGGAGGTTGGGTAAGAAAGGCAAGCTAAGCCCTAGATTCATTGGACCATTTGAGATCCTGGAAAGGATTGGTCAAGTAGCTTACAGGTTAGCTTTGCCGCCATCGTTGTCTGGAGTTCATGATGTGTTCCATGTCTCCATGCTCCGGAAGTATGTTTCTGATGTGACTCATGTATTGAGGCATGAAGATCTGGAGTTACAGGCAGATTTGGCTTATGAAGAACAACCAGTTCAGATCTTAGACCGAAAAGATAAGGTGTTGCGAAGTAAGACGATTCTTCTGGTTAAAGTGCTGTGGAGGAATAGTAAGGTCGAGGAGGCGACCTGGGAACTTGAGACAGCTATGCGGGATCAGTATCCCGAATTGTTCAGGTAAATTTCGAGGACGAAATTCTCATTAGGAGGGGATAGTTGTAACGACCCAAATTCACTAATAAGGCTTAAGGGCCTTGATTAGTGTGCCTGGAGGACATAATGGGAATTATGTGTGATTTTTAATGATTAAGATGCATGATTATGATTTTAAGCATGTTATATGACTACGTGAATTATGTTATGTGATAATTATGATATGTGATTTGTACCACATGGGTGTGGTGATATCAATGTGATGCACGTGCCGAGACGGTCCTAGAAAGCTAGATAATGGTAACTAGTGATTTGGTAACCTGCGTAACCGTTAGTAACCATAGAGAGTAACAGGTTTTGTTGGAAAGGTTGTAGAATTGTAATGTTAGTAAAATGACAAGTGTGCCCTTGAGGTTTAGTTAGAAAGGGATATTTGAGGAGGGCTAAAATGGTCTTTTGGCAGTGAATAGATGAGCTTCAGCTGAGAAGAAAAGTTAGTCACGTATAACACTTAGGAAGTTGATTTATGTTGAAAATTAGAGGAAAATCTAGAAGAAAGGAGAAGAAGAGGGAAGCTGAAGTTGGGAGACCTAAGAAGAGAATTTTGATAATTCAAGGCAATTAAGCTAAGCCTAGGCCAAGATTATTCAGAGGTAAGGGTCTATCTATGATTTGCTTAAGTTTCAAGTCTAGTTTTTGGAGGATAAGCATGAATTGAAGCAGGTTAGTGGCCTGTTTTGCATGGAAATTCAGTTGGTTTGTCAAGGGAGAAATTCAGTTCAAAGCTTGGATTGGAGGAAGCTCAAGTCAAATTTCTGATTGAGGTAAGGGTACTAAATATGTTTGCAATCTCGTAGCTGTTATGGTTTAAGGATTTAGAGGTCTGGTTTGTACTTTTCTCAAGTTTTGGTTTAAGTGTTTGAATCTGAAACTTAAGTGTGAATTCTGAGAATAGTTGTGTAATTGAGTTAGATTATGATGTTTATAGGTTGTGGTATGGTCTATTTGGGGTTTTGAGTTGGTTTTGGGGCTTAGGTATAAGTTTGGGATGATTTGGAGTGATTTGGGTTCAGGAAAAACGCAGGGGAAAACCCAGATTTCTGGGCTCGCAAAGGAGCATCGCGACGCTGTTCTTGCGCGCCGTGGCGCGAGGCTGTTTCTGGGCAGAGCAAGTTCTCTGACTTGCTGGGCGCCGCGGCTCAAACTTGCTGGGCGCCGCGGCCCTACAGGGTTGCGCCGCGGCGCTAGGCCAATTTCAGGACATGGGATTTTGCAATTTTGAGCCTTTGCTCCGGGGGTTCGGGGGATGTCGTTAGTGCATTGCTTTAGGGATTTGGGGAATTCTGAGAGTGTGGGATTGGTTCCGGGAAGTAGTTTTGGGTTGGTTAATGACAAAGGATGTTTCATTTATGTTGTGATTAGGTCTTCGGAGAGGCTCGTGGTAGAGGACCGTGCTCGCGGCTTCGTGGCATCAGAAGCTAGTGTATTGAAAGGTAAGAAAACTGCACCCGGTTGTATGGTTGTGATGGGACTAAGTGCTCCCGAGAGTTGCATCGTGTCAATGTTGGTATTACGCCATGGGACATGTAAAAGCGGTCTAAGGGTGTCGTACATGATTTTAGCGCACAGAGCGCGGATTGGCCACTGGGAGCCAAGAACAACGGGATAACAGAGGGAGCAGCCTGAGGGCGCTAGCCCTGGTTATCATTTGTGAATTGCGTATATTATGAACTGAAGTGCCTAATATGTGGAATACTCAATTATACTGACTGATGATATATCTGATTTTATATGATGCTCTGTGAGATGTTGACTTGTCTGTTAGTTGTTCATGCTCTATTGTTGTTGTGTTTTCTTGCTGGGCCTTGGCTCACGGGTACTACGTGGTGCAGGTAAAGGCAAGGGCAAGCTGGACCAAGCCTGAGGTAGAGTGCTCCGAGGTGAAATGTACATAGCCAGTGGTTCGACCACCACGGTCGAGAGAAGGACCAGGACAGGGATCACCTAACTGCTTACTTTGCCTTAGTATGGCCGGTTGTTGTACATAAACCTTGCATCTTTTGTAAATGGTCTTTGAACTTAATATTTTTGGGATCCCATGTAACAAATGATACTTTTTTAATGAAAATATGGCTTTTGAGACCAAAACATTTTTAACCCTAGTTCCTTTATAGTTTCAATGACACGATTTTGTTTAATTGACTTGATTAGCAAGTCTGGCACTTTATAAACACACAGTGTAATGGTCTTGGCTATCCAGGGCGTTTCATTACACAAAATAAAATATTGATAAAATTCGAGTGGAGTGGGCTGACGAATTCATAGAATTGGTTGACTAATTCCAATGAGTAATACTATAGTTCCTTCTCCAATTTTCATTTTCAAAAGTTGTATCCAAAGAGTTTTGTGGTTCTAGTTTTTTATTTATTTTGAATAGTTTTATAGTCACTATGCTCTTTTTTCCGCCAAGAGGCTTTTTCCCATTGGATTTTCCATTTTGTGTTTTTTAACTGAGGCTTGCCATAGGTTCAATACAATATCTTTGTTTTAGGAAAGTTATATGCATCCCTATACATGACTTATGTAGTTTTACTTTTATTTTCCTTCGAGTTTGTTATTGTACTTATGATATTTTTATGTTTATCTTTTGATTTTGTCTATATACATTTAGTTAGTTTTTTTTACCTTGATCTTATTTTTTAAAAAATAAAATTATTTTATGAATTAAAATATTATTAAGTTATTGAGAGTCCATAAGAAAATTCTAAATTTAATTACTTTATGTTTGGTATTCTTATATATTTTTTACATTATAATTTTTATTGTGTACTTTCTCTACCAATACTTTTGTAGCAAAAATACTACTACTAGAAATATTTTATTTGCTAGTGCCAAAATATGATATAATTTAGTAGCAATAAATTTATTTCTACTACCAAAGAATTGATCACTTAATGGGAAAAAAACAAAGATAAAATCATATAAAATGCATCAATTTTATATTTGGTGCTAATATTTAATTTTAGCTACCAAAAAATATTGGTAGCTGACAATATAAATATGCTACCAAATATTTTGGTAGCAGACGTATTTAGTATCATTTAATTATAATTTGCTACTAAATCATTTTGCTACCAAAATTTAGTAGCAAATTTATTCATTGGTGCCAATAATATTAGCTACAAAAGAACATTGGTAGCTGAAAATATAAATATGCTACCAAAATATTTGGTAGCAGTAATATCTGGTATTGCATGATTAGAATTTACTACTAAATCAATTTGCTACCAAAATTTAGTAGCAAATGGTAATTAACTGCTACCAAAAACATTTTGTAGCTAAAACTTTTGTAGCTAAAAACATGATTTCGTGTAGTGTATGTTGAAGAGATGTGATCAGTTTGAATGAGTAGTGTGGAAGAGGTAATCCGTTTGAATGAGTAGTGTGGGATTATATAGGGATGAAAAAGCTACATAAGATTTGATTTCTTATCTTCTGATTTTGGATTCAGAAGATAAGATGTGATTTGACAACACAATGCAACGGTTGAGATTGTGGTCAATTTATTTCAGCGGCCAAGATTAATCCGTGAGATTTCTTATCTTCTGATTTTGGATACAGAAGATAAGATGTGATTTGACAACACAATGCAACGGTTGAGATTGTGGTCAATTTATTTCAGCGGCCAAGATTAATTCGTGAGATTTCTTATCTTCTGATTTTGGATTCAGAAGATAAGATGTGATTTGACAACACAATGCAACAGTTGAGATTGTTGTCAAATTATTTCACCGGCCTAGATTAATCCGTGAGATTTCTTATCTTCTGATTTTGGATTCAGAAGATAAGATGTGATTTGACAACACAATGCAACGGTTGAGATTGTGGTCAATTTATTTCAGTTGCCAAGATTAATCTGTGAGATTTCTTATCTTCTGATTTTGGATTCAGAAGATAAGATGTGATTTGACAACACAATGCAACAATTGAGATTGTGGTCAATTTATTTTAGCGGCCAAGATTAATCCGTGAGATTTCTTATCTTCTAATTTTGGATTCAGAAGATAAGATGTGATTTGACAACACAATGCAACGGTTGAGATTGTGGTCAATTTATTTCAGCGGCCAAGATTAATCCGTGAGATTTCTTATCTTCTGATTTTAGATTCAGAAGATAAGATGTGATTTGACAACACAATGCAATGGTTGAGATTGTGGTCAATTTATTTCGGCGGCCAAGATTAATCCGTGAGATTTCTTATCTTCTAATTTTGGATTCGGAAGATAAGGACATTTACACTATAAAACATGGATGTCACACATGATATAGGGTACACCAAAAAATATATACAGTTTAACTTTGATAAAATATGAATGCTTATCCTGGTAGTTCATCTCATTTATCATCATCTTCTTAAGATGATGACTATTATGACGATATAGAAATGCAAGTAGTTGGTCAAATTACTGCTAACAACAATTTTTGCATTGCTCAACACCAAAAAAACAAAGGCTCACATCGAGGCTCGATTCTTGGTCATATAGTTATCAACCGTGACAGAGAAAGTGCTGATCGCAATCTCTTCAACGACTATTTTGCATTGAATCCTCAATTTATCGATTTGATGTTTCGCCGAAGATTTCGAATGGGTCGTCCTTTATTCCTTCATATTTTTGATGCTATACAAAGACATGACAATTTCTTCATCCTGCGAAGGGATGGAACGAGTAAACTTGGGTTATCAGGTTTGCAAAAAGTAACAGCTGTATTTCAAATGTTGGCGTATGGTGTACCAACAGATGCTACCGATGAATACAATCTACAACTATAGAAAGCTTGAAGCGATTTTGTCGTGCTGTTGTCGAGGTGTTTGGAGCCCACTATCTCCGATCACCTAACGTTGATGATGTTGCAAGACTACTCCACATTGGTGAACGTCGAGGTTTTCCAGGAATGTTGGGAAGTTTAGATTGTATGCATTGGAAATGGAAAAATTGCCCAACTGCTTGGGGAGGACAATATGCCGGTCGTAGTGGGTCCCCAACTATTATTCTTGAAGCTGTAGCTGACTATGATATCTGGATATGGAATGCATATTTTGGTTTACCAGGATCTAATAATGACCTTAATGTGCTGGAGGCATCCCATCTTTTTGCTAATCTTGCTGAAGGTATTGCTCCACCTGCTAATTTTGTTATTAAAGGAAAAGAGTATAATATGAGTTATTATTTAGCTGATGGTATATATCCAAAATTGTCTACTCTTGTTCAAATTATTCATGATCCACATCATCCAAAAAATAAATTGTTTGCAATGAAACAAGAACCATGTAGAAAAGATGTGGAATGTGCATTTGGAATACTGCAGTCTAGATTTGTAATTATTGCTGGACTGGCACGTCTTTGGAATAAAAAAGTATTACATGATATAATGACTTCATGTATTATTATGCATAATATGATAATTGAAGATGAACGTGATATTAATGCATCAATTGAAGAGCGAGTCGAAGTGCCAAGTCTAGAAGTTTAGATGGTAGAAGATGATAATGCTCGGTTTCAAGAATTTCTTACCAGACATAGAAAAATCAAGGATAAGGAAGCTCACATTGAGCTTCGAAATGCATTAATTGAGCACTTGTGGGAGCAATATGGTAACTCAAAAAATTAAAATATATATTTTCAAGTGTGTCTTTTAGGTTTAATTTAATCTAATGTAATGTAATATTTTTTTTTCCATGAATGTAATATTTTTTCTCTAGTGATGTAATCTTTATGTTACTACATGCAATATGATCTTTTAATTTATCGAGTTTTAATTATTTATATAGAATTATTGTCATGTAATTAATGAGTAGTTTTATTTAAAAACATTAATTAGATATAATAATTGTGATGATTTTGATAAATTAATATAATAATAAAAAGAATATTCAATTTATTTTAAAAAATAATATAACAATAAAGAATTTTTTTTGTGTAGTTTTTAGTGTTGTGGTTGGAGTGAAAATAGTTTTTGACACCAAATTTGATGTTGGTGTGACACCAAATTTGGTGTCAAGGTTGGAGATGCTCTTAGTTGTCACTTCTGACAGATCAAACCAAAATTCTCACGCTACATGTCAAATAAATTTGATGCACGCTAACACTTGACCGTCAAAATACAAGCAACAATCGGCTCAATATATTAAAGTCCGACCTCAAATGGAAAATAAAATAAAAAATAAAACTATGAGGATGCATGTTGCCAACAGAGCGCTCGGAGAAGCCGAGCTCACACCATCTCACAAGGGACAACTCACATCCCCATAATTGGGTCGTTCGGCCCAATCCTCTATACACTTTTTTCTTTACACAAAAATAATTCATTATGGGGCCAAGCTCAAGCTCTCCCTTGAAGAGCGTCCGACCCAATCATAAATCAACCGACTCAAGTCTGAGTACAAAAGTTAAATGTCACCCCATGCATTCCAAGTTAATTTGTTTCGTTCTAGCATGCGTAATAGCACAAAATGCCCTTCAACTTGAGTAAACTCAACTTAAAGAGCAAAGGTGAAATTGTAGTGGCAAAAAATTGGTCCCAGCTCAAACGTAAAGGCTCATTACGAAACAATATTCCAAGATCATTCTGACTAAACTAATCAAGTTAGTAAAGTGAAGATGACCTCATTAGCCCACATGGGCTAGGCCCAAACCATGTATCCTGGGTTATAACTCATATCCAATCACCCACTAGATCCAACCTGCGAAGTCCAACCTTAGACTATAACATTAAGGGTCAAGGCATGAAAAGATGGGGGAGTAAGTCTTCAGTTAACCCATGATGGTAGCAGTCTTCCCTCCAATAACGGGGGAAAAATGCCACATCCCCAAGTAACACATGAGGGAGAAGGCACTCAAAGACCTGTAGAACAGCAGTCTTCCCTTGGAAAAGGGAGGAAGATCGCATCTCCAGGAGCCATGTCTAGGAGATCAACTGCTCTCCCAAAATAGCCTATAAAAAATAACATTTCCTAGACCAGGGAAGAGAGGACAATTATTTGATACTAAAGACTTACTCACTTACTCACTCACATCTTTACACTCTGTAGAACAAAGTTCGACACTCAATCATCGATCAGCCATAGATACAGGGAGAACTCTTACTACTTTTTATTTATTTTTCTCTTCACTTTACATCACAAGTTTACTGACTTGACCGTCGGAGAGCCTTCAGCAGGCACCACCCCGGTGTCCTAAGGTTTCGCGGTCTACTCTTTTTCTTTGTTCTGTAGGTTGCCAGTGCCACACAAACGTTCATTTCGATTATTGTAGATTTTTTTGTTTACATGATCTACATTTAAGCTAGTGGTTTAGATTTTATAGAGACATGGCCTACATTTTAAACTTGGTGGTTTAAATTTTAAAGAGACGTGGTTTAGATTTAAGCCTAGTGGTTTACATTTTAAAGAGTTGTTGTTTACATTTTAAGTTTAGTGGTTTACATTTCAAAGAGATGTGGTCTACATTTTTAGCCTATTGGTTTAGATTTTAAAGAGACATGCTCTACATTTTAAGCCTCAAAATGTAAACCCCACATCCCCCTTGTTACATTTATGACTTATTATTTGACTTCAAATAACACTACTACAATAATAGCCTTTAACTTTGGTTTTTTAGGCTAATAGAATTCGGTTCTTGCTGAAATAGAAATCAAAGTCTATCCATGCGAAGTTAAAAGCCTTACAATAACCGAAGTTAAAAATTAAGAATAGACTTCAGTTTTTGCATAAAAACCGAAGTTAAAGGGTTCCAGCGTGAATATTTAAACCTTTTAACTTTTGTTATTACATAAAAAATTAAATTAAATGTATGAATAGACGATTTTTATGTAGTAACCGAAGTTAAAAGGTTATTTAAATTTTGTTTTGTAATAATCCAATTGTATATATATTTTGGTTTTGTAATAACCGAAATATATATATTTTTGTTTCATATTATATAACCAAATATTTATTTTAGATTTAATATTTAGAAATCTTATTTACTTTAATATAAATAATGTTTTATTTCCTTTACTAAAATTATTATGATTTAATTTATCATTTGCATAAATAAAATTCATCAAGTTTGTAATCTTATAAAAACATGCATATGCTAAACATCAATTATTTTGTCTAAAAAAAAGACATAGTATTCATGCGAGTTGACATAATTATAACTAGCTATAAAACTAAATTCACCTAATAATAAATAAAAGTTGTCAATCTTGCTAACCATTCATGTTGTATTGGGAGGAGGTCATCGATCTCACTGTACATATTTTTCCCATCAAACTGTAAAATTGAAAAGTAAAAATTAATGAGCATACTAATTATTTTATAGTTTGTCATAAGCAAAAATAAATTATAAAAATATAAACAAACCTACTTTGTTTTTCAGGACTCCCACCGCATTTGCTGCCTTACAAGATCCCGGATGTATTTTAATACATAGAAACCACATTCATGGCTCTTTGGTTGTTTTGGACATTGAATATTGAAGATCTTTGTAAACTTCCTAAGCATGAAATTTGAAGAAGGCCTTTCGTATGCACTACATTAAGAAATTAAAGATGTAAAAAATTTAATAATTTAAACTTGAAAAATTAAGAAACTTAATTTTAAAAATAAAATTTTCCTCATGATCAATGCATCAATTTGTGGAGGTCATTCATGTACTTTTAATGGGTCAAGAAATACGACATTTCATTATGGCATAGCGATCACTAGCATCCAATGTTTACTAAAATAATAATAAAGTTAAATTAATTAAATGATTATATGAAAAGAGTAGTTAAAGTAGTTTTTGGTAGTTCTTACTTCACGTTCCAAAGAATAAAGTACATTTGTCCTGGTCTATCCATTGTCATCAACCAATTGGTCATAATTGAAGTTGTACGCTCCACATCTTGTGCATTGTTAGTACTAAAAAACTTAGTATCAAAATACTTGAAATAGACACATGTATTTTCGTAAAGGCTCTCCCAAGTGCATATGAAAAAATTTCTCAGGTATTCAATTTTTTTAAAAAAATTTGGCAGAGTTTCCCCTATAAATAGGACTACCCAAATCTGTTAACATTCAATTTACAACTAAAATATTCCACAGTTCGCAGAGGAGACAAGCATAATCATGTCATGTTTATCTTAAATTAAAGATTAAGTTGAAGTTGAAGGGATACCTCATGCCAAAAAGCATGGTTGAGCAGCTAATATTATCCAAAGTTGCTACTTTCTCTACATCTTCTGAAGTGATGAAGATAGACTCGTGACTCATAAATGATTGGTCAACGACAATTACTACGACTCATGCTGTTCCTTTAATAGAATAGCATTCCTTCACAATAAATCTAAGACTAATGTGGATGTGATTCAATATATGAGCATTGAATAGTTGGGGTTCTTTTTCAGCTTCTCCTACATTGATGTGAGCTCCAGCTGATGACACATGTAGGCTAGGCATGGATTTATGTTTCGCCTTGGACGTGCTTCTTAACATTGCAAGGTTCATTTGTAGGGGACCCTGTATAATATCATTTAAATCATTAATACTATATACATATATAACAAATGAATAAAGTGATGAATTATTTTATACCTCATGAGTCATAATTAAATGCTTTGGCCAAGGAAGGAATGTATCTGTTGTATCACGAACATATCGTACTTCGCCAACTACCATTGGATTTAGACATCTTCTTGTATAAAATTGGTGACCAAAACTCGCGTGACCAAATTATCCAGTTGAGTTGAATGAATTGTGACAGGGCCCACTGAATCAATTATGACACCCTCAGTCACTACATTGTGAATATTATCTGAACTTAGTTTCACAACTTTGTTATGTTGTGAAGGGAACTAATACATAACAGGTTTTCTTCATTATTGTATTCTACTTATCTGTCCATATTCCCCTCTTCATTATAGAATTATTCTTCATTCTCATTCTCCTCTGATTGTCTAGGTATTTCCCTCTTCATCTCTTTAATTTCTTTTGTGAGTCTAGCAATCTCGTTTTCTTTCTGAGAAACAACATCTGGCGCTTTCCTTTTTTTTCTTCCAAATAATGAAGTAATTTTAGAAGTAAACCTACAAAATAATCCACCAAGTTAATTATTTTAGTTAAGTAAATACAAAGCTAACACAAATTAAGAAGTAACTTACCCAGCAGCTCGAACACGACCCGAGTGCTCAGGTATTCCTAACGCTTTTTTGAGTTAAGATGTCATCCTGACCCTTAGCTACAATTTCACCACAACTAGCTTTTTCTTTCAATTCCTCCTATTCAACATACCATTAACCAATAACATTAATAATGCATACAAATTGAAGTTATTTTAATCATTGTTACATTACTTTAGATCACTTGATATCTTCTCTTGAATCTGTATGTTCAATTCTGTGACAAGATTTTTTTTTTACATGCTCTTAGCCAAACTTCATGGCATTCTACATTTTTCAGACCTCATTCTTTTCTCTACAACATACAAGATAATTGAAGTTATTTGGCGATACTCAATATAGGTTAAACCACTAACGTGAATTACTTACCAAATCCTCTCTAATATTCACCATGCCTTTACGAGAAATGTGATGCCTCGATGTATTTTGCAGAGCTCATTCTGTTTGTGCTATCCAGAATTCCTACAAAAAATATTTAAATTTGAGTTACTAAACACTTACTCATATTTCGAAACTGAGTTTGCACAAAAAAGAGTACCTGAAACTCCGAAGATAAACGATGTTGGACAAACTGTAGTCAGTCCTTGTCGTCGATTTCTGGATACGCTGATGGGACATGTGAGAGTTGTATCATCATGTTCGCATTTGCCAATGGGTAGATGTATTTGGTAGTGATATAAGTCTTACAATCCTTCGTCATTCTTCCAGCACTTTTCAGGCACTCTTTCTTCCATGACTCTGGAACGTTGTAACCACCCTGAAAATGTAAAGAAAAATAATAAATTAAATTCAAACATTAAATTCAAATGAAAAACAAAGCATTATACATTCCATAGATTAACTTACATATATATATATATATCAATCCAATTATTATCTTTCAAATATTGTGGGACACGCCTCCAATCAGCATAATTCAAAGAGATTGACTTTCTACATCTAACTTCAAGGTATGAAATCATCTCATAATATGCATCTCCAAAAGATTCTCCCCTATCATTGTACTCAAGGTCTACCCTGATTCCTTTATCTTTTCGTTGATTTACATGACCCATGTAATGCTCCAAATTTCCTAATAAGGTTTAAGACCTTGATTAGGAGGCCGGGAGGGCCATAATTGATTTCTTGTGTTATTAAATGATTATATGCATGTTAGGTGTATTAAATATGCATGTGAACCCATTTTTGAGTAATTAGGTGATTTTCATATTTTGGCCATTTAGGGCATATTTGGCATATATGTGATATGTGTGTGGTGCTTTATTATTGTTTGATTATGTTAGGGTTACTCAGCACAAGACGATCCTATGAGGTAAGCTAGTGGGAAAGTGACAACGGGATTTATTCTTGACTCGGAGTGAGTCAAGGGGGTATTTAGAGCATTACCGGGTTATTGGGTAATGGGAATAAATATTTGGTGATAAATTGGGAGTAAGATCAGGGGGAAATTCTGGAGGTTTTGACTATTTTGTCCCCGGGAGTGTTTTCAGGACCCCGAGCGTTAGGTTTTGGTTGAGGCTACTTAAGCTTGAAGTAACCTCTTAAAATAATAAAAAGAACGTTCTGTACGTTCTCTCTCCCTCTAAGTTTCCTTTTCGTCTCCCGATCGTATTTTCGAAGATAACTTGAGTTCTAGGAGTCATAATCAAGCGAGGATCGAGGCATAGCGATCCTAGGGAAGATTAGAATCTTATTAGCTTAAGGATTTAGTTGGAAACAACTCAATTGGAGGTAATTCAAGTTTTAAGTTTTTAAAGTTTTTAAGCTTGAATTGGACTTTTTGTTTTGATGAGTTTTTGTTAGATTTGAAGCTTGGGTTTTGGATCATAGGGATGTTTGGGAACTTTGATTTTTTGATTTGGAGGTGTTTAGGTATGTTTTGGGGAGGTTTTAAAAGGTTGAAAATGGAGAAAAATGGCTGGCCCGAAGTTGGGCCGTGACCCTATTCTTGGGCGCCGCAGCCCTAGCTCGAAGAAACAAGTGTAGGGTATTTGCCTTGCTGGGCGTCGCGGCCCTGGGTATAGGGCGCCGCGGCCCTTGCTTCTGGTGTGGCTGGGGGCTGCGGCTCAAGGTTCTAGGGCCGCAACCCTTGGGTAGGTTTGAGCCCGTTTGAGTGTTTTGACCTTGGGAACTTGGTTTTAGGCCTCGGGATCATTCCTACTACTCGGATTGGTGGGGTTTTATGTCTTGGAGGCTAGGTCTTGGTTTTAGAACTTGAACTTATTGGATCACCATTTGTGGTTTATACTAGGTTATCACTAGAGGCTTGGAATCGGGATCATGCTTGTGGCTCGTTTGTTGGTAACCTGTGCTTGGACCAAAGGTAAGAAAACTACACCCCATATGTGACATGCATGTTTATTCTTGATGCATGTTGGATGTTTAAATGTGAATATCGATAGCATATTGAATGCTTAGCAATCTTGCTCATTTGCATATGATTATTATCGAGGAATGCTGGATGATTATGTGTGATGCACGAGAAACATGTGATTAGGGCATGCCATGAATATTGACTATGAGATTGATCAGAGCTTGAGTCTCTGTGTTTGTGCATGATCATAATTGTGCTAGAAACTATTAAGTAAGCATGATGAATGCCCTACGTTTGAATATTCCACATATGACATATGCTTGGTAACATTGCTTACCTTGTGCATGGTACTGAATAATTAGTCAGAATTGGCAAAGGTGTTAGTATCAACTGTGAAGCTGTGACTCATTAGTCAAGTTCGGCAGTGGTACTGGGCACTGGTCACACAGTGCTGACTCATAAGTCAGGAACGACCTTAGCGTGATCAACGCAAGCTAACAATGATTAGATCTAGTCGACATCTGCATTAAATGACTTAGAAGAGCGTTAATGTCGGACCGACCTCAAGTTCGATGAAAACTAAAAGCGCTTGTGTGACTTACCCAGCAGTCACTCATCTGTTTAAGCTAGTGACTTACCCAGCAGTCACTCATCTGTTTAAGCTAGTGACTTACCCAGCAGTCACTCATCTGTTTACGCTAGTGACTACCCATCAGTCACTCATCTGTTTAAGCTAGTGACTACCCATCAATCACTCATCTGATTAGAGCCATTGCAGGAAAGCCCAGGTAACGGTTTCGTTACTTGGCTATGGGCACCGAGCCCCATAGTGACTTTCATGTCAGTCACTCAGTATGGTTAACAGAACCTCAAAGTGATATTCACTCATTTTTTCAGGGCTATAAGCTCTGTATGATCATTCTGATAATCATTGGCATGGCTTTGGGTACTGAGCCCCGTAGTGACTCGCTTGTTGGTGACTCAGTATGGTTTACCAGAACCTCAAGGGTTGAAACACTCATCTGATTAGGATTGACTTGATAATCATCCAATCAGGAGGGCAGGATTTCTTATCCTTGATTCCCCAGCATTATATGAGATTATTTGCATGTTTGAATTGATCTATATTTGCTAGCCATGTCAGATGTGATTTGATATCATGATATGATTGTTCTTGAGCATATTGAGTTTTCTTGCTGGGCTTCGGCTCACGGGTGCTATGTGGTGTAGGTAAAGGCAAAAGAAAGCTGGACCATCCTTGAGTTGGAGAGCTTAGGTGACGACGTGTACATATGCAGCTGCTCGACCGCCACGATCGAGGTTTGAAGGAGAGGAACTAGGGTTAAACCCTATTTTGCCGCTTAGACCGGCTGGTTGTAAATATTTTGTTGTAATAAACCTTTAAATTATATTTTTGGGATCCCAATGTATACAGTAAACGTTCTAGTGAAACGTTATATCTTAACCAAAATTTTTAATCCCTAAACCGCTAATCATACTTAGTTACACGTTTTTGGCCAAATGACTCGATTAGCGAGTTTAGCACTGTTTACAAGTCACACCATAACGGTCCCTGGGGTTTAGGGCATTACAACCCATCTTTTTAGGACCTCACTTATTTGGTATATTCTCATCTCCTGGATTTGTCATCTGCAATATAAACATAAATTTAATAATTATTAGTACCAATTTATAAATTACTAAAAACATAAATAAACACATATTACTCACTAAACACGTTTTCTTTTCTTTTGGGTCGATTGAAAATCCACCCTTATTCCTTCTTCAGTGTCGCTTCACCGTCTTCTGAACAATCATGAATTTTCTCAACTTGTTCATGTATCGGTTGTCCACCTATGAAACGATCATGACATAAATCATCATTTTCCTCATCGTCTTCATTCTCTAAAAACTTCCTCTCTGGGACTGTTAAAACAACAGACCATTTAGCATCAGCTGGATCAGTTATATAAAACACATATTTTTCTTGGGTATTCATGATGAAAGGGTCCTTCTTGCTTTCTTTTTTACTTAAATCAACCAAAGTGAATCCAAGCTCGTCTGCTCTAACTCCAAATGCTCCATGGACACCAAGTTTTGAATGTTTAATTAATATCCATCAGGCATTTTCATCTCTGCTAGTGATTTACATAAAACTCGTTTCTCTTCTCTAGACAATGTAAAACAAGCTTAAGGTAAATATGTACGTTTACGTTTCTCCTTAGATGCCAAACAATGTCTTATGCCCATCTCAACAAGATCTAAACAACTAGCCAAACCATCCTTAGTTTTGCCTGGGATATCAAGTAAGGTACCGATAATAGTTTCGCACACATTTTTTTCTATGTGCATGACATCCAAACAATGTCGAACCAATAAATCTTTCCAGTATGGAAGTTAAAAAAAAATTGATTTTCTTTGAAAACATCCATTAACTTTTTTTTTTTTTTTGCGTCTTTCCATACTTAAAGTCTATTATTTCTTCTTCATCAAGAATTTGCTCCCCTGATAGTGGCAAAGGAGCAACATTTTGTTCTTCAGTATAATCAAATGCTTTCTTTTTATTTCTATCACGATGACTTAGAGGAAAGTATCATCTATGACCCATATAGCACATTTTGTGTTCATTCGATATGCGATGAGCCCATGTGTTGCTGTAGCAAATTGGACAACCTTTGTAACCTTTTGTGCTCAACCCTGATAAATTACTATATGTTGGGAAATCACTAACAGTCCATAACAACGTAACTTTCAAATTAAAGAATTCTTTCTTTAAACCATTATATGCCTTAACAGCATTTTCATACAAGTTTTTCAAATCATCAATTAATGGAGCATAATAAACATCGATATCATGTTCTAGTTGTTTTGGGCCTGAAATCATTAATGAAAGCACCATAAACTTCTTTTTCATGACTAACCACGAAGGAATATTGTACATAACAAGGAAGATGGGCCATGAACTATGCCGACTACTCAAAAATCTATGTGGGTTTACTCCATCAGCAGATAAACCTAGACGAAGATGTCTTGGTTCAGTTTTAAATTCTGGATTCAAGTGATTTACTTTTTGCCAGGCTTGTGAATCAGCAGGATGTCAGAGTTTGCCGTCTTTCACTTGCCTAGTATCATGCCATATTAAGTTTTTAGAGTGCTCTGCACTTCGATATAACCGCTTAAGTCGAGAAATCAAAGGCAAGTACCACATCACTTTTTTATGAATGTTTTTCCTAATTTTCGTACTCTTGTTAGGTTTGTACCGTGGTAAACAACATTCAAGGAAAGTGTCTTTGTCTGCATACTCTTTACGATATAAAACACAATTGTTTGGACATGCATGGATCTTTTTATACTTCAACCCTATCAAATTTAAAGTTTTTCCGACTTCATATGTAGACTCCAGGAAGCAGTTATCTAAAGGAAAAATCTCCTTAAAAGCAGTTAGAAATTGACTAAAACATTTATCGCTCACTCCATTTTTTGCTTTTATGATGTAAAATTTCACCATTGTAGGTAATCTTAGTTTATTGCAACCATTGAACAACGATTTATCTACATCTCTAATCAAGTTATCAAATTTTTCTGGATCAACAACAAACTTCTCTTGAGCTTCATTAAGCAATTTCATAGGATGATCATCAAAATCATTATAATCAAAATCATTTACCCCTCGCCTCCCTAACGGATACAAATCATTATTTGATAATTCTCCATGCCAATACCATGTAGTATAACTTCTATTGAATCCCCGAAAAAATACATGATCTTTTATCATGGTAATATTCTCTTTTGATCCATTACCACAATCTACACATGGAATATAAATTCTTTCAGGATCAATTACCACAATCTACACATGGAATATAAATTCTTTCAGGATCAATACAATTCTTTAAGCAAAACTCTAAAAATTTGTTGAATCCATCTTGAAATTGTGGTGTTTCTCTCCTCTCATCCATCCACAATTTATCCATAATAATAATAATTAAAACAATTCCTATTAAGTTTTACAAAACAAATATCACATATTAAAAAACATTATGTTTAATTAATAAATCCTAAAAAAATCGGGAAAAGTTTCTTCTGTTTTCATAACATATCCCAATTTCATAAGTACCTATTAATTAAATACAAACAAACACAATAATAACAAGCATAATTCTGTCCTTATCAATTAATAAACCTACAAAATTTTTAGTAGAGTTTCCTTTGTTTCTATAGCATATTCCAATTTCATAAGTACCTATTAATTCAACACAAACAAACACAATAATCAACATGCACAATTTCATTCTTATACCACAGCAGCACGCAAATTTCTCATAACCTACTTGACTAATTTTCAAACATAATTTCTACTAAATTCAATATGGTTTAACTATAATTCTATAAATATGTGCAATAGTAATACATAAAAATAAAATTCTCACTCACCTTAAAATTAATCTTCAAGCTAGTAACCACCAATGAAAAATCAAATTACCTCCAAAACAATAACCGTCTGTAAAGAACGCCCTAGACTAGTACTTATTAAAACATTCACATATCATTGGTCCATAAAGAAAACCACTTTTTATAAAGGTCTCAGTGGGGACTTGCTTAAAACAATGCAAGTTGGGCCCATTAGTTTAAAAAAACAATATGAGTTTTTCTGCAAAGTTCAAAAGAAACAAAATTAAATAATTAAGTCCCATTGATAATTTAGAAAGTCTCTTAAAACATAGCATAATTAAAATGGCGTCCTAAAGTGATCGTTTATTCCGTCTATAGGATACCCCACGCCATACACCCTACGACGATAGAACTCCTCACGTCACCACGCGTGCCACAGAGAAATCATATTTGCTACCTGGAAGGGAAAGTAAGGGGGTGAGCTAAAAGCCTAGTAAGGAAGTACAAACAATAAGCAAGCAAGGATACAACAAATACAAACACTATCGTTCATCTTAAACATCATGACATCATAGCATATCATAACATTATCGTAACATAACATCATATCATATCATAACATTATCGTAACATATCATCATAGCATATCATAACATTATCGTAACATAACATCATAGCATATCATAACATTATCGTAACATATCATCATAGCATATCATAACATTATCGTAACATAACATCATAGCATATTCATACAGCATTCATGGTGAACATGGCCCGCTAACTTGTCCATTTCACCCTATGAGGTAAACAAGAGTCTCCGGTCCTTGAATAACCTCGGCGCGTCCGCCCTAGGAGTTACGTCTTTATATCCTTAGTAACTCGGGTTCCGTCTTTATATCCTTAGCAACCCATTTGATGTGTCGCGTTCATCACACTAACATCCATTAAAAAACATATCATATTCATACAAGCCACATATCATCACATTATGGCATTCATAATTCATAACAATTCATTCATACAACAGTCTTACCATTCATAGCATAAAATCATAGAATCTATCTAACTTCCTTACCTCAGGTCCGAGCTAAGAAATTTCACAACCTCTCAACGAGCCTATACCATAACCAAAACAACATTTCTTAGGTTCATAAAATTACTATTTTGCCTTTTCATACAACTCATGTGTGCATGGGCCATGCACACATAATAAGAGTTACACATAACATGCAATTATTCTTAACTACACATAAAGCCATAAAAGAATAATGCTCATTTTACCTATTTTACATGCATGATGTTTCTATAAAAGCCACATGGTTGAATAATAGACATAATTTTGGACGTAAAAGTGGATTTGCATGTTAGATGCATACGTGGGAATATTGCGTAATTGTGTTTTTTTTTTTTGATGAATCAGATCAAATTTATTGCTTCAAACATCCATTACATTCTATTCAGCACCTATAAACAAAGGCCTGGACAAGAGATAAATACAACAGAAAAAAAAAACTTATAAAGTATCAAACCATTCCTTCTCTTTCTGTGTAAAATGGTTAGCTCTAATGCTAGTAATTCTATGCTTTACATTGCATTTAATCCCCTGTACACAAGCTGTAATTGTTTGCATTTTCTGGTTCCAATAACAATCATTTCTATTTACCCAAATTTGGTACACCAAACCAGCTACTGCTGTCCTCAAAACCTGTTTCTTGAAACGCTGCATTTTAGCCCTCGAGATACACCACAACAGCTCCAACAAAGGTCTATTCCTCACTTTCCAGCCTAACGATTGTTTGATCTCTAAAAGACATCTTGAGCTGAAATCACACACAAAAAACAGGTGTGTTGCTGACTCAACAACAGCACCACGTATAAAACAAAATGTGTCTTGGCATATGTTGAAGGAAAACAATCTGTCCTTAGTCTGTAGACGATTTTGAATTGCCAGCCATGTTATAAAACTATGTTTAGGAACATTACAGCGATTCCAAACCTCTCTATGCCAAGGCACCTTCTCTTGTTCTTCACAAAGCATCTTGTATCCTTTTTGGACATTATATTTCCCTGTCATAAGATCCTGGCAGTTAGTAAGAAGCTTGTATTTTTCTTTGACTCGCACGATTTTCTTCCAATACCAACTGCCATTAGTAGGAGAACTATAGTCCCACCAATTCTCATTTTTTAGGTAGACACTATGAATCCATCTCACCCAAAGATTGTCTTTCTTTGAGGAAATAGCCCAAACATATTTTGCAATCGCAGCTGTATTCCAAAGTAAAGAGTTTCGAATTCCCAAACCCCCTTCAGATTTAGATTTACATAGCTGCTCCCAAGCTATATACCCTGGGGTATATGATTCAGCAACACCTCGCCATAAGAAGGACCTACAGATTGCATTAATCTTCTTGAACACCCTCTTTGGGATAATCATGATTTGTGCCCAATAGGAGTGTATGGAAATGAGGACAGAGTTTATTAGCGTCGATCTACCAGCAAAAGAGATATTCCTAGATCCCCAAACACTAATTTTTTGAACCATTTTTTCCACCAGCACTTCACATTCTAATGCTGAAAGTCTTCTAGCACAGATTGGTATTCCTGAGTATTTAAATGGCATCTCACTTCGAATAAATCCCGAAGGATCCAAGACTCTCCTAATCTCCGTATCCTCCATACCACAACAGTAAATGGCCGTTTTTGACTCATTTGGTTGTAAACCAGACGACATCGAAAATAGTTTCAAACCTTGGAGAAGATAATAAATGGACTTAAAGTCCCCATGAAAAAATAATAGCACATCATCTGCAAAGCAGAGATGATTCATTTTCAACTCAAGGCAGCGATCATGGAACTTGAAGTCCTCTTTTTGTCCCACCTTTGATAAAATTCGAGATAAGTATTCCATACAGAGCACAAAAATCAAAGGCGACGTAGGATCTCCTTGGCGCAAACCCCTTTTAGCTTCAAAGAAACCATGAATAGATCCATTGAAACACAAACTGAAGCGAGGGGTTTGAATACATACCATTACTAATCGGATAAAGCTTGCTGGAAAATTCAGAGGTGAGAGCATTTCTTCAATGAATCCCCATTCTAGTGTATCGTAAGCTTTTTGAAGATCTAGCTTGATCATACAATTCGGTCTTGTTCCTTTCCGCCCATAGTGTCTCACCAAGTCTTGCACTACCATGACATTATATGCAATGAACCTTCCTTGAAGAAAGCCACTTTGATTTTGTGCTACCAATTCAGGTAAAATTAGCCTTAGCCGAGAACATATCATCTTGGTTGCCACCTTATAAAGCACATTACAACATGCTATAGGTCTAAAATCACTCTCTCCATTAGGACACTTAGTCTTAGGAATAAGAGTAAGTAAAGTAGAGTTTAGTTCTTTTAGTAATTTACCTGAATGCAAAAAGGATAGCACAGCTGAACAGACCTCTTCTTTAACCAGCTCCCAATTATCTTGAAAGAAATAACCGCTATATCCATCTGGTCCAGGAGACTTACTACCAGGAATATCAAAAAGAGCCTCCTTGACATCCAAAGTAGTGTAATCTTTCAATAAAAACGTCTTCCTAGACTCAGAAAGAACCGGCCCAAGATTGATAAGCCTTTGGTTGACTGACTTCCTGTTTTGTAACTTCGAACCCAGCAAACTAGAATAGAAAAGAATGAAAGCATCTTTGACTTTGTTCGGGTCATCCACCCATACTCCATTCATGTCTTTAATTAAATAGATTCTGTTATTTGCTCTCCTTTGTCGAAGGCTGGCATGAAACAGCGAGGTGTTCTCATCTCCCTCTTTCAACCAAATTTTTTTTGCTTTTTGATGTAAAAAAGAGAGATAAGCTTTATGAATATCTGAATATGCTTTTCTAGCCTCCTGCTCTCTTTGGTTTATATCTTCATCAAGTGGCTTCTGTTGCAAATCAGCTTGGCAAGCAATCATTACATTGTAAGCTTGAATTTCAGCAGCTTTAATATCCCCAACTTTATATTTGTATATTCTACGAAAGTCTTCCTTTAGCGCCTTTAACTTTGAAACCAAACTATACATCGGAGTCCCTGAAAATTGCCTCTGCCACCCTTTTTGAACAATGTCACCATAACCTTCAAATTTCTTCCACATTCGGAAGTATTTAAAAGACCTCTTCCCCACCTTGAAATAAGGATAAACAGTCAATTTGGCTGGACAATGATCAAATTGACCTTTAGCAAGGAATACTACCTCTGCTTGCTCATATTTCCCAATCCATTGTTGGTTCGCTAAAACTCTATCAATCTTCGAATGAATTCTAGCCTCCGGACCCTGCTTATTATTCCAAGTGTAAAAAGAACCAGTAAACTTTACATCTTCTACTTGAACAAACTCTACACAATCTCGAAAAGCCGTGGAATTCCTGAATTTCACCGGTTTCCCTACTCTTTCTTCTGGCTCTAGAACATCATTAAAATCACCTAGAATCAACCATGGATCTCTTATCCCTTTAGCTAGGTCTATTAACTCCTACCAAAGAACTTTCCTTCCTTCCTCTTCATTAAATGCATAAACAAATGTGACCATAAAAGAGTCGAGATGCCCCGATGGCCAAACTTGTAAATGCATTAATTGACTTGAACATTGTAGAATATGAACCGTAAATATTACTGGGTTCCAGCTAATTAAAATTCTTCCGCCTTGATGCCATGGAATATTATTTGAAAAACACCAGCCACTGAACATATTTACATAAAATTTCCCCATATTCTTTACTTTCACTCGAGTCTCAAGGAGCCCAACAAGCCCGATCTTAAATTTAGAGATCAATTGCTTAATCTCTACTTGTTTATTTCTGTTGTTGAGATCCCTTACATTCCAGCTTAATATCCTATCCATGAGGAATTGGAGGACCTCCCCTTCCACTAGTAATACCTTGCTTTACAACCCTCTCATCTGTCAAGCTTTTCGAGCTTTCCCCTGGTCCATCTAGGACATAGAAACTGCTCAAGGTTGTTACAGGCAGCGAGGAATCTATTGTTTTAGCCACTTTACCCCCTCTTGAAACCTTTTGGAAACCTTCTTGATCAACTTCCATTACTTTCCCTTTACTCATCTCTTGTTGCTCTTCTAACTGATTCTTCTCCTTGGCTTTAGGAACCCAAACTTTCTTGATTTCACCCTTCTTACAATCAATTGTCGCATGCCCCATCCCCTTGCAGTTACAACAAACTATAGGCAGCCACTCGTATTTTACTTCTAATTCATGGACTTGATTGATCTCATCAGTAAAGGAGATAGTTCTCGGAAAGTCTTGAAACATACGTACTTCCACCAAAATTCTTGGAAAATTGAGCCTCTCCTTGTTCTTCGTAATATCATCCAACTGTAATGGAGACCCTAGTTGCCCAACGATTTTGAAAAGAGATCGCTCCCCCCAGAATTTCAATTCTAGTCCATGTAACTGTATCCGTATCGGTACCAAGCTTATATCCTCCTTTTGAAAATCAGTATAAGGATCCCAAGGCTTCATTATGACAGGTTTTTTGTCGAAGAACAGATAACCTCCATCTAGAATCTCATCTCTGGTATTGATTGCTTGAAATCTCACAATGAAAACCCCCAGTTTCAGCACTCCCACTTTATCAACTCCCTTATCCTTCCAAGTCCTACGAACAAATTCTTCAAAGGGCCCCAATGGCGGATTCGCTCCAAGAACATAGCATACCATCACTGCCTTCCACAACAACACTTCCTCTTCTATATCCTCCATTTCGATTTTAACCGCAGACCCCTTGAGTAGAGTCTCAGTAGTTGAATCTTTAAACTTACCAGACAAATCTTGAATTAAAGAAGGCGCTGGATGTAAAATTGGAGGAGTAGTGATCTTACCACTCTTCAATTGAGTTTCACAGAACTTGGTTGCCGCCAAATACGACTTGAAGTCTGCTTGCGATTTGTCTTCCATCCTCAAGAGATTGAGAGATGATTATAAAGAAAGAACCTCAGCAGTATCTTCAACAATTCGCATCTCCAAATCACCTGGTAAAGTTCGCACTTCTTCCTCAGTTTCATCCTCTGAAACAGAGAGAGCTTCCACACCTAGAACCTCTGCCATTGATTTGATTTTGAAACCCGCATCAGATGACGTTGGCCCTTTCTTCGTTCGATCAATAACCTTTCGCTTCCTTTTCGTAACCGATCTAGAAATCCTGTCTCCGGAGCTCCGAGATATCCCCTTGCGAGGCCGTTCGCGACCTGCCATGGCGTCAGTGAAAACTGAGTCCCCGAACCCTAGCAGAGCATATCCCAAACATATGTCTATTAATTTCTCAGTAGCTAAGAATAAACATATGTCTATTAATTGTGTTGTTTTAAAAACGATAATTCTACATATCTTACTTTTATCATTTTAAATTTAGTAGACTTATAACATGCTTTATTTTTCTTAAAATTTCTATGTTGCTTAAATTTCTCAAAACATTATTTTATTTAGCTTTAAAAAATAAAATATGTGACAATTTTCATTTATTATTCTCAAATTACAAAGAAATAACAAAAGCTTGGAAGTTAATTAAAATACCTATGATTAATATGTTTCTTTAGAATAATCAAATTTGATATTGGTTAATTGTGTTACATAAATGACGTGAGAAAAATATATTTTTCAGTGTGGGAAAATATATTTTATTTAAATTATTTAAGACTTAGTTTTATGTAACATAAATCCATATGTGACAATTAAATAATCATTTTAACTTTTTAAACCAAACTTTCAGCCACTATTTAATTTCTTTAAAAATCACAAATAAATTGATTCTAAATATTTTTCTCAATCAAAATAAAAAAAAATCATAACTTATCAAAATATGCATTCATACCATATTAAAATACCACTTTTAATATTACCATAATTTAGGGTATTAATTTTATTTCAAATACTCATCAAATTCATTTTATTGAAACACTTCACATTTTTTACAAAAAATTCCAGCAACCATTTTTATCTTTAAAAATCACCATATTCAATTTAAAAACCTCATATTTTTTTCTAAAAATACAATAAAAATTATGTAGGTATTTATTTGAGTAAAATATCATTTTATTGTGACTTAAAATACCTTTTTTAATTTCATAAAATTAACATAACATCAAGGACATTACTTATGCATGCAAATCATTTTTTTTTATCAAACTTTTACCCAATTATTTACAAAAATCAGCAAGCTTAATTTCTCATGAAATTCATCCTTTATCTCAAAAATTTCACATAAAATCATACATGTCCAAAATCTCATCATGCCTTATTATATACATAATTCTAAGAATACTACTAACATATTCACATGCAATCTTATAAAATCCCATTTTTTCTACTCCATTGAATCTACACATGAAATCCAACAAAACACTAACAATAACAATAACATACATTAATTCATAAACACCATATTCACATATGACTTTATATTAACATAACATGTTTCTATTATTATTTTCATGCATCTTATAGTTTATTCATTCATAATATCACATGCATCCTATCAAAATTTCATGGATCCAAATAGCAAGATTTCCAATTATCATTTTACCCAAATTACATAGGTCCTAAAACATGGTTGTAATATATTGAAAATCATAAAACATTAAACAAAATATAAGATGATCCTTAGGTATGCCTAGGCCGAAACCCCATATTTGCATTCATAAATTACCACTAATCATTATACATAGGAAATCAACATCATAACCCTTTTATACATTAAACCATGATACCCATCATGCAAATCAAACAACTTATTATCAACAAGATATCAAGAACACAAAGTACCCATTTTTCCTACCCAAAACATAAATCCCCTTTAACCATAATCCCTCTAATAATCTATTCACCAAAACCAATAATCACAAGATTTAGGGAGGGATTTCAATACCTCTTCTTGATAGAAAATCAAGAATCCAATAACCTCTTTGCTCAAACCCTAGGGGTTGTATATTTTGAATAATCAAGATGGAGAAGAAGATGAACAAGGTTTGACATAACCCAATCAAAATACTAGATTAATCATAAGGAAAACAACCAAAAACCTTACCCTAGCTTGAACCCTTTTTCTTCTTCTTCTTCCTTTCTTCTTCTTCTTCCTTTCTTCTTCTTCTTCTCTCTAGAAAATATGGCAGCCCTTCCTTCTCTCTAGCACGCCACTCTCTCTCTCTCTCTCTCTCTCTCTCTCTCTCTCTCTCTCTCTCTCTAGCTCACGGCCAAATGGCCTATTTTCTCCATAACCCCTTTTTAATTCCCATTTTCCCCATAAATCCATTACTAAAATAATGGTAATTTCCCTAATTCATTCTTCAATTAAGCCTAAAATCCTTCATAATAAAAGTTGATTTATTTGAATAAAAATGGTCAAATTTTCCCTTACCCAATATGTGCTAAAATTCCCCAAAATCATCTCTTAATTGATTGAAAAATATAAAGGAAATAAACCATTTCCTTTTCCTACCCAAACCGTCCATCACTTCCCATTTTCCTTTTTATTTTATTTTTTTCTTTTAATTAATTTAAATAACTCAATTATATCAAATAAAAAGGAAATTTAAATATACTTGCACACACTAAATCACTAGGGTGCATCACTATCTACCATGCACCTTAGTGCATTCAACCAAATCTCACATAATCACATCAATTGTCACACTTATTTAAAATGTAACACTAATAGTAAAATAAACATGTTACACAATTATTCACTTATTAAAATAAATAACCAAACAAACAATTAACAAATTTAAATTCATAAAGATTATACCAAACAATTCTAACAATTAAATCAAACAATCAAATAAAACAAACAACAACTAAATAAAGTAAACAATATTTAAATAAAATAATTCATCACACTTAACAGTTAAATAAAATAAAACACAAAATTTAAATAATGTAAAAAAAAATTTTGGTGCACTACACCGTCCTAAAAATAATATAAACAAAATTAAATATTATAATTATTGAGTTAATAATAACTAGTACCAAACAATAAAGCATATTATACAAATAAAACTTTATTTTAACTAAATATTAACTTGATTTTTTTCACAACAACAAAATATCTAAACATTAAAACTATATTTTACAAATGAATTTTTGTTAACTAGATATTAACTTGATCTTTTTTTTATTATAACAACAACATATTAAATTTTTTTAACAACAACAAAATATTTACTTCATTAGTTTTCTATATAGTTATTCTAAATAAAAAAAATTATAAAATATATAAATAAATCAAATAAATTACAAACTTAGTAATACATTAATATTAAATTCTAATTAATAAATTTTTTTATCACAAACAAATTTTTTAAGATTCATTCATTCTTAAATAATCAAATACAACTCTAAAACATTATTATCAACATTAAGCACATTTACATTATCAAAAAATATAAATCCGAAAAAATATATATATATAAAATCATGTAAACATCTATTTAACGATCAATACATAGTACAAACCTCAAAATTTTGTATAGAAGCTGAAAATCCGTTGAAAAAACCCAAAACAATGGGTATTTTCGACCACCAAATGTCACCATTGTCAAGACACCATTTTTTTCACTCAAAACTGAAAATAACCAAGTTTCTATGATATATGTGAGTTTTCTAGCAAGATTGATGGATGAAATTAGAAGAAAATGGTGGTAAATGGCGAATCCCTCGTTATTCTCACGTTGGAAATGAAGGATTTTGCTCTCTATTTGGGGGTTTCACACTACAAGAAAAAACAGTATTCATAACACTTAAAAAGTGATATCTGGGACTATTGATAGCACTTCTGAAAATGCTAACGTAGCCCATGTTATTAAAAGTCCAGTCTTTTCTATAACATTTTTTGAATGTTATGGTGTTATCTTAAACTATTCAATAACACATTTTTAGGTGCTATAATATTCAAATAATAACATTTAGATAGAGTTTTTGATTATAAATTTGAAGTTTAATCTTGTATTTTTTTCATAACACTTTTCAACTGTTACATTTGATTATTTTGATAACATTTTTAGTTTGTTATATTATATAAACCATAACGATTTTTTACGCTTATAATATGCTTTTAAATCATAACATATAGTAATAAAATTTTAAATTTTATTTTGATAAGTATACTTATATGGTTTTTTTTAATTAAAAGATTTTCATTATTGTATTTTGATAAAAAAATTCAAAATTAATCATAAAATGTAATTCTCAATAGATTGATAAACCATAAGTATTACATTAAACAATAACTAATTCAAACTATAAATGTGTCTACTTCATGAGATCTTAGTTCTAACTTAAGTTTGAAAGCATAACATAATAAAGTTTTATAATCTTGAACAATTTTTACTTCAAAAATGAAAAATAGAAACAAAACTTTATAGTAATTTTCCTAAACAAGAAAAGTTTTTGGTCATTGAAGATGAGAGAAATACAACATCCATAAAGTTGACCATTACAAAAACAACAATAACAACAACATGATACCAGCCTGCCATCATTTAATTTGGAAAGGCTGAATATACATGCCATTCTCAACATAGAACAAACACTTGTGCAACATTTTCTCAGTAAATTCCGGGGATGACCCTGTACCGAACCTTCTCGCAGTACGATTTCCAGTATTTTCCATACCTACAATAACAATCACATGTCAAGATTTTATGCCTTTATCTGTATGAAAACGCGCAAACCATTATTCATTTCTTCTACTTATTTATTTTTCTCTACACTGGCATCGGTTTGTAAATTGTCTACACCTGTTGGACCAGAAACCACTAACATGATCAGAGTTTGTCTCTCCCATACAAGCAAATAAACTAGTAGCACTCGTAAGATAAGTTTTAACTAATGAATTACCTCAACTTCGGGATCTATTTGAAAAACTAAATTTGGAAGGTTTACCTTTGCAATTTTTTAAGGGACATATAATTTTTCATAAACAAATGATGAGATTGTGTTTGCTTACTTGGATCAGCACCGATCATCATCCCTTTTCGCCCGGTTGAGGAGAAGGATTGTAAGAAACACCACATAAAAGTAGGGTAAAGCCTGCAGGACAAAAGTGATTCAATTCAAACACAACTTCTAACAACATAAACAAATCTAAACCCCAGAAGGAAAATTACTTACGTGGTTAAAAAGAGCTGGAACAGTCCAGAAAAATGCAGCTAATATTTCTGGGACATAGTGGTTATGAATGAAAGCTAATATTGCACAAGTGGTAGTTATATTTACATGGATCAGCTAAAATTACTTACTTGGATCAGCTAATATTTCTTCTTGGTTATGAACCCCCCGCATTCATAACCAAGAAGAAAAAAAATCCAGTTAGTTCATATTTACATGGCAGAGCCTGAAAACGTACCATCCCGAAGTTAAAAGAATGCTGCTTTTTGTTTCCCCAGTTGTGGTAGTGTAAGTGGCAGTTATCTGTGAAACAGAAAGGGAAGAATTATGCAGGATTTAGCAGCAGATATACAGAAAATTGTATGTATAATGAGAACCAAATAACGAGTTTCAGAGAACCATACACCTTTGATGGAGCTTTACCCCAAACCAAAGCTTTGCCATTTGTTCTGCGAAACTCTTGCCTTTGCCTATCACAGTCGTAGTTGATGTATATGCAAAGAATGCCTGCTACTAGGATGTAGAGTGCCAACTGTGACAAAGCAAAGTAGACAACTAAAATTAAGAATTAATTTAACAGGGACAATGGGGAAATAGGACAGAAAAGAAAGTATGGTTGGTTGCAAAAAAAATCAAGTCTACGCTCATCTCATGGGCTTGGCAGCTTACAAACAAAGTTACAAGCATTCAACTTTTGCATTTGGCTGGTAGAATAGATTTGCAGCTTCTAACTCAAATCTAGAATCAAATTGCCAATATACAGCTTTTACAAGCTAATAATAATATTACTGGTGTATACCAAGGGGAGTTAGCTCAAATGGGAAGACATGTGGTTTGCTTCCATAAGGTCTAAAGTTTGAATCCCACTAAGGTATCTACATAGCCATTGCTATAGTTTCCTACTCTCTAGTAATGCAGAAAAGTGTTCACATTTTGAAAAGGTTGAAAAACATTTTGGAACTGTTCCTGAACGAAAGCAGTAATATTACATTTTATTGACCAAATAAACTTAGAATAGAAAACTTTATACCTGAGTTCCAAGGTGTACGGGATGATTGACCAGGTACATGCCAGGAGAAGTATATATAGAAGGCACCCATACAAGGCATCCCCAGCAAATATAAAAACCAGCTGTCAAAATGATAGGTACAATGATCCAAATGAGAGAAAGTATGAACAAACCAAAAGAACGGGAAAGAAGCAATAGATAAATTCAGCACTACAAGAACATTTGTTTAATAATTATTTGGTCTCTTCTAATCACAGTGAAAAATTAGGTAGTAGAAACAATTTATCTGCTAAAATTAAGGCCAAGAATTTGCAACGTCATGGTAGCCAATCCAAGTAATTGGGATCAAATACAGCAATAGATGGAAAAGGTTAAAGGGGAAGTAACTATAATCTTCGAATGGTAATGAAAGTAAGAGACTTTAATGATGATGACTTCATAGAAGACGAGTTATCTTATTTCTATCTCACTTAATTCATAAATATAAGTTATGCTTAGTATGCATTCAAAAAAATAATAAGACATCTAAATTTGTACATGTTCCAAAATATCAAACCATCCAGAAGATTATTGCCAAAATGATGTTTAATAAAATAATGGATAACAAGGATGGAAAGTTAAAATAAAAGGATGTAGAACCTCGATCATGTGCAATATCCATTGTGCTCCAGTATCCAGCTTCCCACCAAAAAAACGTAGTAACATACACCAGCATCAATATGGTATTAACAAGCATTGAATCAGCCACTTTTCCGTTCACTTCATACTGGTAAAAAGAAAAAAGATAGACGTTAAATACTAGCAAAAAGAGCTAAAGAGTGTGTCCACAAAGCAATCTGTTGTAGAAGTGTAAAACAGGAAGGTCGGGTCTAATTTAGAGGTAAGAAATAACCACCAGGCCAGCTGCACGGGCACACAGTAAAGTAAGATTAAGTGTTCTTTTTGTTCAAATGAATTATACAGAGAAACAATCCTTGAACAAGAGGGAAAATGCATTTAATAGATCACTTCCTCTCTATATGTTTCTTAAATTACAAATTTATCAGGATTAGAAATGTCTTTCTAAATTCTTTTACTGATATTTCTTAGCACTAGTGGTGTAGCTTTGCAACAAATTTAAAATTTGAACATTATATCACTAATATATATATATAACTGAAAAATAAAACGAGCCAAGTAATAAAAACACAGTATAATTTTGTAATCCTCTCAACCAAACAAAATAAGAACCTGCAAAAGTATAACTATTGTTCTTTTTTAAAAGCAAAACAAGTTACCTCAAGCCAACGAGGAAAGCCAAAGGAGCCTTTAGGACAATGATCTGATGCAAGCCCATCCTCATTAACGATAGTTTGTCCTTCACAAAGGATTTAAAATAATGCATCTCTTTCCCCACATTTATTAGTAATACGCAAGATCGATGTGTCCTTGTTTTGAAGAATTATGTTGTTTGTGTTGATGATCGTTTCGGGAATCTTGCACATTTTTTCAAGTATAGCTTTGACTTTCTTATTTGTTCCAAGAATCTCTCCAAGCTCATGTCTCCTAACTGATTCATCAACTCGTGCAATATCAACAGCAAAGATGCAGCGGACAGGCTTATGATCACTGTCTGTCACATCCATGCAACCCTCATACCTATCAAACAGAAGATGGCAGGTATTTAAGTATAAAACCATGGTGTCAGTGTATCCTAGACAGGAGTAGAAAAGATATCAGTATAAGTTGTCACAGGTGTTAGTCCAGTACACAAGAAATTTTAATAAAATTATTGAGCATTTTTTCTCAACTCTGTTCCCTCCCTTCATATGTGTGATTTGAAGTTTTGAACATCAAATTTTGAGCAGATTAATATGAACTAAAGAGCTAGAGACTTAGCCAGAAACAAAACTGATGAGCTTCTTTTGATAAGTACATGCATCCAAATATGGCCTTGACAATCACAACCCTATTAAATACAGAATAAAGAAATGCATCCCTGTAAACCCGTAGAAATTTATCTAGTATCGCACTGGAAGAATTTAAGGGGGTTCTAAAGGCCACCTGGATGGCCTTAGACCAGATAAAAAATTATGAGATACATTCCATTTGTTTTTATACTTTATTGCAATTGGGAAAAAAAAATATATGTTACATATTACAATCACTTACTGGAATATTGAGGAAACTACAGGACAGTTCAAACTGCATTCTGATGCAGTGGTTGAACGGCTATCACGGTATATGATTCTATCACACCAAGCTGGAATTCGCTTCTTTTCACCTGAATCATACCCTACAAAAAGATAATTTACAAACAAGTCAATTATTTCCGGAAGCTTTTTATCAGCATCAATGAAAAGCTCTATAGCAGGAACGAAAGCCCACCTACAAGATTTGTTTTACCTGCTAAACACCTGATTAGAAGAGATACAAACTACCCCAACCACCCGTCTCTCAAACAGTTCAATTGGCATAAACTGAACAATACTACTTGCACATAAAAAGTTACCTGCTAAACCAACTTGGTGTCTTTCAAACTTGTATGTGGGAGGAAACCTAATATCTGCCTCACACATTCCTTGAAAGACATTTCCAGCTTCCATTTCTGCTCTAAGTTGATCCTTTTCTCTAAGCCAATCGAAACATCTTTGTGACACAAAATCTCTAGCTTCATCACAAGATATACCATCTAATCGATAATTAAGATCACCAAGATATATGACCATGTCTGCCTCAGATAATTCAGGCATCCCTTCAGCAGAGTAGGAAACACCAGTCTGTGAAGACAACAATGCTTCATAAAATGAACAGAAACTATTTAACTTTGAAAAAAAAAATAACTCAGACCAATTTAGCATGCTACAGTGATGACATGTACATACAGTTGTATTTCGAAGCACCTGAGCAGCACATGAAGCACTAGCTGCAACAAAAGGACCAATGGCAATCCAGATCTATAAACAAGCCAAAATAAATACATTGAGAAGACAAGCGAACTAAAAAAGAATAGGTACAGTATTGTACCGGAAGCGGCATTGAAGAGATTAGTTGGTCGACTGAAGGACATTGTCTAGTATACATGATCAAAGTCTGCATTGCGACGATAAACTCTTCTAGATGTGCAGCGAAGTGACAGTTAACAAAGCACATTATTCGATCATACACTCTCATCCTCAAACCAACAGCTCCCTAAAAAAAAGTCATCAATTTCTATTTAGACAAAAGGCAGTTCACATATTTACTTATGTTGAGTATATGCATCAGCAGGCATGAACATATATAGATCTATAAGCCAAACAGAAACCATAAAGAAACCGTTTGGAAACCATCAAGTCTTTGAATGAATAAAAGTAACAACAATGTATGCATCACAATCATGTCATTCAAATTAACATAAAGAGCCTACCTTATTACCAATGGCACGCCCAAAGCCACACAGAACTACTGCTGCATCAACATCTCCAACATAAGCTCTAATATCAATTCTCACCCTAAAGGATGACATTCAACAATCATTAATGAAAAATCTTAACTGACAAAGAGACCATAAAAAGATTAAGTAGGCAGAATGAAAAAGCATGGAAGAGAAGAACAAAAAAATCTTAAATATAAGGTTTCTATCCTTATTCCTGAGAAAATCTAGTTCGAGACAAACAAACTAAAAATTACCCACTTGATTTTAAGAAAGTAAGAAACAACTGAGTTCACTTGAGATACAGTTAGTAATAGGTTAAATACTTGAAGTTATTAAGGAGTTAATCAGACACGGCACTTTAAAAATGGTGACGCAAAATTAAGTCTCTACATCTGAGACATTGAAAAAATAATAACAATAACAATTCACAAAAGAGTTTTTGATAGAAAATACCAACCATGCAGCAATAAGCAAGCCTACTAACTGCCTAGAACCAACTCGTTCAAATGTTGATCCTTCATCCAATGTTTTGTCAATCATATCCAGCCACCACTGCCCAACAGAACTCCCCTCAAGACCTACCTACAGTCAGGAAACAAGAAAAGTCATTATAAAAAGAAACAGATATTTAATGCGCTAAAAAAACAAAAGAAATAAATAATCATAAATCATGTTATAATTCCATGTATTAATTCTAAGAAAAAAGGCTCGTGATTAGTTGAACATTCACCTCTCATTTTCATTGCATAATTAAATTTTATTCTTTTCCCAGCATTCAGCAATCAAATTATTCTTAGATTTACATATTATATTGCATGGGCAAGAGCGCTTAATGGAAGCATTAAAGTATCAAAGTTAACAGATAAACAAATAGCATTTACAATTTTAAATACCCACATATATAAAAGTACAACTTATGATTAAATTCAGTGTCTAAGATATTGGCTTCAAACATGTTCATTAAAAAATCATCAGGAACATATTGTGCCCATAATATAAGTTATGATTGGTCAAGAACTTCACAAACAATTATTTGAAAATGTCATCTTATATTCATATTGTAAGAGTTCAAAAAAAAAAAAATTCCACCAAAACTATTTTTAGACGTGTAGAGAGCAAATAGTGGGAAGCGGGAATGTAGGCGTACCATAATGCAAAGGATAAATAACCAGCAGTCCACACTTTGGCTCTGGAATCATCAGATAAGAGGTACTTGACATCGGAATTAAAGACATTGACGAAACCATTTGCAGCGAGTTGGCCCCTTGGGTCAATGAAGGACCTCTCTGCAAGTAGTGCAGCCATGGGCCTTTCTTCAACAGTTAAAGATAAAGATCTTTCAATAGCTTCCCAAGGCCATATCTTAATAACACCAGCCTCTGAACCCGACCACAGGTCTCCCCTGGAACAGCAAAAGTCAAGACAAAATTTTCTTTAAGCCAAAGAAATGAAATTTGGGCAATAAAAAATGTAAATGATAAAGTTAAATCATAACACTGCGGATCCAGTTGAGGTACCATATGCTGTGATAATGAGAGAGAGAACGAGGCCTCTATGAGCCTGCCACGACAAGCTTTCCTTGAAATTGGTTCGAGTTCCAGAAGCAGCAGCATCCTTGAAATTGGTTCAATCTACTGATGAATTCTTAAGTAAAATTTTCATATATCTGAAGCTAATGTCAATTTTTTTTTTCAATCAACATGAAAGGAAAAGTTCTCAATTAAATATATGGGATCAATACATATTATATTGGGTTACCTGGGTCTTGGTTTAGCTGCTCCGTGCTCGTGTGTGCTCCAACAGCTCAACGGGAAAGAGTGAAGAGAGACTAAACATGGTGTTGTTCAGTCGGACTTTAGAGTATCGGGGCTTGAGGAAGAGAGAGTCGATAGACTCTGTTAGAGAGAGAGCTTTAGCTAGGCGTGGTCATGGCGTGATGGAGAGAGTCGATAGACTCGGTGAGAGAGAGCGCAATGGAGAATGGAGAGGGAACTGATAAAATGAAGGCGAGAGAGAGAGGATGAGGCGTGATTAGGGTGAGCTGAATCCGAATGAGAGAGAGAGAGAGGAAACCCAAATGATATTTTTCATTTTCATTTGGCGGTAAGTATTTTCACTTGCCGCCTTTAGGGTAAAATTTCAGCTTGTTTGTTTTTATTAGTATATATTTATAGCACTTCTAAATATATGTAATATTTTGACGTAATATATAAGCAAAATTGTTGTAGTGTCAGCATTTCAGAAATGAGGGAGAAGCCGAAGTGGTGCGAATATTAGCACCTTGAACTTCAGTTTTTAGCAAAAAACCGAAGTTAAAGGGTTCCTTAATTTTTCCTCGCAAAAGTTCCCCTCCGCCCATTCCACTTAAACTCCACTTTACGTAAATAATCGAAGTAATATCTTAATTTCTATGAGCGCCAAACCAAAAAGCGAAGTTAAAAGTCTTTTAAAAGCTTTAACTTCGCTTTTTATGTATTTCCCATTATCCTTGTGTAAAAATAGATTTAAAGCCTATTTTTGTTGTAGTGTAATCATTTATCACTACAAGAAAAAATGCTTTTAATAACACCAAAAATGTGTTATCAAAACATACGATAACACTTTCTGATGTGTTAAGACCGACTATGTTGTCATAGGTGAGGGTACTTTACATAACACTTTATCAGTGTTATACAGATGTGTTATTGTACTGTCAACGATAACACAATTTCTGTGTTATTTTAATATATAGATAAGTGTTGAATTATGTTATTTATAGTCGATTATATAACACTTTTTTTGTGTTATACTACACTTTAGTATAACACATTTTTTGTGTTATACTACACTTTAGTATAACACATTATTTGTGTTATACTACCCTTTAGTATAACACATGTGTTATATTAGCTTAGAGAAACATAATCTTTTTTTACTTACACAAAACTAGGAAAACAAATATGAAAGTTGAAGCCAAATAAGGTAACATAAATAGATTTTTATTAATTACTCAAATGTTATTACAAATATTTAGTCTACTAGTCTAGGCTTAAGAAATCATATTACAACATAATTTATGCCCAATTCAGATTACTTTATCACTAAATACAAAACAAGAAATGTATACAAAAATTAGTGAAATACATTCTTCCATTCTAGAGTCCTCAACTACAAATGTTGTCAAGAATTGCTCCAAAGAAATCATCTCAATATACCTGCACCTTGTAAAAAAAAGTCCTTTTATTATTAAGAACATAAGACTTAAGCTAGTATCCTCCTGTAAGCATATAAAGTTTAAATTAAATTTGTAATAACTCCAAAACTTGACGAAACAACAGGGTATAGCAAGATGTACTACCATGCAAAACGACTGAAGCAACAAAACATGCAACTTAAAACAATAAGCTAAGAGATGAATGAAGAGAAAATTCCACTGCCAAACAGAGTACTCTATCAATACCTATAACTTAATGAAAATGAAAGAAACATTCAGCAGCATAATTCTAAAGCACAACAGAAGACTTTCTTCTTTATACCTTGACAAGGGCTGATGAAAGTCATCTTTTTGTTGGTAGTTCGTCTTCTAACATGGTCATATCAACCTATTAAGAAAGAAAAATCTAAGCATATGAATTTCCTTCAAAACAAACAGTTAAATTCAGAAATGAAAGCGAATGAGAAAATCAGAGAGGATAGAGAATGAATGAACTGAACTTTATTGAAATATATTGAAGTGTTAAATAGAAAAAGAGAATACATCACTTATAATGAGCTAAAAATTAGAGTAAGACTATCATATTCATAGAAAACCATAACAGATCTAGCAGCTACCACTTAATAGATCAAATTTGTAGTAATAAAAGTACTACAATCTTTCCATTAATCATTTATAGTGTGCACAAGGGAAATAAAAAGTCCACCTGTTCAGATGATGTTAAAATGCCTTGTATAAAGCCCTGAAAGCATTGCTTGTCTCAACAATAAGGGCAGGCCATACATTCATAGCACTACACCAGTTCCTAATAGTCCAAACTAAAGAATTCAAAGTCTATCACAAGTATCTATTATTGACAAAAAAAAATCCAATTTAAATTAAGTAGTTATCAAATGTTTTCACTGCCATAATCATAGCTGCCACTAAAGCAGAAGATCATATTGACACAAGTAAGTTCATACAGCAGAGACGAAGCTTAGTCATCACTAGGATTACCTTGCTTTCTTATGCACCTCTTGTATTTACTTTATAAATGCATTATAATCACTTAGTCATCACTAGGATTACAATAACCACTGTCAAACATACTTAATAAATTAAACATGTTTGCAATTAAAGTTGAAACAATTGTTGTTTCATGTAAACACAAGTTATCAAGCTAAAAATCAACACGAGAACAAATGAGCAACAAGTTCATCATGTACAAACAGATACGAATCAAATTTATTTTTAAGTTATACACCACATACCAAAATCTATGAATCTCCTCTTGCAAAGGTGAAGAAACTCGGCGTATTTCTGAGCTCCCTCGTTTGTCTTGTCAAGCTGCATGGCCAAAGGTCGCCTCGTCATGATCCTTGCAGATTTTCCAATCCAAATTCCATTATATATCCTTGCTAAAACAAAATAGTAAATAAGAAGAAAAAGATACAAGAAAATTAAATGATAAAAATAGTAAATAAGAAAAAAACAACTAGCCATTGTTTACTTTTGATTATTAAACTAAGCAAGCTAGTTAATTGAGGGTAGATAGAGATGAATAATAATAATAAAAAAGAAGAAGAAAGAGCTACATGAAAAAGCTGAAAAGTAATAGACATAAAATCAGCAATTGATTATGCACTCAGAATGTTACTTAATTTCCATTGTAATTAAATCTTTACACTTATATGTTTCAGTTGATACCAACTCAAAGAAAGCTTTTGTTACCAACTCAAAGATAGCTATTGTTACAAAGAAAAAATACTTATAAAAACAGAAGACAAGGCATCATCAAGAGAGGACCATGCAATAAAGTTTATATAGCATGCTACAAGAACAAATGCTTTTAATAACACCAATATGCTTGTGGTACACAAATTTCAAATCATGGTAATGAGATGTATAGTAGCCAGAACCTGCATATGTATGGATTCAGTAGCTTATAACAGATAAAAAATCTACAATCATTTCCAAATATATATGTATGAATGTAGTAGCTTATAACATAAGGTCTAAAATTATGTATATATATATCTATCACTTCATCTTTTACAGCCTGAATAGAATGGCAAAAGAACCACATTAAGTTTCAAGGATAAGTAGCTCATAGAGATTAAATAAAGGGGACAAGTAGCTCATATCATAGATCATAGAGATGAAAAAAATTCATTGCTCATACCGCAGAGTCTAGTGGATTTACTGCCTGTAGTAAAGATTGCCAACAATATAGGAATAGCCAGTCTACATACAACCATTAAACCATAAAAGGGGTCCAAAGCATATAAAGGATATAGACAAGTTTGTTCCAGGCTGTGTGCTCAGCACAATTTCTCATTAATAATGATGGAAACCTTGCACTTTATGCCATAGTCAATCTATAATTATATCCATTTTACATGAATAGACTTTCACATTTTAGCATGGGGATACACCAATTGAAGTCAAGCATGACGAAACAAATGCAAGTAAAACTATGCCGTATCCATCCCGTCAATATCAAACAATGAAGTTTACTTATGATATGAAACTATGAGTTTCATTAGTATTAAAAGCCATGATTGATACCAACAAAATAGATACACACTAAAGATATGCCAAGGTCCAATATAAATGTTTTCTGTGGAAGAAATCACTTCATCGTGTCTCTTTGGGTTTCCTCAACCAAAGAATTTAGGGACTGCCCCTTCTTTTTGTATCTACCATTACTGGATAGTGTGCTTCAATATATATTAATATATACATATACACATATACAATTTACATGCACAATCCACAAAATGTTGGTGATGAACGAATGTGTGAGTCTAAACTGAGAAAATCAGAAGATCAAAAAGGAAAAAGAACACCAACAAAGTAAAAGAATCTTTAAGTGTTGTTGTTGAATGCATAACAGGCAGAGAAGTTCCCCTCAAATAAGAGGAAACAACATAATATGAAAAAGGTTTTCAGTTCAAGCATAGAGAGAATCCTCATAGGATTGCAAAAAAAAGATACCAAGGAGACAACAGCAGCAACAACAAATATTGGTTTTGTTGCAGATGACAAAACTGATTGAAGAAATATGGGGAGGCTACAAGATGTATCCTGAAAAATTTAAATAACAGAAGTACTAATCACAGAATCAACAAAAATCATAAAGAGATAATTCTATTAACAAAGGTATATTTTGTAGCTTTAGACAAACAAAATTTTTGAATTCTGGCCCAAAACATAGTTAGTCAAAAGATCATAATATAATTACTCTTCTTTGCAGCAAAGAAGGTTAATAATTTGCAATCCTCAAGCACTTCTAGTTTCCCACACCCTAAAAAAACAAAAATAGAATAGAGCTTCTTCTATTTTTGTAAGCAATTAGTAGATTGAAGCAAACAAGGTTCAAAAATAGAGACCCACTTTTTTATTATCTTTCATTCCAATACAAAATGGCAAATCAAACTCATAGACACGCTTCAACCATTATCAAATATAACCATTATAAATAAGTACGCAATCCAATTCACCAACATGCATTACAGTAGTCATTATGCTAAGTCAAGCTAATTTCAGCAGCCATGCTAAGTAAAGGTAAGACCATTTTTGAACTATTGATTGGCCTTTCTTTCAAAAAAATTAAGTTTTGTAACTTGAGTTAAGCTATTTTATTGAAAAGAGAATCAAAATATAATTTATCAGTCACTTTTTCTATACAGAATGAAATTTCATTTACTGAGACTGTCAAGCAAGAACACAAAATCAAAAAGAAAAAATATATATAAAAGCCATCCATAAGAGTGCCAATGTAGAACTTAAAACAATATTTACCATGTCAAGATAAACTAATTGAATACTTTTCACACATCTAAATTCAAAAGGGAGATAAGGGGCATTGGTAAGAAGATTAAATGTTGTAATTCAATGGACCATTCATATACCAAACCACATTGGAACATTAAGAGGTTTAAGTTCTGGTTTAGAGTTTCAAAATCATGTCTTGTAACTCATCTTGCAAGGAATTAATATATCCAAATGATTAAACAACTTAACTTTTTGCAGGTGATTTCATTTCTAACATTTCTTTTAGGTGGTTTTCGAAGAGAAGCATACTTCAACTCATTCATAGCACTGACAACTGATGCATACTTGCATCGAAGAAATTTCAACTATAAGAAAATCCAAAAGCACCACTAATGCACTTTTATTTTATACTAAATAAGCCATTTGTTGATAAGCATCATCTTAAATCGACTATATATGAATAAGAGCAAAAATATAAGAGAAAATATTAGGCAAAATGTGACTTGAAGTAAATCAGCAAAAGCAACCAAGAATGAATACAATAACACATTTTTAATAGAGTTATTTTACTGTGTAATGGAAAGTAGACTTTCTAGTAGTTAAAAGCAAACCAAGTTAGTCTCAAATTATAAAATATCCATGCTTTGTCGGAGAACTATAAAATTATTTATATGAAGTTTCTTAGTGACTTTCCCTTCCGAGTGACTTTTTGTTATTTTGTTTCTAATTAGTTCATTTATTTTGAATAAAAAATGAAACTAATACTTCCTTCTGTAATGTGTGAGTTTTTTTGGAGGTGTAATAGGTACCAAAATTATCCAATAAAAAAAGTAGAATTTTGTTAAGAAGTTAACTAGAACAACTACTTACTACTTATTAGGTACTGTATTTAAAATTTAATTAATTGATCCTCAAACAATTGAGTACATAATTAGAGCAGCAGGACAATTGTACTAATTGAGTACATAATTAATCAACTTTTTAATTAATGTGGTGAGACTTTATAAAAATTAACTACAGAGAATAATTGAATCAACAAAAAATATATATTATATGCAAATTAAATAACTACAGACAACTTGCAAATTACTAGAACACCTGCACTAGAAACCAACAACACAAACTACAATTCATAAACTAAAAAACACAGGAAATGATAGAAAAACAACTACTACCAGAATAGACTAAGCATTGTAATCATTGACGTTATTATTGTCCCAATCCACTGAACCAGAAAATACCACTTTTTTTTAGCATACTCACAAACATGCTTTGGATTAAAAAAAAAATACTTTGGATTAAAAAAGCTTTGGGCATTTATGTTTGTTTTGTTTAAAAATTATCTGAAATCCCACAAAATTTTCACTGCTCTCATTTTTTTCCTTCTTCATTTTCAAATCTGTCTTCATCTCTCTCTCTCAAAAAAGAAAAAAGAAAAAAAAAAAGAGAACTCTAGGCAAAGAACACCCATACTGCTTTTGTCTGTGCACCCAACCAAATCAACCAGGACTTGTTAAAGACAAGAAAAACTCCTAAATCTCAACAGAATTGCAAGACCAAATGTAGGAGTTTTTTTTTTATATTTACGGAACTTGAAGATGAGAAGAAAACCGTGTGATTAGCAATAGAAGGCTCAGAGCTAAATCATGTTCACCCATTACTAAATCAAGTAGACTTGAAAAGAAAAGCTCAAAATAATGAATCTCCTTTACTCTATTCCAAATAACAGAGGTATGTTTTAGATAATGTGTATTTTAGGAACTAATTGATTACCATAAAAATAGAGCAATTAGACTAAGAGACAAAAGGATTTGAATCATATCCTTGATCATGGGATATTTAATTTTTTTCTACGAAATAAAAATTAAACAAAGAAACATTGTTAACTACTATTTTAAAACGTATATTGTTCACTGAGACTATGCATCTTTTCTATCTCCTCTACCTTTTCTCTGTCTCAAGACTTATATTATTAGACTAGAAATATATAGCTCACCCTCTAAAACTATCTTGAATACTTCATTAAACCAAAGGGCTCATACAACATATTCTATCTGTCCAAGCTCATAATGTATATACTTGTGGGGCATTGACCATTAGTTCAAGAGTAACATAGACCACAGTTACCTTACACTACCTTGAACCTCAATACAAACAAACATTCCAAAAACTAACCCAGAAATTTTTCAAAGAAGCAAAGGACAATAGATATAAGGCAAGCAAAGGTCTTCCCTGGGAGGGGATCGATGCAAGGCTTAGGGAAGGAGAGGAGAAGAAAAGGGTCTACGTGGCTGAACTGGTATTAAGGTGTGATATATAGACAAACTGGGCAGTACAAAAATAATCTCATGGAACAAGATATTTGTTTGGGTTTGGTCCCTTTATCGTCATCTCATCACCCTTCCTGGAATCTATGATTACCAGTACTAGAAATGGAGATTCTATTTTTGTTAAGGGGTAGTGGTGAGAGAACGAAGGCATGCAAGATTTCTAGGGCTTCAGAGAGAGATTGGAAATTTTTAGAGAGACATAAAGTTGGGTAAAGAAAAAAAAGTAAAGCTTATCAGTAGCGTAAAGAGGGAAAAATAGAAAAAAAAAGCACCAACTCCCAAAATTTTAGTGTCCCGCCCATAATTTCATTCCCACATAACATAGTACTTTTTTAATAGTATTATATTCTAGTGTTGTAGTAAGCCTATTCTGTTGTAGATTAACCATAAAATGCAAACTATAAGGAATGAGGAAAATACCTGGTGGACAGGCATATGTGAAAGAGTAGTCTCCGGAGAGGGGCTTCTCAATGCTTCTGCAAGACTAATACATGTTGCCAAACAGTGAAAAGGATCCTCTATCACACTAAGCACCCTTTTGTTCACCCTCCATTTGGTATTTCCAAGTGTATCCATGGCCTAATACAGAGAACAATATCAGCATTAGTCTAAAAATAAAATGCCAAACGAGAGGCCACATGGAGTAGCGAACATATAAAGAAAGATCAATTTGTGAAGGCCTGTTTGTGAAGAAACTAAGGCAAAGCATTGAAGCATATTCACCAAGGAACTAATGTAACAAAGTCCAACAAGGCATTCAGATCTCTAAAACAGGTTCCAGTTGCTTCCTAGAATTCCTTTTAACTGCTTCACGTTGTTGTTTTGCTCCATGTGTCCACATAACATATGATGGCAGGAACAAATAGGATCCTTTGTCATACCTGCCATATAAGGGAACATTTTTTTTAATACAAAGGTTATTTAGTTTCAAAGAAAAATGTGATATTACTATTTTCTATACGAACAGTAACCTGAACTCCAAAAAACTATAAATATATATAAAATAAAATATTTTGAAAAAATAAACCAATTGGCAATTATTGAATCTAAATATTCAAAGACGCTTAAATTCCAAACCCTGGCCAATTATTAGGGGGGACTAGCATCGACATATAAGGGATGACCATGTGCCTAGCCTGTAGGAAAACCAATAAATGTTTTGTGATTAGCCTGCTACTCCCTATGAATCATACTTAAGTTTGAAGTTATATAAACAATCATAATAGCACATTAAATCTACAAAAAAGAAAGAAAAATTATAAGGAGGATAATTTGAGTGCACAACCCCCATAATTTCAATTATTCTTACAGTTTTTTCCAGGCCTCTTCGAACAAGTGGGTCACATTCAATTACACCATATCTCCTGTTGGTCTTCCTAATCAAAGAAAAGAAATGCATACGTTACATAATAAACATAGTGGGAATGAGATTAAGTTCACCAGAAATGAAAATTTTCTTACTGTGCTTCTTTAGTGATAGTTTTAAGGCTGCGAACAAATGCAGGGCCTATATCCGGTGGAGTATCACCTAATTGATCAACTGGAGGTTGTATATACGTTGTTTCTGTCAATAACTGAATCAATCGGCATCCAATCTGTATGGTCGCAGAACCAAGATAAAGTAACAATGAGGACAACAACAACAACATCATAGATTGTGAAACCAATGTTATGAGCATCACAAATCTTACCATGGGCTTCCTAACCCCAAGGAGAGAGACTAGAAATAGAAAAAAAAAAAAGGAACAAGGCAGTCAAGCACCAGCTTCGCAGAACAATCTTTTCAACATATATTATTAAATTAAACCTATAAATATATATATGTGTGTGTTTCTTGGAAACAGACATACCTAAATGGCTACTGGCTAACCACTCAAAAATATTATTTTACATGAACCAAGTAAATATATCAAAGTCAGTCAAAAGTTGGAAATCAACCAAAAACAAAATGCTAATAATTAACCAAATCAAAGAGATGGGAAGTTATATATATGATCACCAGAATCCAAAGAAAGCGAGGGAGCTTTGAATTGACACTCGACCCTTTGAAGAAAAAACATGGCTTCCTTAAAGGGTTTTGAGAGCTCTTGCTCGTGCTTGGTCAACATCTCGCAGTATGCCTCCATGAACTGATCCAAAGCCGGATCTTCGCCGAGGCAGCCGGTGCTCATGTGGCCCATTGCGGCTGCTGATGAGCAAGCTTCTTCCAGTCTAGCAATCACCTCGGGCGGTGCTCCAACCTTTCTATATACACATATTATTGAATATATCAGTGTATATATATATTAAAAAATTATTTGTAAGAACATGTATATATAACAACATAAGAATAGCAAAAGAATCAAATCATGTTGCTTTGATTGCAGAATCTTTGAACAAGTGAAGAATTCTCACCCAGTTTCTTAACAAACAAACAAGGCCTTAAACCACAAACAATACCTCTATTTGTTTCCTAAGCAAATTAATAAAAAACACCAAAATAATAATCACTCATTTTGTGGTTCCAAGGAACCAATCAATCCAGGTAAAATGATGTTTTCTTGTTTTCTGATTACTCATTACATATATAACCAAAAACAACAAGAAAAAGAACATAAAAATATTGAGCGCATTTTCTTAGTAACCAAACCGAGTTTTCTTTAATTGAAGTTGAAACAAACCTCCACTCAAGCCACTGGTCCGAGTTAAGTCAATATCGTAGGGACTGGACACAACGTCAAGACCAGAACGGACCTTGTCGGGAAGCCTAGAGACGAATTTGGTCCCGAGCGAGTTAATAGAGCATCATCGACTGAGTGCGATTCCGGCGACCGTTATCACTGGGTCACTGGAATGGTCGAAGAGGCTCCGTCACTAGAATGGTTGGAGCACCTCATCGTCGCACGACCATTATCACTCGGTCTCCGACTTCGCTCTTCCGGCGACTGAGAGGCTCCTTCCATTCGTTGAGGCTCTTGTAGGAGGTTGCGTTGGAAAGAGGTGGTGGTGTTCAAGGTTCTGTCTTTACCAATTTTTTCAACTAGGTTTTAGAAAATTTATTTGAAGAAGAAGAGGAAGATGGTAACAGGATGGTCAGAAATGTGTAGAGGTTTGGAAATAAAAAAGTAAAAAGTAGAATAATTTACTAAAACACGGGCTCCCAAATTTTGTACTGCCAATTTTTTTTCCCACCAATTGTTTTATTATTTGATATACCATAATACTTTTTCAATACTATTATATTTATATGTTATGGAAAGGGGTATTTGGTGTAGTGTATGGTCCAAGGGGGCCATAAGTAGCAGAAGGCACTAAGTTCATGCATACACGCCCAATGGCACCAACATAGCTCAATTAATATAGGAGTATTAAAATGTAAATCACAAGCGTTAAAATGTAAACTACATGCCTCATAATGTAAACCCCACTCTCATTATGGAAAAAAATGTATGTAAGCCACAAGCTTTAAAATGTAAACCAGAAACCATTAAGACTTATAAATTTCACTTCAAATAATTAGTTATGGCCCAAGGGTGCAATAAGTGGGAAATAGACATCAAGTTAACGCATAGAAGAGAAATGGCACATTAAAATATGTAAGTCATAATCCTTAAAATGTAAACTACACACTTTTAAAATGTAAATGATCACAAGACTTAAAATGTAAACCACACTCTCATAAAAGTAAAACACAAGCCTTTAATACTTGGTGATTGAACCTTTTTACTCCATCTTTTGTAACTCTATTTGAAGCCCATGATAATGTGCTCTTATCTTGTTACTGCATAAGATGATCATAGTTGTATCTCTCACAGTCAAAGTTAAAGTTCTTGCATTACTTGCTAAAGTTGTTGCATCATTGTGGATGACAAAAATCCACCAAAGAAAAAAATCTATAGTCCCTGGTTAGAGCATAGGGATAACAGTCACTTAGTCATGTCACTGGGCTCGTGCCCATAGGTATCATGAGACCACGTTCTGGCCAAAACTCTTAAAACCCTGTAAGTCTCAGCCTTTCTGGAGACTAAGTCACCTTATGATGCCAAGGAACCACGCACCATTACGCCTGGTGAGACCCGCATGCTCAACGGGACCATCCCGCCTCACATGCGGCCAAGGAGCCCTGCTCATTGATGCCTCGGCCAGGAGGGCCTCACGCGCACGCTGGTGGCCTCGTACACATGCTGGTGTCTTGGCCAGGAGGGCCTCACACACGCGCTGGTGTCTCGACCAGGAGGGCCTCGAGCGCACACCAGTGTCTCAGCTAGGAGGGCCTCACGCGGGTGCTCTAGCCACCCATGCACCTCGCCTCGCCCACCTTAATGGAGACCCCATGGTCTCGCGCATCTATGGGTCTCGCCCAGGTGCCGTCTCGCGCGAGTGTTTCAGCCACCTTGCACTTCATGTAGCCGCGGCCCCCGTCTCGCACTTAGTTGATGCGCACCTACGGACTGCGCACAGGCACCATCTCGCACATGCGTCTCGTGGCACCCAAGCAAGTTTGGCTCGATGGTCTTGTGGCCTCTGTCTCGTGCTTAGGTGATGTGCACCTACGGACCGTGCCCATCAGCGCCTCGCGCCCATCAGGGCGTCGCGCCCCTCAGCGCCTTGCACCCCTCAGCGCCTCGCGCCCATCACGACCTCGCACCCCTCAGTGCCTCACACGCATCAGCTCCTCGTGCCCCTCAGGGCCTCAAGCCCATCAGGAGTGTCATGAGGGCCTTCCCTCATAGGAATCTTGAAACCATGTCATCCGAGGTAGCGCATAAGGGTTTCAATACATTAAGCTAGTTGGAATAAGGTGCCTTGTCAGAGTAAGAACTCACGTATGACTCAAAGAGCTAGTACAAGTATGAAATGCACCTACTAACCAAGAGGAATTAGAGTACGGATACGACGTCCACGCCAGACAAGTAGTGGCAGTACAAGAATGGCAGATGGTGAGGACTCCCTCAGCACACTTATGAGGTTCGTACCCGACAAGAAGTGGAGGCATAATATGGTACCAAGACAGGAGTAATTTTGCAGGCCCTTGACACGTACTAGAGCCAACCACCACTCCTAAGAAAGAGCAGAGGGCTCCCAAGAAAGACTCCCCTCCGCCTAAGCATGAAGGTAGACCAGAGGAACCTCTTCCCCCAAAAGAGGCGGAGGAAGCATCTTCCCCGGCCATCCGGCCCGACAGATATCATTCAGAGCCGCTAGTGCATTCCCTTCACCGGCCCCCAGTAGCACCACGCTCAGGCCAACACAACCCAGGTCCATCGACACACGGGCGAGGCAAGGGTCCCAGGGTACGCTCGGTAAGTTCTAGCTCAAGGACTTGCTCATACAAGGATGAGATTCGCGAGTTACATAAAAAAACTCGAAGGCTGGAAACAATGATAGAGAACATGCCAGAGATCTTAAACGACCTACTGCAAGGAAAGTCAAGCATACCCCTTCCTAAGCGTAAAGAGAAGGAGCATGAAAAAGGGGGAAACACTGTCCCCGTAGATGATGGGAGAACTCGAATTTCCACCAGTAAAACTCCCCCGACAAAGTCCCTTGGGGGGCTTAGGTCGACGAAATGCCCCCAGGATCAAAGGCAGAGGGAAGACGATGGTCGTAAGAATGAAGTAGAAGTCACCTCAAAAGAAGCACCCCCTAGCTTAAGAGAGAAGCTCGATGGAAAAAGGTCTGAAGTAAAAAACACGCCCCCCGTGGTTCCCCCGAGGAACACAACCAAAGCAAGGGACCAGTCTGAGGACCCGCGAGACTCCTCAAGCAAAAAGAGGAGGGGACTAGAGACCGAATTGTGAAGCCCTTGAGGAAATATTACTACTACACTTGGGGGCACAAAGATGATGAAGAATCTGACCGTGATTGGCCCTTCACAATGGAGATCCAGGCTGAGCAAATGCCCACAGGCTTCAGAGAACCTCGCATGACTCCGTACGAGGGCACTACAGACCCAAAGTATCACTTAGATTCCTTCAATTACTTGATGAGGTTAAGAGGGGTCAACAACAGGGCAAAGTGTCATTGCTTTGTCATTACGCTTAAAGGAGTTGCGTACAAGTGGTTCAAGAGGTTAAGGCCAAGAATAATCAAGTCATGGCAGCAATTCTCTGATGAATTTCTTCAGCAACACCATGCAGCCTGTGATTACGTCAAGCCAATTACCAATCTCGTTAACGTAAAAAAAGGCGAGAATGAAAGTCTGAAGAACTATATCCATAGGTTCAATATAGAAGCAACAAAGGTGGGAAGTTTAACAAAAGCAGAGCTCAAGATGGCTATTATAGCCGGAGTTCATCCAGGGAGCAAGCTATGGGATAACATGCTCAAAAGAGAAGTTTTAAATTTAGATGATTTCTTCGAGAGAGCATAGAAGTACATACGAGTGGAAGAGGGTCGTAAGAACTCGCATGTTGAAGAAAGCGAACCTTCCTCCAGTCGCCCTACAACCAATACATCTGAAGATTCCATATAGAAGGGGGTGTCGTGCTAGAGGGGTCGCTGACCAAGTTTGAGATTGAACGAAGAACATCTAGCCATGAAAGTCCCGACCCAAGGGGAGATCACCTCAAAAATTGCAAAAAGGGTCTCAAAAGTAGATGCCTGCAAATAGGGTCTCAATAGTAGATGCCTGTAAAAAGGGTCTCAAAAGTAGACGCCTGCAAAAGGGTCTCAAAAGTAGACGCCTAAAAAAAGGGTCTCAAAAGTAGACGCTTGCAAAAAGGGTCTCAAAAGTAGACGCCTGCGAAAAGGGTCTCAAAAGTAGATGCCTGTAAAAAGGATCTCAAAAGTAGACGCCTGCAAAAAGGGTCTCAAAAGTAGACGCTTACAAAAAGGGTCTCAAAATAGACGCTTGCAAAAAGGGTCTCAAAAGTAAACGCTTGCAAAATGGGTCTCAAAAGTAGACGCCTGCAAAAAGGGTCTCAAAAGTAGATGCCTACAAAAAGGGTCTCAAAAGTAGATGCTTGCAAAAAGAGTCTTAAAGTAGACGCTTGCTAAAAGGGTCTCAGAGTAGACGCTTGCAAAAAGGGTCTCAGAGTAGACGCTTGCAAAAAGGGTCTCAAAGAAGTCGCTTGCAAAAATAGTACTATGCCTAATGACGAGAAGGACGCTTCTGCAAGAAAAAATAAGCGCGCGCAAAAGAATGTAAAAGGTTAACTAGAACCCAAGGGGTCAACTCCTTATAGATACAATCAAGGTGCACCAAAGAGAGACCTACCGAACCCCCTATCGCGTGGGTTCCAAAGGACCTCGAGCATGATAAATACAAAAAAATAATATAATAATAAAAAAGAAAAGAAAAGAAAAAGAGAATAATAAAAAGGAAGATAAGAGTCTACAAGAACACCTAAAGGCCTCCCTATAGACTGGGAGGCAAGTGTGGATGCCAAAAATCCACCAAAGAAAAAAATCTAGTCCCTGGTTGGAGCACAGGGATAACAGTCACTTAGTCATGTCACTTTGCTTGTCCCATAGGTCTCATGAGACCACGTTCTCACCAAAACTCTTAAAACCCCGTAAGTCTCTGCCTTTTTGGAGACTAAGTCACCTTATGCCAAGGAACCACGCACCATTACACCTGGCGAGACTCGCATGCTCAACAGGACCATCCCGCCTTACATGCGGCCAAGGAGCCCCGTGCACTGATGCCTCAGCCAAGAGGGCCTCACACACACGCTGGTGGCCTCGTACACATGCTGGTGTCTTAACCATGAAGGCCTCACGCGCGCGCTGGTGTCTCGGCCAGGAGGGCCTCACGCGGGTGCCCCAGCCGCCCATGCACCTCGCCTCGCCTGCCTCAATGGAGACCCCATGGTCTCGCACATCTATGGGTCTTGCCCAGGTTCCATCTCGCACGAGTGTTCAAGCCACCTTGCGCCTCATGTAGCTGCGGCCCTCGTCTCGAACTTAGGTGATGTGCACTTACGGACCGCGCCCAAGCACCATCTCGCACATGCGTCTCGCGGCACCCAAGAAACTTTGGCTCGATGGTCTCGTGGCCTCCATCTCGCGCTTAGGTGATGCACACCTACGGACTGCACCCATCAGCGCCTTGCGCCCCTCAGGGCCTCGTGCTCATCAGGACCTCACGCCCCACAGCGCCTCGCGCCCCTCAGTGCCTCGCGCCCATCAGAGCCTCATACCCATCAGCGCCTCGCGCCCTCAGCGCCTCGTGCCCCTTAAGGCCTCGAGCCCATCAAGGGTTTCGTGAGGGCCTTCCCTCACAAGCATCTTGGAACCATGTCATTCAAGGCAGCGCATAAGGGTTTCAATACATTAAGCTCGTGGGAATAAGGTGTCTTGTGAGAGTAAGAATTCACGTATGACTCAAAGAGCTAGTACAAGTACGAAATGCACTTACTAACCAAGAGGAATTAGAGTACGGACACGACGTCCACGCCAGAAAATTAATGGCAGTACAAGAATGGTAGATGGTGAGGACTCCCTCAGCACACTTATGAGGTCCGTACCCGACAAGTAGTGGAGGCATAATATGATACCAAGAGAGGAGTACTTTTGCAGGCCCCTGACACGTACTAGAGCCGACCACCACTCCTTCAACAACACTATGACCTGTGCCAGAACCTTGAAAGTGTACCTATGTACCATCTTGTCCCCTGGGACCATGATGTACCAGGAGCCATTAGAGCTCCAATATAAATAGACATTCACCCCTCCAGCAAAGGGGTTGGAAAACTCATTGTACACTTAGGCTATTGTGTAATATACAAAGGCTTACTCCATTGTTGATATGTGTTTTACCTTTCCTTAAGCTTATTCTAAGTTCTTATCTAAATCTAAATATCTCCATACTTATCTTTGAGTTTTCCGATCTAATTTCGTTGATGAGATTTCACCGTCAACAATCATTATGTTATCTTGTTAGCCAAAGTGATTGTTTTATCTCTTTACTTCAACTATAAGATGGCAATTCCAAAATATATCCCAAAAGGAATGTATTCAGGTGACAAGAATAATATATTGTAAATTAAAGACTAATTGTAGAGTCCCAAAACTCCTAATAAGGTTTACACTACACCAATGTCCCCTTTTTATAATACATGATTGCAAGAATAATGAAAAATTATTATAATTGTTAAAAATATGGGCGGCAAACAAAATAAAAACAAATAAAAACATAGGCAGTATATTTTTGAAAGAGCCCGCTAATTTTCGCAGAAAGACCGCCTAAGAAATGAAAGGCTTTTTCCTTTTATTTTTTATTTCTAACTTTACAATAGGGCTCACCCTTTCCTTCTTTCCGTCTTTCTCACCTCTATTTGTCTTTCTCTCTTGCCGCTGCTCACTCCCTTCTCGTCTCTCACTGATTACATCTTCTTTCCTCTAATCGAAACTTCAAAGCTCACTTTTTAGGGGCAACCACTTCAAACGTATTGTTATTATTACGAGAAAATAGTAAAAATCTAAAGATCAGAAAAGCACCTTGAGATTTATCAAAAAACAACTCAGTTTACACTAACGTATTTGGGTAGTATATAAAGGACCAAGAATGAGTAAAACCGTTACAACAATCCCAAAAAAATCAATAACCACCTCATTACTAAGAATATTCATTATAATACACCCCCTCAAGATGAAATGTATAGATTTTTTACATTTATCTTTGAGACTAACTCATTGAACGAAGTGGGAAACAAGGGCTTTGTTAGAACATCAACTAGATTGTTTTGGGAAGGAACATGAATGAATTTGAGAGAACCATCTTGAATTCTTTCGCAAACGAGGTGACAGTTGATCTTTATTTGCTTTTTTCTTTCATGGAAGATAGGATTTTTCGAGATGTGATTTGTAGCCGTGTTGTCACAATAGAGTATGGCTTGTTTGGTGTGCTGAATGCCGAAATTCTTCAGCAAAGAAAGCAGCCAAGTGATCTCACATGTGGCATTGGCCATAGCTCAGTATTCCACTTCAGCTGAAGACTGTGAGATAGTTGTTTGCTTCTTATATTTCTAGGAGATGAGAGATTGACAAATAAAAACACAGTAACCAGACACCGACCGTGTGGTATCACTATAAGAAGCCTAATATGCATATGAAGTTTTTTTTAGAGATAATTCTACACAAGTAAAATGATTCAACATAATCATTGATGTGAGGAGGAGATTTAACATAAAAAAAGAGGCCTTAGCCAGATGTTCCTTTTAGATATTGAAGGATAAGGTGCACAACATGAAGATGAGGAGTTTGGGGAGTAGTTAAGAATTGACTAAGGTTATTTACAGCATAAGAGATGTTAGGACGAGTAATTGTTAAATAGATCAATTTACCAATTAAAATCCTATACATAGGGGGATTAGATAAGAGATCCCTTTCATCTGTGCTGAGTTTAGCATTAGGCTCCATTGGAGTGGAGGAGGCTTTTGCACCTAAGTAGCCTATATCACTCAATAATTGTAAGGTAAAAAGGATGTTGAGACATATATATTGTTAGATTATCTTATACAGAATCTTTATTTATTTTCATGTATATCTAATATTAAACAAATTAATACGAGATAGCCTAAAACATGTTTCTAAAATTGAATTCAAGAGAAACAAATAATAGAATACTTACAGTATACGCAGTGGAATTAAAGAGTCCTTCCTTCAGTTTCTCTAACTCTTGTATCCTCTCTGTCGCAGAGTATTATCAAGAAACTGAACCGATCTTCTATTTTCTTCACAATCTTCCAATGTATCCTTAGAACCACCTAGACTAGTGTGGGCAATTCTCAACACATGAGATAGATATAGAGAGAAGAAGAGAAAATAACAAAGAGGCTTAGAAAAGGACTTGTGTTTAGAGAGAATCTAAAACTATAAGAAAATCTGACTTGTGACTTATCAAATTTATGTTTTGACTTCTCTCTAAGCACTCCATTTACAGACTCAATTAGGCCATTTAATTTAATTAAAAAATCAATAAAATAATAGCCATTTTGAAGCCCTAGGTCGAAATTATCATGGGAAATAGGCCCGTGAAATTTCTCATTTGATTATAAGCCCATTGGACTTAAAATCAAGGCCTGTATTATTTTCTATTGATTTAATTAATTAAATAATTATGTAAATCTTTTATCAAATTAATTATTTATAATTTGAATCTTGATTTAAATTTATTTATTAATTTAGATACCAATTTATCTTAATTAATAAATCTGACATGATTTCTCTTTTCTTCTCAAAATTACACAACTCTGTGAAACTATCCAAAATTGACCTGGTCAACTTTGATAATTCTAATTGATGATTAAATCAATTAATTGAGACTATCTAGATGATTTTATCCAAGGCACAAAGGGGACCATCGGCCTATGAAATCAAGCTCCAATAAGTTATCATAAATCTTACAAATAAATTTACTAACTTATTAATTCCTCGTGACTCCACTATAGACTCGGAATTGCAATCTTGAATTCATAGAACGCTCTATGAAAAATATAGATACGCTATTAATTATCCATTGTTACAATCATAATTGTCACTCAATCCTCTATAGACGATCTACAATGAGATAGGTCTAAAATATCGTTTTACCCCTCATTGTATTTTATCCTTAAAACACTTAGTTCCTTGTAAATGATATTTCAGTAAACTAATTTAATTACTGAAATGAGATCTCTATCATTTAACACCTTGAACCAAACTAAAAGGAAACCATCGTTTCACTTCTTCATCAGAAGCTATAGATGTTCATATCTATGATTAGCACTCCCACTCAATTATACTACCGTGTTCCCAAGATGTAAGTATGGGCTAGTCCGTAGGGTAAGCTGGTAATGAACAAGTCAAAGAACTCAAATAATACAATCTGTTAGAATACTAACCACTCGGAATTGAGATTGAATTGACATATGGTCAACTATATGATATGACTAGAATAGATAATAACGGTATGTTTACTTATCTTATCAACTGTCAATATCGGTCCAGTCTGATGTAACAAATACATCCGATCTTATTTACTTTGCTAATGTTCTGGAAATAACATAAAACTATAATGTGTAAGTAGATCATATCGTAGATTGGCAAGTCAGTGTAAATCATGGGCACCGAATAATCTTAGGACTAACTTATTTTGAACATATAATCATATTTATATTCCACTGTGATTACGTCACTACAAATAAGATTAGCTATATGCTCGGAATTTAATAGAAGTTTATATTAAACAAATAATCATGAAAATAAAATATGTGAGCAAAGTGATTGACCAAGTCAAAAAATGATTTCTATTTTTTTATTGATAATAAAATGAGATTACAAAGAATTTGAGTTTTAATTAGGGCATAAAACCCCAACATATATTCCACTATTAGAACAACCAATCTCAAGGCCCAAAAAAATCTCAAAGGACCAAGGTGTTTTAGTTGAAATGTTGAATGTAATTGATGTTTAAATTCAGAGACAACCTTATCATTATTGGAAGCAACAATAATGTCATCAACATAGATTAATAGAGCAATAAAGATATGATTTGTGCTCTTAATGAACAAATTATGGTCGGAGTGAGATTTTCAAAAACCATTTGAAAGAAGATATGTGCTAAGTTTGTGATACCATTGTCTAGGGGCTTGTTTTATGCCATATAAACTTTTGGTTGATTTACAAACTGCATTTTTGGGGAAGGGAACGTTGGGTTGATACCCTTTTTGAATTTTCATGTAGACATTTTCTCTTTTGTCTCCATGTAGAGAAGCACTGTTGATATCTAATTTGCTTAAAGACCAATTTTTTATGGCAGCCACAACAAGAAGCTATTTAAGAGTGTTAAATTTTGCAATAGGAGCAAAAGTGTCAAAGTAATCAATATCTTGCTTTTGGGTATAGCCTTTAGCCACTAACATTGCTTTGTATCGATAAATGGCTCCATATGGTTTGTATTTGATCTTGTAGAGCCATTTTCATCCTATAGTGTGTTGTCTCGGAGGAAGCGAGACAATTTGCCAAGTTTTGTTACTTGCAAGCACACGAAGTTCATCTTTCATTGCTTGTTGCCACTCTGGAATGTTTGAAGCTTGCTTGTAACTTGATGGTTCTATCGCCATGTTTGCGAAAAGAATGGCAGCCTGAAAGTGATCACTTAACCTATTATAAGATATAACATTAGATAAAGGGTGAGAAGTAGTAGACAAATAAATTGCAAAGTTACAGCATAATCTTTAAGATAAGAGGGACAAGTCACAGGTCTGCCACTTTTTGAAGTGGTGGCCGATTGTACCACAAGAAGGAGATCGCGATGAGGGTCCTTGGGAGTATTAGACGTTGGAGAGGAATGGGGTCTTGCAATAAACACTTTAGGAAAACTTATACAGGATCTTAATTAATGCTCGAGGTATAGAAGCTAATCCTGAAAATATTAAAGCGTTAATTGACATGGCCTCACCTCGAAAACATAAAGATGTTCAGAGCCTAACAGGATGAATGGCAACACTAAGTAGGTTTATCTCAAAATCAACAGATCAGTGTCTTCCATTCTTTAATCCTTTGAGAGGAGGCAAGAAGTTTGAATGGTCGGGCGAGTGTGAACTCGCATTCCAGAACCTTAGGAAACACCTTGCCGAGCCACCAATCTTGTCTAAACCAATCATAGGGAAAGTCTTGTACTTATACCTTGCTACAACCGAGCATGCGATTAGTGTAGTAATTGTTTGGGAGGATAAGAAAGTCAAAAAACCCATATACTATGTCAACAAAAGTTTACTGGGGGAAGAATCAAGAAAACCATTAATGGAGAAACTGGCTTTGAGCCTAATGCACGAAGTTTGAAAGCATCGACCCTATTTCCAAGTACATCTTATCCATGTGTTAACTGATCAACCATTAAGGCAAGTATTGTCCAAGCCTGAAGCATCTGGGAGATTGTTAAAATGGGCTGTAGAGCTTAGACAGTTCGAGAACACCTATCATCCTAGAACAACGATCAAAGGATAGGCTTTGGCAGACTTTATTGTCGAATGTACATGGATCTCCAACGATGAAGTCGTAACCACAGCCCGCGAGCTGTGGAGACTTTATGTCGATGGGTTCTCTAATGAAAATGGGTCGGGGCAAGAATCATTTTGATCACCCTGATGGGAAATCACTTCCATTTAGCGTTAAGGTTTGGCTTTGAGGCATTGAATAATGAGGCTGAGTATGAGGCATTGTTAGCAGGTCTTCGGATAGCCTTCGAGGTCAAAGCAAAGGCCATCCACTATTACAATGACTCTCAATTGGTCGTTAACCAAGTCATGGGTGAATATTAGGATTAGGGCATAAAAATGGCAGCCTACTTAGAGAAAGTTAAGGAAACATTTGGGGAGTTTGAGTTCTACGCTATATAATAAGTTCCCCGAGAACAAAATTCGAATGCAGATGCATTAGCCAGGCTCGCCATGACCACCGAAATAGACATACTCAATGTGGTGGCAGTAGAATTCCTACCGGTTCTGAGCATAACCAGGCCTGAGGAAGAAGATGTAAACATGATTGACTCGCAACCCACCTGGATGACCCCAATAGTTGACTTCCTGAAAACCGGGAGTCTCCCAGCAGACCAAAACGAGGCTAGAAAGCTAATGTACAAAATACCAAGATACATAATCTTGGAAGGAAAATTGTACATAAGGGGATTCTCCATGCCACTACTTACGTGTGTAACTGCCCCCAAGGCAAAGAAAATTTTAGAAGAAATCCATGAAGGATTTTGCGGAGACCACACTGGGGGCCCTGGCCTATCAAAAAAGGTGATTAGGCAAGGATATTTCTGGCCAACAGTCAAGGCAGATTCCTTTGAGTATGTTAAGCGTTGTGATAAGTGTCAATGGTTCACTTTAATACTGCGAGCCCCACCCACCGATCTCACCATGATATGCTCTCCATGGCCATTCGCAGTATGGGGGATCGACCTTATAGGTTCCTTGCCAACAAGAAAGGGTGGAGTAAAATATGCAGTAATCGTTGTTGAATATTTTACAAAGTTGAGTGAAGCTGAACCCTTAGTAAAGAACATCATTTTTAGATATGGGATGCCTAGGAAGATTTTGTCGGATAATGGACCCAATTTGACAGTGATTTGTTCACACACTTCAGTGAAAAAAATGGGATTATTAAAAGATTTTCCTCTGTGGCCCATCGATAAGCAAAGGGCGAGGCCAAAGCAGTAAATAAAACTCTAAAGAATTTAATGAAGATAAGACTAGAAGAAGCTAAGGGGAAATGGTCAGAGGAACTACCCCAAGTCCTGTGGGCATATTGAATGACGGCAAGAATCTCAACAGGGCATACCCCTTTTTCCCTGGCTTATGGATGCGAGGCCATGTTTCCAATCGAGGTCAAAATCCCAACTATAAGGCGTGACGCATATGATAAGGCCTCTAACCAATCCCAACTCGAAGAAAGTTTGGACCTTATCGAAGAAAGACGAGACGAAGCCCAGCTGAAAAATGCTGTAACAGCAAAAGGCTATGAGATATTTTAACAAAAGGTCCGAGATAGGAAATTCAGATTGGGAGAACTGGTGTTAAGGCGCGTGTTTCTGGCCACGCGTGACCCATCTGCTGGGGTGCTCGGGCCTAATTGGGAAGGACCCTACCAAATCGAGTCCATCATTCGACCCAAAGTTTATAAACTAGCAAGGCTAAATGGAGGATTGGTTCCGCAAGCTTGGAGTGGTGAACTTCTACGACCTTATTATCAGTATTATAGGAATGATGTTTATTCGTTTTAACCAAGCGTGTATTTGGTTTTTTCCTTTTGTCAATAAAGTACTGAATTTCATTCAAATGTTGTATTTTTATTGTTATACTTTTTTGCAAGCCCTCAAAATTCAATAACCTAAGATCGCAATCATAGGATATTAAGGGGGCATAAGTGGTATACAATCATACCATAGGCTCGAAAAAATATAACATAAATAAAAATTAACTCTAATAGCAACGTTTGGATTGTTAACCTAACATGAAGAAAATAATATATGTATTGATCATTAACCAAACACGAATTAAACAAGTTTGGAACAAACCAGAAAAACCTAATTGACAAAGTCAAAAGTTGGAATTCTCGATAAACCAACCAAAAAACATAAGTCAAGACTAGGGTTGGAATTTTTTGCAAATGAGTTTCAACCTCGCAACCTCGAGGTCATACTCGAGGATGAGGAAAACTAATTAGAAAAAAAACATATAACTAGACTAACGAGGTTACATACCATTTGAGTATTTTTTAAATACGTGGTTAAAGAAAAGTTCGAGCTTGACAATAACAAAGTCGAACATGGGAATTTTTAATAAACTATGCATGAATGTATTGAAATTCGAACTTAAGCCCTTCGTATATTTGTACAAATAAACAAGTATAAAAGCAGATCATTAATAATAGCATGCGTAAAATATTTCGATCCAGAAATATGATGTACAATATTAAGGGAGAAAGCTAAAGGTATAATGTGCAAAAAGATTTCCGAGCTAGAATGTTGAAAGCATAAAAACTAATGTTAAAATATAAACATTCTTAAGATAATCAAAATAGCTCAAACTCGAGGTGTAAATTGTCTTTGCCCCAATGGCACAAAAATATATATAGTTACAAAAATTATAAGGTTTACAACCCTGTTTGAGACAGCTTAGTGTTGGTCAACTGAACCAGACTCGACCTCCTCACCTTTGACATCCCCATTCTCGCCATCCTGGGTAGTGGCTATGATCTCCTCCTCGACCAACCAAGCCTTCCATTTGGAGATGAACTCCTCTTCTTTATCTTAAAGGAATGAAGTGTCAATGTGGGGGTTCAGAGACCATATCATGTACATAAATTGATTTGTAGCCCAATCCTTCTTGGTCTTGAACTCCTCGGTGAGGCGCTTCTTCTCGTCTTTAAGTATTCCGAAGGAAGAATCCTTCTCCTCCTTCAAGCGTTTAGCCTCGACCTTGGCAACACTTGTCTCTACCTTTAGGCAATCGATCTCGGCCCTGACAGCGTCGAAATCCACTGTCTTGGTGTCCAGTTCCACCATTAGGCTATTGGCAGTAGCCTCAGCGGAATGAAATTTAGCTTGAAGTAGCTTAAGGGCTTCCTCGGCCTTGGCTCGGGCCTCCTCAGCTTTGACCTGGGCTCCCTTGGCCTCCTTTAGACCATCTTCAACTTGGATGCAAGCCTGGTTTGTTTCATAAACCAGGGTTTCCACCAAGAAAGGTCTGGAACAAAAAATGTTTATAAGGGTTAGAAAATAAACAAATGACCAGAGAAAGTAGAAGTCGCAAAAAACAAGCTTACTGAGACCTCAAGTTCTATTATTCGGTCGATGAGGCATGTGGGATTGTCCCTCCTCAAAAACTGCCACGCATTGGCGTTGAGATTGTTGTAGGCTTGGCCTGTTTGGGACAGCAGGTCCGAGCAAAGGTCGTCTCCCAGAGATCCTACGACGTTCTCCAGAGGATACTCCCACGCTTGGGAGACAGAGGCATGACTTGTTTGACCTTATCTCCACCAGGTTGGGGAAGGGGCATGGTCATCAGAGGTTTGGTGATGGTGACTGTTGAGGTCACGAGGGTTGTGTCAGGAACCACATCTATGGATTCCGGAGCTTGGGCTTTGGGCTCGGAAGAGGTGGGCTTCGAGCGAGAGGAGCCATCAATGATCTTGGATGGCTTCGAAGCAGCCCCTTTCTTCGAGGTTATGCGACCACGTTTGGTTCCACGAGGCTTGGGGGCAGTCCCAAGAGGCTATCCAAATCTGACTCCATGTCACCTGAAAAACACGAGGTGTATTTGTCAAGACGAGAAAGAAAAAAGTCATACACATTTTTATAAGTAAAAAAAAATGTTTACATGTGTCAAGAACCTAATAGGAAGACTCACTAGAGCTCGAACTTGGAGACCAAGAAATTTCCTTGTCTTCTGACGAGGCTATGGGAGTTCCCTCCCTAAAGGTGGGGAACATCCTTGAGAGGTCCCCATAGTCATTTGTGTTGTATTGCACTGCTACCCCATCCCAAACCTCGTTTAAACTATACATGGTTTGGTATTTACCTAGCCAGCTATCGAACCTACAGACTCTAAGGTCTACCCTCGACCATGCCAATAAGTTATCCCTCGGATCCTCGAAGAGGATCATGATGTCAAGCTTGTGCTTAAGTAATGACAGAGACCACATGGATGAGTCGAGCCTGACTTTACCTTCTGGTGAGCTCACTGAGGCCTCATCCTATGCCTCATTTCCCAAGCCTGAGGGTTCAAAGGAGCGAGGTCTATGGGCTCGAGAGTTTTGACCCACGGGTTTGCCTTTCACGGGGAGCTTGGAGGTAGGCATGGACACATCCTCCCATCTCGCATATTTTCAGTTGCCGGAGTCGTCAGTGGTCTCACCTTATTCTAGAAGGTTACAAAGTCAAAGCTTGTCCTCATGATGAAGATAAGAGAGCCATCGTCGACCATAGGGGAGCTTGAGGATAGCTTCCCTGTGTTCCCTAGTGGTATTCGTAGGCTGTGGACGAGGGTGGGTGGCTATATAAAAGGTTTGAGAAATTTAGATGGGGCTCGCATATTAAGGGAAAATTTAATTAGAAAACACAAGTAAGGAACTTACGAATTCTCTGAAACTAGTAGAATCAGGAAGGAGTAAGAGAGTAGCTCAGAAATTTTTTGGGTCGAAGTAATGGAACTCTGGTAGTGTTCGGCCTTGAAGAAAGAACATTCTAAGACCAGGATAGAAAGGGTATTTGGGGCTTTAGGTGTTTGGTTAGAAGGACCCTCCATAGGATTGAATACGAGCTCACTAGGTGGAAAGGCTATGGTAACTTTGAGATTGGGGTCTAATGGAATAGGTTGGATCTCGGGGTCTAGGTTAGGATACGTTTCCACTCGGAGTCTCTTCCTTTTTGTCTCTTCAACCTCATTGATCTAACGTCAAAAGTGGTCACGTATATCCTTTTGCTCGCACCATTCTTTGTGGTCGCGAGTCAATCACTGGTTTCGGGTGAAAGGAGATTCAGGACTGGGAGTTGACGGGTGGTCAGGGATAACAAACCTGGGCCCCAATCGATTCTCACACTACTACGATATCTAGCAAGGAAGAAAAAGGTGAGGGCTCATTATATATATATAAGAGAGGGTTAAAATCTTGATAGGTTGATCTTGAAAGCTCGAAATAACGACATAACCTTAATTGAGTCTGAAGGCTAGAAAAGGAGAGATTGGCTCGGATGTCTATCCCGAACTATTGTAAAGTTCGGGTATCGAGCGTACACCCACGCGAGAGTGGGACAATATTTACCAATTTTAAAAGAATCTCAATCTTCCAGAGGAAAAGTTGGCAGTTACCTAAAAATGAGACATTTTCAGGATTCGTGCATTAAAACCCTAATAAAAAAATCCTATTTCTTAAGCTACACGAAACCGATGACCAAAATACCCCATTACATGAAAATCTCCATTTTTACATGTTTCTACCGGAGATTTTTTGGTCTAGACTGTGATCCTAATCATACAAAATCTACTCAAACCAAGAACTACCTATTGCAAAAAAAATTCAAGACACTACTACAAAAAAGACTTTTTAGGACTCACGGGGCGCGAGTCCTCTATTTGAGAGCCTTAAAAATCTAGGATTTTTTAGGACTCACTAAAAGAATGTTGCGAGTCCTAAAAACAATGCGAGTCCTAAAATAATGTTTGTTAGGAATCGCATTGCGAGTCCTGAAAAGTTTTATTTTTTATTTTTAAAAAATTAATTGGTGGGTTTTGAATCCGACGGCGGGGCTCCGGCGACGGTGGCGGCGCCATAATTAAAAGGTGGTGGTTCGGAAAACAAACTATTGGGTTTTAAAGCCCAAGAAGCAAAGAGTATGGTGGTGGTGGTGGTTCATCTCATGGTGGCTCGAGGTGGCCAGAATATGCTCGGAAAGTTTGGGAGAAACCCATGAATGACCGAACATCAAGTTCCCCATTGAGGGCCTTAGTCCGTGCGTGAGGTCGCCATCTTCGAGGGTCCATGGTTTCTGGGGACGGCGTTTCCATTGGTCCGGTGCATGGCAGTGGCCGGAGATGGGACGACCGCGTTCGGCGTTGGCACTTCGGGAGAGAGAGAAGGAACTTTGGGAGAGAGAGAGACGGAACTGAGGAGAGAGAGTGAAAATGGGCTGTGTGATTTTTTTGTTTTTTTTTAATATATAATAATAAAACTTTTGTTAAAAAAAATTCGAGGGAATTCGAAATTTTTTAAAATTCATAATTTTATGATACACATAAGTTTTTAGGACTCGCAATGCGAGTCTCAAAAAGTCCAGGAGGTGTTTGTTTAAAAAAAAACTTAAACTTTTAGGACACACATATTTTTTAGGACTCGCTTCGCGAGTCCTAAAACAAATTCTTTAAGGACTCGTAACGCGAGTCCTAAAAGGTCCCGGAGACTTTTTTAGGACTCGCATTTATGTGAGTGTCCTTAAAAGGTGTTTTTGTAGTAGTGAGAGTCTGGTATGAACCAGAGAATTTCTCTTATGTACAGAGAAGAAACATATGAAAAGTGATGAGAGGTAAAGATCAGGGAACTTACACAATGTTGATTGTGGGAACGAAGAGATTGTCAACTGAAGAAGGGGAAGCAGAAATGATCCCATGGAGTCGAAGGTGGTAAGGTTGTTTTGTTTCTTCAGTTTGGAGAACATGCAAAGAAAGGAAGCTCGTGTTCATGTTTTCTTAATAAAAAGATAAAAGGTAAAAGTGAAAAATGGAGAAGAAGAGAGTACGTATTTATATGTCAAAAAGGAATGGCAAGGGTCGAGTGAATCTGGGCCCTTTGTTAGAGTTAGAAGATGATCTAATAGGCCGGGTTCAATTCTAAAAATTGGCGGCAAAAAGAGTCATATGAAAGGACGTATGCATAAAAAGAGAGTACTTGAGTACTCTTGGTGTGCAATCCCCAAGTGATGCGTGTTCATGCACGAGTGTGGTGGGTGACACGATTCTCAAAAGTGGAGTTCAAAAGTTTCCTTCTCATAGGATTCGAACCAACACTTTTGAGAGGGCAAAATGTTACAGCTAAATTTTGAGGATGAATAAATGAGTCTCAAAATGTAGGCTCGAAAAGCGTAAGCTAAAAAATAACAAGCAGTGGCTGAACACTTGTATAAATATACATGATTCCTAACTTGTTCTTGTTGGCAATCAAGCATAATTTTAAAAGGCCTGCGCTTAAGGTTCAAGCTCGAAAGAAATAATCTTCATCGACGCATATGGGTGTTATTTGAGCCTTATTTGTAAGAAAGATATTGGTCTCCCAAGATTGAGTTCGATGAAACCACTAGCTGAAGAGGTGGCTGACTGGAATAACAAGTTCGAAGTATCGGTTGATCTTGAAAGCGCATTAACCTTACATTCGAGGCTATTAACGCGTTTTGCACACAACAGCTGTCAGGAGATCCCTATTCCTTAGGAATTTGTTGTTTTCTGATATTAAATCCCAATTATCATGGGATATTATGTATTTAATGTATTTATTTACATTTATTTCAGATTTGAATAATTGGTTGTAACTTCCCAGAATCAGGGGAAAATATTCTCCTAACCAGGCTTATAAATAGCCTGGAAATTTTCATTTGTATTCATCCAGATATTGAGAGTGAGAATACTCTGTCAAATTGTTCTCAGAGTGTTAAGATCAATAATATTGACTCGTGGACTAGACAGATTTTAACTGTTGAACCACGTAAAAATTCTACTGTTCTTTTCTTCTTTTCTGAAATATTGTTTATTGCTCTTCAAATTTAAGTTGACGAAAAATGGTGTCAACATTATTATTATAAACATAGGGCATCAAGTGTGAATTTTGATAAAACACAAGGTACCAAATGAGTATTTACCTATATATATATATAGATGTAAACATATATCGATACATATATGCATTAATATATATAATCCAAATATAAAGCCAAACCACTTATTAAAAGTTATTAGTATTACCACATATTGTTATGAATATTAATAAATGGTTTACAAGTTATAATCACAATGTGAAAAATCTTTTACAATAGAAATTCCTACAAACACTTAGAATGTATTTTAATTTAGTTATAATATGACACACAATACACATAACAACAGTTGGTAACTATATATCTTATATATATGCACCCATCAAACATAACTCACACATCAAAGAAAGATTTGAGGGGAAGGAGAAAGTGAGAAATTCTTAAAAGGATGAAGAGCTCACCAAGAAAATAATAAGGGTTGCAGTGGCGAAGGAACAATGGTGTTGTGGCGTAGGTGCAGTGGAGGGGACACAATATCAGTGGCAACGGAGGAGGCATGGTGGTGCGGTGGAGCTGATCATGGGAAGAATAGATAGAATGGAGAGAGAGCTATCACGAGCCAGGTGTATTACAGTGAGGGAAAATTAGGAAGTTCCATCATAAAAATGGGTATATTTAATTAAATATACTTTGTAGCTCTTTTTGGTCAATTAGTATTTTTGTCAAGTGATCCCAATTTTTTTAGAGAACTCCCTCTACATTTAGATTTTTATCTCTCTATTATAGAAAATGATTATAAAGAATGGTTGAAGTGTTATTTTTATGTTCCCACTCCTTATTACCCTTTGGAGATGCTCTATGGTTATACTCCAAAGGCTACTTTTTGTTGTGTTTCTATAAAATGATACTCATGACAATTTTTAACTGTCGGGGTTGGAGTCAACGAGGACAATTTTTAACTGTCAACATTGGTCTCAAATTAACCGTCGATGTTGGGATCACTGGCGACAGTCAAAAGCAATGGTGAAAATTATTAACTATCGACGTTGGTTTCTATGTCTACAGTTTTTAACTGTCGGCGTAGAGTCACGCCGAGAAATTACGACAGTCAACATAGTTGACTGTCGTGGTTGGGTGTCGGAAAAGTCCAGTTTTGTAGTAGTGTCAGCCAAGTATATACCATGCAATTGTAAATATTTGTTTACGTGAAGAATAATGATATATATAGGGTACTTCTAGGGTGCACTCCCTAAAATTGGGCATACTGGTGCACCCCTTCATGATTATTTGGTTTGACAAATGTGTTGCTTGCTTGTTTTATTACATGATTATTGAAATAATACAAACATTTATAAAATCCCGAACATATGGATAGTTACGATTATAGTGACTAGGTCACAGTGGATTATAGTTGTAATTATATGTTCAAAAGAACGAGTCCTAAGATTAGATCAGTGCATTGGATTTTCACTGATTAGGCAATCTACGATATGATCTACTTAGACATTCAGGGTGTGATGTCTTGTCCAAGGCTTCGACCAAGTAGATAAGATCAGATATATTTAATTACGTCGGACTAGGATCGATATTGATTATTGATTGATAAATAAGTATCGTTGTTATCAAATCTAATCAATGTCACAACGTTGACCATATATTAAGTCGATCTTAATTCTGAGTGATTATATTCTTCTAATTATATTATTTAAATCTTTTGACTTGTTCGTTACCAGCTTACCCTACGGTCTAGCCCATACTTACATCTTGGAGATTTATTAGTGTAATTGAGTGGGAGTATTATTCATAGATACGAAATCTATAACTTCTGTATGAGAAGTGAAAAGATGATTTCCTTAATTGCTTTGTTCAAAAGGTTAAATGATTGAGATCTCATTTCTGTGATTAAGTTCACGGAAATATCATTTATAAGAAACTTAGTGGGAGTTAAGGATACAATACGGATGAGGGGTAAAACGGTAATTTGCACCCAGCTCGTTAGTAAGTCATCGATAGAGGATTGACTGATTGTAATGGTCATAACAATGGATAACGTATTTATGGTTTTGAAAATACGTTCTATGAATTCAAGAGTTCAATTCCGAGTCTATAGTGGAGTCACAAGTAATGAAAAAGGTAGTGAAATTATTCGTAAATAAATTCACGGTAACTTGTTGGAGCTTGATTTCATGGATCCATGGTCCCCGCATCACCTTTGAGTATATCATCTAGAATGTCTCAATTAATTGATTTAATTATCAATTAGCACTTTTAAAGTTGACTAGGTCGATTTTGGAAAATTTACAGAGATATGAGATTTAGATAATAAAAGAGAATCTTTGGGTAAATTTATTAATATTGATAAATTTGTATCAATATAAATAAATAATATTAAATCAAGTTTCAAATTATAATTAGTTAATTTGAATAAGGATTTAATTAATTAATTAAAATTAATAAAAATAAAAGGTTTTGAATTTAGGCCCCGTTGGGATTTAAATTCAAAACAAAGAGATTGGGCACAAGTCCATTTATGGCAGCCCAATGCTTTTATTTTTATTTATTATTTTTAATTAATTTAAATTTAAATAAATCTCATTAAGTTGCCTATATAAGGAATATGATATCTAGGGTTTTCATAAGGAAGTGAGTTTCAGTTGATTGGTAAGTGAAAACGTAGACACTCTAATCCTTTCTTAGCCACAATCTCTTCTTCTTTTCTAGATCTCTATCTCATGTGTTGAGAACCAGCCCACACTAGTTCTAGGTTGATCAAAGGCTTGGTGATGAAGACTGTGTTGCTGATCTTGTTCAATCTCTTAATAATACTCTGCTTCAGAAAGGAATCAAGGGTTAGAGAGATTGAAGGATGGAGTTGTTCCAGTTCCGCTGCGTAATGTAAGTTTTTACTTTACTCTGTATTTGTATAAATTTCATAGGAGCATGTTCTAGGAATTTGCATGTTTGTTTGATAATATGTAAATTGCATGAAAATAAATAAAGATCCTGCAATGAGTTTTTCCTACAATTGGCCTCATAGCCATAGGTTGCTAGTTTATTTTCATGAATGAACATGAATGAAATTGATTGATATGTTAGGTGTTAATTGGATGGTACATGTTATTGGTGTATGTGTTATGATTTCTTATGTAAATTTAGCAATAATTTGGTTGTTTTTGGTTTGTTTTGGATTTAGAAACTGCACAGATTTTTTTTTTAAAAATTTTGGTTTGCAATGTGTATGCTGGGCACTCATGGAGCCACTGCTGGGACCCGGGCGTACGGACGTCCGTACGACGTCAGTGCCGGAACCCGCGCGCGGGGCATTTTTTTGCAAATTTTTTTTTTTTTTTTTTAAATTGGATATTTTGTGCAGTTAGGTTTAAAATATTTAAAATTGATTATCTGATAATTTTATAGATATTTTTTCTTTTTAAAATATTTTGAATTTTTTATCTGATAATCATGACATTTTAAGATATTTTTTTTATTTTGTTATAATAAAATATTAAAATTAGTTATCTGATTATTCAATATATTTTTATTGTTTAAAATATTTATAATAAAATTTGTTAAAATATTTAAAAATAAAATATCTTATCATTCTTAACAACTTAACAACCTTGGTTAAATTAATTATTTGAAATTGAATTTTGTTTGATAAATTCTATTTTAATTAATTTAATATTTTGTAACTTGTTTAATTAATTTTATTGAATTTTGTCTGATGAATTCTATGTTACTTAATTATGGTATTTTACAAAATAGTGTATTGTTGCGGTATATTTGCATAATTTCATAATACATGCTTATAGAGTAACATGTTAGGCTCATCCAATTATTAACATATCAAACATCATTATTAAGTTATTTTTTGCATATTGGCTTTAAATATAAGCATAATGATGGCCCAATTTTTGCGTTTAAAAAATGTGGGAAAACTCAAATAAAACTTTCATAAAATGTTAGGTTTTATTTGGGCCCAATTGAACATGTAAAGTTTAAATTCCTCTCTTGTGGGTGGTTCCACTTGTGAAGACCCATTTGCTTTGCACTACTAGATTGGGCCTATTCAATTGAATAACAATTAATAAAACAAAGGTTCAAATTCCTGTCTTTTTGGGCTTTGTGTGGAAGTTAGGGAGCCTTAGTAGTGGGTCCGACATACTGAACCAAGCTCTCCTCCATGCAAGCTCGAATTGTTAAGGCCCATTTACCTAAGTTGGACTTAATTGTATTAGGTTATTCTTTTTAGTTGGACTTAATAATTGATTGGAAACATATTAATTCTAATTTTTGGATTAATTTTCAATGGTAATTTTAGAATTAATGGAAAAATTATAAACTATGGTTTGTTGATTATTTTTATAATTTGGCGAACCTTAGTTGGTTTATTGATTATTTTGATAATTTGGAAAACCTAAGTTGATATTTTTTCAAAAAGAATAAAATACTAAAATATTTAATAATGAGCTTTAAAAAATTTCAATTCGATCTCCACTGTTGATTTAACAAGGTTAGAGTTCAGTGGGGCCTCATGGCGCTTTGATTTCGTCTCCCTACAGAAGGTGTTCACTGGACTTCTTAACATGGTTAAATTTCTTAGGATAGATGGTTATAGATGGACCTTCTATAGACTCATCCCTACGGTGACTATAGGAATTAAGTCTATAATAATCGAAACCGTGGGTCAAACTCATAAAGTAAGAAATATTTGTGACTCTCGCCTACCGGGACACATGAGTTTTCGTTACTTTGATCGGATGGAATAGGTAGTTAATAAAAGTCTATGACGTTTTATTAATTAAGATGTTTCTCTATTTAACTACGTGAATATTTGTGACTCTCGCCTACCGGGACACATGGGTTCATGGCTAGCTAAAGTACTTAAGAAATAGAAGATAAGTGTTTTAGTATTTTGTTTATCTCAAAACATTTTGTATGTTATGCTATTTCTAAAATATTTAATGAATAAATGTTTGTCAAGAAATGCGTTGATTTCTACTTAGTTGATAATAGAAGCTCTAGGCTTCCCACCTCATACTCTCTCTGATCTCTAAAATGTTACTCTATGGTGAGAACCTCACGAAATGTTTGTCCAACATCAACATGGTGTTGATTTTAGACAACATCGAGTTCGTGATAATCAAAGATATTCCTATTTTTCCCATGCAACGATCACCAAATCCTTCAAAGAGGATTGTTGATGGTAGTTCGAGCAAATGAAAGAATACTAATACTAATAAACAAGCTCAAGAAGAAGCTGCTTTGAGCTTCTTCTTCGAAGGGCAAAGAGGAAGAAATTCATACAAAAAGAACAAGAAGTCAACTGGCAAGGCACCAAATGCTGCAAAGCATCTTGGAGCAAGGCCTGATTATAAGTACACAAAAAGGGGAGTGTTTCCAACTGGAAGGAGACTGGGAATTGGAACAAGATTGCCCGAAACTCAAGGCATATGGAACCCAAAATAATTAAATTTGTCTTGGATGCATGTGATTTTAGAGGATGATACTTCGATTTTGGATCGCTGAATCACAATCTACTAAACATGCATGTACCTTTTTACACTTTTAACATTGGGAAAGTCATGAAGGATAAAAAGCCACAGCTTGGTATCCATCAAGGGTTTTTCATATCAAATAAGGCAAAAGAATAAGCTTGAATGAATTTTGGAAATAAATATATTGTTTTAAGACAATGTTTATTTTATTCCGATTTTCAATGGAAATTTTAATTTAAGTTTTTCTTATTACATCAACAACAATTTGTAGTTACTTTTACAAGTAATAAAATCCTATTTCTTTAATGGATGTGAATTGTGGGGTGGATGTGTGAAAAATAGGCTATACCTATTGCAACTAAACGAATCGTATGTTATAAATAATGAGTTGTTTAAGACAGCTAATTCTGGGACCGTTAAACGAAAAAAGGTCAATAACGTTAGAAATGACGTACCTTTGGCATTTTCTCTTTGGTCATATTTGTTATGATAGGATTCAAAGACTAACAAATGCTGGGCCTTTGAGGGAACTCACCTAGGGTGACCTACCTGTTTGTGAATCTAGTCTCGAGGGCAGAATGACAAAGCGTCCATTCTCTGTGATAGGAGAAAGGGCCAAATAACCACTAGGGCTAGTATGTTCAAATGTCTGGGGACATATGAATGTTCAAGCGAGGGGTGGTTATGAGTATTTCGTCACCTTCATCGATGATTGCTCTAGAGACTCATGTAAGTACCCAAAGCATAGGAATTCTGCGAATTTGTTAAGAAGTTCAAAGAATTCATTGCTATGGATTTAAAACCAAATTAGGTAAAACGCTAATGATCTTGCGATCTGATAGGGGTGGAGGATATTTGGATAATTAGAACCAAGATCATTTAATTGAACTTGAAGATTTGTTTAAAACAACTGCCCCAAGGACTCCGCAACAGAACAGTGTTGCTGAGCGGTGTGAATCGCACGTTTATGAAAATGTGTGTTCTATGATAAGCTATTAAACTCTACCATCTTCGTACCCAGATCTTTTCTGGAGACATACTACCTAGACCGCATGTGATATTTTTTTTAAATGTTGTGCCGTCTCAAAAGTTGTCTCCAAGACACCACTAGAATTATGAAATGGTCGTGAACTTGGTTTACGTCATTATCGAATTTGGTGGTGTCATGTTTTTTTCATGAGGAAAAAGGTAGAAAGCTAGAACAATGAGCTGAGGGTTTGCTTGTTTGATGGCTATTCTAAAGGTACTCAGGGTGGTCTGTTTCATAGTCCAATAGACAAGAAAGTATTTGGCTCTACAAATGCTACTTTTCTAGATAACGACTACATAATGAATTTCAAGTCTCGTAGCAAAATAATATTAGATGGAAAAATGATAAACTATTGTTCCATCCTTACCGACGCAAGTCAATGAAAACAAGGTACATTTAGAAACCAATAATCCAAGTTAGAAAGTTACGATGCCTCGTCATAGTGGGAGGATTTCTCGGAACCTGGTACCTATGATATGGATAGTGAAACCTACAAGTTGGTTGGGGACACAAGTAACAATGATTCATTGGCCTTTAAATAGGAAATGGGTAGGTCTGAAAGGGATTTTTGACTCAAAGCGAAGTACCAGGTAATACAAAGGTCAAGAAGAGAGGAGCTGATAGAAAGGTCGAGACATTAAAGGCTCGACTCGTGGCAGAGAGAGAAATTTGACTTAGAGAAAACTTTTTCTCTAGTAGCCTTGTTAAAATTCGTTAAGCATACTCTTATCCATAGCCACAACTCTTGATTAAGAGATAAGGCAAATAGACATCAAAGAAGCATTTTTAATGGCTATCTTGATGAGACAATTAACATGTATCAATCAGAAGGATTTAAAGTAGTTGGACAAGAAATTCGGCAAGCTGAGTAAGTCAATCTATGGACTGAAACAAGCTTCGCGCTCCTGGAACTTAAGGTTAAATGGAAACATTAAGACCTGGGTTTTTGAACAAAATGTAGTTGACCCTTGTGTTTAGCAACTTAGGGAAAAAGTGTTATTGAATCCTTTACATAGATGATATCTTATTCATTGGAAACAATGTCAAGAAATTATCAAACATAAAGAACTGGCTAGAAACGAAATTCCATATTTCGTTGTAGCAAGTCGTGTTCTTGGTATCCAAAACATCAGGGAAATAAATAACTGAACTTTAGCTCTAACTCAAGCGACCTACTTTAGTGAGGTGCTTGGTCATTACTCTGTAACAAATTAGGAGAAAGGATGTTTAGTGTCTTGACATGGAATTTATTTTTCTAAGCAGCAGTCTCCATAGACTCCTCAAGAGAAAGAAAAGATGTAACGAATTCCTTATGCATTTGAAATTAGAAGTCTAATGCATGCTATGTTGTGTGTTATGATCGAAGATCTTCTATGCAGTGGGAGTGGTGAGCAAGTGTCAGTAAAACCTTTAAAATAAACAATAGATGGAAGTTAGTATCTTTGATGGACTAGAGACTATATGTTAGTCTTTCCAGGTGGATCTTTGTACCTGTTAGGCTACACATATTCAGATTTTAGACTGATGTTGATGACAAGAAGTCTACTTCTGAAAAATGTGTTTACTCTTGGGGGTGGAGCTACGATTTGGAGAAGCGTTAAGCTATCTGCCATTTTAGAATCCATTTTGGAGGCTGAGTACATAGCTGTGTCAATGGCAGCTAAGGAAATAGTCTGGCTAAGGAAGTTCTATACGGATCTCGGTATTATTCCAGAAATGGATAAACCACTCTTTTTGTCTAGTGACATTAATGAGGAAATAGCGAATTTGAAAGAACCTTGAAGTTACAAAAGAGCAAAGCATATAGAGAGAAAGTACCACATTATCGAGGATGTGTGGCGAAGGTGTGAAGTGAAGGTGATGAAGATAGCATTGTAAGGCAATCTTTCATATCCCTTTACAAAGATATAAGCAGAAAACATAATTGTGAAGCCTGTAGAGTGCATGGTTTTGAGAAACATATCCCATTTGTTTTAAAAGGGAAAGTGGGAGTTTGTTGGGTTTTGTGCCCTTATAAAACCATGTCGGACATGTAGCATGATTTCATATTATCAATAAAAGTAGTAGAAATCATTTAGTTTGACAAATGTGTTACTTGCTTGTTTTATTACATGATTATTGAAATAATACAAACATTTATAAAATCCCGAACATATGGATAGTTACAATTATAATGACTAGGTCACAGTGGATTATAGTTGTAATTATATGTTCAAAAGAACGAGTCCTAAGATTAGATCAGTGCATTGGATTTACACTGATTAGGAAATCTACGATATGATCTATTTACACATTCAGGGTGTGATGTCTTGTCCAAGGCTTCGACCAAGTAGATAAGATCGGATGTATTTAATTATATCGGACAAGGACCGATATTGATTATTGATTGATAAATAAGTATCGTTGTTATCAAATCTAATCAATGTCACAACGTTGACAATATATTAAGCCGATCTTAATTCTGAGTGATAATATTCTTCTAATTATATTATTTAAATCTTTTGACTTGTTCGTTACCAGCTTACCCTACGGTCTAGCCCATACTTACATCTTCGAGATTTATTAGTGTAATTGAGTGGGAGTATTATTCATAGATACGAAATCTATAACTTCTGTATGAGAAGTGAAAAGATGATTTCCTTAATTGCTTTGTTCAAAAGTTTAAATGATTGAGATCTCATTTCTATGATTAAGTTCACGGAAATATCATTTATAAGAAACTTAGTGGGAGTTAAGGATAAAATATTGATGAGGGGTAAAACAGTAATTTGAACCCAGCTCGTGAGTAAGTCATCGATAGAGGATTGACTGATTGTAATGGTTATAACAATGGATAACATATTTATGGTTTTGAAAATGTGTTCTATGAATTCAAGAGTTCAATTCTGAGTCTATAGTGGAGTCACAAGGAATTAATAAGGTAGTGAAATTATTCATAAATAAATTCACGGTAACTTGTTGGAGCTTGATTTCATGGATCCATGGTCCCCGCATCACTTTTGAGTAAATCATCTAGAATGTCTCAATTAATTGATTTAATTATCAATTAGGACTTTTAAAGTTGACTAGGTCAATTTTGGAAAATTTACATAGATATGAGATTTAGATAATAAAAGAGAATCTTTGGGTAAATTTATTAATATTGATAAATTGGTATCAATATAAATAAATAATATTAAATCAAGTTTCAAATTATAATTAGTTAATTTGGATAAGGATTTAATTAATTAATTAAAACAATAAAAATAAAAGGTTTTGAATTTAGGCCCAGTTGGGATTTAAATTCAAAACAAAGAGATTGGGCACAAGTCCATTTATGGCAGCTCAATGCTTTAATTTTTGTTTATTATTTTTAATTAATTTAAATTTAAATAAATCCTATTAAGTTGCCTATTTAAGGAATATGATATCTAGGGTTTTCATAAGGAAGTGAGTTTCAGTTGATTGGTAAGTGAAAACGTAGACACTCTAATCCTTTCTTAGCCACAATCTCTTCTTCTTTTCTAGATCTCTATCTCATGTGTTGAGAACCAGCCCACATTAGTTCTAGGTTGATCAAAGGCTTGGTGAGGAAGACTGTGTTGCTGATCTTGTTCAATCTCTTGATAATACTCTACTACAGAAAGGAATCAAGGGTTAGAGAGATTGAAGGATGGAGTTGTTCCAGTTCTGTTGCGTAATGTAAGCTTTTACTTTACTCTGTATTTGTATCAATTTCATAGGAGCATGTTCTAGGAATTTGCATGTTTGTTTCATAATATGTAAATTGCATGAAAATAAATAAAGATTTTGCAATGAGTTTTTCCTACAAAAAGAACACCACAATATACATGGTTGGCCTATGTGAGTTTTCACTATGATCAATCTAGAATAATTACAAGGCTTCAGTACAAAGAGAAAAGTTCTCAGTTTTAGCTTTCTTTGAACAAGCTTCTCACAAGAACTCCAACCTCTATAACTCACTGAACTCTCTCTTTCTCTCTTATTTTTCTCTTAGTGCTCTCTAAATCTGTGTACATAAATAATGATGCAAGGTTCACTTATATATGTGCACCAAAATATGGATATTTTGATTAACAAACAATCACTTTTTCACAGAATAGTTGCAGCTGTGAAATTTGAATTTTTTTTGCATGAACTCAACAAATGTAACCAGTCCAGGACAGAGAAAAAAGAGCTAAACTGAGTGCAATAGGATGAGACAAAAGCACACTAAAACAAAAATTAATAAGAAAAAACACTTGCCCAAAAAAGAGCAACTCAAACCATATTTTAAACAACTCAAATATTAAGAAACAAAAATTGGGAATAAGAAACTATTATTCAGGCACCAAATTACTTCAAAAACATAAAGCATGCATAAAGTACAACATAGTATTACTGTCTCATGAGCAGTCTCCTGAAAGAAACCATCAAAATAACTTATGGGGGCTAAGGATATAGAAAAACTGTTGACAACATAGTATTTCTATCTCTAATTCTCTACTCATACAGTAATAAGAAAGGAAAAAGAAAACCTTTTGGATAGCTAAATTTTTTCATCACTGATGTTACATAAGATTATATTTAAAATAATTGATATTTTTTCTAATGGGGAAAAAAGAAATGAGGCATTTCTAACGTGAGGAATATATTTGATGACTGTCATAAAGACTTGGATTGAGCTGAAAACGGAAAGAATCTGTTCCAAATCAGAAAGTGAATCAATAATATATTTCATAGCAAATGGAATTTAGAAACCTAAAGCTAATTATGAAAAAGTGATTAAGCCAATAAATCGAAGCAAACAAATGCTTTTATCATCTAGCTTTCCAATGTTTTTTAATCAAACTGAATTGTTTGAAACTCAAAATTCATAACAAAAGAAAAGGAAAGGTAACTAGAGTAGTCTTAGAGACAGTCTAACCTCCACACTGTATAAATACAAAGCCATCATCACCAACAAAAGGTAAAATTCAAAATAGCAATGCATAACAACATAATTACCACACCAAAACAATAAGGCTCCTCAATCAAGAAGAAGAATCTTACTTCATAGATTGCAATTTGTACTATGGATCAAAATTGAAAATAGCAGCTAAAAAATTGAAAACAGCAGCTAAAAAATTCATCTAGAGTGCAAATATTTAATCAAATGTACTGTGTACTTTTCACACTTGTGTTTATTTAGACATCACACGAACAAAGACAACCAGAAATTTATAGAACATACCAGCACCATGAAAATAATGGGTTCAGCGAGGTTTTCCTCCTTTTCAAGTTTTTCAAGTTTCAAGACACGAATGTACAATTCCTCTTGTATCAACTAAACTCCTTAAATCTTTCTAATGCAATGAAATTCCAGCCAACAAACTAAACTACCAATTCCCAAGATCAAGTTACTAACAATTGATTAAGACATAAAGTGATGCAACAACTACAGTATATTTTATCTTTCTCATTCTTGCTAAAATAAAATTTTATTTTTGACCAAGGGAAACAAGCTCCAAAAATTTAATAATAAGAAAAATAGAAGTAGAAACTCTTCAGTTAGGTAAAATCAAGAAAATTAAAGGAGAAACTATATAATGAGAAGTAAAATCATGCTAATTTCAAGGAGAAACTATACATGACCCTGAAATTTTCATAGTATTAAAACAAAAGTGACCTTCCAATTTGAAATTCAAGTTATAAATGCTAACCCAATTGCTGAAAAACAAAATCATATTTACAAATTAAAAAAATAAGGCTTGCTCTCTAATAAAAAATCAGTTCTATTCATACTAGTCTCAAGAATTACATGCTATAAAGTCTATTGTTTACTTGGTAAATTATTTTATTTTGAAAAATAGACCAATCATAAACTAAGCAAAGTGATAGAAGTCAAAGATAAATTAAAGCATAGTATTTACATCAAGTAATATTTGATAGAAATTGTTCTTTTGTGTTGTTCAGATCAGAAAGCTAATAGCCCAAAAGATAGCATTGTGTTAAACCATCAAAAAACACAAAAGAGAAACAATAAGCTAAGAGACGAACGAAGAGAAAATTCCACTGCCAAACAGAGTATCCGCTATTGCTGAATTCCTAGACCACTAACAATAGAGGTACAAAACTAAAAATTAGCTTATAGGAAAAAAAAAACAAAAATAGAATAGAGCTTCTTCTATTTTTGTAAGCAATTAGTAGATTGAAGCAAACAAGGTTCAAAAATAGATCCCCACTTTTTAATTATCATTCATTCCAATACAAAATAGCAAATTAAACTCATAGACACACTTCAACCATTATCAAATATAACCATTAGAAATAAGTAAGCAATCCAATTCACCAACATGCATTACAGTAGTCATTATGTATAGTAAGTATGCATATGACACCATTAATATGTTTACCAGAAAAGCTCTAGTATGCTTTAAAATATGTTCTACAAGCAAATAATATAATATCAAGATCCTTAAAAGAAAATAGAAGGCAACACAGATACAAATGAAGTGAACCAGCAACAAATTTTCAGTAGTCCATATAATATATTCTAGAATTTCATTCTCTGCATTTCATGAAATCACCACAAGCATTTAAATTAAAATGTATAAAATCTCAATGGGTAGGACATTAAAAAATCTTTAGGTAAAAGAAAACTCGATAAATAATTAACACAGAAAAAAGACCTTACCTTCAGCACATAGTGAGCAATTTCCTTCTCTGTCTTATAGTCACATTTAGACATATAACTTGCAGTCAAAGCCTACAAGTAAACAACTCATAAATCAACAGAGACAAATCATGTGCAGGCGGTGACTATGCAGAGAGAAATTTCAACAGATTTAAAACTAAAGTATCCCTCTATTATTGTCCAGTATGAGCAAATAATAATAATAATAATAACAATAAGCAGAACTTTGCCAAAACTAGTGGTCCAAAACAAGGGCAACTTTAGTAGGATAAAAACATTATAGCAAGCAGAAGCGAAACATTATATAAAGAGATAATACCTGTGCAGATGCACCCAGGGCATCAACCAGAAGCGAAACATTCATATCTGATGACAGCCATTGCAACTGGGCCTTGACGAGCAGCCATTGATGTCCCCAAAGTCATGGTTGTTAGAACAACAAGAGTTCTTCCAAGAAGAAAACCACCTATAACATCCCAAAATATATGAAAGAATCAAATAAAAATATAACACCTTAGTTATACACAGGCAAAGAAAAAGGTCAACATGTCTAAAACAGAGAAACAGGTAATATTTTTGCTAAAGAAAAGTAAACTAAAAAATAGAACATACTATATATCAACTGACTGGTTATGCTTCAGTCAAATTGTAGGACAAGAAAGCATCTTCATACGAAAGAGGGAAGTTCAATAACATAAGGATTATTTTTATTTTTTAATATTTTAAGAAAAAAATGAAAAACAAAACCAAATTTACCAGATTTTATGTATCCTCTAAATTGTAATGATCCCATCTTTGGAGGCAGTAGTATTGCTCTCTTATTTAGAAACCATAGCATTAAGAAGGTGACAACATATCTGAAATATAAACATTCGAGCAAGATCTTATGTCAAGGGATTATCACAGCAAAAACTAAAGAAAATTTGCAATGCTAGTCGAAGAACACGTACTGAGACACAACTGTGGAAATTGTTGCACCAGTTGCACCCATTTGGAAAGAATACATAAGTATGGGAAACAAAATCACATCTAAAAGATTCCCAATACTTGCATACACAGCACCACATGAATTGACATGAAGAGTGGTTTGACTTTGAAGAAATGGAAAAGAACACAAGGACAAGAAATTGAAGACATAATATATGATTTTCAATAGTTCTATCAAATTGAATGGTTTATGAAATCTAAAATACAAATTACACTAAGTAAAATGAAGCAGCTACTTGATGAAATTTCTGTAATGATTTGCAGAAATTACAAGCAAGCAATTCAAATATACCTGAACAAAAATTAGCTTAGAGAGGTGGGACTTTCCTTCAGCTACTCTTTGATACCCTAAAATTCAAATTCAAATAAAAAAAAACTTACATTAGAACCAAAGTCGGGATTAATGAGGTAGAACAAAAGAGATTAAATCAGACAGTAAAGTGAAATGAAAATTGAATTGAATCGAAATAGGAGATGAAACTCACTAGATTAAACGACCATGCGGTAGGAGAAATCAAAACCGTTCGTTCCAGTAGGCCTTCCATATGTGAGATCTCTGCTGCATCTTTTCTTCTTCTTTTTCTTGGCTATGAACAGAGGGCTTTAGCTTCAAAAACTTGCAAAATTTTGGACAGATCCCTAAATTATTATTATTATTATTATTAAGAAATTTTAAATTACTTCACTATGATCATATAACACAGTTCAAGGAAACGAGGGATATCGATGAATCACAAACAAAATGTCGTAAGGAAAATGAAAAGAACCTTTCATCTTCTCCTCAACGGCGTAAGCTTGGTGGTGGCCCGCGAATGGAAGTCGCACTGGGTCGAAGGCATGCAGAGGTGGGCTTGCACCTGGGGTCACTTGGTTCGGGGGTTGGGTTCACGGGTGCCTGAGATTTGGAGCTTGGCTCGGAGAAAAATGGGTGTGAGGATGGTGGTTAGGTGGTCGGAGCTGAGGATGATGGTGGTTACGGGAGAGCGGCTAGGGCGAAGGGAAGAGAGAAACGAGAAGGAGAAGGGGAAAAAAGGTATCAGATAAAACAAATTTTGATATATTTAATGGGACCGTGTGAAATTTTTTTAGGGTGGTGAAAAATTAGGCGCCAAAAATCAAGTCCCACCTACACCTATATACTTATTTACCTATTATAATACTTTTAAAAAGTATTAAATTTTGTGTTATAGAAATGGGTTTTTGTTGTAGTGCTCCTTCAAGCGTATAGTACCAAACGCAATGTGTTAAGAATCCACCAATGGCTTTGTGGGAAAATATCAAGACTTTAGGAGCGCATCAATGAATTGTAAGGCCTCTATGTTTTGTTCTCTCTAAAAAGCCATTTTTGGTTATCAACTTTTCAAACTCTACTGACTTATACCCTTCTCTTATAATCCATATGAAGGGTCTAAATGAGGCTTCCAAGCCTAACCCAAGTTCCAATACTTGCTAAGGTTGAAGAGAGCTAAGTGTTCCAAGACAGGCTTTCAGCATCTAGCCACTTCAAGCACTGTTCTTCATCAATAGATGACTTGTTATGAGAGTATACCAAAGTAGATTGAAAAAAAAGAGAAATGGAACAATGAGAATTGTGATTGAAATGAAAAAAAGAATAGCTCAACCTCTCAATGTTGAGACACGAGTATTATATAGCATTAGTAAGAGTACAAGCTCAGAGAGCGGTTACAACTGAAATAGTTACATGACCGTTACTATAGTTACGAGAATAACAGAAAATAGTTACACAACTAACTGAATGGACCACTGGACACTATGGTCATTATCATGAGAATGATATCTAATATCCCCCCTCAAGTGACACGGAGAGTCTTTGAGTGTCAACTTGTTAATGAGAGTAGTGAACTGAGATATAGGAAAAGGCTTGGTGAGAATTCTGCAATCTGATGAGTGGAATCAACATATCGAACATCGAGTTGTTTGGCCAGAACACAATCTCATACAAAGTGAAGATGAATCTCTATGTGCTTTGTTCTGGCGTGGAAAACAGGATTCGAAGCAAGTGAACCAGCCCCCATATTATCACACCACAAAAATAGAAAATGAACCATCTGAATAGCTATCTCAGTGATAATTGATTGTAACCAAATTAGCTATGTTGTTGCTAAAGCAAATGACCTATACTAATCAGATTACCTGCAAGAAAGACTCTGTACCTGTTAGCTCTGTTGTAGCTAAAGCAAACTCGGTACTTGACCTTGCAATGACATTTTTCTTTTTCGAAGACCAACTAATCAGATTACCTGCAAGAAAGACACAGTAGCTAGAGATGGATTTTCAAGCAACACCGCACCCAGCCCCAATCTGCATAAGTGTAACCTTGCAAATCCAAGTGGGAAGCTGGAGTGAAACATAGTCCAAGAGTTGTTGTCCCAACAAGATTTCTGAGTACCCGTTTGCAGGCTGCCCAATGTATTCTTGTTGGAGCTTTTAGAAACTGACTTAGACGATTCATAACAAAGGCAATATCAAACCTTGTAATTGTAAGGTACAACAAGGCACCAACCACACTTTGATAGAGCTTAGGATTCTCCAAAGGTGTTCCTGAAAGGAGAGATAATGTTGTCCTGGGACACATGGGTATAGACTGTGGTTTGGCTGCAGCCATATTGGTCTTCTATAAAAGATCTTGTATGTATTTCCTCTTATTCAAGTACAAGCTAGTTGCATTTCTGTACACTTTAAATCCAAGAAAATAATGAACAAATCCAAAAACTTTCAAAGCAAAATGTAAATTCAGGTATGTGATAACTTTGTGAATAAGGGAATGATCTTCACCAATGCTCAAAATGTCATCGACAGAAACTAAAACAAGAATGTGCTCACTGTGTTTTCTGGTGAAGAACAAACTGTTGGGAAAAATTATATAGGTTCTTAATTATTTTCATGTAAATCATATATTAAACACATCAATATAAGACAACCTAGAACATGTTTCTACAATTGAATTTAAATAGAGATAATGATAAGAACACTTACATTATACACAATGGAATGAATAAGTCCTTTATTCAGTTTCTCTAACCCTTGTATCCTTTCCGTGTAGGGTATCACCAAGAAACTGAACCAATCTTCAATTTTCTTCACAGCCTTCCAAAGTAACCTTAGAATCACCTTGACTAGAGTGGGAAATTCTCAACACATGAGATATATACAAAGAGAAGAAGAATAGAAGAGAATATTGAGGCTTAGAAAATGACTTATGCTGTAGAGAGAATCTAAAACCTAGAGCATCAAGAATAAATCTTCTGATTTTCAGTCAGATCGTCTTTCTATATTCTTATTTCAACTCTTACTTAGCATTCCTTTTGTAGGCTCAATTAGGTCATTTATTTTAATTAAAAAATCAATAAAATAATAGATAATATCAGCCTAATGGTTGAAATTCTCATGGGCTTTAGGCCCGTGAAATTTCTCATTTAATTATAAGCCCATTAGACTTAAAATCAAGGCATGTATTATTTTCAATTGATTTAATTAACTAAATAATTATTTAAATCCTTTATAAAATTAATTATTCATAATTTGAACATTGATTTAAACTTATTTATTAATTTAGACACCATGTTTTCTTCATTAATAAATCCGGCCTAAAATATCTTTTTTTCTCTAAATTGCATAACTCTATGAAACTATCAAAAATTGACATTGTCAACTTTGATAATTCTAATTGATAATTAAATCAATTAATTGAGACTATCTAAATGATTTTATCCAAGGTACAGTGGGGACCATGGGCCTATAAAATCAAGCTCCAATAAGTTATCATAAATTTAACAAATAAATTTACTAACTTATTAATTTGTCATGACTCCATTAAAGACTCAAAATTGCACTCTTGAATTCAAAGAACGCTCTATAACCAAAATAGACATGTTATTAATTATCCATTGTTACAACCATAATTGTCACTCAATCCTCAATAGACGGTCTACAATGAGATGGGACTAAAATATTGTTTTACCCCTCATTGTATTTATCCTTAAAACACTTAGTTCCTTGTAAATGATATTTCAGTAAACTAATATTAATTACAGAAATAATGTAATGCCCCACGTCACTATGGCTACTTTGGAGTTCTCAAGTGATGGGATACCAAAAAAAAGATGCATCTTGTTGGCATAGGTAGTACCCATCAATCCATTTAAGTCATCTTTAATTGTGTAGTCTTATACCTACAATGTCTTAGAATCATCACACTTGACATTCCCACGGCGATGTAGGATTGCACAGTTTTTTCCCCCGTCTTTCCCCCTGTAGATCACGGGATTCTGACTGTCACAATCACCCCCTTTCCCTTAGAGATCTGACGTCCTCGTCGGCCACACTTCTGGCTGGGTCAAGGCTCTGATACCATTTGTAACGCCCCACGTCACTATGACTGCTTCTTGGAATGATGACTGGCCCTGCAAACAAACATGAGTCTTTTCAGCGTGCTTTTTCCTCACTCGCACACTTCCTGGGAAAACTTCCGAGGAGGTCACCCATCATGAAACTACTCCAGGTCAAGCACGCTTAACTTTGGAGTTCTCAAGTGATGGGCTACCAAAAAGAAGATTCATCTTGTTGGCATAGGTAGTACCCATCAATCCATTTAAGCCATCTTCATCTGTGTAGTCCCATACCTACACAGTCTTAGAATCATCACACTTGACCTTCCCTAGGCAATGTGGGATTGCACAGTTTTTTACACGGTCTTTCCCCCTGCGCATCACGAGATTCTGACTGTCACAAATGAGATCTCTATCATTTAGCACCATGAACCAAACTAAAAGGAAACCATCATTTTACTTCTTCATTAGAAGCTATAGATGTTCATATCTATGATTAACACTCCCACTCAATTATAATACCGAGTTCCCAAGATGTAAGTATGGGCTAGTCCGTAGGATAAGTTGGAAACGAACAAGTTAAAGAACTCAAATAATACAATCAGTTAGAATACTAACCACTCAAAATTAAGATTGAATTGACATATGGTCAACTACATGATACGAATAGAATTGATAATAATTGTATGTTTACTTATCTTATCTATTGTCAATATCGATCCAATTCGATGTCACAAATACATCCGATCTTATCTACTTTGCTCATTTTATGGGAAGAACATAACACTACAATGTGTAAGTGGATCGTATCATATATTGGCAAGTTAGTGTAAATCGTGTGCACTGACTAATCTTAGGAAAAACTTATTTTGAACATATAATCATATTTATATTCCACTGTGATTACGTCAATATAAATATGATTAGCTATATGCTCAAGATTTAAGAGAAGTTTATTTTAAACAAATAATCATGAAAATAAAACTTGTGAGCAAAGTGATTGACCAAGTGATAAAATGATTTCGATTCTTTTATTGATAATAAAATGAGATTACAAAGAAATTGAGTTTTAATTACGGCATAAAACCCCAACACAAACTCGTGTCATACTTTGAGTTAGTGAAATCGTACCTCAATAGTGAACTTTTGAGTTTATCAATCCAAGCTCGTGGGGCTTGCTTTAAGACATATAGTGCCTTGTTGAGTTTGTATACATGTGTAGAATGATGAGTACTCATGAAGCCTTAAGGTTGGTGCATATAGACTGTTTCTTGTAACTCTGCATTCAAGAAAGCATTGTTAACATCTGTTTGTTGAACACCCCATCCAAAGTTAACAACAAGAGTAAAGATAACTCTTATAGTACATGGCTTGATCACAGGGCTATAAGTCTCAAAGAAATGCAAACCAGCTATTTGTTGAAAGCCTTTGGCAACAAGGCGTGCCTTATACCTGTCCACACTTCCATCTGCATTATGTTTTACCCGAAAAATCCATCTATTGTTCACAATAGTAATGTCAGGTGTTGCAGGAACTAAAGTCCAAGTGCGATTGTTCTCCAAGGTCTCAAATTCTTGTCTATTTTGTCTATCGACACCTTTAATTTCAATTAAAATCATAAAGTTAGGTGGACAATAAATGGATGGGTTTGTAGATCTGGGTTTAGGTGGAGAAGAAGTGATAGATTACCATAAAAACCATCTATACCTATTAAAGAAACACAACGTTAAACATATAATGCCACATGACCTTTTCTAATTCTATCATTGCAATGCCTTTTCATAACTTCTTTTAGATAGAATTTGACTTCAACAATAATAATAATAGTAAAAAAAAAGTAAAAGCCATTAAATGATTCATTATTATTGATCTAGAACATAACGAGTTTCATGGCAACCAATCTGGTGAATTATAGTAACTTAACCATATATCTCAAATATGAATTATGAAAGAAAATAGTCAAGGAGCACCAGTGAAGTCCAACACCACAAAGGATGACAAACTGTTATTGGTGTAATTCAATGTCGAGTTTTATATATTTTAATTAAATAAGTATTATAAGATATCGCTAACCAATCAGTGCCAAATAACAACACTCATTATGAAATATGCATCTTTCTAATATCTTCAATGAACAACTTCATGTTGAGATACGAAGATCCTCCTTCCTCTATTGCCTTCTTTGCCGTATCACCAAGCCTTTCTGCTCTTTCTCTTCCATCTTCTCCTTCTATACCTTCTCCCATTACTTTATATATAGCTTCCTCGATATCTTTCCTAAATACCAACACTCCAAACTTTTCTTCATACCCATATTGAACAACAAACTTAACCCCCACACACTCACCAACATTCAAAACTTGAACAATCCGCTTCTGATTATAGAACTGCTCAGCAAACACGGGCCAAGTTATAATTGGTTTACCACAAGTAATCCCTTCCAAGGTTGAGTTCCAACCACAATGAGTTAAAAAGCCTCCAAGTGAAGGGTGTGACAATATGAGTTCCTGTGGAGCCCAACCATATATCAAGAGTGCCCTGCTTTTAGTTCTTTCCTTAAAACCACTTTCCAAAATCCATTTCTCTATCTCTTCTTGCTGATCATTTGCTTTTAGTACCCAAAAGAATGGTCTGGTTGATGCCTCCAAGTCTAAACCAAGCTCTATCATCTGTGAAATTAAAATGCAGTTGAAGCTTCCTAAACAAGCGTATACCACAGCTTTTAGGCCAAGAATCAAGCCATTTTGTGCACTGCTTTTCATCAATAGCAGTCAAGTTATTCCCTCTTCGAGCCACTTCAAACTCTGTCTTGTTGAAAAGAGAGACTGGATTAATACACCAGGCTTTGCCTACATTTTCCTTACAACCTTCAATGTATTTGGATTCCAATTCCTCAAAGCTATTCACCGAAAACCCATATGCTCCTACGTCAGTTTCTCTTACTTCGTCGTGAAAAATTTGTTCGAATTCTGAATTTGGATACAAATATGCTGGTAGTTGATTTCTAGGGGAAACTCCACTAATTAACCTCACTAACTTTACTAATACTAACTCTAACCCCCTGTTATTGTTTTCCACACAAATAACCTTACACACATAGTAAAAGATCGAAATACCCTTAAAAATATTAGTACTTTCTCCAAGTAAGATCCGGTCAATTCAAAACATGTGTGAACATCAACTTTCTAACATGATTCACACGTCTTTCACACATGACTCATTCATGATTCACACATAGTTCACACGTGCTTCATACATCTCATAGTTCACAAATGGTTCACTCACACATGATTCATACATATTTTTCCCACATGGTTCACTCATGATTAACACACGATTCACTCATGGGTCGCACATGATTCACACATATTTTTTTACACATGTTTCACACATAGTTCCCTCATGGTTTATATGTATTTCACACATAGTGCACTCATGGTTCACACATGATTCATACTTTCACACATTATTTACACATTATTCACCATAAATTCTAACATGATTCACACATAATTCATACTTCATTCACACATTATTCACCATAAATTCAGAACATGGTTCACACACTGTTCACACCAAATTCACACACTTTTCACATCGAAATCACTCATGGTTCACACCAACTTCACTTCAGACATGGTTCACACCAACTTCACTTCAGACATGGTTCACACTAAATTCACACATTGTTCACACCACAATCACACATAGCTCACACACAATTCACACTAAATTCGGTCGTTGTTTACACCAAATTAAAAACATGGCTCAAATAGTTAGAACAAAGTTGGAAATTAAAGAAAGTCCTGCAATTTCTTTCAATAAAATGAAGTATTCTTCACCTCATTCCTCACAAGCTAGATATTCTATGAATAAATATTCAAGCATCATGAATTTCTTTTCTCTAATCAAATACAACAACAAAAACAAAAGCCATACCAATTCATTCTCTGACTAAATACAATAACAAAAACAATACCAATTTCTTTTCTTTAACTCAATACAAAAAATACATATATACACTCAACTAGTCAGTGGCTGCAATGGAAGGCAAAGGGTTCGATGGCTCAGGCAACATGGGTTGCGGGCTCAAGCCATGGGGTTGCCAGTTCAGGCGATGGAGGCTACGAGCTCAGGTGACACGAGTTGCGGGCACAGGCGATGGGGGTTGCAGGTTTAGGCGATGGAGGTTACAGGCTTAGGCGGAGGGGGTTGCAGGCCTTTGGCTCTGGCGAAGGGGGTTGCGGCTTAGGTTCTGGCGATGGGAGCATGGGGATTGCGACTTCGGTGCTGCTTCGGTCTCAAGCGGCGGGAACGGTGCTACTTCGGTCCCAGGTGGCGGGAGCTGCGGTGGGAAGAAGCTTGGAAGATGGTGATGGTGGGTCTGAGCTGAGAGAGAAGGGACTGATGGTGAAGGTGAAGGAGAGAAAATGGAAAGAGTTAATTAGTTAAAAGGGTATTTTAGTCTGAAAGAGTTATTTTAGTGAGAAACAAAAATGAGGGTATGTGATTAGTATTAGTGGGATTAATATGGTTAATAGGTGGAGTTTCCCATTTCTAGTAAACTCAATATGACCAGGCATTTCAGGAGCCACAAAGGGTAATTATAATGGTACACTCATACGGACTTGGGGTTTTCTGATGATGTGAGTACATAACAAAGAAAAATAACTCATTCCATCAAACAAAACTCTTGGTATTTGAAACTTCCTGGCAATTTCTTCTGTCCATGCAAGATGTTTGTCAGCTATCATGCATGTCGAACTAGGCTTAAGCTCACTCACCACTTGCTCAATTGGCTTTTGAAGCTTGTTAAGTGCAGCGAAGAAACTTCCGAGCATATTTCTTGAAGGGACTAAATCAAAACTTTCACATCTCCCAGGTAAGCCAAATTTATGGAGTGGCAAAGGGATTTGGACTAGCTGGATTGTGAGATTGGACTTGGCGGTGGCCTCGTCGATGACGGGCTTCATTCTTGCTGTGCTAACCGCCGTGGTAATAAGAGTGATTTTCACGCCGTGCTCTTATAATTTCTTGGCCATGTCCTCCATGGGTATAAGGTGGCCTAGGGCAAAAAGTGGGATCGTGATAAGGTGAAGCTGGTGCGGTTCTGAAGACATTTTGATAGCTCTGATTTCTTTGAATTTTGAGTTGTTTATTGAATATGATACTGAGGTTAATGAAACATAATATATTGGTGTGTTTTTAAAATGAAAAGTGTACGTAACGTCGTGAATCTGTCTTATGTAACTTTTCAATTTGTTAAATTTGGATTTTGGATAGAGAGAGAATGAATGTGTGGATGTCACTCTTCTAACTTTTTAGTCGCCCATATTTCATTTATTAATAAGCTCTATCATTAAAAACCTTTCATTATTTTTCTATATTCTACTTTTTCATTTTCTCTATTTTTGCCTTTTCTTTCTCGAAACTCTTTTTATCTTCATTTTTTTGTGGGATAGGTATAATTGGTATGACTCTTGTAGAGATTAACGTGTGTGGTCATGATTCTATGTAGTCTCTATGTAAGAATGAGACTTCATTAGTCTAAAGCATTGAAGATTGTTTGTTCTTTTATACCAGGCTTTTTAATAGTAAAATCTCATTAGTTAAAAAAGATTGACAAACAACCATCTGCAATAGTATTGTTATAAATATAGTAAATTTTGCTATTCTTGTGCGTAATAAGAGGATAAATATAGTTAAACAATATTTTATAGTTTTTTTAACACTAAACATCTAAAGTCATATTAACTTAAAAAAATAAAAAACAAATATCTCTCCCAAAAAAAAAAAAACCATATAATTTTAGAAATTAAAAATTATGTAACATCAGAAATTCATTAAATATTATTGCATTTTTATTTTATTATTTTATTATATATTTTAAATGAAATCCTATTTATTTATTTTTTAAATTATATTATAAGGAATTTATAATAGTGTTCAGGTTATATATATAGGATATTATTGTATTTCGAAAAATAAGTTACTTTTTATTGAATTTTATTACAAATATAATATTATTATATTATTTAATAAATTTTACCGGTGTAAATTTTATAATATTTTGCTACCTATTTTACATTTATTTGATTTTTTAAAGGTTTTCCAAATACATATTACTTTAGGGGATTTAGACTAAAAAAATACATGAATTTTATTTATAATCGTAAATTAGGCCTTGTTATACATAAATTAAATATAATTTTTAACAGTACAATATTAATTTGACTATAGGGGATTATATTAGAATTAATTAACTTGAGAGAATTTTTTATCAATTATGATCTAAATGTGTTTTTATTTGCAACTTTTTTTAATTGAACCCCTAGTTAAAATATAGAAAGATGTAAGAAATATAGAGAGATAAAATATAGTAATTCCTCTATATTGAATATTGTAATTACACTTGGCTCACTGAAAACAATATGAGCATTATGACTAAATATATGCACAAATCTGTTAGGGAAACAAGCCAATAATTGGCTAAAAGGAATGGCAGAATATTTTACAAAGGACACATCCCTGCAATTGTGGAGATTGTACAATTGACAGCTATATAGCAGCTAAGGTAATAACAGTAATGAAATGGTTGGTGACTATTCATTCTCTTGCTCAATTTGGATTGCAGACGTGGCAAGACAGTTTCTTTCAATATCGCCCCTCAAACTATGATGTGGTGACTTGATAACAGCTAGTTTGTTCTTTAAATAGTGAAAGCTTGAAATAGACAGTGACTTGGTAAGAATGTGTGCAATCTGTTCATTCGAAGGTATGTAGCGGACTTCAAAAGTTTTGTTAAGTACTTTGTCATGGATGAAGTGAACATCGATTTCGATGTGTTTAGTTCTTGAGTGAAAGACAGGAATGCAAGCAAGTTGACGAGCTCCGGAGTTGTCACACCAGATAATTGCAGGTCCTTCACACTTGATTCCAATTTCAGCAAACAAGGATTGAAGCCAGGTGACTTCTGTACAGGCTTGAGCAAGGGCACGATATTCAGCTTCCGTGCTTGATCTTGCCACAAACTTTTTCTTTCTTGAACTCCAGCTAACTAAGTTGCCACTGTAATACACACAGTATCCACTTGTCAACTTTAAATCGTCCAAGGAGCTTGCCCAATCAGAGTGACAAAAAATTTTGATTATAGAGCTAAGAGCAGGGGAAAAATGTATACCTTCACCAACAATGCCAGCAAGATATCTCAGTATACGTTTGCATGCAAGCCAATGATTTTGGATAGGTACTTGTAAGAACTGGCTGAGTATGTTAACAGAGAAGGCTATGTCTAGTCTACTAAGTGTGAGGTATTGTAGAGCTCCAATGACACTTCGGTAGAGAGTGACATGTTCAAATGTTTCACTGTCTTGTAGATGAAGGGTATTGCTCTGAAGTGTTGGAGTTGGGCAAGGTGTGGCATTGATCATATTGGTGTGGTGAAGAAGATCTAACATGTATTTTGTTTGAGACAAGTGAAAGCCATCAGCCACCCTAGTTGTCTCGAACCCAAGGAAGTAAGTTACAGGGCCAAGTTTTTTGAGAGCAAAATGAATATTTAGCTGAGAAATGATGTGAAGAACCTGTTGAGAATTATCACCAGTAAGAAGAATGTCATCTACATATACGAACACAAAGAGAAGAGCTTCACTGTTAACGTAGAAAAATAGTAAGTTATCAGAGACTGAATTTTTGAACCCAAGGCGAAACAAGAGAGAGCGAAGCTTGTCAAACCAATCATGGGGTGCTTATTTGAGTCCATATAGAGCTCGATGAAGTTTGCACACATGATTGGGACGCCAAGTGTCAATATAGCCATCGGGTTGGTACATGTAAACTTCCTCCGTGAGGGTACCGTTTAAGAAGGTGTTATTGATGTCAATTTGTTGAATATCCCAACCTTTAGTGACGACGAGAGCAAAGATAACGCGAATGGTAGAGGGCTTGACAACCGGGCTGAACGTTTCGAAAAAATCAACACTGACTTGTTGCTTAAATCCTTTTGCAACAAGACGGGCTTTGTGGCGTTGAATTGTCTCATTACAGTTAAATTTGATCCTGAAAAACCATTTGGTATTGAAAATATGCATATGAGGCAGCAAGGGTACTAAGGTCCACGTTTTGTTTTGGATAAGAGCATTGTACTCTTCATCCATTGCTCTTTTCTAAGTGGGTATGGATAAGGCTTGGGAAACAGTATCTGGGGTAGTGAGTGTGAGAGATTTGTTTATGGGCTGACTGAGTAAGGAGGAAATGTAGGTTTTGGGCTTGAATATTCCTGCTTTGAACCAAGTGATCATAGGATGTGTGGGAAGGGGCAGCAGTGATGACGGGCGAGGGAGAGGAAGAGGTTAAGGGCGTGGGGATGGTGATATATGGGTCAATGGGAAGAGAAATATCTAAAGGGAGTCAGGGGTGAGAATTGACTGACCTTGAACTCGTATGCTGACCTTTGGAGGATGCAGAACCCAAAGAGAAATGAGCAGGAGATGCAGCAGGGGTTGACAAGCCAGTGGATTGATCACCTGCAGTGTTTATACAATCATGTTCGTGAAGCTGAGAAGGAATAATTGGCAACCAATGACTGTATTGTATACCAGAGGAGTACAAAGAAGATGAGATGGTTGAGTATCATGAAGAAAAGGACCATAAGTAAAAGGGAAATCAGTTTCATTGAATGTTACACTTTGTGCAATATAGACAAGACCGGATGGGTGTAGGCACTTGTAACCTTTGTGATGTAAACTATAGCCTACGAAGACACATTTTGTTGAGCGAAAATCAAGTTTGTGATGATTGTAAGCTTGGAGGTGAGGAAAACATGCACGACCGAAGGCTTTAAGAAATTTAATGTTTGGTTTGACTTGGAAAAGTGTTTCAATGGGAGACTTCATATGTAAAGTTGGAGTTGCAAGATGGTTGATTAAAAATGCAGCAGTTGTGAACGATTCCCACAAAAAATGCAGAGGTAAAGATGCTTGGGAAAGAAGTGTTAATCCCATTTCAATGATGTGTCTATGCTTCCTTTCGAATTTGCCATTTTGAGGGTGTGTGTGTGGACATGGGTGTTGAAAATGTATTCCAAGTTGGGTGAGAAGTGGTGCAAGGGCCCTATATTCACCCCGCCAATCAGATCGGAGAGTTTTGATCTTGGCATCAAACTTTCTTTCAGCAAATTTTTGAAAAGCAAGAAAAGTGGTTTTCACTTCTAATTTTAATTTAAGAGGAAACACCCAAGTAAAGTTGCTAAAATCATCAATAAAATGCACATAGTAGCGATAACCATCATTGGAGAGAATTGGGGCAGGGCCCCAAACATCAGAATGCACAAGTTCTAGAGGTTTGGTGGATTTGGAGTGTGAGGGAGCATGATGTTGGTGTTTTGATTTGCCAATATGACAAGCATCACAAAAAGGTAGAATGGATTTAAATGACACTTTTTCATTAGCTAACATGACTTTCATTACATTGATGTTAGGGTGACCAAGGTGTAAATGCCATACATTGATGTCATAATTTTTTGACTGAACAAGTAAAGACTCACCACTAGGGACTGTAGTGGTTAAAATTGAAGAAGAAAAATATGTAGCAGACTTGGACTGAGATGAAAAATGACCAGATGGGACTGAAAGACTTAGTGGTGAAGATGACTGTGTAAGTTGCAGCTGATACAATCCATTGCTATGCACTCCCCGAAGCAGCTCCTCCTTCGTATTCATAACCTTCACAAGACAAAAGTCAGCATAAAATTCTACAAAAATAGTGTTATCACGTTTAAGTTGAGTAAAGGATAGAAGGTTTTGGGTAATTTGTGGTACACAAAGTATGTTTCTTAGAGATAAAGAAGATGAGCTTTGAGGGAGGTTAAGAAAAATACTGCCAGTTTGAGCAATGGACAGAGTTTGGCCATTACCAATGACCAAATGAGTAATACCTTTCATGCCAAATTTTTGCTGCAAGTTGGAGGCATCTGCTGTAATGTGATTGGTAGCACCACTATCAATGTACCAAGCATTGTCATTAGGATTATTAGTGGAGGAAAGGAAGGCTTGTTGTCCATTACTTGAGTAGTGTTGGTTGTTATGTGACTGGTTGCTCGACTGATTGTTGGATGAGGAAACAGTTGGAGCTTGGAATGAGATATCAAATCGATGATAGCACTTGGAGGCTATGAGACTAAGGCGATTGCAAAGCTGGAAAACTGGTCTATTTCCATTACCACGACATCCCCTGTCGCGGCTTCGTCCTCTGGGAGTGTAACCACGGCCAGATGCGTGTGGAGCAGCGGAGGAACCAGAGAGATATAGAGATTTCTTTAGTTGAGTGGCTATGTTGGCACTAGGAAGAGAGATGTCGTGGCCAGAATTGAGGTGTTCCAGCCGCATCTCTTGGATTTGGAGCATGTACTGCACCTCTTGGAGAGTTATTTGGTCATGGCGGGAAGTGAGATTCACAACCACAGAGTCATAGTCGTGGCCATGACCCCCAAGAATGTACAAGATAAGTTCTTCATCGGAGATGAGCTTTCCAGCGGCAGAGAGTCCTTCGGCAAGACTATGCATCTTAAGCATGTAATCGTGGATGGTCAGATTACCTTTCTTCTGTGATTGAAGTTGGAGGCACAATTGAAGTGTACGAGCTCTGGAGCTGGTGGTGAAGAGAAGGTCAAGAGTGTGCCAGAGTTCCAAGGATGTGTTGCAACGCAAGATATGTCCAAACATAGATTCAGAGATGGAGTTCATTAGCCAGCTGAGTATAGCCTGATCGATGCGAATCCAAAGAGTGAAACCAACATTGACTTGGCGAGATTCACCGGGGACAGTACCACCAATGGTGTTATCAACAAACTGAGGAGGATAGGGTTTTGTGCCAAGAATATACCCATCTAAATCATGGGATCTAAGGTCATGTAGGACTTGGGATTTTCAGTAGGGGTAATTGGTTCTATCAAGTTTGATGGTGAGTGGAGCTAGATGAGAGGAAGGAAAGGTGTCGAGGACTGGGGTAGTTGAAGAGACTGAGGGGTAGGCTGCTGGGAAAATGGGGGAGGAAGCAGGGATGGATTTTGTGAGGGGTGGTAGAGAAGGAGAGGTGGGGAAAGCAGCTGTGGATAAAGTAGGTAGGTCAGAATCGACAACTGAAGAGGAGGAATCCGAAACGTTGGTGGTAGCCATGGACAATAGTCTCTGGTATCTGATACCAAGTTAAAATATAGAAAGATGTAAGAATATAGAGAGATAAAATATACTGTAATTATTTTGTATTGAATATTGTAATTACACTTGGCTCACTGAAAACAATATGAGCATTAAGACTAAATATGTGCACAAATCTGTTAAGGAAACAAGCCAATGATTGGCTGAAAAGAATGGCAGAATATTTTACAAAGGACACTTCCCTGCAATTGTGGAGATTGTAGAATTGATAGCTATATTGCAGCTAAGAAAATAACGGTAATGAAATGGTTGGTGACTATTCATTCTCTTGCTCAATTTGTATTGCTGACATGGCAAGACAGTTTCTTTCAATACCCCTCATAAAATTTAAAAATTGTAACATTAAATTTCATTCCCCTCTTAAATTTTTAATAAACACAAATTACCCATTGGAAAATTTTCTTTTCTCATCCCTCTACATTATTATTTATAAATTCTTACAAACATTACTTATCACATCCAATATATAATTTGAAAAAGAAAATGTAATTAAAAAAAACATATCACAAACAGAGATTAATGACAATTTTTTAAAATATTACCTCACTAGAATTTAAAATATTAATAGAATCACAATTTCCTTATTCATATTTTGTTCTTCCATTAGCTATATCGTTTATAATTTTAGTTACTTAAATTGATAACCTAATTTTTTGAATACCTAATCTATTAGAGAGGCGTGTATTAAGAAATAGGCTTACTGTCTAAAATTATATGAGAATATTTATGTCAATTTATAAAAGATATATTTAGAATTGAAAAATTAATTATTAAAGATTGAAAAAAGAAAAGAAGAAAAAGCCTTTACTGTTCTTGCGTGGTTATAATGAGCCATTTCCCTTCAAAAAGAAAATGCCTTTACTTTTTTTTTTAAGTCATATATTAAAGGAAGTTATTTTATAAGGAATGGGTTATATGGACACACATTTTTACATCTCCTTATAAATCCACCAACCATAGTCACATTATATCTTTAAGGGTGTATTTGGAAAGCCACCCTATAATTAGAATTGGGTGTAATTAAGAGTAATTTCTCGATTTGGTGTGTTTGTCTGACCATGTACTTACATAGTAACTATGTAGTTTGAGGAAATTGAGGGGTACTACAGGAAAAGAGGTCTACAACGATGACTTTTGTAGATCTAGAAGTCATCGCTGAAGCTTTTTCGCGACGACATGTCGTCGCTGTAGATGCGTATGTGTAGGGTCCTACAACGAGAACAAATGGTTTCATCGATGTAGCTATTTGCTACAGCGAAGACACGTCGATCGCAATAGAACATCTCTTTTTTTTTATCGAAATGTTCTATTGCAACTATATGTCGTCGCAATTGGTCCGTAAAAATTTTAAAATTTTGAATTTGAAAAAACCCTACTGTGACCACATGTTGTTGCATTAGGTTTGCGAATCCCTACTCTCTTCAGTGACGACATGTCCTCATAGTAGAGTAATGAAAACACTTGGATTTCGTGTTTTGCGTGTACTCTAATGCGATGACATGTTGTCGCTGTAGATTTTTTTTTAAATTTCATTTTAATATTCATTAAATCTAATTATTGATAAAACCACTTTATTTAACAAAAATATAATTTAATATTAATAAAATTATAAATATTTCACATAAGTTATATTAATAAGAAATCAAAATAAAAATAACTCAGTACAAAAGTAAGTAGTACTGAAAATATAAAAAACAACACAAAATATTAATAAGTATAAAAGCATAACATAATCAAACTAAATGTCATTTAAATCAATCCCAAAGTTGTCATCATCGTCGGGCTGCTGTGATGGATGTTGTGGTGGCTGCTATGCTCGAAATTAGCTCGAGACTGGAAAGTTCACCATCATGGACTGTATCATATTCATGTCCAAGTTCACAGGTTGAAATTGCGAGACTAGAGTGTTCGGGTTGGAAGCTTGCATAAATTGTTGCATTTGGAGAAAGTCGTTGTTCTTGGTCATAATGGCTTGACTAGAGTGTTGAACCATTGACTGGAAAGCCCCCATTGGTACCATTGGAAGGTCGATTGTAGTCGTCGTAAATGATGATGCCTCTGACTGTGAGGAGTCTCTGGTGGCCCCGGTGGCCCTGTTGGCAAGATAATTAGTGCAGTTCAACTTGCATCCAACACCTCTGTTGTGGCCACGGTGTTGACCAAGTACCTTTGAGACGACTTGTGTCTCATCGATAGAGACACTTCCTACTGAAGAGGAGGATTGGGATCGCGTTTGCGTCTGAACTTCTTGATGCAAGGCTTCCTGCAATTTAGAAATAATACAATTAATACATAATATAACTAATTAATAAACATACGTACAAAAAATAGAAAGTTACTCACATATGCATCCTTAGCATTCGTGTTCATCCATCCATGTGTTGGATGATTGTGCATATAATGGAATGTATCAATCAGGGTGGAAAGCTCCTTAGTTTGAGGATTCATCTTTAGAAAACCAAATGTGACAGAATATAAGTTCAATATTGAAATTATTATTAAGATAGTTGTAAATACTTAATATTATGTACATATTATAATTTACCTTCTTAAAACGAGCAGAATCGTAAGAGGTCGATCCATGGAGACTTAGATGCTTCGGTTTTTCTTTGATGGTATCATTTATCTTTGAGTGTGTCATGTACTCTTTAGAGGTAAAAAATTCAACACACTTCTACCAACTATCATTGTCAATGTCCGCTGGGGGATTCTTCCTGGTTGTCTCGATATCATCATATCCGTCATGTTCATTGAAATATATTTTCTTCCGACCTTTTCTATCTCCATTGGTAGCATTTACATTTGAGAGTGCCATGTACTCTTTAAAGGTGAAAATCTCAACACACTTTTGCCAGCTGTCATTGTCAATGTCCACTGGTGGATTCTAACTGGCAGTCTCGATATCATTACATCCGCCGTGTTCATAGATTTTTTTTTTCTTTAGAACTTTTCTATCTTTGTAGCAATCTTGAAACTCTCGCTCAATGTCAGTCTCTATCAATTGCCACTCAGTGAGATGACTGGGGAGAATGAAATACTCCTTCAAAAAATATTTGTTAGAATTTTGAAGTTATAAAAAACATTACATGTGAATATCTTTACAAATTAACCTCAATTTTTTTCCATTAATCCTATCTCGTGCTCCTTCGGAACACCCTGCCACGAGTCATAATATAAAAACACATGGTGACCAATAAGGTTACCAATAAGTCTCGTGAACAATGACCCACGATCACCAACTACTTTGTAGGTTCCCTCCTTCAGATAGAATTGTAGAGTCCACATGCCTTTATTCTTCGACAAGCTGCTTTAAATTTTTGGATCAAGACAGACCTCTCTTTCTTGGGTGAGGTGCTGCATATTTTCAGTCAACAATAAAATTAGATTGAATAAAATAATAGAAATTTGTCATTTATTAATAAAACATACACTACAAGAAAAAGACTCCACAACAACGACATCTATTGCGACGACTCTAAAGTCGTCGCTATATGTAGGCAAGATCCACAGATATTTTTTTTTTCTTAATTTATTATATGAATGTTGTCGCTATAGAGTATACGAATGTAGGCGCTGCAGCCAAATGAACCGCTTCACTTCACCTATAGTGACGACATGTAGTCGCTATAGGTAAGGGAACAGTTCACGCATCCCCTACAGTGACGATATGTCGTCGCTATAGGAAGTTAAAATTTGACTTCAATTTTTTGGCGGTTCACTTTCTCACATTTTTTTGGTCCTATTGCGACGACATGTCGTTGCTATAGAGTACAAAATAACTGATCAATGGTAAAAATTGGACTCTACAGTGACGATAAGTCATCGCTATAGGGGGTGCAAATAGGCAACCAACTTCGGGTGGTTGAGCTCCCTAAGCATCCTACAGCGCTGACAAGTCATCGCTATAGAAAAATATATTTTGCTCTTTTTTTTTACGAGGACTCTATGGCGATGACATGTCCTCATCGTAGAGTCAGTTCCCACCTCATGTCCCTCCAAATTCCTGGTACCATACAGCGACAACATGTCGTCGTTGTAGGTCATGTTGTCGCTGTAGAGTCGTCGACAACACACGACAAGGCCCTCCAAATTCTTGATACCCTATAGCGTACTATAATTAGTCTATCATTTATCAATAAATGACAAATTGTTATTCTTTTATTCAACTTCTTATCTAAATAAAAATATATAGATAATTTGAAATATTTTAAGTTATCTTAATAATAATTTCAATATTTAACTGAGATTTTGTTAAATTTTGTTTTCTAAAGATGAATTTTCAAACTAAGGAACTACCCAGCATTATCGATACGTTCCATGTCATGCACAATCATTCGACACATCGATGAGTGAATACGAGTGCTAAGGATGCATATGTAAGCAACTTTCTCAGTATTGTATCTATGTATATTATTCAATTATATTATGTATTAATTGTCTTGTTTCTAAACTGCAGGATGCCTTGCAGCAAGAAGTCCAAACACAATCCCAATCTCAATCTCAATCTCAATCTGAAGCAGGAAGTGCCACTGTCAATGAGACACAAGTTGTCTCAAAGGTACTTGGTCAACGATGTGGCCACAACCAAGGTATTGGACGGAACAGATCGAGACATTTAGCCAATTATGTTGGTGTGACCAGGTCGATTGAAAGTGATAACCTCCAACTCTCCTAATTCGACAATGAGTACAAAATTTTATGAAGTACTTTCATGCACCACATCAATCTCGTTATCATTATCGATACTTGGATGATCCTAGATCTTTCGATGATTAATGTCTTCTACTACCCTGTTTCTTGAAGGATCTTCCATGTAGAAAACATGTTTTGCTTGGGTCGCGAGAATAAATTGCTCGTTCCTGTACCATTCAAAATTAACCATGATACTGGTGATGTTATTCTCAGTCACATTTCGACCCTTGCTTACATTGGTATTGAACCATTTATAGCGAAACATTACTACCGAGTAACCATTGGAATAACATAACTCTACAATCTCGTCAAGTTGGCCATAGAAAGTGAAATCATCAGTTCATGGTACTAAAACTACATTGTTTTGAGTGGTACGCCATTTGTCATGACTATGCACCAAAAATTTCACACTGTTAACAATGCAAGCAGTGTATGAGTATGCATTCTAATTCGACACGTTTTCTAAAGAAAATAATTCATCGGTACACTCATGTAACTCTACTTGTCGCAGACGATACATCTATATAGCTGAACACAAAAAATAAATGCACAATCAAATGAGAATTTCATAAGATGTCAAGCTTTGATTATTTACCTTCATTTTAAACGAGTTAGGGAAATCTTTTTTAAGATTTATGTTTGGATTTTCTCGAAGGCATTCACTTTATAACACAAGAATGAAGGTAAGATAACAGTCAAATATGAATTTATATTAAAAAATTCATTTATGTGTTGAGCTACTTACTCCATATATAATTGGATTTCAGGGCAATTGTTGAGTACAAACCACTCAACTTTTCGATGAAGATAGTCAAGGGATATGATTTTCTTTTTGCTACTTGGATGACATTGTGATTCAAAAACAGACAATTGTCTCTTTGGAATAACAATATCCTCATTTCTTTCTAAATGATTACATTTAGTCTCTACACTTGAAGATATTGTGAAAAAATAGTCAAAGCTTCATTAGCAACATAAACCTCTACTATAGAACCTTCAAGACACGTCTTATTCCTGTCATAATTTTTCAACTTCTTCATATATCTTTCAAACATATACATTCAGCTCATGTAAACTGGTCCTCCCAGGAAAACTTCTTTTGGTAAATGAAGAATCAAATGAATAATTATGTCAAAAATGGCTGGAGGAAAATTTAACTCCAACTTGCACAAGATTTGTATCACTTGATATTCTATGTCCTCCATGTCCTTAACAACCAACATACAAGCACAAATTTGCTTAAAGAAATTGAAAAGCTCAATAATTGTCTTCGACATAGACTTATCCAAGTATCCTTGAACTCCTAATTTCTACAGACGCTGCATAAGAATGTGACAATCATATGATTTCAACCGAGTAATGTTGGCATCATTGTCTATCTGTCACTTTCTTAGAGAAATTTGAACCGAAACCATCAGGAAGTCTAACTTCTTTTGCGAGCTGAAAAAAAACTATCTATCATCTGGTGTGAAAGAAAACATAGGATGTGGTTTGATCAACTTGATATCGACTTCTGTTAGATGCAAGTCTTGCAAGATACCCCCAGTTCTTCAAGTCTATTCGTGCGTTGGTTGTGTCTTCGGATTTTCTCATTCATAAGAAAAGTACCGAGTAAGCTGTCGTAAACATTTTTATCCACATGCATAACATCTAACTTGTGCTTCAGTACAAGTAAGAACCACTTATCAAGTTCAAGTTCAAAGAAAATACTCTTCTTACTTATCAATCGCTTTCTTTTCACACCTCCAAAACTGACATGTTTACTCGGCAAAGAAATTGAAACATGCGCTAATTGTTAGAGTGTATCTCGACTACTAAATTTTCTTGGAGGATGTCTTTTTTTCGAATTTTCCCTCAAACAAGACACTCTTCATCCACTTATGCATAGAAGATAAACATCCTTTATGACCAACATAAGTTGTCTTCCCAATTACACGACATGAAGGAGTGTCTTCGTTGTATGTAGGACATGCCATATATCCTTGGCCACTCTAACTAGAAAAACTACTATGAGCTAAAAAATCATTGATTGTCCATCATAGTGATGCACACATTTTGAACACACTGTTCATTGCGGCGTCTCTGGTTTGAACTCCTTCATCCCACAACATTTTTAATTAGTCTACAACGGGCCTTTAAAAGACATCCATGTCCTTCCGAGGTGATTTTGGACATGGAATCAATAAGGTCAACATGAATGATGACTCTTTCATGCATAATATTACCGCCCACATGCTGTAAGATAGTCTCAAGTTACCAAATGGATTAAAAGCATCACCAGCCAAACCCAATTGAACGTTTCCGGGTTCTTTAGAAACATTCAGATATATGGAATCAAATTGTTTCCAAGCACCCCTATCAACAGGATGGTGCATCAAACCATATTCTTTTGATTGCCCCGTACTATGCCAAGTCATATCCTTTGTTGTATACTTTGAACCATAAAGACATTTTAGCCTAGGAGTCAAAGGAAAGTACCCCAATCAACACATCTGGATGACTTTTTTTTTCCCGTTGTGTCTTTCTCAACACATCTGCTCTCACCACATACATGACAACTGTGCTTTTGGGAATGCTCCTTCCAAAACAAACAAAATCCGTACTTGCAAACATGAATTGATTGATAACCTAACCCTACCTTCCTCATTTTTTCTTAGATTCATAGTATGTAGCAAAAATCTTATTCTCCTTCTAGAATGCAATATTCAAATACTTTAAAAGTTCATCAAATGAACTATTTGTTCATTTATTCATCACCTTCATGTGCAACATATTGGCCAAGAAGTTCAACGAAGACAACCAAGTACAACTAGGGTATAACTTAGCTTCGACCTCTTGAAACAGGTTATCAAATTGACTCTCTGCACTATTGCCACCACCATCTAAAATTCCTTCTTTTACGCCTTCTTCGTTAATGTCTTCTTCATCAGTAACATCATTCACGATGAGAATCATCTCACCTATCATTGGAGCCCTGTTTTCCACTACTGGAGGAATTTCAACTTCACAAAGGTAAGTCCACTTTACATATCGCTGCAGAAACCCATATCTGTGTATGTGAGCATCCACCACATCGAGTTTCTCACTCAGCATATTCACACACTGATTGCATGGGCACCTCACTTCTCCCGAAGAGTTTACATGATTCTTGACCATTTGTATAAATGCTTGAAGACCATTCCAAAACTCATTAGAGTTACGCCGTCTATTGGTTATCCAACTCAAATTAATCATCATAATTGCTTTAAGTAAAAAATAAATTATTACAATGAGATAATAATAGAAACTCATTTATTTAGTAATAATATTTTATCACCAAAGCACTAATTTGTTAAAGTAAATTATGATATCTTATTGAATCTTATGAATAAATTATTAAATTTTATGAATAAATTATCAACTTGTATGAATATACATTATCAAATTTTATGAATTTATTATAAAGTTTCATTATATAAACAAATATTTAATTATAAATTTATTATTATTTTAATGTCCACTTTATAATTTTTTTTATTAATTGCTTTAAAATTAATTAAAAATTTTAATCACAATAACTTTAAAACTATTTTGTAATGTTTAATTTTTCTAAATCTACTAAAATTTTAGAAGCACAACAACTGTAATCTAACATATTCTAAAATTTTAAATCTGCATAAAAACTACAAAACCATTCTCACAACATACATATATATTATAAACATCAAATTATATTAATCTAACTTACCATATAATTGAAAAATACAATTCACATTCACATTTATATAAATAAACATATTCAACTAATATCTAACATAACATTTAATTAAATTAAATTAACATATTTAACACTATATATCTAAAATAACCAATTACACAATTAACAAATTATAACATTTAATTTAATTAAATTAAAAAATTAACATATTAAACTCTATCTAAAATACCCAATTACCCAATTAACATATTAATCAATTACACGACATACTACATTTAATTAAATTAACATATTCAACACTATCTAAAATGAAAAATAAAATTCAACACTATCTAAAAAAATTAATTACATAATTAAAAATATAATTTAACCATTAATCAATTACAAAAAAATAATAAAAATAATACACACGGCTCGGGCTGGGGGGTTATCCAAAGGCGACAGCTAAGGATGATGATCCACTACTCCAATCTGAAAAGAAAACCGAAAAACACATTTCTACTAAATACAAAATACACACATATATTAACAAAACAATTCATTTAAAAGGTTATAATAGATAGAAATTGGGTTTAGATTACCTTAAATTGAAGAAATGGGCAAAAATCGGACTGGGGGCGTTGGACTGGCAATGGGGCGACAATTTTGTCTTTTTTTTCATTGAGAAAAAGTAGAAAAATGAAGCAGAAGGGCTCGGGTTATGGATTTATGTTCTAATTTTATAGCGACAACATGTCATCGCTATAGGTCATAAGCACTCCGTCATTGTAGAGCACACACACTGTTTCATTTACCCTATAGCGGCGACCTGTCATTACTATAGACAAGAGAACAGTACACGAACCGTTTCATGTATTACATGTTTTCTCGCCATGTCGTCGCTATAGAATATGAAAACTTGGCAGCTTATTCTTGGCGGTCAACTTTCTCGCCATGTTTTCGGTGTCTATAGCGATGACATATCATCGCTATAGAGTGGAAACTTTGCCAGTCAACTTTCTTTTTTTCCCTCCAGTTTTTTCTTCCCCCCTATAGAGACAGCAAGTCGTCGCTGTAGAGTCAGATATTTTATTGGTCTTTTTATTTGCCCACCTTATTTCCCCTCCAATTTCTTGAAATCCTATTGCGACAACATGTCGTCACATTAGGGAACTAGGAAATTGGAGGGATTAACCATCTTACCGTGGACTACTACAGCGCCGTAGACCCATATTTTTCAATAAATAGAAAGAAAAAATTATTTTGTTTGATTGACATGTATTCAAAGACGACATTTGTGTCGTCACAATAGATGTCGTCGCTGTAGAGAGATTTTCTTATAGTGGGGTCCCTAATAACTCTATGGTATAGAGTTATTTACTTTACTTTTTAAGTTGATTTTATATAAAAAATAGCGATGAATTGAGTCTTTAATTGATGAATTTATAGCTAATTTCATCTTCGTGTCATATGAAGTCTAACTTTAGAGTTGAATGATGTATATAGTTATTTTGGATTTAAATAATTTATTTGCTTTCATTTTATGTGAAAATGAGCTTAAGCTAGCAATAAAAGTAAATAGAATTGAAGATGGCAAGAGAACGTTAGGAAATGTTGAAATACACAAATTTGCTAAAAGGCTTGTTGCAACATTCTGGAGCTAGAGCTGCGTGGACTATTATAGGCCAACTAGAAAAATTCACTTTAATTTGACTTCGACATCTTGCATGGATAGAGAAAAGCGCCACCTATGCTTACTTTTGGCAGAAAATGTGGTGGACAAAAAAGGAGTGGGCCTAAAAAGTAAAAGTGGAGATTGGACCTTCTAATTTGAGTAAAGATTGTACCCTAGAGAAAGATGAAAGGTATCGGTTGTATATGGGGGGTGGCTACAACTGTTAGAGCTTTTGGAGTGCAGAAAGTACAGAATAAAAGAAAGAAGGGGAAATTCAAAATGTCAAAGAAGGAAAAAAGAAAGACAAAGAGAAGAAATCATGAATCATCACTTCTAGAATTTGTTCTTATTCTTCTCTCTCTAACTCTTATATTTTCTATTTTTGAATAGCTATTTTAGTAGCCCATGGATAATAGATTTGAATTTGGGTTTGTGCTTATTAATTTAGTTATGAGCTAAACTCTTTGAGACACAGATTACAAATGAACCCTAAATCATAATTATGAAAATTTAATGCATTATTAAGTGCAATTTATCTTTGTTCATAAAAGTGTGGTTAATGCCAATTTCTTGTTGTTGTTTGGCCATCAATGGCAAGTTGATAAACTAGATTTAATGCTGGAAAGATTAGATTTAGGAGATTACTTGGATGATGCAAGATTATAGCCTTTTGTAGGTTGTATTTAGTGATTAAGATAGGGATATATTATTTGTCTTGCATAACTCATGAAAATTGGTGCTTATAATTATGTTCTTGCATTTGAATTGACACATGAATATGTTTAATTAGGTGGAGGAATTTTTTTCATAAGATTTGGAAAAATCCTATGAAAAAATTGGGAATTTTCGTTAATGTGGGAGGATTTGCTAAAAATGACGTTGTAACATATTGTCCAATAAATTGATTTAGGGGGATTTAGTAATTCAAGTCCGATTTTCATTATTGAATATACCTTGTATTTTCTGCTTATTGGTGGTTATTCTAAGCATTTTTAAATTTCTATTATTTAGTTAAGCGTTGAAAAATCATTCCAATTAATTTTGCTTAAGGTTGCTAAGTATTGATTCGAACAATTTAATACTAATTCAATCCATGTTGAGACGATACTCACTTATTACTTTATTACTTGTTTTGTGATTGTGTACACTTGCGCAATATTTTTCACAACAAGTTTTGTGTGTCGTTGCTTGGGATTGAAATTAGAATTTTATGTATTTATAATTACATTGAAATTTATTTTTCTTATTTTATGTTATTGTATCTGATTTAATCAGGGGACACGTGGCAGTCGTTAGAAAAGTAATTAAGCTCCTCGGGACGATAGTGAAGCTCTATAAGTTCGCCCATAGCTCCTCGGAGTGTAGCATCCTCCCAGCATGCCGAGTTCCTTGTTTTAGGTGTGGATGTCTCTGAGTGAGGCCATGTTCTATGGAACACCCTAGATGTCCTCTCGTCTTCTTGATCCAATAGTCCTCCAGGTCTAGGATTTTTGTCAACGGACCTGGATAGAGCAGCAGCTGTCAATCATTGTAGCCTTGGTGTAATGACCCAACTACTCTAGACTTTGGACCATTAATGAAAACTATACATAAACACTAATCTTTAATAAAACTTACAAGTGAAATAATCATTACTTCATTAAAACTTGTAAAAACAAATGTTAAACTTACATAAAATTTAAATTCGGATATGGGATCCCATTGTTTTAAAAGGAAAACATAACATAATTGTAAATAAAATTAATTACATAATAAAGTGTAGAAAAATACATATAAAACCATATGTAAAGAAATTTCATCCTCGAATCGAACTCTCGGTCCTTTGATTCCATTCATCCTCAATACACATTCTCAAGCTTCCAAGAATATTTCCCGCCACCAAAGCTATTTTCCTGCACATATAAACATAAAGGAGTGAGCCTAATGCCCAGCAAGGAAAACCTAACACGTAAACCACATACATAAAATTCATAATGCAACATAAAACATATCATAAACATATGTCTCATACGTACTATAATGGCCATTATTACTTGGAGTCCCATAAACAAACAAGTAATATGCACATTAGATTTGTGGGGCTTGCTAGCTAAGCAAGTCATATGCCCATAAATTTATTGGGGCTTGTTAGTTATACAAGTCATATGCCCAAGTCTACAAACATTCATAACATCACATAAATCATAGGTTAATCATAACACATATAATATAAGATAACACATAATATATCATATAGAATCTTATCCTATTTTCCTTACCAAAAATACTGGGATATGAGAACAGATTTGGGACTTTGGAACACTCCTAAAAACCATAAATTGAAGGGTGAGTATACTAAAGAGAATGAGATGAAAAGAATGGACGAACTATACCATCAAGAATATACTTACCAAAAACCTTATGTTCAAGATCTTAGATTTCCTATCAAGAATAAAGAATAAAGTTAGGGTGCTGAGTAGAAAACTATAGGAACTTAAAGAAAATAATACCAAAATGAAGTAGAGTTTGGAATACCTTGAATGCTTCTATGATCAATCTAAACCTTGAACTGAAATGTGCTATAAACCTTACTTCCCAAGTGTTTGGTAAGCTTTAAATGATTAAGCTTATAATCCCCAACCCATGTGTTTACACTCTCTAAATAACCTAGTAACTTGCAGCCTCTGAACTTAGCTCGATGAATGAATAAATGGCTGGGTACTAGGTCCTATTTATAGAGTTCAAGTATGAAAAGATCTTCATTTAACTTGAATAAAAATAATGGCATTTTAAGTGACAAATATTTGAATTATCGTTCAGCAGAGGCTGAAGACTCGTTCAGAAAGATGCTAGACTTATCAAGAGGTTAAAGATTTAAAATAAGAACGTTTTCAAAAACTTTCAAAATGCACTGAAGGAGCCGATATATCGCCCCCTGTAGGCGATATATCGCTGGGGCCAGCATGCCCGAGGCTCGTCAAGGTACACGTGCGAAGTTACGTGTTTTTCGTATCCCCGTACTATGATATATCGCCCCCTATAGCTGCGATATATCGGCATACGCTGAATATTTAAACACGAAATTACACAATTTTAGCTTAATTTGAATTGAGTAAACAACCTTGACTAAGTCCTCTAACGTTTTCAAAGCTACTGACAGACCCTAGGATATTAAAATATTACTCTTAATAAACTTATTCCTCAAAAATACTTAATTATCATTAAACATACACATGACAAGTGTTACTTTCTTATTGGGTCTAACTAAACTTTATAATATAATAAATATCACCATCAATATCAGTCATTTTAATCAAACCTTAGGTTAAAATTAATATTCTTAAACTATAAGTTAAACTTAGAAAATCAACAAGTGTTACTATGAGTGTCCAAATAAATCACGGTCTGAACCAAAGTCCATAGTCATAAAAATACTACTACTACTACTATTATACTACTATCTAACTAGTTAAGTAAAGTTCTTGGACTCTACAATTCTCCCGTACTAAAAAGAATTTCGTCCTTGAAATTTACTTACCAAATAACTTCGGATACCGGCCTTGCATGTCCTCCTCCAACTCCCACGTTGCCTCACGTTCAGTACTATTACTCCATAAGACTTTGACTATATGAATGATTTTGGACCGTAACTGCTTCACCCCCTTATCCAAGATGCTAACCGGTCGTTCCTCGTAACTCATGTATTTCTGGAGTGCTATCGTATCGTACTTGAGGACGTGAGAGGGGTCTGACACATACTTGCGTAGCATCGAGATGTGGAACATGATGTAACTATCTGCTAGTACTGGCGGTAGGGCTAGTCTATATGCAACTGCTCCCACTTTGTCCAATATCTCAAAAGTACCTATAAACCGGGGACTAAGCTTGCCTTTCTTCCCAAACCACTTTACACCTTTCATAGGAGATATCTTTATGAAGACTTGATCTCCAAATTTGAATTCCACATCGTGTCGCTTGGCATCCGCATAGCTTTCTTGACAGCTTTGAGCAGCAAGCATACGCTGTCTAATAAGCGCTACTGCTTCTTGAGCTTGTGTAACAGCTTCGGGACCTAGAAGCTGCATTTCTCCTACCTCGTCCCAGTGCAATGGTGATCGACACCTTCTTCCATAATGCAATTCATAAGGTTCCATCCCAATCTTTGACTGGTAGCTATTTTTGTAGGAGAACTCTATCAGCGGCAAGTACTTATTCCATGATCCTCTGAAATCAAGTACACATGCGCGTAGCATATCTTCTAAAATCTAAATTGTACGCTCGAACTGCCCGTCTGTCTGAGGATGAAAAGTTGTACTAAGACTTAACTTAGTACCCATAGCTTTGCTGTAAACTTCCCCAAAATCTTGATGTAAACACCGATCCTCTATCCGAAACTATTGTCTTGGGGATACCATGCAACCGTACTATTTCTTGGACGTAGATGTCTGCATATTGGTCTGCCGTATACGAAGTCTTAACGGGCAGGAAATGAGCCGACTTGGTTAGTCTATCAATTACTATACAAGCGGAATCATGCTGCTTACTCGTCCTTGGCAAACCTGTCACGAAGTCCATGGATATAACGTCCCACTTCCATTCTGGTAGGCTAAGCGGTTGCAATAAGCTTGCAGGCCGCTGATGCTCTACTTTCACTTGCTGGCATATAAGACACTTGGACACAAACTCTGCTATGTCCTTCTTCATCCCTGGCCACCAATAGATTGACTTGATGTCCTGAGTCATCTTGGTAAACCCTGGATGAACTGAGTACGGGGTACTATGTGCTTCTTCTAGAATCTTCTTCTTAATACTTTGATCATTTGGCACGCATACCCGATCCTTACATCTCAATAAACCTTGATTAGATATTGAGAAATATGTGGTCTTGCCTTCTTTGACTGCATCCATTTGTGCTTCTAGTGTGTCGTCATGTCCCTGAACAATCCGTATGTCTTCTAGCAGATTCGATTGGATAGACAAGTTAGCCAACTTGCCTACAACTACTTCTATTCCGGCATTGATCAGCTCCTGCTGTAGCAGCTTTTCTATTTCGGCTAAAGCTGCTAAATTTCCATAACTTTTCCTACTAAGCACATTGGAAACTACGTTTGCCTTCCCCGGGTGGTATAAGATTTTGCAGTCGTAATCCTTTACTAACTCTAACCACCTGCGTTGCCTCATGTTAAGCTCATTCTGAGTAAAGAAGTACTTTAAACTTTTGTGGTCCGTATGAATCTCGCACCATTCTCCGTAAAGATAATGGCGCCAGATTTTCAACGCAAAGACCACCTCTGCCAACTCCATATCGTGAGTTGGATAGCGCTGCTCGTACTCCTTCAACTGTCGTGAGGCGTAGGCTATCACCTTGTCATTTTGCATTAGCACGCAACCCAATCCTTTCTTCGATGCATCGCAGTAGACTACGAACTTATCGTTGGGTGTCGGTACACAGAGTAGTAGTGTTGAACAAAGCTTATCTTTAAGCAACTGGAAGCTTTCTGCACATCTATCATTCCAGTTGAATCTTTGCTGTTTCTGGGTCAGGTTGGTGAGCGGAGTGGCTATCTTAGAAAATCCCTCTACGAACCTCCTATAATAACCTACTAACCCTAAGAAGCTTCTTACTTCAGATGCGTTCTTTGGTCTGGGCCAATCCTTCACGACCTCTACCTTTGATGGGTCTACTGCAACTCCAGCTTTTGATATAATGTGCCCGAGGAATGCCACTTGCGAAACCCAAAACTAGCATTTCTTGAATTTGGCGTAGAGTTGATGCTCCTTCAGTCGCGACAAAATCAACCTCAAATGTTCCTCGTGCTCTATTTCATCCTTAGAGTGTACTAAGATATCGTCGATGAACACTACGACGAATTTATCTAAGTAGTCCTTGAAGACCCTATTCATTAAGTCCATAAACGCGGTTGGTGCGTTAGTAAGACCAAAGGACATAACCAAGAACTCGTAATGTCCATAACGAGTTCTAAAGACTGTCTTAGGAATATCTTCTCCCTTTACCTTGGACTGATGATACCCGGACCGTAAATCGATCTTTGAAAATACAGTCGCGCATCGGAGTTGATCAAACAAGTCGTCGATCCGGGGTAGTGGGTACTTGTTCTTAATCGTTACCTTGTTCAGCTCGTGATAGTCTATACACATCCGGATACTTCCGTCCTTCTTCTTCATGAATAGCACTGGAGCTCCCCATGGCGAATGGCTCGGCGTAATAAAACCCAAGTCTAGGAGTTCTTGTAGCTGCGTCTTTAACTCCTTGAGTTCTGTAGGTGCCATCCGATATGGTGCCTTAGAGATAGGCTCGGTGCCCAGTACTAATTCTATCGTGAAGTCAATCTCCCGAGTTAGCGGCAATCCAGGCAAGTCATCGGGAAATACCTCTGGGAATTCTCGTACAATACGGACGTCTCCAACCTTAAATGGTGTCTCCTTTTCCACATTTGTGATGCTGGCTAAGAACGCTTGACATCCTTTCTCTATCATTCTTGGAGCTTTGAGACATGATACCAACGGGGTGCGTAATCCTGAAGCTTGTCCCATGAAGCATATTTTCTGGCCGTCAGGAGTCTCGAACATCACCTTCTTGCGTTTGCAGTCGATGGTTGTGCCATGCCGCGCTAGCCAATCCATGCCTAGTATCACGTAGAAGTCCCTGATCACCAGTTCTATCTGGTCTCCTTCTAGTTCTACGTCCTCAACTTTGATCGGGATGCCTCGTACTATTCGTGATGATAGAACTACTTTGCCCGAAGGCAACTCGGTTACAAACCTAGTTCTAAATCTTTCACAAGGTTTGTCTAGTTTTTCTAGCATTCCTAATGAGATATACGAATGAGTGGCTCCCGAATCAAATAATATAGAGCATATGTTATTGTGGATAGAAACCTGACCTGTGACCACCTTATTGCTAGCATCAGCCTCTCCTTTGGTTAAGGCAAAATCCCTAGCAGGAACCATCTTATCGTCCTTCTTCCCTTCTGGCTTGCACTGAGGACAATATCTTTTCCGATGTCCTTCCTGACCATAGTTAAAACATTCCTTGGTGTTTGCGTGGAATTCTCCAGGATGTTTCTTCTGACACTTAGCACATGGCGGGTATTCCACGTAACCCGGCCTATTTCCCCCATTATTTGTCCGTGCCCTCTTATCGCTGTCAGATTGCTTGTTGTCAGGATGCCTTCTCTTCTGACCGTTACCGTTGTTGCATGACTGATTGTTGCCATTATAGTTGTTGTTTCGACTGGTTTGAGGTTGACTCTGCTGTCTAGGTTCAGGCTTACTGGCTTTCTCTTTACTTACATTAGCCTGCAACCTTTCTACTTTTATTTTCGTCTCAAGAACGTCGACATACATAGTATTTCCCAGGTTTGCTAGCTTAACCCCCATCTCGATTTTCGGTCGAAGTCCTCTAACAAATTTGTTCACCCTCAGAAAATTGGTTGGAACCATCTCAGATGCGAACTTAGCTAAGCGGTCGAACTGACGAGCATACTCTGCCACTGATAAACTACCTTGTTTCAAGTTGGCAAACTCCTCAACTCTTGAAGCGAGTATAGCCGAATTGTAGTACTTCTTGTGGAACAGCTCCACAAATTGAGTCCATGTCATGGTGGCAACATCATGCGATTGTTGGACTAAGTCCCACCATATCCTGGCATCCTTCTTGAGCAATGACGAGATGCAAGATATACGGTCTGCATTATTGAGATTCATGTGTGTTAGAATTGGCTCCACATTCCTTAGCCACTCTTCTTCCTTAAAGGGGTCTGTAGTCCCTTCGAAGTTTGGAGCATGTTGTTTGCGGAACCTCTCATAAACTTGCTCCATGTGCTATACTGGATACGACGCGTAGTTTGCCACTGGCCATCCCCCATATGGACCAACTTGTTGGGGTGCTGAGGCCATTTATCGTGGCTGCGGCTGTAGCTGCGGCTGAGGCTGAGTCTGAGTCTGAGCCTGAGCCTGTTGTCGTTGTTGCTGCAAAAGTTCCTTGACTTGTTGTCGCAGTCTAGCGATCTCCGTAGTGTTGTCAGCTGGCGGTGCCGGCGCGTTGCGGCTAGCAGTAGCACGCATTCCCCTTCTGCGAACTAGAGAGGCTTCATTATTCGCTGGAACAACATTGGAGGCGTTTCCGTTGGTGTGTGCAGATCTTCGAAGAGACATCGTAGCAGAGTTCTAACAGTTAAAAGAAACATGTTAGAACTTTACCTAATAGGCTCTAAGGCAAAACTTATTCTAAAAGAACATTTCTCAGACCTATTGATTATGACTTCTTATGAAAATTTTATAAGTCTTCTTTATTATTTAGAGTGGGTTTCTATACTTAGAAAAATAAGCCATATTTATTATTTCTAAGTCTGTTTCTAATCATCCTATATGACTTAATTCTCAGGCTCAAAACTCATCTTTGTTCCAAAGTTAACCATATTGAGGGAGGGCTGGGATAAGAAAAATCCTTCCCACTACTATGGTCCCCTCACTCTCAATATAGAAACTTGGTTCATTGATTTGTATCCACCCTCACCGAACTTATTCATTATTTATTGTAATTATTATTTATTATGATTGCGAAAAAAAAATCAAACTCATACATGATAATAAAATAACATGATATTAATTTGGAAAATAGTTTTTCACTTATTACAACCATAAAACAAAGAAATAAATAAAGCAAACAATGAAAACTAACTATTCTAAAAATCAGGATCTTCTACATCTGATCCTTCATCTAGCATATCATCATCTAGTTCTTCATAATCTTCATTATCATGTGCCTCAAAATATCCTCTAGGAAGGTTTGTAAAAATCCTATGTTTTTGCTCATTTGTAAACTGAAATTCTGATTTTGCAGTGAACCTAACAAAGAGAAAGTAATATCGCATTGCTAGTGGCAGTTCATCTTCATCATCCATTATTTCCCATATTTCCTCTAAGGCTGCTATTACAGGATGAAAATCTCTAAACAGTCTAATTACTAATACATATTGTTCTGTTGCTCTCATCATGATTTGCTTAGACTCTTGAAGGTGACCTATTTCTTTGTGGAACAAAAGCAGTCTTCGAGTGATTCTCTCTAGTGCTCCTACGGTGTTTCTTGGTTCCCTTATTCTATTTAAAGCCTTAATGGCTCGGATATCCTCATTGGTTAATGCTCCGTTCATACTTAACTGAAAATAAATACTAAAATCGTTAGCTATATATAAGCAAAATAACTATAACTTAAATACTTACTTGGCGGTCAGATTCAGAGCTTTGAGTGTGTGTATCGAGGAGAACTTCATGCGAAGGAACCGTTGCTCTGATGCCAACTGTAATGACCCAACTACTCTAGACTTTGGACCATTAACAAAAATATACATAGACACTAATCTTTAATAAAACTTACAAGTGAAATAATCATTACTTCATTAAAACTTGTAAAAACAAATGTTATACTTGCATAAAATTTAAAGTAGGATATAGGATCCCATTGTTTTAAAAGGAAAACATAACATAATTGTAAATAAAATTAATTACATAATAAAGTGCAGAAAAATACATATAAAACCATATGTAAAGATACTTCATCCTCGAATCGAACTCTTGGTCCTTTGATTCCATTTTGCCTCAATACACATTCTCAAGCTTCCAAGAATATTTCTCGCCACTAAAGCTATTTTCCTGCACATATAAACATAAAGGAGTGAGCCTAATGCCCAGCAAGGAAAACCTAACACGTAAACCACGTACATAAAATTCATAATGTAACATAAAACATATCATAAACATATGTCTCATACGTACTATAACGACCATTATTACTTGGGGTCCCATAAACAAACAAGTCATATGCCCATTAGGTTTGTGGGGCTTGCTAGCTAAGCAAGTCATATGCCCATAAATTTATTGGGGCTTGTTAGTTATACAATTCATATGCCCAAGTCTACAAACATACATAACATCACATAAATCATAGGTTATTCATAACACATATATTATAAGATAACACATAATATATCATATAAAATCTTATCCTATTTTCCTTACCAAAAATACTGGGATATGAGAATAGATTTGGGACTTTGGAACACTCCTAAAAACCATAAATTGAAGGGTGTGTATACTAAAGAGAATGAGATGAAAAGAATGGATGAACTATACCATCAAGAATATACTTACCAAAAACCTTGTGTTCAAGATCTTAGATTTCCTATCAAGAATAAAGAATAAAGTTAGGGTGCTGAGTAGAAAACTATAGGAACTTAAAGAAAATAATACCAAAATGAACTAGAGTTTTGAATACCTTGAATGCTTCTATGACCAATCTAAACCTTGAACCGAAATGTGCTATAAACTTTACTTCCTAAGTGTTTGGTAAGCTTAAAATGATTAAGCTTATATTCCCCAACCCAAGTGTTTACACTCTCAAAATAACCTAGTAACTTGCAGCCTTTGAACTTAGCTTAATGAATGAATAAATGGCTGGGTACTAGGTCCTATTTATAGAGTTCAAGTATGAAAAGATCTTCATTTAGCCTGAATAAAAATAATGGCTTTTTAAGTGAAAAATATTTGAATTATCGTTCAGCAAAGGCTGAAGACTCGTTCATAAAGATGCTGGACTTATGAAGAGGTTAAAGATTTAAAATGAGAACGTTTTCAAAAACATTCAAAATGCACTGAAGGAGCCGATATATCGCCGTGGCCAGCATGCCCGAGGCTCGTCGAGGTGCTCGTGCGAAGTTACGTGTTTTTCGTATCCACGTACTGCGTTATATCGCCTCCTATAGCTGCAATATATCGACATACGCTGAATATTTAAACACAAAATTACACAACTTTAGCTTAATTTGAATTGAGTAAACAACATTGACTAAGTCCTCTAACATTTTCAAAGCTGCTGACAGTCCCTAGGATATTCAAATATTACTCTTAATAAACTTATTCCTCAAAAATACTTAATCATCATTAAACATACACATGACAAGTGTTACTTTCTTATTGGGTCTAGCTAAACCTTATAATATAATAAATATCACTATCAATATCAGTCATTTTAATCAAACCTTAGGTTCAAATTAATACTCTTAAACTATAGGTTAAACTTAGAAAATCTACAAGTGTTACTATGTGTCCAAATAAATCCCGGTCTGAACCAAAGTCCGCAGTCATAAAAATACTACTACTATTACTATTATACTACTATCTAACTAGCTAAGTAAAGTTCTTGGACTCTACACTTGGGCCACCACAAGATCGTCTGACAGCTTTTTGGGTGCCTCGAGTAGTGGCGCCAAGTTCGTACACTTGAAAATCGATATTTCTCACAACGCCGCCTGACATGGGAAAACGTACAGTTGCACTCTGACAGTGTCAAAAGTGTGTCTCCTGTAAAGTTGATGGGCTAGAACCTATGAATTATCCCCTCTGGGATGTGCATGGGACCACAGTCTATATTAGAACATTCCGAGGGGTTAAATAGAAATTCACTCCCCAAAAAATTGGGGATATTTGTAGTTACTGATATTAATGACCTTCAACCCCTATAAATAGGGCTAGGATACCATTGTAAAAGGATTCACAACTTTTGTACTCAGAGCAATATTTATGCTGCCTGAGAAACCCCCATTGAAGCTTGCCTCCTCAAGCTTCAAGAACTATAATATTACAGACTGGTGGACTAGGGTTGTTTTATAACCTGAACCACGAAAAACCCTTGTGTTTATCTTCATTATTTTCTTTAATTTCTGTTGTTAAGTTGATAGCGAAAAATGCATTCAACATTTTTGTGCTTTCATTGAGAACTTGAAGAAAGCTTGAAGAAATAGTCATGGTGACCATGTGTAGAAATTCCCCAAATGACATCGTTCCTCCCACTAGAGTTGAAGGGGGAGAAACCAACAAGCCACCTCCACCCGGATTCCTAGAGATGGTCCAAGAAGATTTCAATGAGAATGCTTACTACAATGGCGAAGATGGTGAGTTTTACGTGGAGGACTATCCTCAGCCTATGGACGTGGAGGATCAGCCAAAGGTTGTGGCGCTCCGTGGCCAGGTTGCCTCCTAGCAGCAAAACTTAATGCCAAGGAGGGGAATATCGCCACCTTAGAAGAGATGGTTAACGCCATGAGGGCTGCTTTGGCAGCCCAAGGGATGTGAGTAGACTCCCATGGTGAAGTACCACAAAGACAGTCAGTTGGCATGCCACCTGCACACCCAACTAGAGTGCCACCTACAAATGCAGTGAGTGTGCCTCCCGTGCACCTCACTGGCATGGCACAAGATTCGCTAGCTAGCGTGCCACCTGTGAACCTAGCTGGAGCTAGAACCCCTCGTGCACCACAAAACCGTGGCAAAGCCAAGGTAGATGAAAACCCTGCATAGGCACAAAAGAGAACTTGTCGGGCTTTTGAACCTGCTTAGGCCCCAAGGCAGAGGGCCAATGAGGGCTAGAAGCGTGATTCCCAAAGACGACGCCAAACCACCAGCGTCCGGGAAGTCTAGGGTGCCCAGCCCAGGTGCAACACCTTAGATTGCATTAGGCCTAGATGTGGTGTCCCCCAGACACCTCATCAGCGTCAAAGGAGACCAACTCAAGAGGCTAAACAAAGAAACATCTCTGCCAACCGAGGATAGGGTATCAGTATCTCTATCAATAACGAATACGTCAAATTCGATGGGGAAACGGAGGTAGAATACCTCGAGGATGATGGTCGCCACCAAGATCATCCTGACCTATGAGATAGCCTAAACGCTAGTAAGGGTAAGGAAACTTCCGAGAAAAATCTTGGGATACAACAACAACTAGACCTCCGAGACGACCTTAATACTAGGTAGACAGAACACGCAACATAGAGTGCCAATCTAAATCATGACCCTCTCCGTGCAGAATTGGAATGTTTGAAGAGGATAATGTTGAACATGACCAGAGACAAGGTCATGAATCAGACTCTAAGGAGGAGGGTGGAAAGCCCTGTTCTTCCCACATTGTGGAGGCTCCAGTACCTCGAGGATTTAAAATGCCAAACATTGATTTGTACAATGAAGGCACAGATCCCATCGACCATCTTTCCAAGTTTATGAGATTGATGTCTTCGTGGGTGCCAAATGCCACATCTTCCTATTGACCTTGACGAGACCAGAAGATGAATTGTTCAAGAAGCATAAGCCTTGATCCATTCACTTTTGGCACCAACTCTCCTCCTTCTTTCGAAGACAATTCATAACTACGTAGAAGGTGAACTTAAAGGTCAATGCTTTTGCCAACATAAACCAGTAACCACTTGAGAACTTTAAAGCTTACATCAAGCGCTTTAAGGAAGAAGCATCCAGGACCAAGAGGGTTGATGATGGGCAACAACTGATGGCCCTACAAGCTGGCATCTGAGAAGGTTCCCCACTATGGGATGACCTCCAGCGAAGACGATGCCATAGGTTCAATGACTTCATACGTCGAGCGTTCGGAGTGAGTATCCCTTTCCCCACTCCATTGTTCCCAAACGTTGTGGCCCCGGGAACCCAGTATTCACCATATACTCCAGCCCAAGCAAGTGTACTGAGTGCTCCACAGCCCAGCCCTGTTGTTCAATGAGATGGTTTCAACACCATGACGAGCGTCGGCTTTGGTGCTGCCCCAACGGGCTACGGAGGTCCCACCAGATATAGTGCTTTTCAATCTTCATTCAGTGTTGGGACGAGAACTATGGCCTAGTCCGCGAAACCCAGAGAGACCCCCAATGGGAACAAATACAGGGGAAAAGGTATGGGTAAGAAGCCCAAGTAAACTAGAGCAGCTTCCGACAAAAAATACGCTCCACAGTACTTCGAGTAGATGGAGCTAGTGGATACTCGAGAGAATATTTTACTAGTCACTGAGCAACAGGTTCACTACTGGAAACTACCACCTATGAGGATGGATCGAGAGAATAGAAATTCCACTAAGTTCTGCTGGTTTCACAATGATGCGGGGCACCACATGAACGAGTGCAGGAAACATAGAGATGAGATTGAAAGCCTCATCGAACTGGGACTCCTCTAGCAATATGATAGAATCAACGCTCGTCCAGCCTAGGCTCTGACTACAGGGTTGCCTCCTCAGTAGGAGGTTCCTCAGCCCCTGGTGGTCCCCACAACCCCACAGCAGTAGATTGCCCATGGACATCCCTCGGTGAACGGGAGAGTGGGGACTATCACTGGAAAGCCCCACTTAGGGGGCACCTCCAAGGGCTCGTAGAATTAGTATGTGTGGGCCCTTAACCATGATGATGAAGTGATGGTGTTAAGCCAGTTACTAGCACAGAGACCTCGAATGACCGACTAGGTCATCACATTCTCCGAGGATGATGCTTAGAGGGTGCATTTTTCCCACCAAGATCCTTTAGTGGCCGAGAGTCAGAATTCCAACAAGATTGTGGCTTGGATCTTGGTGGAAAATGAGAGTTCAGTGAACATCCTATTCAAGTCAGTCTACGAGAAGATTGGGTTGACTGTTGGTGACCAGTTCCTGTGCACCTCCACTTTTTATGGGTTCTCGGGGGAAGGTCTCATTTCGATGGGGAAAATTAAACTACTAGTGATACTTGGAGAAGAGCCTCGCTAGGCCTACAAATACTGTACCTTTGTGGTCGTGGACAACTCCTCCGCGTACAACGTCATCATGGGGCCTCCGACCCTAGTGGAGTTTGGATCGGTTACCTCCATACGTCATTTGCGCATGAAATTCCCTGCAGAGGCAAGAATAGGCATAATCCGTGGAGACTAGAAGGAGGCCAGACAATGTTACAGTGTGTCCTTTAAGCATCCTGTAATGGTAATTGAGGCAGCCCCCGAATAGCCCCCTCCCAAAGAGATGGAGGTCCAGGTTGTTGAAGAGGAAAGGGAGTCTGATGAGTTGGATACTAGAGTCCAAGAAGAGAGGGATATCGAGACCATTGAAGAGATGGAGGAGGTGATCCTTCAAGCCTCCTTCCTAGATTGAAAACAAATTTCGGGAAAGATCACAAGGCGGATGTTCGAGCAGCCTTAATGAGTTTTCTGAAGGACAATCAAGAATTGTTTTCCTGATCTTACACCGATATGACAGGCATTGAATCGAACATCATATGTAATTCCTTGAACATCGATCATAACATTGCACCTGTATAGAAAAAGTGGAGAATGATCGACCCGAGGTTTGGCTTTGAAGGCGAAGGTGGAAAGCTCATCATGAATGGGTTCATCCGAGATGCTCAGTACCCAAAGTGGGTGTCTAACCCAGTATTAGTGCCCAAGAAAAGTGACACCTAAAGGACCTGTATAGACTTCTCTGACCTCAACAATGCTTGCCAAAGGATTTCTTTCCTCTGCCCAAGATCGATCAGATGGTCGACACTACCTCCGGGTATGAGCTCTTATTCTTTATGGACATGTACTCGGGGTATAACTAGATTTCAATGCATGTCGCAGATCAAGAGCACAGCAACTTTGGAATTGACAAAGGAGTATATTACTACAAATTGATGCCCTTCAAACTGAAGAATGTTGGTGCCACTTATCAATGATTGATAAACAAGATTTTCAAGAACGAGCTGGGTCAGAACATGGAGGTTTACGTAGACGACATGCTTGTGAAATCTAGGTCAGCTTCTGACCACGTAAGAGATCTGGCGAAAGTGTTTTCCGTCCTCTGCAAATTCAGGAAAAAGTTGAATTCCCAAAAGTGCACTTTTGGAGTTGCCTCCGGGAAGTTCTTGGGCTTCAAAGTTAGCACCCGCAGGATAGAGGCAATTTCCGAGAAGATCAAGTCCTAGGCCGAAATTCCATCCCCTTGAAAGTATAAATATGTACAAAGCCTCACCAGGAGGATAGCTGTTCATAGTGCCTTTGTCTCCAAGGCAGTGGATAAGTGTAATCCGTTCTTCAACATTCTCAAAGGAGGTCAAAGATTCGAGTGGACAGAGGAATGCGAGCAGGCATTCGAGCAATTGAAGGCACACATAGCTAATCCCCCAATCCTTTCAAAGCCCATAGACAGAGAACCCCTCCTCCTCTCTGTGGATGTCTCGGAGGATGCCATCAGTGCTGCCTTAGTATTCAAAGAAGGTTGTATTCAACACATGGTCTATTATGTGAGTAAGAGACTCCTTAGAGAGGAGTTCAGGTATCCACTTATGGAGAAGCTAACTTTTTTCCTTATGGTTGCTTCTCGAAAGATAAGGCCCTACTTTAAGGCGCATCCCATCAAGGTCCTCACCAACCAGCCCTTGCGATAGGTTCTCCAGAAGCCAGAGTCCTTGGGAAGACTCCTCAAGTGGGCCTTCAAACTAAGTCAGTTTGACATCAATTATCACCCGAGGAATACAATCAAGGGACAAGCACTGGCGAATTTTATAGCTGAGTGTACGGGGGCGCATGAGTGACCTGAGGATTCCCAGGTGGTCAGAACCACGTGGAAGCTATATATAGATGGGTTGTCCAATGAGAATGACGCAGGAGCAGACCTAATCTTGGGATCCTCTGAAGAGCACAGGGTCCACAGTGCCCTAAGGTTCGAGTTTGATGCCTCTAACAATGAGGATAAGTACGAGGCCCTTATTGCTGGACTTTGGGTAGCCTTAGAGCTCAAGTCTGAGAGCCTTGAGATCTTTAGTGATTCCTATCTTGAAGTGAATCAGATCCTTGGAGAATACTAGGCTCGGGGGACAAAGATTGTCGCATATTTAGCAAAGGACCAGGAAATGTTGCACAACTTAAAGAGATTTTTCGTCCGACAAGTGTCGGGTGAACATAACTCTAATGCTAATGCACTGGCCAAGCTTGCTACCACCAAGGATGCTGAGTTAATCAATGTTGTCCCGATTGACTACTTATCCAAGTTGCGAAATCTTATACAGGATCTTAATTATTTTCATGTAAATCATATATTAAACACATTAATATAAGACAACCTATAGCATGTTTCTACAATTGAATTTAAACATAGATAATCATAAGAACACTTACATTATACACAGCCGAATATATTAGTCCTTCCTTCAGTTTCTCTAACCCTTGAATCCTTTTTGTCGCAGGGTATCACCAAGAAACTGAACTGATCTTCATATTTGTTCACAGTCTTCCAAAGTATCTTTAGAACTACCTAGACTAGAGTGGACAATTCTCAACACGTAAGATAGAAACAAAGAGAACAAGAATATAAGAGAATATTGAGGCTTAGAAAAAGACTTTTTCTAGATAGAGAATCTAAAACCTAGAGCATCAAGAATAGATCTTCTCAAAACAAGTTATTCAAAAATCTAATTTCAACTCTCATTTATCATTCCTTTTATAGGCTTAATTATATCATTTAATTAAATTAAAAATCAATAGAATAATAGATAATATCAGCCATTAGGTTGAAATTCTCATGGGCAATAGGCCCGTGAAATTTCTCATTTAATTATAAGCTTATTGGACTTAAAATCAAGGCTTATATTATTTTATATTGATTAATTAATCAAATAATTATTTAAATCCTTTATCAAATTAATTTCTTACAATTTGAACCTTGATTTCAACTTATTTATTAATTTAGACACCAGTTTGTCTTAATTAACTAATCTGCCCTAAAATCTCTATTCTTCTCTAAATTGTATAACTCTTTGAAACTATCCAAAATTGACCTGGTCAACTTTGATAATTCTAATTGATAGTTACATCAATTAATTGAGACTATCTAGATGATTTTATCCAAGGTACAGTGGGGACCATGGGCCAATGAAATCAAGCTCCAATAAGTTATCATAAATTTACTAACTTATTAATTCATCGTGACTCCACTAAAGACTCAGAATTACATTCTTGAATTCATAGAACGTTCTATTGCAAATATAGATACGCTATTAATTATCCATTGTTACAACCATAATTGTCACTCAATCCTCTATAGACAGTCTACAATGAGATGGGACTAGAATACCATTTTATTCTCGATTAATTACTGAAATGAGATCTATATCAATTAGCACCTTGAACTAAACTAAAAGAAAACCATCATTTTACTTCTTCATCAAAAGCTATAGATGTTAATATCTATGATTAATACTCTCACTCAATTATACTACCGAGTTCACAAGATGTAAGTATGGGCTAGTCTGTAGGGTAAGCTGGTAATGAACAAGTCAAAGAACTCAAATAATACAATCAATTAGAATACTAATCACTCATAATTGAGATTGAATTGACCTATGATCAACTTGTTAGGAACGAGTTTCCTAATGCGCAGCAGAATAGTGATGGGTTGGCCTAGTGTACAACAAAATTTTTGTAACATATTTAAACTACCTTTAATTATGTGGATCTAGTAATATACATACATTAATCATAAACAAGAAAAGAATAATGAACATACCTCTTGATGCCCATCAAGTGTCCTTGCTAACTTTCGTAAAATAAACGATCTTCCTATCCACACTGCCCCCAGGTACTCACACCAAGATCTTCTCTACACCTCAAGAAGTGTGTGGGCACTTAGAGAATAAAGGATGGCATATTTATAATTCAACTTGATGTACTAAATACATGAGATAAAGATAATAGGCCTGAGATTGGTTCTGTATCTTTTTCGGGGAGTGATAGAAAAGTATTGTTATTTTTTTAGAGCGATTAAATTCTGTATATTTTTTTATTTTATGTTAAGTCTAACTTAAATAGAGCATATTTAAATTTAAAAAAAATATGTAACTAATTTACAATTTATTTTTTGATTAATTAATTATCTTATTAATGAAAATATCAAAAACTAACTTTTGAATTTTCCATTAATTAATTAATTAATTATATAAAAGTGAAAAATCTATGTCTAATATTTTACTGTAGCTCACGCCACACATAGTCTAGGGACTGTGTGTATCGTGTAGCTCCCTAGGGATACAAAATTTTCCCATAATTATTTAATTATTTATTCAAACTACCTTATCAAATAAAATCCAACAACCTGATAATTAATTCAAATTTTAATTTATTACATTTTTAACTAATTATCACCTATATTTAATTATTTGAATAAATATCAATCTTTTAAATTCAAATCCATTTTTAACTTATAAGAATATTATCTCCCACTCAAATAAAAATATTTAATATATTATACTAATTAACTAAAACCAATTTTAATTATATACAAATTTTGAAAATTTAATATTTATATTATTGTAATTTCAAAAATCATAATATGTGAATTATTAATTAATTTTGCTAATTACAACTAATTTGTAATTAAATAATTAATAACTATTATCACATAATTGCATATTTAGCCTGAAGAACAAATTTTTCTTAAATATGTCTTTTTACCATGTTACCCTTTATATCAACTGTTGCCTTGAATAGTATTGATAGAGCCGTTGTGGGGACCTATGGACCTATAATTCCAAGCTCCAATAAATTTGAGATTACTAATTAAACTCTTTAATTAAATATTCTTAATTTATTATTCTCATGATTACTCCACTATAAATATGAGACTGTACTCTTATAATTATAGACATTTAATTTATTGAGTACTTTATAACAATAAAGCGTCCATTGATATAATCATTACATAGAAATTAACCCTCTAATAATGGTTCATAATTAATCAGGAATAAAATTACCGTTTGACCATTTTAATTATCTCTTTTTTCCTTATGTACCATTGACTTTACTAGTGAACGTCAATTCATAACTAAATTATGAATTTGAGCTCAATAACCTTTCTGTCCCAAAAGTCAACCCTTAAGAGAACTATTATTCAATCTCTTATGAGAAGGTATAGATTACATATCTGTATACTATGTCCCCAACCATTTACATTAATGTGTTCCCAAAACAAAAATTTTATAGCCTGATCATTTTGACAGACCCTAACGAGTGAATCAAAGAACTCATATAACATAAACAAGAGTTCATATTAACTTTAGGTTAACATCTATTTGTATATGATCATCAAATGATATATTTAATCAGTAATTCGAAACAGTATTTAACTCAGTATTAATAAACATAATTGGTCCAGTTCTATATATTCTCTAATATATAAAATACCTCCACTAAAGTGTCCTACTACACTAGTAATCCAGATCTAGATCACGTGTATTCATAATACGAGTGGACTGTACTCGCAAATATTAATCTAAAGATTCCACAACTTTATTTTACTACGAACTATTCAAGTTCATTTATCTCAAACACAATTGTCTCGTACCAATACGTGGTTGAGATCACATATATGAACTTAGGAATTTTTCTCATATTTACTTAATATTATCACAGAATATTATAGTCCATAAAATATATGCCTAACAAATTCAACTTATTTCTTTATTTCTTAAAACAATGTCTACTACATATGGTTTCAGAGCACAATTCCCAACAATCTCCCACTTGCCCTAAAGCAAATGAGGCATCTCTCTCATTCTCATGTTTTCTACATGCTCCTTAAAAGATATCATGGATAAAGTCTTTGTGAAAGGATTTGCAAGATTATGCTCTGAAGCTATCTTCATAAGTGCAACATCTCCTCGATGAACTATCTCTCTGAGCAAGTGATATTTCCTCTTGATGTTCTTTCCTTCTTGTGGCTCCTTGGTTCCTTTGAGTTAGTTATTGTTCCACTCTTGTCACAATATAGGACTAGTGGCTTATCCACATCTGGCACTACTTCAAGGTCGGAATAGAACTTCTTGAGCCACACAGCCTCCTTAGTTGCTTCACAAGCTGCTATATACTCGACTTCCATGGTTGAGTTTGCAATGCTGGTTTGTTTAATACTCCGCTAGACTACTAATCCTCCTCCAAGATTAAACACTAATCCAGAAGTCGATTTCCGACTATCTCCATCTGATTGAAAATCAGAATTAGTGTACCAAGTTGGGTTCAGGTCTCCACCTGAATATACAAGCATATAATCTCAAGTATTTCTAAGATACTTGAGAATATTCTTCACTGCAATCCAATGACTCAATCTAGGATTGGATTGATAATGGTTGACTATCTCTAGCGTGTAACAAATGTCAGGTTTTGTACACAACATGGCATACATTAGACTGCCTACTACTGAGGCATAGGGATACTGTCTCATATCTTCCTCTTCCTGAGGTGTTTTGGGACACTGCTCCTTGGAAAGGACTACACCAGAATGGGTTGGCATATCACCTTTTTTGGAGTCTTGCATATTAAAGCGTTCTAGCACCTTATCAATATAAGTTGCTTGAGACAGTGCCAAAGTCTTGTTCTGTCTATCTCTAAGAATTTTAATGCCTAGAACATACCTGTCTTCTCCCAAATATTTCACTTGGAATTGTCTAGCTAACCAGTTCTTTATCTTTGATAATGATGTACGTCATTGCCAATCAGTAATATATAATCAACGTAAAGAACGAGGAATACTACTACACCATATTTAATTTGTTTATAGACACAAGGTTTGTCAACGTTTTATTCAAAACCAAACGTTTTAATTGTGTCATCAAATCTAAGATTCCATGATCTAGAAGCTTATTTGAGTCCATAGATAGACCTAAGAAGCTTGCAAACTTTTTGCTCTTGACATTTTACTTCGAACCCTTCTGGTTGAGACATGTAAATGGTTTCATCAAGGTAGCCATTTAGAAAAGTTGTTTTGACATCCATTTACCAAATCTCACAATCCATGCACGCAACAATGGATAAGTTTATACGAATGGATTTTGGCATGGCTACATGAGAAAAAGTTTCTTCATAATCAACCCTTTCTTTTTGTTGTGTAGCCTATGGCTACAAGCCTTGCTTTGAAAATCTCTACTGTCCCATCCACTCCTCTTTTCTTCTTGAATATCTACTTGCAACCAATGAGCTTGATATTCTCAAGTGGATCTTCAAGAACCCAGATAAAATTAGAATACATCGATTCCATTTCTTGGTTCATGGCGTCTTGCCATTTGTCCTTGTCAGAATCATTAATTGCATCTTTAAACGTCAATGGATCTTTGTTTGTGTCAGACACAAGCATTTGAACTTCATGTTCATAGCGTATGGGTTTCTTACTAACCCTCCCAGTACGACGAAGTTCTCTTCTATTCTGACTAGAACTAGTAGTTTCCTCTTGCCATTTTTAATTGGTTGCTGATGGTGACTTTGCAACTTCATTCGAGACCATCTCCTCCAGTACAATCTTACTGTGAGCGTTCTGGTTATTAACATGGTAATTTTCAAGAAAAGTTTCATTTGTGGATACAAATGTTTTATTCTCTTTTGGACTATAGAAAATTCAACCTCTAGTCTCTTTGGAATAGCCCACAAACATGCACACTTCAGAGCGTGATTCCAACTTCCCAATCTTTCCTTTAAGCACATCTGCAGGACACCCCCAAATGCGAAAATGGTGTAAACTAGGTTTACAACCATTCCATAATTCCATTGGTGTCTTCTGGATAAATTTAGATTATAACAACCCAAAATTACTAATAAGGCTAAAGGGCCTGAACTATTGTGCAAGGAGGGCATAATTGGTTTAAATGTCTGATTTAAATGAATTAATGCATGATTATGTGATAACCATGCTTACATGAATATATGGATATATGGGATGCATGATTATGAGTATTAGTATGCATGTAGGCCCTATTTATATTAGAAGGGTATATTTGTAATTTTGGGCTGATGAGGTCATAAACATGATTATTTGTGATAATTGTTGAGACCACATTATTATGTGGATATGTATTTGCAGCTTGTGGCTCGAGGTGATCCTAGTGAGTGGTTTAGCGTTACAGTCATGGTGGGGATTTATACCTGGCTCGGGGGAGCCTGGGGGTATTTTTGGGAATTTGGGAAATATATTGGAGATTATTAGGCATTGGGGGAAAATAATTGGTGATTAATTAGATGATGGGATTTAAGTGGTAAATATTAGGGATACTCGAGGAACTAGCGGGAATTGGGAGCAAATGACCAAAATGCCCTTAGAGTGATTAAAGACTTAGGTTTATTTGGGTCGACAAAATGGTCTTTTTGATGGTTAAAAGGGGGATAAGGGTTATTCTGCTTTTTAGACATAGTTGAAGTTGTTGAAGTAGTTAGAAGCTGAAGGAAAGAAAGAAAGAGAAAAAAAACAGAGACCTCTTTCTCTCCCACATGGTTTGCCCTATTCTTAACAATTTCTTGTGGATATTGGAGCTCGAAACTCAGGGAAAGTCTAGGCAAGGTCTTGGGACTTTGATCCTTGGAGTGGCTAGCAGTTCAACTAGATTTAGCTCAAGTTAAGGTAAGGTTTAAGAATTTGGTTTGAGTATTCTGAGTTTGAGAAAGTTGATTGTGATTTTAAGTTTTGGATGCAAAATCAAGGGGCTTGAACTTGGGGATTTGAAGAACTAAAGGTTGGAAGGGCGTAGAAGACAACCTAAGGTCGAATTCTCTTAGCTAAGGTAACCAATTCTAACTTTGAAGTTCTGGATTTCTGGTTTTTTATGGTGCTCTTGAGCGTTTGAGCATTTTAGCTAGGTTTTTTATGTTGATGGGTCAATTTGGTTGAGTTATATTGAGTTATAAGGTCAATCTTGGGGTTGGATAATGTTTGGAGTGGTTTGGTGGAGCTTTGGCTCGGAGAAGTTTGAAGGAAAGCCCTAGAAGGTTGCATGTAGCTGTTTGTAGCACTGTAGCGCAAGCATTGGAGCGCTACGGAGCTATGCTTGGTTTTAGGGGGTGTTTTGCTCTGTCTGTAGCGATGTAGCACCCACCTAGTGACATTGTAGCGCTACCTTGCCTCCAAAAATGGGTTTTGGGTATTTTTCTTATGGTTTTTGCATGGGGGCTCGAGGGTCGACTCCACCACCCCGTTTGGTGGAATTGGGCTTCCCGAGAGCTTGGGATTAGTCTCGAACTTAGGTTATGAAATTGAATGTTAATGAGGGTTCTATTTTACGGTTGTGACTAGATGTTCGCTAGGGCTCGGATGGAATCGTGCTCGAGGATCGTTTCTTATAACCAAAGCGCTCGGAATCAAAGGTAAGAAAACTGCACCCAGTTATGTGGTTATGTTGTGACTAAAAGTTCCTTATACTTATATGTGATGTCATATGATGTTATTATGCCATAAGGAAATGAGATAAACGACCTAAGTGTGCCGGGATTAATATTTGCGCACAGGATGTGGCTTGGCCATTGGTAGCTGAGGTTAAATATATAATCACTAAGCTCGGCCTAAGCGAGCTGGAGTTAGTGGGATAAACAGAGGGTGCGGCCTAAGGGCGTCGACCCTGGATGTTATGTTATATGTTTATTGTTATTAATTTGATGAGTATACATGTTTGTTATCTGGATGATTGAATATTTGTGGCAGATTGGTATCATTGATTATGTGAGCAATATGACCTGCTGAGTAAATGATTGTTAATTTGTGAATTATCTGGCTATTGATTATCGTTTATGAACTGTATTATGGTTTTCTTGCTGGACCTTGGCTCACGAGTGCTACATGGTGCAGGTAAAGGTAAGGGTAAAGTGGACCAGTCCTGAGTTAGAGAGCTCTGGGGAAGAATGTACATAGTCAGCTGATCGGCCACCGCGACCGAGGAATGGTACAGGGACATGAGAACCTAAAGTGCCTATTTTTCCATTTGAGTGACTTGTGGATGTATAGAAACTTTGAAATTTTGTAAACTGTCCCTTAAAATCTATTTTTGGATCCCATGTATTAAACGTTTATTTTAATGAGAAATTTCCTATTTATGAGAAAAATCTTTCAACCCTAATCTAATAACGACTTTAGGGTCACATTTTCAACTATATAACTTGATTCACAAGTTTTGCACTTTTTTAATCACACAGTTTAACGACCTTGGTTATCGAGTGTGTTACAACTTGGTTTTAGAGCATCTTAGGTTTAGGGTTCCTGAAGACTGGCTGGACATGTACATTCCCCACTAAAGACAAGCTCGACTCAAGGTTTGGTAAATGTGTATACATGTTTATATGCTTAAATGATTGGAAAGAACCATGATTGCTGATATCTGCTTGATTAATAAGGAGCATGAGATATTGATATGGTCTGGCCCTTGACTGTTGTGTGATGATAATGAAGCATGCTTATTAGCATTGCTGTGCATGTGGATGAATATTTGGATAAACTGTTATATCTTGATTACTTGTGTTTGGTTGTGTTCCAATGGTGGATTATGGAAGGATTATTACCCTGTCATCATAGTCTGATCACAGGGTCATTGATTGCAGATTAACTTGGATAGCTATGCATCCAAGACAACCTACACGACTAGTTGGCAATAGATCTGAGACTAAAGATGATGACCAGGGCCAGAACCCTCCGTCACTCCCTGAGAATTGGCAGCAGATTATGGCAGATATGCAAGTGCAACTTCAAATCCAAGATGAGAAGATCTATCTATAGAGATAGTAGGCTCCGTCAGGGAGTGCTGCCCCTATTGTGCCTCTTGTAGTTGCACCAGTTGTTCAGCTATTGGAAGTCAAGAACAGATGGGAGCTGTTGTATGAGTGGTTCAGGAAACTGCATCCTCCAACTTTTGAGGGGGGACTAGATCCACTAATGGGCGAGCAGTGGATGAGTATGATTACCACTATCCTGGACTTAATGAGGATAGAAGGTCATGACAGAGTGGCATGTGCCGCATATATGCTGAGAGAGGATGCCCGCATTTGGTGGGAAGTGGCAACGCAGACCAGGGATGATGCTACCCTGGGTTGGGATGGATTCAAGGATTTGTTCAGCCAGAAGTATAATAATGTTGCCATCAGGGCAGCGAAGGTTAATGAATTTGTGGGATTGGTTTAGGGCAACATGACAGTTATAGAGTAAGCCCTGAAGTTCAACAAACTTGTGAAGTTCGCACCAGATCTTGTGCCTACTGATTCAGCTAGGCAGGACAGATTTATCTGAGGGGTTAATGCTATGATAGCTCGAGATGTGAGGATTACAACGCTTCTTGGGGGAACAACTTATGCCCAGGCTGTTGAGAAGGCTCTTACCACTGAGGAAGCGGAGAACAAGATCTGGAGGGAGAGTGCTGCAAGGCGAGAGGGTCGTAGAGCGGTGCCTCAATAATCTGTGTTTGGTAGGGGTGAAGGCCTTAGTGATCTCAAGAGGAAGACCCCTAATACTTTGACTGCTCCTGGTCCAAATAGGAGAGGTTGGGGTATTCACGGTGGCCGTTAGGGAGAAGGTATCCCGAGTGCATCAGGTGCAAAAGATGCCATTTAGGCAAATGTTAGGCTAAGGCCTATTATGTGTGTGGGGTGGTGGGATACCTCAAGAGGGACTACCCAACAGTGAAGAAAGGGGACACAGGGAAGGTGGACAGATTGACTCCATCTCGAGTGTTCACCTTGACTTAGGCAGAGGCCGAGGCTAGTCCCGCGGTAGTGATAGGTGAGCTTTCTAGTGCTGGCTCTCCTTTTACTATATTGATTGAATCTGGTGCTACACATTCATTTGTTTCTAGTAAGGTGATTTATAGAATGTGTAGACCTAGTGAGTACTATACTGTGGGGTTTGGGACTATATTGCCTACATGAGAACTGGTAGTTTCTAGGAGGTGGATTAGGGCACTACCTGTGATGGTTGATGGTAGGGAGTTATCAGTAGACTTGATTGATCTAGGTATGGAAGGTTTTGACATGATTCTATGAATGGATTGGCTGGTCAGATATGGGGCTACTAGTGATTGTAGGAAGAAGATGGTGATTTTTGAGCATGAAGGAAAGGATCCATTTGTTTTCGTGGGTACGGTATGTGGACCCTGCATACCTATGATTTCAGTGCTAAGAGCTAGGGACCTATTATAGGGAGGATGTATAGGTTTCCTGGCTAGTGTGGTGGATACTACCAGAATATTACCAGCAGGATTGAGGGAAACTAGATTGGTTCGTGAATTATTGGATGTGTTCCCTGAGGATTTACCAGGGCTGTCGTCGCACAGGGAGATTCAGTTCGTTATTGAGTTAGTGCCTGGGACAGAGCCAGTGTCGAGGGCACCATATAGAATGCCACCAGTAAAACTGAAGGAATTGAAGATAGAACTGGAGGAACTTCTGGATTTAGGGTTTATCAGGCCTAGTTACTCGCCATGGGGTGCTCCAGTTTTGTTTGTGAAGAAGAAGGACGGGACTCTGAGAATGTCTATAGACTACAGGGAATTGAACAGGTCGACTATTAAGAATAAGTATCATCTACCAAGGATTGACGACTTGTTTGATCAGCTATAGGGATAGATGGTATTGTCGAAGATTGATCTTTGATTTGGTTATCACTAGTTGAGGATCAAGGACGAGGATATACAGAAGACGGCCTTCCGAACGAGGTATGGGCACTATGAGTTTCTAGTCATGTCGTTTGGGTTGACCAATGCCCCGGAAAACTTCATGGACTTAATGAACATGGTGTTCAAGGACTTCTTGGATCAGTTCGTCAATGTCTTCATCGACGAAATTTTAGTGTACTCAAGTTTAGAGGCAGAGCACGAGCTACATCTTCGACAGAAGTAACATTCCTTGGACATATGTTAAGAGAGCATCAGTTGTACGCCAAATTTTAGAAGTGTGAGTTTTGGTTACCAGAAGTGACATTCCTTGGACATATGTTGGTGCAGATGGGATTAAGGTGGATCCATCTAAGGTGGAGGCAGTGACAGATTGGTCAAGGCCAAGGAACGCCTCAGAGCTTCCTTGGGTTAGCAGGTTACTACAGATGGTTTATAGAAGGGTTCTCGAAGATTGCTCCACCAATGACAGAATTGACATGGAAGAATTTGAAGTTCGTGTAGTCACACAAGTGTGAGAACACCTTTCAAGAATTGAAGTGGGGACTTATTACTGTACCGGTGCTGAGTCTTCCTTCGGAGGAAGGAAAGTTTGTTGTTTATTATGACGCGTCGAGATTGGGTTTAGGTTGTGTGTTGATGTAGAATGATAAGGTTATAGCTTATGCGTCACGACAACTGAAGGAGTATGAACAGCGGTATCCTACGCACGATTTGGAATTGGCAGTGGTGGTATTCACACTAAAGGTGTGGCTACATTATCTATACGGGGAGAAGAGCGAGATATACACCGATCACAAGAGTTTGAAGTACTTCTTCACCCAGAAGGATCTGAACATGAGGCAGAGATGTTGGTTGGAGTTGGTAAAGGACTATGACTGTGACATTCTTTACCACCCAAGGAAAGCCAACGTAGTGGCAGATGCATTGAGTCAGAGAGGCTCGGGGCAATTATTTACTTCCACTCAGATTTTGAGGGAGTTGGCTGATGAGATGATTAGGGTGAGGATAGAACTGGTGGTGTGCCGGTTGGCCAACATTACTTTGTAGTCGACCATACTAGAGCGGATTAAAGAGGGTAAATTGGTAGATGTACAGTTACAGGAGGTTAGATAAAATGTCTCAGTGAGGGTAGCTAATGACTATTCTATTTCTGAGGTTGGTGTTCTATGGTATCAGAGGCGGATTTGTGTTCCAGCTGATGTGGGAATCAGACGAGAGATTTTATATGAGTCGCATACTACGCCGTACTCACTTCATCCGGGTACCACGAAGATGTATCAAGATCTACGAACATTGTATTGGCGGCTTGGGATGAAGAAGGATGTAGTGGAGTATGTGGCCAAGTGTTTGACCTATCAGCAGGTGAAAGCTGAGCATCAGCGACCAGCGGGATTGGTTCAACCTTTGGGTATTCCCAAGTGGATATGGGAGGATGTTACCATGGATTTTGTGTGGGGTTTACCCAGGACAGTGGGGCTTCATGACTCGGTGTGGGTGATAGTGGACAGATACACCAAGTTAGCTCATTTTATTCCACTAAAGACAACTTACATGGTGGATCAGTACGCAGAGTTGTATGTGAGGGAGATTGTAACGACCCAAATTCGCTATTAAGGCTTAAGGGCCTTGAGTAGTGTGCCTGGAGGGCATAATGGGATTTTGTGTGTGACTTTAATGAGTTTAATGCATGATTATGATTTAATGCACGTTATATGACTATTTGAATATTTGAGATGCATGACTATGTGAATTAGTATGCATGTAGACCTGATTATCTTAGAAAGAGCATAATTGTAATTTGGCCATGTTGGGCATGACTGTGTTGATATCTGTGATCTATGACTCGAGACGATCCTAGAATGAGCGGGTTAGCGGAAAAGTCAAAGCGAGAATCTATACCCGGCTTGGGTTAAGCCTGGGGAGTTTAAATGAGAATTTGGAAAATATATTGAGGTTAATCTTGATGATGAAGAATGTATATTTGGTGATTAATCAGGTATTGGGTAGCGAGCGGGAATTGTTAGGAACACTTGAGGAATTAGTGGGAATTTGGGTAATATGACTAAAATGTCCCTTTATGGGAAAAAAGGTTTAGAATTATGAGGGAGGGCATTTTGGTCTTTAGGTTTGTTAGAGATAAGTTTAAGGGAGCTTTATACTTAGTGGATTTTGTAGAAAAAGAGTTATAAGGCTGAAAAGAAAGAAGGAAGGAAGAAAAAAGGAAAAGAGAGAAAACAGAGGGGTTTGGCTTTAAAGAATCGGTTTGTGGCTCTCCCAACCATTTTCCTTCATTTTTCTTGGAGTTAAGCTCAGTGGAGAGCTAGGGTAGGCTGAGCATCAAGGATCCTAAGCTAGACTTGAGGATTGGCAAGGGATTAGCAAGATCACATCAGAAATTTGAGGTAAGTTCTTGGAGATTTCAATTTTAGGGCTTGACTGGTTTGAACTGTGTATTTGAGCTAAATAGATGGGATTTTTGGGGAAATCAGGTCAGGGTTGTGAAGGTGCAAGCTAAGGAGGTCTAGGGTTCAACTCAAGGTCGAATTTCTATCCACGGTATGATTTCTAAGACCTTATCTTTGTTGTTTGAATTAATTTCTGGTTTTTGGGTTTATAATGGTAGATCTTGAGTTTTGGGTTGCTTGAGCTTAAGGGTATGAGTTCTTGGGATGCTTGGGATGAGTGTGAGGTGTTGATAAGTTTGTTTCTGGGCTTGGGAAAGATTTGGACAAGTTTGGGGTTGAAATGGTAGAAGGAAATCGCAAGAAGCGATTTTGGGTTTTGCTGGTCTGCAACTAGCGCTACAGCGCTAGTCAGGGGGCGCTGTAGCGCTAGCCCCTGTTTCTGGGGAGTGGTTCTGCTTGTAGCGCTACAGCGCCCTCCTTAGAGCGCTGTAGCGCTGCACTATTCACAGAAGGGGATTTTTGTGTTTTTGTTAAGGGATTTTGACCTAGGGTTCGGGGCTCGACTCCACCACTTTGTATTGGGGATCTAGGACTTCCCGGGGGCTCGAGATTGGTCCCGAGGCTACGTTTTGGACTTGAGGTTTTGTAATGACTTTGACTTATGGATTTTGCTTAGGTAAGCGCTAGGGCTCGAGTAGGATCGTGCTCAAGGAGTCAGGTGATCAAGGCTATCGAATTTAAAGGTAAGAAAACCGTAACACCCGGGATCAAGGCATGGGCCCACAGTGTTATTGCAGGGCATGGCCTTAGATTGTTTTACTTGCAAATGTATGACCTTGAATGAATTATTATATGTTTGAATGATTATAATGAACTGAACAGTTAAGGTCGAGAGCGGCAAAGGCCGGGTACGGCCTTGGGGCCGGAAGTAACACTCAGCACATGGGGTGCTTATAGCTAGGGTGGGACCCAAGGGATACATGAGTTATCCTGACGGTGAGGACCGAGACCCCAGGCTTTGGTAAGGCCTCTGGGGCGGCACGGCCGTGCTTGTTTAGTCTGATGGTTTTCCTATTTATCAGTGGATTATGTCAGCTATATACTATGCATATGTTATGTATTATTTGGGTTTTCTTGCTGGGCTTCGGCTCACGGGTGCTCTGTGTGGCAGGTAAAAGCAAGGAGTCAGTCAACCGCCCATGAGTATGGAGAGCGTGGGGGCGGCGCGTACATGTTCGGCCTGCCCGACTGCTTTGGTTGGGGGCATTTTGTATATGGCTGTATTAACTCATTCTTTTGATAGTTAACCTGGTGTAAATCTATTTTTGAGTTGTAAATATTTTGTAAACCTTAGTTTTGGGATCTCAGATGTTTGATACTTAATGTTTTCAATGAAACTAAACATTTTCAAAGAGTACAGCCTTAAACTCTGGTTTATTCACACTTTTGGTTTTAGAAACAACGTAGAGTCAGTCAAAAGCACAATTTCTGTTTTAAACTCACTATGTAACGGCTCTAAGGTAGTAGGGCGTTACAGAGATCGTACGTCTCCATGGGGTTCCTAAGTCTATACTGTCAGACCAGGATCCAATCTTTACCTCCAAGTTTTGGGGTAGTTTGAAGAAGGCTATGGGGACTCAGTTGAAGTTTAGAATAGTGTTTCATCCTCAGACTGATGGACAGTCTGAGAGGACGATTCAAGTATTGGAGGATACGCTTAGGGCATGTGTGATCAACTTTGAGGGATCTTGGAGTAAGTACCTCTCGTTGATTGAATTTTTGTACAACAACAATTATCAATCAACGATTGGATTGGCTCCATATGAGATGTTATATGGGAGGAGATGTAGATCGCCCATTCATTGGGATGAGATGGGTGAGAGGAAGTATTTGGGGCCGAGCATGGTTCAGAAGACCAATGAAGCTATTGAGAAAATCTGAGCTAGAATGCTTGCTTTGCAGAGCAGACATAAAATCTATGCTGGCCCTAAGCTTAGGGACGTGGAGATCCAGGCTGGGGACCACATGTTTCTGTGAGTTTCACCACTGCGAGGGGTGAGGAGGATTGGGAAGAAGGGCAAGCTGAGCCCTAGATTCATCGAACCTTTTGAGATCATGGAAAGGATCGGACATGTGGCTTACAGGCTAGCCTTGCCACCATCGTTTTCAGGAGTTCATGACGTATTTCATGATTCTATGCTCAGGAAGTATGTCTCAGATACGACACATGTGTTGAAGTATGAAGACTTGGAATTGCAGATAGATTTGTCCTATGAGGAGCAACCGGTTCAGATTTTGGATCGGAAGGATAAGGTTCTACGAAATAAGACAGTTCCTTTGGTTAAGGTATTAGGGAGGAATAACAGGGTCGAGGGTCACCTGGGAGCTTGAGTCAACAATGCGGGATCAGTATCTCGGGTTGTTTAGGTAAATTTTGAGGACAAAATTCTCAATAGGAGGGGATAGTTGTAACGAGTTAATTTACTAATAAGGCTTAAGGGCCTTGATTAGTGTGCTAGGAGGGCATAATTGGTTTATATATGTGATTTAAAAGAATTAATGCATGATTATGGTATAAGCATACTTGCATGATTATATGGATATATGAGATACATGATTATGAGTATTAGTATGCATGTAGGCCCTTTTTAGATTACAAGGACATATTTGTAATTTTGGCCCGTTGAGGGCATAAACATGATTATTTGTGATAATTGTTGAGACCACATTATTATGTTGATATGTATTTGCAGCTTGTGGCTCGAGGCGATCCTAGTGAGCAGTTTAGCGTTACAGTCACAGTGGGGATTTATACCCGGCTCGAGGGAGCCTGAGGTTATTTCTGGGAATTCAGGAAATATATTGGAGATTATAAGGCATTGGGGAAAATAATTGGTGATTAATTAGATGATGGGATTTAAGTAGTAAATATTAGGGATAATCGAGGAACTTGCGAGAATTGGAAGCAAATGACTAAAACGCCCTTAGAGTGATTAAAGACTTAGGTTTATTTGGGAGGGAAAAATGTTCTTTTGATGGTTAAAAGGGGGATAAGGGTTATTCTGTAGAAGGAGTTAGAAGCTAAAGGAAAGAAAGAAAGAACAAAAAAAAACAGAGACCTCTTTCTCTCCCATACGGTTTGGCCTATTCTTCACAATTTCTTGTGGATTTTGGAGCTGGAAACTTAGGGAAAGTCTAGGCAAGGTCTTCGGACTTTAATCCTTGGAGTGGCTAGAAGTTCAACTGGATTTAGGTCAAGTTAAGGTAAGGTTTAAGAATTTGGTTTGAGTTTTCTGAGTTTGAGGAAGTTGATTGTGATTTTGAGTTTTTGATGGAAATCAAGGGGCTTGAGCTTGGGGATTTGAGGAACTAAAGGTTGGAAGGGCATAGAAGACAACCTAAGGTCGAATTCTCTTAGCTAAGGTAACAAATTATAACTTTGAAGTTCTGGATTTCTAGTTTTCTGATGATGCTCTTGAGCTTTTGAACTCAAGTTTGGTTTATGTATTTGATGATTGTTGACGGTGAGAACTCGTCAACGAAGTTAAATTAGAAAAATCAAAGTGTAGCGCTTACCAATGAAGAACTTCGAAAATCTAAACGGAAACTTCGATAATACTTGCAGAAATAAAATTGTGAAAAGAACTTGTATTTCTTATGGTATGGTGCTGCAGTGTTTTTCCAACCCCCTCCAATGTTGAAGAAGGGTTCCCTTTATAGTAGGCTATATTGGCCCTTGATACAATGTGGTCCAGGGGACCAAATTGTAGACAAGTACACTGTCAGGAAAGTGGTATCAGGTGTAGTGGTGTTGGGAGAGTGGTGGTCAGCTCTAGTGCATGTCAGAGGTGTGGAGGTGGTGTTGCCACTCCTCGTACTGCCCCTTACCGCCACTACTTGTCGGGTACAGGTGTCAGGTCTGTGCCTTGATCCTTGTAGACGTGTATGTACCTATTTAGAGGAACCTTGGTCGTATTTTCTATCTCTTGTGGGCCACCTTAAACGACATGTCTGGTTGGCCCTCTTGTAAGTGGTCCCAATTGGCTAACTGGAGAGGGTGTATTTCATTGGGGGCCCCAACCTCACCAAGTGATGTAGGGCCTTTTCAACGAGGTGGGCATAGCATGCTATGAGGCTAGTTAGGTCTCGCGAGGAGATGAGGAGGTCCTAGCACCGTGAGCACCCACGAGGCGTGGGGTGTCATATACACCTTTGAAGCAACATGGGCACAAGGCTGTGGGAGCACCCATGTGAGATGGCTCCCGGGCGAGGCCCTTTGGAGTGAGGTCCTTATGCATGCGAGATGGCTCCTGGGCGAAGCCCTTTGGAATGAGGCCACACGCGCGCATCCCAAGTGATGTCGCAAGGCCCAACGCGCGCGTATCTCGGGTGGTGTCGTGAGGCCCAGCGCGCGCATCCCACGTGGTGTCACGAGGCCCAGCGCGCATCCTAGGTGGTGTCGTGAGGCCCAACGTGCGCATCCCAGGCAGTGTCGTGAGGCCCAGTGCGTGTGCATCCCAGGTGGTGTCGCGAGGCCCAGCGCGCTCATCCCAAGCGGTGTCGCGAGGTCCAGTGCGCGCGCATCCCATGTGCTGTCGTAGGGCCCAGCATACGCATCCCAGGTGGTGTCGCGAGGGGAGGCGTGCAAGATGATGGGTCTCACGAGGTGCAAGGCAAGGCGTGGTGAGGAGTAAGACTGGTCTCATGGGCCATTGGCGCGAGACACCCGCAGCATCCTAGGTGCCATTTCGTGAGACGTGGCCCTGCGACACCTCTGATGCGTTCATATGACCCCCTTGGCACGAGATGCCCGAAGCACCCTAGGTGCCATTCATGAGGTATGGGTTATAGGCTCGTGAGACGGGTGGGCCCCCACGTTGCCACTAGGAGAATCGTGAGACCATTTTCATTTTCCTCAACAAGGTGGATTTTTCAGCCTCAACAATGATGCTTTTAGCTAGGTTTTTGAGGTTGATGGGTTGATTTGGTTGAGTTATAGTGAGTTGTAAGGTCAATTTTGGGGTTGGATAAGGTTTGGAGTGGTTTAGTGGAGCTTTGGCTTGGGGAAGTTCAAAGGAAAAACGTAGAAGGTTGCATGTTGCTGTTGCACTAGCATTAGAGCGCTACAACGCTATGCTTGGTTTCTGGGGGCGATTTCTCTGTCTGTAGCGATGTAGCGCCCACCAATTGACATTGTAGCGCTACCTTGCCTCCAGAAATGGGTTTTGGGTATTTTTCTTATGGTTTTCGCTTGGGGGCTCGAGGGTCGACTCCACCACCCCGTTTGGTGCAATTGGGCTTCCCGAGAGCTTCGGATTAGTACCGAAGTTAGGTTACGAAATTGAATGTAAATGAGGGTTCTACTTTACGGTTGTGACTAGATGTACGCTAGGGCTCAGATGGGATCGTGCTCGAGGATCGTTTCTTATAACCAAAGCGCTTAGAATCAAAGGTAAGAAAACTGCACCCAGTTATGTGGTTATGTTGGGACTAAGAGTTACCTATACTTATATGTGATGTCATATGATGGTATTATGCCATGAGGACATGAGATAAACGGCCTAAGAGTGCCATAATTAATATTTGCGCACAAGACACGGCTCGACCATTGATAGCTGAGGTTAAAGATATAATCACTGAGCTCGGCCTAAGTGAGCCGGAGTCAGTGGGATAAACAGAGGGTGCGGCCTAAGGGCGTCGACCCTAGATGTTATGTGATATGTTTATTGTTATTAATTTTATGAGTATACATGTTTGTTATCTGGATGATTGAATATTGGTTCCAGATTGATATCTTTGATTATGTGAACAATGTGACCTGCTGAGTAATTGATTGTTAATTTGTGAATTATCTCGCTATTGATTATCACTTATGCTCTGTATTATGGTTTTCTTGCTGGTCCTTGGCTTACGGGTGAAGTGGACCAGTCTTGAGTTGGAGAGCTCTGGGGCAAAATGTACATAGTCAGCTGATCGACCACCACGACCGAGGAATGCTACAGGGACAGGAGAACCTAAAGTGCCTATTTTTCCATTAGAGTGGCTTGTGGATGTATAAAAACTTTGAAATTTTGTAAACTGTCCTTTAAAACCTATTTTGGGATCCCATGTATTAAACGTTCATTTTAATGAGAAATTTCCTGTTTATGACCATAATCTTTCAACCCTAACCTTATTACGACTTTAAGGTCACGTTTTCAACTATATAACTTAATTAGCAAGTTTTGCATTTTTATAATCACATAGTGTAATGGCCTTGATTATCCAGGGTGTTACATAGATGGCACATCATTTAATATGTATAGAGCACATTGAATCGCATAGCCCCAGAATGACAGTGGAAATAATGAGATGCTCATCATTGATCTAACCATATCTAGTAACGTTCTGTTCCGTCTTTCTGAAACACCATTTTGCTGTGGCATTCCAGGTGCTGTGAGTTGGGATTGAATACCATGCTCATGCAGATGGTCCTCGAATTCAAAATCCAAGTACTCTCCTCCTTGATCAGATCGAAGAACTTTAGTGATTTACAAAATTTATTTTCTACCTCTGCTTGAAATTCTTTAAACTTTCCAAAAGTTTCAGACTTTCTTTGCAGTAAGTATTCATAACCTCCTCTTGCTTGTACATTAAGTGGACCGCAAACATCTGTGTGTACCAACTGAAGTGGTTCTGTAGCTCTTGAACCTTTAGTAGAGAAAGTTCTCTTGGTCATCTTCCCTTCTAGATAGGATTCACAAACAGGAAGAGATCCAATAGATAGTTCTCTTAAAGGACCATCCTTTACAAGCTTGTTATTTCTATCTAGACCAATATGGCCCAATCTCAAGTGACACATATATGTTTCACTATCAGAATCAATCTTTTGTCGTTTAATAGATCTAGGATTAGCTGTTTTAAATAATTGAAAATTATAAGCAAATTTCTCTTTAGCTTATAGTTTATAAAAGCCCATCTATAGAATTTGTAAAATATATCTTAACACCATATCTCAAAATAACAATATAATTATTATTAAAAGAAATTTTAAAACCTTTTTCATGCAACATAGAAACATAAATTATGTTTCTAGAAAATCTTGGAATATAATAAACGTTCTCTAAAATAAGAAATTTATTCTTCTCAAATTACAGGCGGGTTGTTCCAACTACTGCTGCAGAGACAATCTGACCACTGCCTACCCTCATAGTCACCTCTCCATCAGCAATCTTCCTCATCTAACTAAGAATCTGTAGAAAAAAAAAACATGATTAGTGGCTCTTGAATCTACAATCCAAGATGAGGAATTGTCTTCCATTAAACAAGCTTCTAATACAAGTAAATCAAATTTACCTTTCTTTTTCTCTTTCAGGTCAGCGAGATATTTTGCACAGTTTCTCTTCCAGTGACCATCTACGCCACAGTGAAAACAAGTCTCTTTAGGGGTCTTTTTTTTTGGAGCTCTTGGTGTTCTTGTTCTCTTTACCTTTGGATTACTTGTTAGGCTTTTTTGAATTCTTGCCTTTTTCTTTCTCCTTGTCCATTCCATATCCATTTTTCCTCTTTTTGGTTTTAGCCTTTGAAGAGGATGGGCCATAATCAACAACACTTGCCTCTCCTTCTTTCTTAGAACCTTTGTTAAGAGATTCATAAGTTTGCAACTCATTCAACAGTTGTATCATGTTATATGTTAATTTGTTCATGACATAGTTGATTGTGAAACCTTTAAAAGCTGGAGAAAGTGATTCATGTATAATGCTCACTTGAGTCCTTTCATCAATGGTTGCCCCATGGATAATGGCATCATGCATTATGTTGATCGTGTCTAATACATGTTCTCTCACAGAAACTCCTTTCTTCATTTTCTTGGTCATGTAGGATTTGGTGGCCTCATGCCTGCACTGATCTGACAACTACCCCAACATATCTGGAAGGGAATCCCAGATATCATAAGCAGTCTCAGTATCTTCAAACTTCTTTCTGAGCACATTGCTCATACTTGCAAGCATATAACACTTTACTTTGTTGTCTAATAAGATTCAATTATCAAACTTTACCCTTGTAGTTTTGGCAGCAGTAGCGGGAGGGACTTCAAGACATTCCTCAGTCAAGACAAATTTGTGGTTCTTACATATTAATACAATGTTCATGTTTAATTTCCATTTCATGTAGTTTTCACCAGTCAACTTTTCATTAGCAAGTAAAGAAGATACAGGATTTGAGCTAGACATGATTGATGAAAATAAATAAATAAACAAAATTGAATTTATGCTTATAATAAATATGACTACTTTTTGAATAGTAAACATGATGCATGAATGCAACAATTAAAGAACACATACAAAAAAAAATAATTAATTCCACGATTAATTAATTTGAACATTAATGGACCAGCCTTAGGGTAGGTCAGACTAATTCCAAATTAATTTTGAGACAAATTCTGAAATTTATAAGTAAAAACTCAAATCAACATTTCTCTTTTGACTTATCAACAACCGCTTGTTTGGTCAAGGATACACTAGTCCGCTCAAAAGCCTAATGCACCTTGTGAGTGTAACCCATTATTTAGATCAATGACTTAACTCAAGAGTGTTCCTTAAGGTCAGTCAAACTTGAAATACATCATTGAATACTATTCTTGAAAAAGAAGTTTGCCTTGAGAATAACACAGTCGGAAGCCTTCTTTAGGGGGACACAACCAATGGTGCCGTGAGGCCCTCTCCATGTTACCTCGGTGCTAACTAATAATGGAGGCCATGGAACTTATAGTCATAACTCCCTCTCCCACTCACAATTTTAAAATATGTGTTTTCTAAAAACATCCTAAGCTTTTTAATTAGTTTGTAAAAATAAAGTGATCTATTTTTACCAAATGATATTCTAATAATTACTAATCCAATTAAGCAAAATTATAAAACCATGCCCTAATTAATTCAATTTTAATTTTGCTATAATGACTAGAAATATCATTTATTATTTAATAAAACAATTTTATTAAATACTAGAAATTAAACAACTTTTAAAATCTATTTCTGCTCTTGAACTAGTTAAAACTAGATTTATTATTATATGGTCCATCACATAAAGCATATAATCACATAGCACAATCCTAAGGTATGTTTCTACTGATATAAGATGCATGCTGATTTTAAATAATGTGCAGGTAATATGTATGGCATGTCAAAAATGCATCATAAAGTACTAAACAATTTAATCACATTCAAATATAAAAATAAATAAATACTAAATAAATAAATGCGGGCCGGGTATCTTGGGTATTTCTAGAAAAATTACAGCACTTGCAAAATTATACACAAAAATGTAAGAAACTAAATAAAACCTAAACAGAACTCTATCTTCAACTTTGGGCCTTCACAAGTAATCTTGATCCATTAAGACACTTATCCATTTAATTTTGAATTAAAATAACTTTTAAATATCTTAAAAAAAATTTAAGAATTATTAACTTGGGCTTTAATGCCCAGCAAGTTATTAGGCCCACTTTTGAATTTGGGCACAAACAATTAATTCAAAACATAATAATTTTTAATTATGAGCTAAAATTAATTAGGCCCACAATTTAAATGGATAACAATGTGCAAACCCTAGGGTTAAGAACCCTATGGTTGGTGGCACAAGGAGGCTCGGCATGGGGCTCGGCAGCGGCTAGATGGCTCAGCGGTGTGGGTAAATACTCTGCTAGTACTTTAAAGTCCTCGTTCCCCTTGTCGATACAAGCGTCGAAGTATTCAACCACTTGCTCTTCCCCTTCGAAGTGTTCAGGGAAGATTATTAGGCGAGGTGTCTTGGCTGGAGGACCGCCAGGAACCTCAGAAGAATGGATTACCTTTCCCTTCTAAGAAGGCTCATCATCACGCAGAGGGGATCCCTCTAGGTCAATGACTTCACCAAACACCATTTTCCCTAATGGGTGGAACAATTGAGCAGATGCGGAGGCTGCATGAGATGTCAGGCCTGCAGGCGCTGCCGGGGGAGCAATGAAGGCTAGGGGCACATGGGTTACCGGGGATGGAGGATCAGTCGCCAGGAGTGGAAGCTCTGCTTGGGGTGTGTTCCGAACATCAATTTGAGAAGGACTTGATACCTTCATACATTTACCTCGAATAAACTCAGACATGCCCATGTTATGTGCAAATGGAAAAGAGCCTTCAGAGCCCCATCGCTATAAGGCAACCTTGGGTGAAGAAGTTAGTGGGAAAACTCACAAGTTAGTCGACCCATTTCGTGTGTGGTGTTGGTCTCGTATTAGAAAAATCACCCAGCATGCATTGACGTCACCTCATCCAGAGGAACGACTCCTCGGGTGGGGTGGGGAGGAGGGGGAGTTTTCTCTTTGGGTGGTGAAGGAAAACGTCAATAAAGTCTTGGTAATCCTGGAACTCCTCCTCCATCCATTGACGCTTCGAGGCTTGCTCGCACTTGGGGAGTGATGGACAAAACCATGTGTGGTCGAGACTAACTCCCTCCCTTACATGCTTAGAATGATAAAGGATTATGGGGGATTTACCTTCAGGAATGGAAGATGACTTTATCCCCACCTTGAGCTCTGCCTCAAGCTCCTCATCTTCTTGGGCCTTAGCAGCGGTTTAGATGGTGAGCATTGTCTTCAAGTGCTCCTAGCGCATCCTCTGTTTGTACTGTAGGAACGCTTGCCCCACCACATACTCCGTATGAAGCCTGGCGTCTTCAAGTGATTTCCTCGAGTCGAGGAAGATGGACTGGCTTAGGGAACATATGCGCTAGCCATCTTGAAGAAGTCGTACTGGCGTAGGTGTAACGCCCTGGATAGCCAAGACCATTACACTGTGTATTTATAAAGTGCCAGACTTGCTAACCAAGTCATTAAAGTAAAAGCGTGTTACTGAAATAGTAGAGGAACTAGGGTTAAAAGTGTTTTGGTCTCAAAAGTACGTTTTCATTTCTAAAAATTGTTTATGTACATGGGATCCCAAAATTGACAGTTTAAAAGCCATTTACAAAAGTTACAACGTTTAAATACATTGACTGGCCATACTAAGGCAAAAGCGAGCTGTTAGGTAATCTCTGTCCTGACACACTCCTCGACCGTGGTGATCAAACGGCTGGCTATGTACATTTCACCTCGGAGCTCTCCACCTCAGGCCTGGTCCAGCTTGCCCTTGCCCTTACCTGCACCACGAAGCACCCGTGAGCCAAGGCCCAGCAAGAAAACATAGAAACAACAGAGCATGAACAACTAGCAACAAATGAATTACACTTATAGCATCTCATCAAATACATAATGCACAGACGATAACCAGGGCTAGCGTTCACAGGCAGCTCCCTCTGTTATCCTTTTATTTCCGGCACTCAATGGCCAATTCGCGCTCCGTGCGCTAATCTCATGAACGGTACTCTTAGACCGCTTATACGTGTCCCTTGGCATAATACCAACGATGACACAATACAACTTTCGGGAGCACTTAGTCCCATTCACAACCATACATTCGGGTGCAGTTTTCTTACCTTTCAATTCAATAGCTTTAATCCCTCGACACCTTGAGCACGATCCCACTCGAGCCCTAGCGCTCACCTAAACACAATCATGGCCAAAGTCAACATCAACCCTTAAGTTCAAAACCTAGCCCCGGGGCCAAACCCGAGCCCCCGGGATGTCCTAGTTCCACCAAACAAGGTGGTGGAACCAAACCCCAAACCTTAGGTCAAAAACCCTTGCAAATTACCCTAAAATCCCCTTCAGAAGGCAGGGTAGCGCTACAACGCTCTTGGGAGGGCGCTATAGCGCTACAGACAGAAGCCAAAACCCTTCCAGCAAAATGGCCTAGCGCTACAGCGCCCAAAGGCTAGCGCTGTAGCGCTAGTCACAGACAGCCCAACACCCAAAATTTCCATTATGCGATTTTCTCGAGCCAACCTCAACCAAACCTCTTCCAACTCTTACCCAAACTTAAAAACAACCTCATGACCACACTCCACTCATCCCAAACACCCTAACCATCTAAAATCCAAGCACATGCACTCACAAACTCAAAATTCACCATAGCCACCTCCAAACTCTAAAACCCAACATAAACCAGCTGAACATCAGAACTAAAGCTTAGAATTCATACCTTTGATAGAATTTCGCCCACAAGCTATCCCTAGGCTCCCTTGGCTTGCTACTCCTCAGCCCTAAGCCTGAATTCCCCAAAGTTCCATTCAATTCAATTCAAGCACCACAACTTAAAAACCAGAAACAGAAATGGATGAACTCTAGAACCTTACCTCAAGTGTTGGTGAAACCCTGCTAAACCTCTGTCAATTCCTTAGTCTTAGGTCAAGATCCTTGATGTTTAGTTATCCCAGCTCTCCTCTAAGCTTTACTCCAGAAATTCTCAAGAAACAGATGAAGGAAAGTGTAAACCGACTTTAGAGAAACTCTCTCTGTTTTCCCTCTTCCTTTTCCCTTCTTTTTCAGACTTCCTTGATATTCTATAAATTCCACTAACTTAAAACCTCAGTAATACCCATCCTTAAGAGTCCAATGACCTTTATGCCCTCCCAATTAACTCTAATCCTTTAGTCCACTTAAGGGCATTTTAGTCATTTTACCTAATTCCCGCTACTTCCTCGAATGTCTCTATTATTTCCCGCTTAATTCCCGATACCTAATTAATCACCAATAGCATTCCTCAATGTTACAATAATCTCCAGCTCATCCACTAAATTCCCATTTACACCCGTGAGCTCACCCCGAGCCGGGTATAAATCCCCGCTATGACTTTTCCGCTACTTAGCTTACTAGGATCGTCTCGAGTCACAGATCGCAGATATATCCACATAATAATGTGGTCTCAACAATTATCACATATATCAAAGCAGTTATGCCCTTAATGGCCAAAATTACGATTATGCCCTTCTACCCTAATCTGGGCCTACATGCATACAAACACGCATAGTCATGCATCTCAAGTACTCAAGTAATCATATAACATGCTTTAAATCATAATTATACATCTTAATCACTAAAATCACACGTAATCTCCATTATGCCCTCCAGGCATGCTAATCAAGGCCCTTAAGCCTTATTAGCGAATCTGGGTCGTTACAGTAGGTGCCTCTATGTCAAGGAAAGCAAGGCTCATCTCCTCGTTGGGGAGCGCATGCATCCTTTGGAACAACTTGTGGTAGGAATCCAAGTGAAGAGTGCAGCAGAAAATACATGCAAGAAACTCAACTCCTAAGGACCACCAACAAGGGGAGGACAACTTATCAAAGACAGTTCGAGGAGAAACTTACAAACCCTGGCAAAGTTGACAAGTAGGGGAGGATTTTTCTTCATGGAGAAGTCACTATTTTAGAAGAAGTGGTCCTTGTAGTCCCACGCGTGGCTCTCGTTTCTGGTCGAAGCCTTGTAGAAAAAACTCGGATACGTATACTGCATCAAAGTATTATACCCATCGCGATTATCCCTATTCACCATCATGTCTCGTGTCTCCACTCCATGGTGGGAGAGGAGCTTGTTAAGAGATCCTTGGTGCCTCAGCTTACTCGAGATCTCCTCTGCCTTGAAGCCATCGGTGGTATATGTTGCATCCTATAGCAGGGGACCCAGGTTGGCCTCTTCCTCCAAGATGCCAACTTGGACAGGCCTTTGTGCTGCTGGAGGGTTTTTTTCCCACACTACGATGGCCCTGCTTTGCTCCGCAGCATTCTGCTTTCTCTTCCCAAGAAGTCATACCGCATCCTGAGCCATTTCCAAGATCTCGTGGTCGAAGTAGTAGAATCCTTGTTGATGGAGCTGATTTAGCTCTTCAGAAATTTGAAACAAAACCAAGCAATTAACGCCTTGACAAGAAGAAAAACAGGCAAAAATGAGTGATCCTAAGACTACTGCTCGGGGAATGGAGGAGAAAGAATGCTAAGCAACTGGGGTGTCCTCATGACAATTAGAGTGGTGTCGAAGACCACCACTAAAGTTCTTGAAACTCGATGAAATCTTGAAATTTTCCATATTCCGGTCGAATGCCGAGAAGCACGAAAAAACGCGTAAAGCGCGGAACAAGCCATTTTAATCATTTTAAACGTAGAAGTAGGCCTAAAACGACTAAAAAGTGGTCAAAATAATTCTAAATTCCAAAAACATCAAAACCCTCAGCATGCAATTAGCATCTGACAAACCAGAACCTACAACCATGAATAGGTCAAAATTACTTACTCAATATGAAGCGCCTATACGTGGTATGCCATGTGTGAACCCGAAAGTGCTTCTTGTTGTTGCACCAGAAGAACGGGGACTCTCTCCAACCAACCAGGTCATTAGAGACTCAGATGCCAGTGATGGTTTAGGGTTCTGGGAGTGCTGAAGTTTTGGGACGAATTTGAGAGCTCTGATATTTTTCAATTTTCAAATGACCAAAGTGAGTATTTGAAGGGCGGTTCTCAATTTTTATACTTGTAGAGCTTGGGGTTGAAGCACCTCCATTTGATCGTTGATTACTGATAACCAAGAAAAGAGAGGTTTAAGGTGTTTAGTAGTATTTTTATCATGATTTTGTCAAATATCAATTATAATTAGAATATATTATATATTAGATTAATGCTTGAAAAACATATCTTAAAATGTTGAATTTTTTCTTGATAGATGGTTGGTAGAGCTGTGGACATTTTGAGAAGGATTTGAAGCTTGAAGTGGAATCAGGATTTTGGGATGTCGCAGCATCGTAGCAGCATCACATTGTTCCAAATATCTACTTGGAAGGCCTACGTGGGGAATTAAATAGGCGACTTATCCAACTCAGCTTTTAAAAATTGTTTGACTTGGGCTGAGAAGTAACTAAAATTGTTTTGGGCCCTTAAAAGTTTTCGGTCCATTCATCTTAAAAGAAAGAAAGAAAAAAGAAACCAAGAAGCAGATGAGGCCCAAGTGGGTAATTTTGGGAAGGATATTAACCTAACCTGTTATCATCATCATTCCCAATTGGAAAGACACCCGTATACCAGAGAGGAGAGAAAAGGAGGAAGCCACCATTGAAAGAAAAACAAGAATGAAGAAGAAAAAGAAAAAGGAAGAAAATGGAGAAGATTCAAAGAGAAGGACAAAAAAATAACCACTTGGGGACATCTATTGGGGCTTGATTTTCTCATCTCTCTCTTAGTATTTAATTTATTTTCTTTCATTTTTCTTCACAATGTTTGCATTTATTATTAGTATTTTGGATATTTTAATTATGAGGTAAACTTTTTATAGCTAGAATTGTTAATGAAACCTAATGTGTGATTTTGGAACTTAGTGAAATTAGGTTTTACTCATTCTAGTGGTTTTAATGTTATTTACTTGATTTTATTTGGCCAAAAATTATGAGTAATTGAGTTAATTTTTAATATAAAAAGGCTTAGAGTTAATGGATACAAAACTTGAATGGTGCAAGATTAACATCTTTGAATTTAATTTTGTATTGATATAGACATATATTGTTTCCTTGCATGATCTTTTGGAATGGGTGCTTGAGAATGCATTCTTGTAATTAGATTAGCATAGACATATGTTATTTTAATTAGAGAATTGATACCATAGTGACTTCGACGGAAGCCTATGAACTAAATTAGAATTCTAGTTTAATTATTCCCAGTTGCCACAACATTATTGCAGCACTAGCATCAGATTTACATTTTAGGAGGAATTAATTATTCTAGCTCATTATCATTGTCTTTCTCTCTCCTTCATTTGTTTATTTTATCTACTTTCTTGTTTAGTTTTTTTAATATATTTAATCAAATCATTATCATTTTCATTATTCCAATTTATTAAGTATTGATTTTACATAATTTATTGCTAACAAAATCTTTGTGGAGATGATTCTCACTTATCACATTATTACTTGTTTGCCAATTGTGTACACTTGCACATGTATATTGCTAATTAATTTCTCAACAAGTTTTTGGCGTCATTGGCAGGGAGTGATTTAGTGAAATTTTGTTTGTTAAAATCAATTACTTTTCAATTTGGTTTCTCATTTTTCATTTGTTTATTTTTATTTTTCCTTGTTTTATTTTACGCTTTCGTTTGTTTGGTCTTTTTGCAAGGTATTTGAGATGTCTCATCAACAAGTGCTCATCAATTTTATTCAACAGGACTCGAAGCCTTTACATAGAGCATGTTGGAGGAACAAAAATTTGTTCATGAGGTTCCCTTGCAATGGTTTGTCTAGAGAGTGTTTATTTGAAGTCTTTCTCAATGGGTTGCATGCCACCAAAAGAGAATGGATACAAAGAGGAGATGGTACCACCAATTTCTAGCATATATCCGTTGACGAAGCCTATTGGATGATGGAAGACATGGTAGAATATGATGAATGGTATTGTTTGAATTCTCCAATAACCAACCAAGTTTGGGAGAATAATTTTATCCATATGGGGCCTACTTTTGAAGAATGTACTCAGCAACTATAGGGGGAGACATTATTGGAGGATTTTCAAGACTTCATCATAGAAGAACCTCAACAAGTGGATCAATCAAATTCATTGGAGGATTTGATGAAGGAATTTATGGCTAAAAGGGATGTTTTGATTTAGGAAAATGGTGCATTTTTTAAGAATTTAGAAAGTAAAGTTGAGGAATTCTTCAAGAAGTTGCATAATACACCCCTGGAAACTTTTCCTAGCTACAAAGAAATTTGAGGAGGGTTAAATCATTGCAAGGTCATGCCATTAGGGAGGGGAATGGAGATGGAGCTGCAAAAGGAAGAAGTTGAGAATGAAATGGGGCCCTCTTCAATCCAAAGTGATGAAACAAAGGGAGAGGCAATAGTAAATTCATTTGTGTCAAATGGTATCTCTACCCAAGATGTTGATAAATCTTTTGAGTAAACTAGTATAGAAAAGTTAGATGCACACCTGCCACCACCCCATATGAAAAACTTCCAATAAGAACAACCTTTTGATTCTCAACTTTGGGAGCCACTTGTCATGGAAGCATACACATATTAAGATCCTATGTGGCCACCACCTCCTCCACCATCAGTAGCATCATATCTTCGTATTCACCACACTCATTCATCAAAAGCAAGTTGAGTTAAGCACATGAACCCATCAATATCACATATCTTCTAGCTTGAGGGCGTCCACAATGAAGACCCATGTGTGAGGGCATATGCCACTCTTTATGGGTGGAAGTTTCTCTTTGTTGAGCACTTTTCAACAAAGTCAAGCCAAAGACTTTCAATCAAGCACTTCTTCAGAGGCAAACCAAGTTTCTAAACTTTGTTTCTAATTTTGTTTTAGTAATTTAGTTAGTTCATTGTATTTCCTTTATTGAATATTTTTTTTTATATTTTTTTTCTTGATATTCTTTAACTTGGTCTTTTGTGTTGCATTTAATGGTGCAGGTGTTAGGCTCAGAAAGATGGTGATTTGGAGTGAACAATTCATGTTTTGGAAAGTTTTGGAGGAGTGGTAGGTGAACAAAAAGGTGGGGAGCTAAAGAAAGAAAATCTGAAATTCTGGGTTGCAATGCTATTAACAAATGCTACAACAATGAGGAAAAAGTGGGCAAATCAATCAGGATTTTGGGTGATTTTTGGGCATAGAGACATGCAATTTTTCGCCAACTGCTAGGCAACACATTGCTTGGTTATTCATAAAAGAGAAAATCAAAGTGAAAGCCTAATACTCTCACTCTTCTCCTTTGCCCTTGCCTTAGTCGTCGTTAACCATTTCCCCAAGCACCCAACGCCGCCTTTAGTTGACCTACCATCACCTTTGGCCTACACCATCACCACTACCACCTCCGACCACCAACCTGTCGAACCCAACCGCATCTCCAAGCCTCCCAGTCCCATGAAACTACCAAAGTCTCAATTACTTGTGCCTCTGTTCTTTCCATCAAAGAGAACCCATCCCAATCGTGAGCTCCAAGCGGCACGAGCCCTTAAGTGTGAGCCCAAGAAAACCCCAAATTGACCTACCCTAAGCCCAGTCGCACCATCTCTGCCCTGCGTCTAATCGAGCATGACCCGAGAGCGCGATTCCACCTACTGCCCTCATGATTTCCACCAGCCATAAGAGCTTCGCCGCACACACTGCCTTTCCCCGACCTACTGTGACTCGACCCGAGCAATCCCACAAGTTCCCCGTCAGTCTCATCTTCTATTGCTAAGTCTAAGTTCCAAGTTACTTCATTCCTTGGTCTGCCATATTTTCAACTCATTATAGGCAGGACCACAGTTCGCATATGATGCTTGGTTGGGTTCCATTTGTGTTAAGGGAGTTCATTCATAGCTTGGGCAGCTCCACATGATGTGAACTTTTTGTCAGAGCAGTTCAATCATCTATCTGAGGAATCAATGCAACATCCAATGAGAATTTCTTAGCCGTACCCTTTATTATGATTTTGTTGTGATACATTTGTTTTCTATTTGTAGATGATTATATTTGTTCTGTGCTAGATGAAATTTTTTTCTATTAGCAGCTCAAGTTATTTCTTGCAATATTTTTTTGTTTACTTTTGTGAATAATTAGTTGTTGTTGGTGTTTCTTTGGTGATTTTGTGGAGTGCGAACTAAGATTTCAGTTCACTGCATCTTGTTTGTGTTGCTAGTCAGATAGTTGTTTTGTGTTTTAGTGTAGCTATCTAGTGTGTCTTAGTTTGTATTTTGCTGTCATTTTCTTGAGAGGATTTGTGTGTCTTTAGCTGGTGCTTAACTTGGGGCTCGATGATGAATCGTATATATATTTAAAAAAATTAATAAAATAAATTGCTTTGCCTCTTGTTGTGTGATTGACTACTAGTACATGAGTGTTAATAGAGTTTAAAAAATCATGATGATAGTGTCGATCCTTATTTTGTGTGCATAGCTTCCCAAAAATTTTATGTTTGGGGGAGAGTGTGTCGTATCTTGTGTCTCTTCCCATTTTTATATTTGCATTTATACAATAAAAAAATTGAAAAAAACACAAGTATATGTGCAAAAAAAAAAAAAAGATTGCACTCCCATAAAAAAAATTGTACAAATAAAGTTTGAAATTATGTTTTGGGGTGTAACATCTTATCTAAAAATGAGAGTAAATTATAGTTTTGGTATTGTGTTTCTCTCTTTCTTTGTTTTTAATAATGAATAATGGCAAGAGTGATATTTAAATTGTATGGGGTATCCTTTGGAGATTGATGGTGAGCTCGTACTTTAGTCCTAGGAAGATTAAGGTGCATTACAAGCTTGAATAAGTCCTTTTGATCTTTGGTTTGTCTTCATTAGTGGAGAAGGTATCACTAGGAAAACCTATGGAGACAATTATTAGGCTTTAGGATCAAGAGCTAGATTACTTTGGGGAGATTTGAGAATAATTTGGGAAGAGCTATGTACATACTTTAGAGAGAAACACTGAATTCTTAGTTTGATAACATCATTAGCATTTGAGGAATTTGGTTGAAAGCATTTGCAAGAAGCATCATCATCATCATTCATCATCTTTTTAATAAATTTCGGAGAGCATTTCCCTTGTTAAGCATAATACTAAGTTAAGCATTGCCTCTCATTTGTGTCTTTTGTAGTGTTTAGTCATTTTGTGTGTTTGACTAGTTTTGAATTGGATTTCCTTGTTTTATTTCTTTTATCTTTAAAGTCATCACTCTGGACGAGAAATGAGATAAGTTTGTGGGTGTGTTAACTCTAGGAATTGGAGTTATTTTAATGCTCTTGAACTTATATTTTTATCAACAAAAGGTTGGTTTATGGTGTTTTTTAGTATTTATATTATGGTTTTGTCAAATATTAATTATAATTAGATAATATTAAATAGTAGTTTAATGCTTGAAAAATATATCTTAAAATGTTGCATTTTGTCTTGACCAATGGTTGGTAGAGTTGTGGACATTTTGAGAAGGATTTGAAGCTAGAAGTGGAATCAGGATTTTGGGATGTTGCAGCATCATACCAGCATCAAGTTGTTCCAAACATCTACATGGAAGGCCCACGTGGGAAATTAAAATGCTGACTTTTCCAACTCAGCTTTTGGGATTTGTTTGAATTGGGCTGAGCAGAAGCTAAAATGGTTTTTGGCCCTTATTTACTTTTGGTCCATTGGGCTTAAAAGAAAGAAAAAATAAATGAACCAAGAAGCAAACAAGGCACAGGTGGGTAATTTTGGGAACAAAATTATCCTAACCTATTATCATCATCATTCCCAATTGGAAAGACACATACATACCAGAGATGAGAGAAAAGGAGGCAACCACCATCGAAAGAAAGGGAGGAAAGAAGAAGAAAAAGAAAAAGAAAGAAAAGGGAGAAGATTCAAGGGAAAGGACAAGAAGAAAACCACTTAGGGACACCTATTGGGGCATAATTTTCTCATCCCTCTCTTAGTATTTAAATTCTTTTCTTTTCTTTTTCTTGAAAATGTTTGCATTTATTATAAGTATTTATGATATTTTAAATATGAGGTCAACTTTTCATAGCTAGAATTGTTAATGAAACCTAATGTGTGATATTGGAACTTTGTTCATGATGTTAATGTGAAATTGGGGTTCATTCATTGAAGTTCTTTTAATGTTATTTACTTGCTTTTGTTTGGCCAACAATTATGAGTAATTGAGTTAATTTTTAATACCGTAAGGGTTAGAGTTAATGCACACAAAACTTGAATGGTCCAAGATTAATGTCTTTGAATTTAATTTTGTATCGATATAGACATATATTGTTACCTTGCATGATCTTTTAGAATTGCTGCTTGAGAGTGTATTCTTGTAATTAGTTTAGCATAGATATATGTTAGTTTAATTAGAGAATTGATACCATAGTGACTTCGACAGAAGCCTATGAACTAAACTAAAATTCTAGATTAATTATTCCAGTTGCCACAACATTAATGCAACATTAGCATCAGATTTACATTTTTGGAGGAATTAATTATTCTAGATCATCATCATTGTATTGCTCTCTTGTTCATTTGTATATTTTATCTACTTTCTTGTTTAGTTTTTTTAGAAATAACCAAATCATTATCATTTTATTTATTCCAATTTGTTAAGTGTTGATTTCACACAATTTATTGCTAACACAATCCCTGTGGAGACAATACTCACTTATCACCTTATTACTTGTTTGTCAACTGTGTACAGTTGGACATCTATATTGCTAATTAATTTTGGAACAATCACCTATGAGGTAGGAACTCGAGCCTGATCCAATGATCATGATTATCAAGGCACGGATCGTGATAATTAGCATGGGAAAAGGTAGCATCGAATATAGGGAAAAAGTATGCTTCAGGTACATATTAGACGTCTTGGGTGTGGAACAGACTCCTCATTAATTACAATGATTGATGGGCCCAACAATGGGGATTCAACTTATGGTTTCACATTTTTCGAGTATGACGTCATAAAGAGCTCAAGAGTCAGCCGTCGAGGACCCTTGAAATTTCTCCTCTCAGACTAAGTCTCCACTGTTTGAGGACAAGTGAAGACTTGGGGGGCAAATGTTGTCTGCAATTTCATCACAAGACACATGGCAGTCGTTAGAAAAGAAATTAGGCTCCTCGAGAGGATAGTTGAGCTCTCCCAGAGCTCCTCGAAGTGTAGCATCCTCCTAGCGAGCTGATTTCCCTATTTTAATGGTTGATGTCTCCAAGTAAGGCTACATTCTGCGGACCACCCTAGAGGTCCTCCTGTCTTCTTTCCTCTAGGTCTAGGAGTTTTGTCCTCAAACCTAAATAGTGCACCAAGTGTCAATCATTGTAGCCTTGGGCCACCACAAGATTGTCTAACAACTTTTTGGGTGCCTAGAGTAGTGCTGATGAGTTCGTACACTCAATAATTGGTATTTACCACAACGACACCTGACACAAGAAAATGTGCAGCCTCACCCTGGCAGTGTCTGAAGTGTGTCTTCTGTAAAGTTGATGGGTTGCAACTTGCGAATTGAGCCCTTTGCGATACGCATGGGCCCCAATCTTTATTAGAACGTTCAGAAGGGTTAAATAGCAATTAACTCCCCAAATAATTGGGGAATATTTTTCATTAATGATATTAATGAACTTCGGGCCCTATGAATAGGGCTAGGATACAACTATAAAAGGGTTCACAACTTTTTTACTTAGAGAAATATATACGCTTCTTAAGAAACCCCCATTGAAGCTTGCCACCTCAAGCTTCAAGAACTCTAATATTACAGACTCGTGGACTAGGGTTGTTTTATAACGTGAATCACGTAAAACCTTGGTGTTTATCTTCATTATTTTCTTTAATTTTTGGTTTTAAGTTGATAGTGAAAAAAGACGCTCAACATATACTAATCTTGTTTTCTTGATCTTTTGCTTTGCTAGATTGATCCTTTTGCATGAACGAGCGTCAAGGCCTTGAGCTAGCCCCTATTGACCCAAAGATTGAATGCACATTTAGAAGAAGATTAAAGGAACTACGAACTCAACTTCACCAAAATATGGCTAAAGAGGGTGAAGGGGTTGAGGAGATACTAGCTCAACACATTCTCATTGTGGTTGCAAATGGTGCCAAGAATGCTGCCAATGCTATTGTGATGGCTGGTGATAGAGAAAGGGCCATAAAGGAGTATGCTACCCCTATGTTTAATGAGTTGAATCCCATCATTGTTAGTCTCAAAATTCAAGTAGCTCAATTTGAGTTGAAGTATGTGGTGTTCCAAATGTTGCAAAAAATGGTCAATTTAGTGGGCTAGCTACAAAAGATCCTCATCTCCATCTCTGTTCATTTTTGGAGGTGAGAGATTCCTTCAAGTTGCAAGGTGTTACATAGGAGGCCATGAGGTTGAAAGTGTTCCCTTTCTATTTGAGGGACAAAGCTAGAGCTCAACACTAATACACTTCTTTAGACTCAGTATCTTCATGAAATGATCTAGCTGAGAAGTTCTTGATGAAGTATTTCCCTCCAAAAAAAAAATGCCAAGTTTCAAAATTAGATTATTTCTTTTCAGCAGTTGGAGGATGAATTGGTGTGTGATGTTTGGGAGTGATTCAAGGAGTTATTGAGGATGTGCCCACACCATGGTACTCTGTATTGTATTCAAATGGAGACTTTTTATAATGGTCTCAGTGCTACCACTCGCATGGTTTTGGATTCTTCAGCTAATGGAGATATTCTCTCTAAGCCCTACAATGAAGCATATGAGATTTAGGAGTGAATTGCCAATAATAATTACCAATGGTCTAATGCAAGTGCTTCAATGGGAAGAAAGGTAGCGGATATTTATGAGTTAGATGCTTTGACAGCTTTGGCCGCTCAAGTTTCATCTATGACCAACCTTCTAAAGAATATGAGTATAGCGGGTAATCTACAACCATCCCCTATGGGGCATGTAGCGGAAGTTTCTTGTGTTTATTGTGAAGATGGGCACATATTTGATATTTGTCCTTCTAATCCCTCTTTGCTATGTTAATAGGGAAATCAAAATGCCAACCACAAAAACCCATATTCAAACTCTTACAATCCGGGTTGGAGGCAACATCCATAAAAATCTTAGGGAGGTCAAGGAGCTAGCTCAAGTAGTGGACCTATGCCCAGCAAGGAAACTTCTCCGTCGGGTTTATCTCAACAACAACAAAGATCTCCTAATCCATAATCTTCTCAATCAAGCACTTTGGAGAATTTGATGAAAGATTATATGGCTAAAAATGATGCGGTGATTCAATGCCAAGAAACTTCTTTGAGGAATCTTGAAATTCAAATGGAGCAACTAGCTAGTGTGTTGAGAAATAGACCACAAGGTGCATTGCCTAGTGCTACCCAAAAATCCAAGAAGTGATGGTAAAGAGAATTGCAAGGCAATGACTTTGAGGAGTGGAAAAGATCTAGAGTTGAATGAGGAAGAATCTAAGCACAAAACAGAGCCCACTTCAATCCAAACCAATGAGGAAAAAGGGAGTGGAGCAGGAAGTTCTAGTTTGTTAAATCCTGATTCTTCCCTGAATGCTACAATATCATTTCAACAACATGCAATATAAAAGAATAATGTCAAGCCACCGCCACCTTTTCCTCAGCGATTTCAAAAGCAGCAACAAGATAGTCAATTGTAGATGTTTAGAAGTAGCTCCACATAAACATAACCTAGTGGAATCTTTGGAACAAATGCCCAATTATGTTATGTTTCTGAAGGATATTTTGACAAAGAAAAGGAGACTTGGAGAGTTTGAAATTGTTGCTTTGACAAAAGGTTGTAGTGCTATTTTCAAGAGTAAAATTCCACCTAAGTTAAAGGATCCTGACATCTTCATATTCCCTTTTTCTATTGGCTGTAGAGATGTTGGTAGAGCTCTTTGTGATTTGGGGGCTAGTATTGACTTGATGCCCCTGTCAATTTCAAGATGTTGGGAATTAGAGAATCAAGGCCAACCACCATCACCTTGCAATTAGTGGACCATTGTATGGCACATCAAGAGGTTAAAATTGAAGATGTTCTAGTGCAAGTTGACAAATTCATTTTTCCAGCGTATTTTATTATTCTTAATTATGAAGAAGGTAGAGATGTTCCAATCATCTCAAGGAAGCTGTTTCTTGCCACCAGGAGGACGTTGATTGGTGTTCAAAAAAGAGAGCTTACAATGAGGGTGAATAACCAAAAAATGACTTTTAATGTGTTAAATGTTGTGATGTTCTTGAATGAGATTAAAGAATGCTTCTCTTTGAGTGTGATTGATGATATTGTGGCTGAGAAAATTAAAAAAAAAAAAAAACTGGTAAAGATGGAATGGGGGTGATTTCACTTGATGAACTTGAAGAATTGATTGAAGAGGAAGAAACCCAAATCACATGGGTGCAACTTGAACAACCTTTCACTAAAGCTGGAAGGCATTTTGAGTCTTTGGAGCTCTCGGAGAGGAATTTCAAGCCTTCCAAGCCATATATTTAAGAGTCACCGAGTTGCAATTGAAATCCTTGCCTATTCATTTGAAGCATGCTTACTTAAGTGATGAAGTTACCGTACCTATGATCATTTCACCAGCTTTGGACTTGGAAAAAAAGACTATGTAGATCAATGTGTTGAAGAAATATACGAAGGAAATTGGGAGGACAATGGCTGATATTAAGGGTATAAGCCCATCACTTTGCATGCATAAAGTTCTGTTAGAAGATTTTTGTAGCAACTCTATAGAGCAGCAGTGAAGACTTATCCCATTATGAAAGAAATGGTAATGAATATGTGATTAAGTGGTTAGATGTTGGTATGATCTACCAAATTTCAGATAGTTCTTGGGTCAGCCTTGTTCAATGTGTTCCCAAGAAAAGAGGAGTAATGGTGGTAGCTAATGATAATAATGAGTTGATTCCCACAAGAATAGTGACTGGTTGACGAGTATTCATGTATTATCGGAAGTTAAACATGACAACAAGAGAAGATCACTTCTTGCTCCCTTTTATAGATCAAATGCTTGATAGACTAGCAGGGAATGAGTATTATTGATTTCTTGATGGGTACTCTTGTTACAACCACATTTCTATTGCTCCTGGAGATCAAGAAAAGAGCACATTTACTTGCCCATATGGTACATTTTCTTTCTGGAGAATGCCATTTGGGTTAAACAATGCCCCCACTACTTTTCCACGTTGTATGATGGCTATTTTTTTTTTAAATATGATGGATTAGTCCCTTGAGCTGTTTATGGATGATTTTTTGGTGTTTGGTTAGTTTTATTACAATTGTTCTGGTAATGTAGAGAAATTGTTGGAGAGGTGGGAAGAAACAAACTTGGTGGTTAATTAGGATGAATGCAATTTTATGGAACCAGAGAGCATTGTCTTGGGCCATTGTATTTCTGACAAAGGTATTGCGGTAGATAGAGCAAAGACTGAAGTCATTTAGAAGTTTCCACCACTGTAACGCCCCAACTCCTGGGACCGTTACGGTGTGCCTTGTAAACAGTGCTAAACTCGCTAATCGAGACATTTGGCCAAAAACGTGATCTAAGTATGATTAGCGGTTTAGGGATTAAACATTTTGGTTAAGATGTAACGTTTCACTAGAACGTTTAATATATACATTGGGATCCCGAAAATATAAATTTCAAAGTTTATTACAGAAAGTATTTACAACAGGCCGTTTTAAGCGGCAAAACAGGGTTCAACCCTAGTTCCACTTTAAACCTTGGTCGTGGCGGTCGAGCAGCTGCATATGTACACGTCATCACCTAAGCTCTCCAACTCAAGGGTGGTCCAGCTTCCTCTTGCCTTTACCTGCACCACATAGCACCCGTGAGCCGAAGCCCAGCAAGAAAACATAACACTATACATAAGCATTATCAAATGATTATCATTATAATCAAACGGTGCATAAAGCTTCCAAACCAATGAGTAAACATCACATAATTCTAGCGGGAGAGTGGCTGTTAAGTAAGCCACCAACCTCCAAGCTCTCTTTTCTAGCGGGAGAGTGGCTGCTAGGTAAGCCACTAGCCTCCAAGCTTTGTTTTCATTCATCGACCCTCAGGGTCGGTCAGGCATTAATGCTCCTTGAGTCATTCAATGCTAGAAGTCGATTAGATCTAATCTCCGTTGGCTTGCGTGAACCACGCTAAGACCATTCTGACTAATCAGTCAGCGCTATGTGACCAGTGTCCAGTATCACTGCCGAACTTGACTAATCAGTCACAGCTTCACAGCTGGTACTAACACCTTTGCCAATTATGGGTGACCAGTGTCCAGTATCACTATCGAACTTGACTATTCAGTCACAGCTTCACAGCTGATACTAACACCTTTGCCAATTCTGTCTAACAATTCTGTGCAACGTGACCAGTGCCCAGTACCACTGCCGAACCTGACTAGTGAGTCAAGACTTCACAGTTGATACTAGCACCTTTGCCAAATCTGACTAATTAGTCAGTGCCATGCACAAGTAAGCTGTGCTATCAATATGTATCATATGCCAATTATCCAAGAATAGGGCATTTAGCATGCTTACTAAACAGTTGCTAGCATAGTCATGATCATGCACAAACTCAGAGACTCAAGCTCTGGCCAATCTCATATTCATCATTCATGGCATGCCCTAATCACATGTTTCTTGTGCATCACATGCATCACACTTAATCACCTAGCATGCTTCATTAATAATCATATGCAAATGGGCAAAATCATCAAGCATTCATTATGCTATCAATGTTTATATTTAAACATCCAACATGCATCAATCATAGCCATGCATGTCACATACGGGGTGCAGTTTTCTTACCTCGGGTTCGAGCGAGAATTAATAAACGAAACGACCTTTGAGAACGATCAGCTTTTAATCCTTTAGCGGTCACCTAGTCATAACCAAACATATGGGATACCATTAATAAAATGAACAATAAAATGTCCCCAAACCAAAAACTAACCTCCGGGACCTCAAATACTACTCAACCGGGTAGTAGATTCAACCCCGAGGCCTAAAGCTTGAATTCCCAAGCTAAAAACCCAATTATGGCAAAAATGACCTTAAGGGCCGCGGCCCTCCTTGGCCATGCCGCGGCCCGCCCCTCAGACAGAGGCGCCCAAACCCAGTTTACTCCAAGGGCCGCGGCTCTCCCTGGCCATGCCGAGGCGCAACCCCCAGTTCAGCAAAAACCCCTGTTTTTCTTCCCCTACAATTTCTCTTAGAACCAATCCATCAAACCCAGTTTAAACACCACTCAAACCTCCAATACAATCCATAAACTTGTTCCATACCACAACCTTAGTAAAACCCAAAGCAAACCCCAATAAAAACTTCCTCAAATCCAAACAAGCCACCATAAAACACAAGCCGAAATCTAACACTAAAACAGGGTATAACCAGAAAGTTAGTGGATAAAGCTCACCTTAAACCCAAGCTTGAACCTCCTTTAATGGCTGTGACAAGTTCCTAAGCCCAAACCTCAATTCCTAGCTTGTTCCCTTTGACCTCCATGCCTAACTCCTCAAGGTGGCTCTCAAAATTCAAAGAGAAGGATGAACGAAAGACTTGTACGGGAAGGAAGGGAGAAGGATAAAGATTGGCTCTGTTTTGGTTCTGTTTTTCCACAGCCTTCTAATTGATACTTATCCCTTGCCAAAAGACCTAAGTGCCCCTAGGTCACTAAAAGCTTCTAAACACCTCCAAGGGTAAGATCGTCATTTCAAACCAATACCGTTAATTATAATTAACGCTTCCCAATTTCCCATTAATCTCCCTATTCTCAAATACCAATAAATCATATCCCATTACCCTTTAATTCCCGGTAATTCTCTAATCATTAAATTCACCCCGAGACTCACCCCGAGCCCCGAACTTAAACCCGTTATGTCTAGACCGAACACTTACATCTCATGATCGTCTCATGTCGAAAAGCTCGAACCAATCCACCCTATAATGTGGCTATATTAATTAATCTCAACCATGCACCCAAAATATACAATTACGCTCACAGTGGCCAAATTACCAAAATGCCCTTGCATTTAAAATATAAGCCCATAAGCATGCATTCATCATCATAAAATAATATAATTCATATAAACATGCATATAATCATTAAATATCATAATAAATCAATTATGGCCCTCCCGGCCTCCTAATCAAGGTCCTAAACCTTATTAGGAAATTTGGGGCATTACAACCACCTACCAAAGTCAAGGGAATTCGAAGTTTCTTGGGGCATGCAGGTTTCTATAGAAGGTTTATTAATGACTTCTAAAAAAAACCTAAACCTTTTTGTCCCTTGCTTAAGCAAAATTGTGCCCTCATCATTGTAGCTCCTGATTAGTCCCTACCTTTTACACTAATGTGTGATGCTAGTGATGTTATGATTGGTTAAATACATGGTGAAATTGGTTAGGCACGAAGAGGCGCAAAAACCATAATGATTTCCCTAAAGTCAACATGCAAAAATTGACTTTCGGTATAGGCATTTATATATCATCTTTTTGGGTCGAAAGTGTTTCTTTGGAGTATATGAGAGTACCCAAAAATTTTGGGAGCATTTGGGGATGTTTTGAGACAAGTTTTCGAGCTTTAAGTCAATGCCATCAATGATGTGTCGCCTCCTAGAGGTTACATGTCGCTCACCTTTGAAAGAAGGACCCAGGCGATGCATCTCCTAGTAGGCAATGCCTTGCCTGGTACCACGCCATGTCGCTTGGGTCGTCCTTACGAATCCGTACAGTGAAATGTTTTGGCTCCGAAATTCAAACTAAAATGCTCTATCTCATAGGTTGAGTCTAATGATGTTGTTATACTATTTAAAATTTTCATTTGAGTTAATTGGTGACTTGATCACCCACCTCTCTCTCTCTAAAAGACCCTCTTTCTCTAGCTTTCAAGATTACTAGTTTTCTCCAAGATCTTCATCAATAAAGCTTGACTTGTATGAAGATCCAAGGCTTGTGAATCCCAATCTCATTCCATTATTGCAGCTTCAAGCAATCTCAAGTAGGAGGCTAGGAATATAGGTTTTTGGACAACAAATCTTCATTTGTCTCAAGCCTTGTAAACTTTTTTGGTTCACATAAAATCATAGACTTGTTATTTTATGTTTGAAGGTTCTTCATCAACAAAGGTCTACTCTACAGTTGCTTAATCTTGTTTATGTACTTTGTGATGTTCTTCCAACACTGTTTAAATTACTTGTGTTTATTGCTTTGAGTTGTAATATACAGGACTATGGTTATAAGCCTTTAACCCCCAACACTCAAAAATCTCTATCTCTAAACCTAAGTTTTGTATCAAGTTTGTCTATCTCGAAGGTTTATCTACTAACCAAATGTATGTAAGAAAGCTCCTCAATCTTAGCCCTCAAGTTTATGTCATAAGATCTAGTGAGAGTAGATAGATTCGATGGTTCATATTTTTTTCGTTGGCAAGAGAAGATCAAGTTTCTTCTCACAACATTGAAGGTGCAGTACATTCTTGACAAATATTTGAAGACTTTGGAGCCTCCAAAGGATGATGATACTAAATAATTGATCAAAGAAAGGAAGAAAACGGAAGAAGATGAAATCATTTGTAGAGGCCACATAATCAATGCTCTATCAAATTGTCTCTATGATCTCTACACAAATACTACATCGGTAAAGGAGATTTGGGAAGCTCTTGAGAAGAAGTACAAAACTAGTGAAGAAGGTACCAAGAAATTCCTCATAACTCAATACATAGAATTTAAATTTTTTGATGGTAAACCATTACTCCCCCAAGTACATGATCTTCAAGTTATTGTGAATAAGTTCTCTACTCTTAATATAACAATGCTAAAACTCTTCATTGTGGAAAGGATTATAGCTAAGTTACCCGCATCTAGGAGAAGCGATAGAAAGAAGTTCCTCCACAAGAATGAAGGTATATCTTTGGAAGAGAACTTGAAGCATCTAAGGATTGAAGATGAGTCTCATTTGAGAGACAAGTGTATGGAAGAGTCCAATGTTGGGACATCCAAGGCTAATGCTATAGAGAAACCCTCTCAATCGAAAGGGAAGACTCGTAAGGCGCCCCAATCAAAGAAGGATACTTACCCAACTCCTATGCAGAATGAAGGGCAGTTCAAGGGTGTGAGATACCCTTACTTTGATTGTGGCAAAAGTGACCACATGGCTAGGGAGTTCAAGTATCTAAAGTGCCACAACCATGGATCTATGGTCAACAAAACCGAAGAGGAGTTGGTTGCTACCTTGAGTGAGGTGAAGGCCATCCAAGGGAAAGTGCAAGGGTGGTTGTAATGTGCCGAAACTTCTAAAATAATTAATTGCTTTGATTAGAATGCCAAGAGGGCACGTGGGGTAATTTTTTGTTAATGAAGTGCTTTATGTTATTATATGATTGAGTGTGCATGATTATGTGTATTAAGTGTGCTTAAAGACCCACTTTTGCTAAAAAGGGGCATTTTCATAATTTTGACCCGATGAGGGTATATTTGTAATTTAATATGCTATGTGCTTGAGGCCACATTATTATGTGGATATATTTGTAATATTTGGCACGAGTGGATCTTTTTGAGAAATTTTAGTGGAAAAGTCACAACGAGGATAAATGCCCGGCTCGGTTGAGCCAAGGGGTATATTGATAATTTTGCATACTTTGGGAATTATTAGTAAATGAAATATTATGGGAAAATATTAGTGTTTGGAAGATTAGTGGACTAAATTGGGAATTAGTGGCGAAAATTGAGGAATAGCAGGAATTTAGGCAAATGACTAAAATGCCCTTGGGGTTTAACAGTAAGGTCAAGTAAGGTAAAGGGTAAAATGGTCATCTGACCAATTTGTAGAGGATTTTAGCTAAGTCTAGAACTCAACTGAAATTCACGTTTTAGGATTTTCAGTCTCCTTTTGGTCACTCTCAAGAAAACATTCAAGGAAACCATGAACTAAGAGCATCCAAGCTCAGTTAAATGGGTTATTGAAGATTTCTTGAGGAATTATTGTTGTCAAGTAAGGTTAGGAGTAGCTAAGGTCATCTCTAACCTAGGAAATTTCAAAAATTCAGAGAGGTAAGCTTCTTCTCTTCTCTAATTTTCATGTTCTTCATGTTTTCTTGGTTTTGGGGATTTTTAGTTCAATTTCGAAATTTGAAGTCTCTAGAGAATTTTTTGTGGTTGTTGATGAAAGTGATTAGTCAAGATTGGTTACTTTAAGTTTAATTCAGATTGGAAGTGGATAATTTTTAGAAATTAGTTTGATTTTTCAAGATTGGGGAAAATGGGTTTTAGAACCCCTAAATCCCCAATTCATGCTTATTTTATGTAATTGGTTATATAATTGGCACCTAAAGAGTGTAAGTTGGAGGAATATCTATTTTATGGATATTTTAGTGTTAAGTTTTGGCTCGGGAAATATGTTTTGGTGATTTTTGGTTTGAGAAGTCGCAGGGAAAAAACCAGAATTTCTTGGTTCTAGATGTGGCACCGCGACGCTGAATCGGAGATTGGGCGTTTTTGTTTGCTTAGCGCCAAGGCGCTGATTGGGGGTTTTCGTTTGCTTCTGTCCACCACGACGCCAGAGGATCGCACTTGGGGTTGTTCTGTTTTCAACATAGGACTCAAGTAAGAAAAGTTGACATTGAACGTAGTAATGCTATATGATTATTGGATGTATGTGGCTATGACTTGTGAGTTATGCAAATTGTTATTTGTATGAATTTTTATCTATTCATGTTGTGGTCATTATGTATGTCTTGTGGAACTTTTCTAGACGGGCCTTGGGTCACGGTTGCTCTATGTGTAGTTATGGGCAAGGGGAAGGTTGACCATCCATGTGCTGGAGGGCTTTGGAGCGGTGTGTACAAGTTTGGTCTATTCGGCCACCACGGTCGAGATATTTTGAAAGACATACAGTAGAAGTCCATTTTGTCGCTTAGGTCGACTATTTGTATACCTTGGATTGTAATTAAACTTTGTTTAAACTCTTTTTGGGATAAAGTTTTAATGAAGAAGGTTATATCATTTGACAAAAAACATTTAATACCTAAACCTTTACGTATATTTTAATCACACTTTTACGTCCAAAATGTCTCGCTTAGACTACTACAAAAACACCCTTTTAGGACACTTTTTTAGGGCAATCACCTAGATGCGAGTCCTAAAAACAACTCCTTGACTTTTTAGGACTCGCAATGAAGAATTTCTTTTAGGGCTCGCTCGTAAATTATGTGTGTACTAAAAGTTTGAGTTTTTTTTTAAACAAACACCTCCTGGACTTTTTAGGACTCGTGTTGCAAGTCCTAAAATAATGTTTTTACGAGTCCTAAAAACTTATGTGTGTCCTAAAAGTTTGAATTTTATAAAATTTCAAATTCCCTCCAATTTTTTTAACTAAAATTTTATTATTTATTAAATCATAAAGAAAAATATAACACAACAACCCATTCTCTCTCTCTCTCCTTGATCTTTTTCCCCATTTCTCTCTGTCTCTCTCTCTCACAAACTCCATAACCAAGTCATGGATTGTGGCGCTCTGGCCACCCCTTCCTACACGTGCCGACACAATGGATGCAAAAGGTCGGTGACCTTCGACCCCTGCGAGCCTAGCCCCTCAGGCACTGCCCTCCGCCGCCTAAAGTCGTTCGAATTTGCAGTGGTACTATTTTTCCCAAACTCTTCAGAGTGTTTTTCGACCGCCTTGATCCAACCCGACCTAAACGAACACTACCAGTGCATTCCTTATGCTTTGGGCATCAAAACCCACTAAAGGATTGATCATTTCCCCGAACCACCATCGTGGGGTGGTGGCGCTGCCGTTAACGTCGGAGCTCTAGCGGGAGCTTTGGCTATCAATTAATTTTTTAAAAATTAAAAATAAGAATTTTTAGGACTCGCATTGCGAGTCCTAAAAACATTCTTTTAGGACTCACACATTCTTTAAGGACTCGTAACTCGAGTCCTAAAAAATCTCTGTTTTTAAGGCTCTCAAATATAGGACTTGCGCCCCCGCGAGTCCTAAAAAGCATTTTTTGTAGTAGTGTTAACGAGTTAAGAACTATTTTAAACACACAATGTAACAATGCTGGATTAGTACGGGATTACAGTGGTGATATGACACTTGTGCCACCATTCATGTAACTTATGATAGAGAGGTCATCATATCCTTTGAAGAATCAAGAGATGGCCATGAGATTCTAATGGGTAATGAGCATAGTTCCAAGGTGTTGGGCAATGAGAATGTTGATCTTTTCTTCACATCCAGAAAGAAGGTTTTATTGACTAATGTGTTTTATGTTCTAGATATGAGTATGAATTTTTTGAGTGGGCAAATGTTGAGCACACAAGGAATCAAAGCGGTGTTTTAATCCGGTTAGCTAATTCTATCCAAGGGAAACTACTTTGTGGAGAATGGGTATGTTTGTGATAGGTTGATTAAATTATTTTGATAATAATGCATGCTCTTCTTCCTCTTATATGGTTGACATTGATTCTATTACTTTGTGGCATAATAGTTTTACTCATATAGGATATAATACAATTAAAATAGTTATCAGATGTGTTTTAATTGTATGCAATGATGCTGAGCATGATAAATGTGAATTATGCATTAACTCTAAGATGGTAAAGAAACATTTTCCAAGTGTTGAAAGGAAAACTATCTTGTTAGATTTTATACAAAGTGATTTATATGAATTTAATGGAATAATTACTAAAAGTGGACATAGGTATTTTATTATCTTTATTGATGATTGTTCTAGATTCACTAATGTGTACTTGCTTAAGAATAAATATGAAGCCTGTAGAATGTTTAAATTCTATAAAGACGAAGTTGAAAATCAATTGGAAAAGAAAATTAAAGTGATTAGAAGTGAAATGGGTGGTGAATACTTTTCCAATGAATTCAATGTGTTTAGTGATATGCATGGTATAATACATGAATGCTCAACCCCTTATACACCCCAAGAATAGAACATATCTTGAAATGATAAATGTTATGCTATTACATGAAAATTTGAGTTTCACGTTATGAGGAGAAGCCTTACTTACTGCTTGACATATTCTAAACATGATTTCTCTAAAGAAGAATCAAATTTCACCATATGAGGTGTGGAAAGCAAAGAGACCCAACCTAGGGTATCTAAAAGTGTGGGGGTGCCTTGCTTATTGCAAGATCACCAAGCCAAAGAGGACTAAGTTGGGTCTAAGGGCCATTAAATGTGTATTTGTAGGCTATGGCTCAAATAGCAAGGCCTATAGGCTATTAGAATTGGAGTCTAATGCGATAATTGAATCAGGAGAAGTTAAGTTCGTTGAGAATTTATTGTGAAGTGATAGTAAGCCTCAAGAACTGATCTCACTATAAGGAACTCAACAGGAGTTACGTTCAAAGGTTGTAGAGCAACCAATATTGCCTAGAACAAGCCAAAGGCTTGAAGAGGGTGTATTACAAAATAAAACATCTTAAGTTGAGACTCTTTACTTAGTAAAGGGAAACCACAAGAAGCTATGTCCTCAAGGGACTCTAAATTTTGGAAAAAGGCAATAAATGATGAGATGGATTCAATTATGTCTAACCACACTTCGGAGATTGTTGATTTACCACAAGGATCAAAGCCAATAGGTTGCGAGTGGGTATTTCAGAAAATACAACACTAATGGGACCATTCTAGCCTATAAGGAAAGATTGGTTGGTGGCCAAAGAGTTTAGACAAAAGGATGTCATATATTATTTTAATACTGATGACGGTGAGAACTCATCAACGATGTTGGGTCAGAAAACTTAATGCTTAGTAAGAAGATAAATATGTAAGAACTAAGAATGGACTTGAGGAAAAATAAGTGCAGATCAACAATGAAGTAAACTTTCGTTTATTGCTTAATAGCCTGAGTATATAATGAATTTTCCATCCCCCCTCAATGATGAAGTGAGGCCCTATTTATAGGTCAGCTCTAATGGCTTTTGGAACATTGCGGTCCCGAAGAGACAAGGAGCTGCATATCCAGGCTACATGTGGTAGTGGTGTTGGAGGAGTGGTGGTCCGCTCCAGTATATGTCATGGGTCTGCAAAAGTACTCCTACCTTGGTACCACATCATACCTCCACTACTTGTCGGGTACGTACGTCATACGCATGCTTTGGGAGTCCTTACTATGTACCATTCTAATACTACCACTACTTGTTTGGCGTGGACATTGTATCCGTACTCTAACTCCACTTGGTTGGTGAGCGCATTCCGTACCTCTTCTGACTTCATACCAAATTTTGTGAGGTCTTCCCTAACCATCCTCGAATGCATGTTTAAGAGGTCCTTGACTCTACATCTTGTGAGACCCATAGGGGAGAATGTGCCCCATTGTTGGTGCTTATCTCAGGGAGGGGGATAAGGCCTCTTCAACAAGAGTTACGATGTATGTGTTGAGACACGACACCTTGCATGCACACCAAGGGTGAGACGCATAGGCATTACATGGCGCTTTCAACGAGGCAGCTTGGTGCCTATGCGCGAGACGGAGGGTCTCACGAGGCGAGGCCGTGGTTTCATGAGGTGCGATGTGGCTGGGTGTACATGCGTGAGATGGAGGGTCTCTCGAGGTGGGGTTGTGGCTTCGCGAGGTGCGAGGCAATTGGGTGCACGTGCATGAGACGAAGGGTCTCGCGAGGAAAGGGTCATGGCTTCACAAGGTGCGAGGCAGCTGGGTGCATATGTGAAAGATGGAGGCTCTCATGAGGTGGGGGTCGTGTCTTTACGAGGCGCAAGGGAACAAGGTGAATATGTGTGAGACAGAGGGTCTCGTGAGGTAGAGGCCATGGCTTCGTGGGGCGCGATCTCGCTGGGTGCACATGCGCGAGACGGAGGGTCTCGCAAGGCGGGGGTTGTGGCTTTGCGAGGAACGAGGCAGTAGGGTGCATATGCGCGAGATGGATGGTCTTGCGAGTGCATAGTGTGGGCATGTCTAGGATTTTGTGACAATACAACCAAGATTGCGAGGAGCAAAGGTTTCATGATTTGACCCATGGTCTCCCGAGACTACCTCGGGAGTGTGTTACATTTTTTTTTGACATTCACAGAGGTCATCTTGTACAATGAGGCTTGTCCTTATATGAGCATTAAGGCCTTAGGCTATATGCTAGCTCGAAGTCTATAACTTAGCTTGTGTTGCTTGTTGGGTCAATTCTTTCAAGTTCATAGACCCTTACCCATTTCAACACGGGATCATATATTTTTTCCTGTGGATTTTTGGCATCCACACTTTCCTCCCTAGTCTATGAGGACGTCTTTAGGCATCCTTGTAGAATTATTATGATGCTACACTTACTATGCTCTGGTGGTACTACGAGAAATGTCTAAGGAAGGAAGCAAACTCAATTGGGAGCCAAGGTGGAGGGAGGATTTCCATCGTTAACACATGGTAAATTATGAGTTGAGATGCCTCTCATTTTTTGAGATGGATATCACTAAAGAGATATCCCAAAGTTGACCTTGCATTGCGACCTTGTGATGTGGACGCATTCCATTTTAAGGCTAATGAATTGTGACTTCGCATTGCGGGCATATTTCACAAAGAGCCTATGACACAAGGACCTCTTATCTCGTAACTCCTTTAGATATACCATGTTCACAAGATAATTTCACATGTTTAGACAAGTATAAGGGACGTGTAAATCCCTTTCCTTTTTCTCTCATTTGTATGAGACTGTGAGAAGCCTTTTTTCCTTGGTTTGGAACTTTGAGAAGTCATTCTTATTTTTTTTTCTTTGTGAAGAACTTCTGCAATTCCTCGTGGTCATGGTGCCAATAGCTTTATTTTGAAAGGGTTCCCTTTGGGACCTCTCTACTGCGTGTGATTTGTGTCGTTGGTGCACTTTGACAACTTGTAAGGATATGTTGACCCTTTGGGTTCGCGCTATCTTTTTGTATATTCCTATACGCGCCTTTTATTTTGTGCGAGAAGCGTCCTTCTCGTCATTATGCATAGTACTATTTATGCAAGCGTCTTCTTTGAGACCCTTTTCCGAAGCGTCTTCTTTGAGACCCTATTCACAAGCGTCTTCTGTGAGACCCTTTTCACAAGCATCTTTTTTGAGACCCTTTTTGGGCTTGGTTACCTTGGCCGACCTAGGATTGTTATGAGGACCCTTTTTGGTCTTTGAGGTGATGTCCCCTTGGGTTGGGACCCTTATACGGAGATGGTTCTTGTGAAATCTCGCAAGCACCTAATTTCAAGGCCTTCTTTCACTTGTAAGAAGACTCAGTCGATCAAGACTTAGGGATCTCTTTGTAGCATCTCGAAATTTTACTTAGCTAGATAGTAGTAGTAGCAATTTGTAGTATTTTAGTTGTAACGCCCTGGATAACCAAGACCGTTACACTGTGTGTTTAAAATAGTGCAAGACTTGCTAACCAAGTCATTCAGACAAAGTGTAAACTCTATACCATTATCAGAGTAAGAATAAAAAGATTTCGGTCATAAACAGGCTATTTCCATTAAAAATGACGGTTTAATACATGGAGACTCAAACAGGGTTTAGGTGTCTTAGATACAACAAATTCTAGAAGTTACAAATAGTTTAAGCCACTCTAATGGCAAAATATACATTTTAGGTTTCTGTTCCTGTACAATCTCTTGACCATGGCGGCCGAGCAGCTGACGATGTACACCTCGCCCCCAGAGCTCTCCAACTCATGGTTGATTCAGCCTACCCTTGCCTTTACCTGCACCACGTAGCACCCGTGAGCCAAGGCCCAACAAGAAAGCATAGTAACATAGCAAGATCAGTAACACTTATCTAATATTTTACAATACACAATTAAGAATTCGATATTTCATATCATTTATCCAATCAGTAATAACAGTTTGTCATCCAAACAGTCAACCAACTATATTCATAACACAATATTCACATTCATAGCCAATAGATTGCCACAACCATTAAATAGCATTCAGGGTTGGCGCCCTTAGTCGCACCCTCTATTTAACACACTGTCTTCGGCTCATTAGGGCCGCCCCCAGTGTAATACTCACTGACTCCGGCCAGCTTAACCGAGCTCAGTGATAAATAAGCTGCCTCAGCTACCAGTGGCCGAGCCGCGCCCCAGTGCGCAAATATTGATTCCGACACCCTTAGGCCGGTAATCGCATGTCCCATGGCATAATAACACCATCTCACGACATGATATACAAAGGGAGGGAACTCTTAGTCCCATCATGTTCACATGGTTAATTACATTCACATAACAATGTATACAAGCATAGGGAACACTTAGTCCCAACCTAACCACATAATCAGGTGCAGCTTTCTTACCTTTTTCACTAGCTTTGATCACTTGATTCCTTGAGCACGATCCCCCTCGAGCCCTAGCGCTTACCTAATCACAATCATGGCCAAAGTCATTATAAATCCTCAAGTTCAAAACCTAGCCCCGGGGCCAATCCCGAGCCCCCGGGAAGTCCTAGTTCCACCAAACAAGGTGGTGGAACCAAACCCCAAACCTTAGGTCAAAAACCCTTGCAAACAACCCTAAAATCCACTTCAGGAAGCAGGGTAGCGCTACAGCGCTCATGGGAGGGCGCTACAGCGCTACAAACAGAAGCCAAAATCCCTCAGCAAACTTGGCCTAGCGCTACAGCGCCCAAAGGCTAGCGCTGTAGCGCTAGTCACAGACAGATTTACACCAATTTTCCTCCTCTGCGATTTTCTCGAACCAACTCGAACCAAAACTCTTCCAACTCTTTCCCAATCTCAAAAACAACCTCATGACCCCATTCCACTCATCCCAAGCACCCCAAACATCTAGAACTCAAGCACATGCATCCACAAACTCAGAATTCACCATAGCCACTCCTAAGCTCCAAAACTCACTCAAAACTAGCTGAACAACAAAGTTAGAGTTTAGGCTTAATACCTTTGATAGAATTTCGACCACAAGCTGTCTCTAAACCTTCTTGGCTTGCCTCTCCTCAGTCTTAAGCCCGAATTCCTAAAGTTCCATCCAATTCAACTTAAGCACCATAGCTTAAAAACCAGAAACAAAACCAAACCAGCAACTGAAGAGATTACAGAACCTTACCTCAAGTGATGGCCTAATCCTGCTAACCCTTGCCAAATCCTCAATCTTTACTTAGAAACCTTGTGGCTTAATTGGACTAACTTTCCTCTGAGTTTTACTCCAGAAACCCTCAAGAAATTGGTGAAGAATACATAAACCGACTTAGAGAACTCTCCCTCTTTTCCTTCTTTCTCTTCCCTTCCTTTTCTTTCTTTTTTTTCAGACTTCTCCAATATTCTACAAATCCCACTAACATAAAGCCCTGGTATCACTTTACTTCTGTAAGCCAAATGACTAGTATGCCCTCCCCATTAAATCCAAACCCTTTAATCCACTTAAGGGCATTTTAGTCATTTTACCCAATTTCCACTAATTCCTCGAGTGTCTCTAATATTTCCCGCTTAATTCCCGATACCTAACTAATCTCCAATTATATTTCTCAATGTTAAAAACAATAGACTCCAATATGCTCACTAAGTTCCCATTTATACCCCTAGGCTCACCCCGAGCCGGGTATAAATCCCCGCCATGACTTTTCGCCACTTTGCTCGCTAGGATCGTCTCGAGTCACAGATCACAACTATATCCACATAATAATGTGGTCTCAACATTAGCCTACCAATATACACACAAATACACAATTACGCTCTCAATGAGCCAAATTACCATAATACCCTCACAGCAGAGTATATAGTCCCATGCATGCCTTTATCATCATATAATAATATGACCCACACAATCATGCATATAATCATATAATAATACAATAACTCAATTATGGCCCTCCCGGCCTCCTAATCAAGGTCCTAAACCTTATTAGGAAATTTGGGTCGTTACATTAGTTTTCATGGATATTGGTTCAAGCCGGGATTTAGTTGGAAACTAATAGAAACAGTTATAGATTTTACAAGTTTAACATATAGTTTAGAAATATTAATTTTAACATAAGGTTTGATTAATATAGCTAGTCCTATAAATATTATTTAGTATAACCTAAGGTTTAGATAGAATAAATAAAAGCATGACACTTGTCACAAGCATGTTTATAAAGGATTTAAGCCTTTTGGATGAATAATTTAATTAAGGATAAATCTAGAAACTCAAGAACCTTCCAGCAACTGTTAGGATCACATTTTACTCAGTTAAAGTTGTTTTAACAACTTTAAGTGTGCTGAAAATGGGCAAAACGTGTTTAAAATATCAACGTATGCCAATATATCGAAGCTGCAGGGGCCGATATATCGCCTACGGATGATACGAAAAACATGTCGACTTCGAACGAATGAAACCACGAAAGCTTGGGGCATAGATATGGGTGATATATCACCTAGGGTAGGCGATATATCAGCTCTTGGAGCCATTTTTGAAACTTTGTGCATTTATATTAGAAACAGACCTCAACCACTTGGACTTGTTCTTGAATGTTTTTGACCGAATTTTGGGCATCTGTTGAACCAAAAATTTAAATTTTTTCAATTTATATCCATTTATTTATTCATTTTAAAAGAGTTTAGTTTCACTCCTTGAACTCTATATATAGGACCTAGTACTTAGTGTAAATGTGGAAATTTCTCCTTGAGAATTCTATTCGCGGATGAAGCTCTATACTACGAGACACCTTCACTAGGCGAGGGCCCTCGGCCACTTGCCCATCCGAACTTCACCCTCGCTATGCGAGGGTCCCCAACTGGTCGTCCGCATGCGCCCCGTTCCATCAGGCATCAAGCCTCGCCCACATTCGGAGGAAGAATGTCAGCCTCGCCATGCGAGGAACCCTCGCTATGCGAGGGTGAGGGCTGTGTTGAGGTATCCATCCTCCTAGCCTCGCGACGCTGCACCTGGAAGGAGGAGAGGCAGCCTCGCTATGCGAGGGTGAGGGCTGTGTTGAGGTACCCGTGCTCCTAGCCTCGTGTCTATGCGATCCGCATAGGCCGGCCCTGACCCTTGGCACCTCGACTTCTCAGGACATGCATAGGTTGAAGCCTCCTTGGCATAGGCATGAGATCACTTAGGGGAATCTTGTTGATATGCCAAACGAACATGGAGCATTGAACGAGAATTGATGAGGACCACCGAGTACGGAACACGTGCGCTGACACGGGGTGTACGGTTATGGAGAGAATAGAGGCACGACCCTATGATCTGCGTCTGAGGAGTAGTGGCGGTACGGACCTGTACGAAGAGTGGTGGTACCACTTGGACACCCCCGACCATACGCCAGAGCCGACAGTACTATGTCCAAGGCCACGACTCTGACACCATCAGGGTAGACACCACTACGCCCTGAGCCACTACTTTATCAGAGTACCTATGTACGTCCCTGTGGTCTGGGAGTTGTTTGTATCTAGGGCCAATAGAGCCCCCCTTATAAATAGGCTCCAACCCCTCAGGCTAAGGGGTTGGAAAACTGAATGTAAAAACGAGACTTAAGAAATATATGTTTCTAGTATTCATGGTTGCCTAAGTTTTCTCCTGTTGTTTAGAGTTCTTTCTATCTGATTCATAGCTTCCTTTAGTATAGAGATCGAATTTTTCTAACCATCAATCGTTGACGAGTTCTTACCGTCAACAGTTTGGCGCCGTCTGTGGGAACGTAAGCACCAAGCTACTGTTCTGCCATTACTTCCGGCAAGGAGAAATGCCAAGACATTCGAAGCGACTTAGGGAGCCTCATGAGGTGGAGGTCCACCTTACCGGAGTCCAGCTGAAGGCCTCCATGAAGGATCCACCTCCACCCCGGGACGTAGAGCCCCAAAGGGACCCTGAGGTTCACGAGAATGACAAGGAGGCCTCGTCACCGGCCATCCCACACGGTGAAAGTCCTCCAAGGACAACTGCTGCACCACCCGGGAATGCCAACGAGTTCCCTCCTCCCAAACCACCACAAGTACCGAACTCCGGCCGGCAAGACCCAGGCCCCTCGACGCGTAGACACGATAAGCAACCCCGGGTCCATTCCGTGAGCTCGAGTTCCAAATCTCGTTTCTATGAAGAGGAGATTCGTGAACTGCACCGTAAAAACCAAAGACTAGAGACTACCCTAGAGAACATGCAGGAGGTGCTGAATGGCCTGTTGCAAGGTAAGTCGAACATGACCCTGCCCAGGAGGAAAGAGAAGGGTCGGGAAACCACTGTCCCAGTAGACGACGGGAGGACCAGACACTCCATCAGCAACACCCCCAGGGAGAAGCCGCAGGAGCATCCCAGACCGTCGAGGCCACCCCAGGGGCCAAGGCAAGGGAACAATGGTGGCTCTCGCAACGATATCGAGGTCACCTCAAAAAGGACGCCCGCGGATCTACGAGAGGAGCTCAACAAGAAGAGGGCGGATAAGAGGACTACCCCTCCTACTGTCCCTCGGGATGGCGAAGGAAAGGAAGGTGTCGACCCGTCCATGTTGAGAGACTCCCTGAGGAAGAAGAGGCAAGACCTCGATACAGAGATGAAGAGCCTGCGGAGTAAGATTGTTACCGCGTCTGGAGGGCAAAGCCTTGAGGAGGAGTTCGACTATGAATCACCCTTCACCAAAGAGATCCAAGCCATCCGACTCCCAGCCAACTTCAAGGAGCCTCATATGACCCCGTATGAAGGAAGCACCGACCCCAAGTACCACCTAGACGCATTCAATGACTTAATGAAATTAAGAGGGATAAGTAGCGGGGCTAGATGCCACTGTTTCGCAGTCACGCTGAAAGGATCCGCATACAAATGGTTTAAGAGACTTCGGCCTGGATCCGTTAGGTCTTGGCAACAATTTTCAGATGAGTTTCTCCAACAACATCATGCCATGCTTGATTATACTATGCCGGGCACCAGCCTCGCCAATGTAAAACAGGGCGAAAATGAGAGTCTAAAAAGCTACATTCGCAGGTTCAACATGGAAGCAGCCAAAGTGGGGAGCTTGACCCGCAGAGAGTTAAAAATGGCTATCACTGCCGGGGTGCTTCCGGGAAGCAAATTGTGGGATAATATGCTCAAAAGAGAAGTCACAGACCTAGATGACTTCTACGAGAGAGCGCAGAAGTATATTCGTGTAGAGGATGGCCACGCGAACTTAAAGGCGGGAAAGTGTGAGTCCACCGCAAAGCCCCCGACTAACGAAGGGTCGAATGGTGCAAAGAAGAAGAGGGCATATGAAGGGCCGAGGGATGATCAACATAGAAAGCCCAAGCGAGGAAGCGACCCTAGGAAAACGGCTTATACCTTCTATACAGATCTGACGGATACAAGGGAGCATATCTACCTCACCAACGAGAGGCGGGTTCCCTTTAAGAAGCCCCCACCAATGAGGAAGGATCGGTCCCAGAGGGATCCAAATAGATACTGTCAATACCACAAGGATATTGGTCACACCACAGCAGAGTGTATTCATTTAAAGAAGAAATTGAAGAGCTCATCCGCAGGGGGCACCTAGGCCGATATGTTAGGAAAGAAAGGCCGAAGTCGGAAGATGAACCAGTAATATCTAAGACGCAAAGAGAAGCTCCAGAGATCCAGGGAGAAGTAAGAACTATTTTTGGAGGTCCGGGGCTTGGGGGAAACTCCCGGAAAGGACGAGATAGGTACACTAGAGAAGCCAGGCGAAGTCCACCACCTTGTGTCATGAGTCTGGAACAGCGCCCCCCGAAAAGCTTTAAAGGAGAAAATGACTCGATCACCTTTACAGAGGAGGATGCACGAGGGGTGCACTTCCCCCATAATGATACTCTGGTGTTGACAATCCAGTTGGCCAACCTGCGGGTGCATCGGGTCCTCGTAGATAATGGAAGTTCCGTAGATATCTTATATCGCCCAGCCTTGGAGAAGATGGGCTTGGGCATCAGGCACCTGAAGCCTTGTCAATCCACCTTATACGGGTTCGCGGGAAACTCGATGCAACCCTTAGGGGTGATCGAATTAGCACTCACCATGGGAGAACAACCCCGACAGACCACGATCATGGCAAACTTCGTCGTAGTAGACTGTGCTTCGGCTTTCAATGCGGTATTGGGGAGGCCATCCCTAAGAGAATTGAAAGCAATCACTTCAATATATCACCTCACCGTCAAGTTCCCAACTCCTGGTGGGGTAGCAGGCATGAAGGGGGAACAAAGAGAGGCTAGAGAGTGTTATAACACCACCCTTCACACTTCTGCGAAACTGCGAGAACCGATGACGATGGTGGTTCATGGGGGCACAGACCCACAGGAATTAGATCCCAGAATCGTGAAGGACCCAACCGGGTAGCAGTAAGGCTCCCACGCCTGATGCAGGTAGTAGCTATGTTTAGTTTGTTGCAGGGTATGCTATTTTAATAGACGAGAATCAAAGAGGTTACCTAGATAACCTCCCAAGTAGATGTAAGCCTTTTATCTATTTATATATCGTTGTAATCTGACTACTATGAATGAAACTGTTTTCTGCTTCGTATGTTACTTACTTCTTTGTGCAAGCATCAACTAAAGTCCCCGCCAAGATAAATCTCACCAGGTACTTGGGGGGTAGGACGACAAAAGTAAACAAAAAAAAAATCTCTTATATTCAAAAGGATTAGCTACCCTTATGAATATCAAGGGAGCAGTTAAAAAAGAATAACCTCCAGCGAAAGGCCGACACCCCAAGAGGTGAGGCTGTAAGGAGGGAATCACCCGATAAGTTTAGATCGGCCATTAAGCCGGCTAGCCCAAAAAGGGTCTTACAAGGGACCCTTGGAAAAAAATAGTACTATGTATAAGGACGAGAAGGACGCTTCTCGCAAAAAAGTAATAAGCGCGCGCAAAGAACATAAAAGGACCACAACAGCCCAATGGGTTAATGTGTCCTTACAAGTATAATCAAGGTGCACCAGAAAGATTATCTTCATCAAATCAAAGAAAAACATACAGCCCACGAACAACAGTAGTAAGAGGGACCTGCCAGAGCCCCTTAAGTTTGATAAAAACAAAAATCAAAAAGAGAAGAAGTGGTGCAAGGGATTACACGCCCAAGGCATACATAGACTGAGTACAAGGGGACCTACAAATCTCCACCTCAACCCTGCCACTTAGAAATCCTCTCGACGGCATAGTCCCCAAAAGAAGATAAGTCAACAGTGGGATTAGTCCTCCAGACAGCATGCAACGTATTATCGATTATGCGATCCTCAACGGTCATAAGCTCAGCTTCGAGCACAGCGATCCTCCCGTTCAGAGTTTGGACGGTAGCCTCCAGCTGAATGTTGGCATGAGAGGTTGATGCAGCCCGGGCCAAGGCGGTATCCCTCTGGCATACCGCCTCGGCCAATTGACTTGACAAGGTATCCTTGGCAGTCTTAGCCACCGATAGGTTCCCCAGTGCCTCCTCAAGCTCGTGTTGCAACCGTTGGGTTGATGAAGAGTGGGAGGCAAGCAGTCGATGGTTCAAAATGGAAGCCTGTGTGAGGACGAGAATATAAAGCAAAGCCTCAAGGGTTAGACGACATGCCAGAAATAATATAAAAAATATATATATGGCCAGCACAAATGAATAAACCAAGTATCGCAACAATTACCTGCAGAGAGGCTCGCATGTAGGCGCTCTCTAGCTGAGCCTCAGGGACATCGAGTAGCGTCCCCCATTCACCTTTGGGAAAGTTTCCTAAGTGATGGCTCATGGCTTCCCCATATTGGCTCGCCAGAGGATGATCTTCAGGAATAGAAACATGAGCTGGACCGGGAGAGGCGTGAGTACCTGCCGAGGCCCGCTTTGGCAAGGAGGGGGACCGGGAAGGTCCCGACCCATCTGCAGTAGTGCGGGGGGCAGAAGAGTGTGGAGTCGCTTCCTGGGGTAATGAGACACCTGTGGAGGCCAACCTAGGAGGCCCCCTCGGGGGTGAAGGAACCCCATCAAAAGAAGGAATGACAAAATTCCTTCTAGGCACAGAGGGGCAAGGGGCAGGGGCATCGAAGGCAAACTCACCGCCAGGCATTAAAGGCGACATCCGAGAGGTAGCACCGCCAATGTGACCGTCATCGGCTATACCCTTAGCCCTGCCAGCAACAGAGTACAAGCAGGAGTAGTTCTCAGACACCACAGTCTCCTCAACGTCCATATGGTCACCCGGGGAGTAGACATAGTCCCTATCGGCCGCTTCATCATAATTCCTTTCATCATGACCATATACCCACGGACTCTCAAGTACGGGCGCCGCTGGGGGTAAATCAACAGGGTCGGGTGATGCGGGGCTCGGATCCTCAGATTCAGGGGAGATGGAGCATAAGGTAACTTTCTGGTCCGGGGTCAGTAGCCCGCACAAGTGGAGATTGCTCTCTGTGAAAAGGGCGCTGGCTTGTTTGCATGCCTTCGGCATAGCCAGAATTTGTATTGCCCGGTCATGAGCCGCCCGTTTCAAGTTGGGACCAACGACCCCCAAGAGACCTGCCATCAAATGAAAGAAAATAACCACAGTTACAAGGACTATAAAAAAGAAAAGAAAAAAAGAGGTCGAATAATAAGAGAAATTCCTGGTATATGGGGGCAAGGTGAGGATAGCCTTACGTGGGGTGTTGAAGCTAGAATATCGGGTCTGCCCACTGTAAGTATAGAAGTAGTCTGACTTCCACGCCCCCCTATTGGAAATAGATCCCTCCAAGAGGGAACTCCCTTTAAGGGTCGCGGCTTTCTGGAGTTGGTAGAACCCGGGGGCTGATGTATTCTCCCTCAGGGTGAAGAAGTAATGAACCTCACTTGTGGAAGGCCCCCTAGAGTACACCTGATGGTACAACACATACAAACAGCTGAGCATCACCCAGGAGTTGGGGGACAATTGTAGTGGCGCCAATTCAAAGTAGTCCAGCACTTTGATGAAGAAAGAGTTGAGTGGCAGAGCTCCACCAGATCGGATTATGGCATCACTGAATGCCACGAACCCCTTTTGCGGTGCAGATGCGCGTTCCTTGCACTCTGGTATAACGAACTTGAGATTCAAGGGTAACTTATGGGCTTTCAGCATGTTGCCCAATTTCTTCAGGGTAACGGTAGACCTTCCAACTTCATCAGAAGTGTCCAAGACTCTCTTCGGCATCTCGGGTACCTGGACAAAGTAAGGCAGTTTATGAGCAACAGACTTTCTTAGGGTCCTAGAAGATCCCCCACATGTCCTTTGTCTACCAGCTCTTTCTGACCCTAGGGCGCAAGACAGGGGATAGGAGAGGGAACACGGGCGAAACCATGGAAAGGAACTCCGGCTCAACCAATTCATGTCTACCGCCTTCAAAGGAGGAATCCACGTAATCGGGAGACTCGTCACGACAAAAGGAAAAAGGCTCAGGGGGCAAGTTTTCTTCTAGGCAAGCAATTTCGGAAAGGCAATCCCAGAGGGTGGATTGTAGCTGGGAAATGTATGTCGCTTGCCGGGGGAAGAGATCAGAACCCGCGCCCCCGGGATGGGATTCTAGCTCCCTCTCTAGATAGTACGCCTTATGTCTAAGGTAAGATAGTCTCCTGAGGTAGAGCGCCCGCACACCCCCGCGGTTAGAGGGTTTACATGCGTCGACCTCCGAGTTGGAGGAGGACAACTCAATAAATTCAACATTAGACGGACCTTCGGGACATCGCCTAGACGCCATGGACAAGCTAAGACTCGAGGGCGTGTACGCATAAGGGCGACTCAATATCTACAACACGAGTGTGAGGGTATAAGAAAAAGGGCCGGTGTATGGGTACTGGAAAGGCTATGCGAAGAAAATGCTAAACTCTGAAATTTGAGTGTCATGCAACCATCAATTCTACCCTCGTATAATCAATGCAAAACAAAAGGGAGAAGAGATGAAGGAGACATACCTGCGAGAATACGAAGCTGAGGGAACGCAAGGACAGACTTACGAAGGAGCAGGAGCAAGACCGTAGGAGCGAGGTAATGCCCAGCGTCACCACGAAGCTAAAAAAAAAAAAAAAAAATTATTAAAACAAAACAAAAAAAAAGAAAAAGAAAAAAGAAAGGAGAATGGAAATAAAAGAAGGGGTACCTCAAAAATGCTTCTATTGAGAATAGAACCTTGGAGCTCTTGGAAGAGGCTTAAAGGGAATACCACTAGGCTAAGCAAGTCTTTGTGTAGAGAAGTGGTTTCAAGCCTTAGAGTATTTATAGGGAAAGTTAGTGCTCCCTAGTCCTTGGATCTATTTCCCTATAAATGGTGAAGATCAAGAGTATGGGTAACCTTGGGATCCGCGATGGAAGATGATTGGTCCTTATGCAATCTTAGGATCTTTCATGGATCCCCCAAGTGTTGGGTGACTTTTGTGTTTCTTTGGACACTAAAAAGAAACACAACCCCAAGCCTCACCTCATGCTTCCTCAAAAGGCGTTGGAAAAATTGCCGAGGCAAAATCCCCCAAGATTGGTCGTGCACGTCAAGCAAGAGAAGTGGAGAGAGTCTACAAACACACTTAAACGTGTACTTATAGACTCGGGGGGAAGTGTAAATGTGGAAATTTCTCCTTGAGAATTCTATTCGCGGATGAAGCTCTATACTATGAGACACCTTCACTAGGCGAGGGCCCTCGGCCACTTGCCCATCCGAACTTCACCCTCGCTATGCGAGGGTCCCCAACTGGTCGTCCGCATGCGCCCCGTTCCATCAGGCATCAAGCCTCGCCCACATTCGGAGGAAGAATGTCAGCCTCGCCATGCGAGGAAACCTCGCTATGCGAGGGTGAGGGCTGTGTGGAGGTGTCCGTGCTCCTAGCCTCGCAACGCTGCACCTGGAAGGAGGAGAGGCAGCCTCGCTATGCGAGGGTGAGGGATGTGTTGAGGTATCCGTGCTCCTAGCCTCTCGACGCTGCACCTGGAAGGAGGAGAGGCAGCCTCGCTATGCGAGGGTGAGGGCTGTGTTGAGGTACCCGTGCTCCTAGCCTCGTGTCTATGCGATCTGCATAGGCCGGCCCTGACCCTTGGCACCTCGACTTCTCAGGACATGCATAGGTTGAAGCCTCCTTGGCACAGGCATGAGATCACTTAGGGGAATCTTGTTGATATGCCAAACGAACATGGAGCATTGAACGGGAATTGATGAGGACCACCGAGTACGGAACACGTGCGCTGAGATGGGGTGTACGGTTATGGAGAGAACAGAGGCACGACCCTATGATCTGCGTCTGAGGAGTAGTGGCGGTACAGACCTGTACGAAGAGTGGTGGTACCACTTGGACACCCCCGACCATACGCCAGAGCCGACAGTACTATGTCCAAGGCCACGACTCTGACACCATCAGGGTAGACACCACTACGCCCTGAGCCACTACTTTATCAGAGTACCTATGTACGTCCCTGTGGTCCGGGACTTGTTTGTATCCAGGGCCAATAGAGCCCCCCTTATAAATAGGCTCCAACCCCTCAGGCTAAGGGGTTGGAAAACTGAATGTAAAAACGAGACTTAAGAAATATATGTTTCTGGTATTCATGGTTGCCTAAGTTTTCTCCTGTTGTTTAGAGTTCTTTCTATCTGATTCATAGCTTCCTTTAGTATAGAGATCGAAGTTTTCTAACCATCAATCGTTGACGAGTTCTTACTGTCAACACTTAGCCATTTCATTCAATTTTCAAGCATTCTTCAGAGGCTCCAAGCTGCTAAGTTTATTCTAGAGAGAAAACACTAGGGTTTTGGGATAAAAGTTTTTTCAATCTAAGCTTTTCTAAACACTTGGGAAGTAAGATAGAGTGTTATTTCGGTATCAAGGTGTAGATCGGAGTTCTAGTCCATTCAAGGTATTCTTATCCTCAGGTTTAATCCGTCATAGTTCTTTTATTTTCTTTTATATCCTAACTTTATTTTATGGCTTCATGGTTAGGTATTTAAGTTACTTGTAACTTAAGGTTTCTCGGTATGTTTCTATCTTGCTGGTTTAGATCTCTTTTTCATCTCCATTTCTTTAGAAACTCATCATTCTTATTGTTGATTTTTTTAAGAGTTTTCGAATCCTGTTCTTGTCTCCAATATCCTAGTTTTTGGTATGGAAAATAGGTTAGAATATATGTGTTATGATATGTTTATATGCTATGATATGTTATGTGCTATGTATATTTGAATAAATAAGTTTTGTAGTCACTTTGATAGCAAACCCCAAGATTTTTATCATTGTCATGGATTATAGTTATGATTTACCCTACCTCGAAGACAGAGGACCTAGATGGGTTATCATATACTACTTTGTGATCTAACCAACCCCGATTAGTAGACTGAGGACCTAGATGGTTTAATCACATACCACGGTAATGAGTTAATGGTCATTAATATTGTAGTACTATATGATATACGTTTTATGTCATATGTTTTATAATATATGTTTTATGATATAGTTTTATGATGTATGATATATGTTTTTAGTAGATTTTCCGTACTGGGCACTAAGCTCATTCCTTTTATTTTAGATGGTGCAGGAAAATGAGCTTGGAAGGCGGAATGGATCCGTGGCAGGTTGGCATGTGTATTGGGGATGGATTTATTGAATGGACTGCAGGAAGATTGAGGATGATGTTATTTCAAGTCGTTTAATTTATTTTCTTATGTATTTTCGCACTTAGTTTTTAAACAGTTAATTAAAGTTTATGTTTATGTTTTTTCTTTATGTATTAAACAATGGAATCTCATACTATATTTTGTATTTCGTATTTTTTTAATAATGTTCTAATATTTTATGTATATATGTATTCCAAAATAGTAGCCATGTCTTAGTAGTTTTTAATGGTTCGAGGTCTTAGAATTAGTCGGGGCATTACACTCTTTGGGCTCCCCTTTTGTCTTCTGCGACGTGGTCCCTTTGTAGGGTGGGTGTGTTTGTGAAAATGTCACTTTTGAGGGGCCTTTTGACTTTCTTAGATTCTATAAGGGTAGCTAGTCCTTATAGATTCAAATGTTGTCTTATAAGGTTCACCGATCACACATATATACATCATAAGTACATTTTATATATATTTCCCAAGGCTAGAGGCCTGTTCTACACTTGGCCAGGCACCTACTGAGGCTCCCGAGGCTAGGCACCTATTTTGCTCCTGGCTAGGTGCTTGTTGATACTTGCAAGATTGGATGCCTATTTTGCACACGACTTGCCTGTTGAGGCTCGCGAGACTAGGCAGTTATTTTGCACATGGCTGGGTTCCTGTTGAGGCTCGCAAGGTTGGACACCTCCTAAGTCGTTGATGGGGTCTCTCTTGCCAAGCACTTTGTTTTTCATTTTCTCTGACATGCTTTGACAATTTCTGCTAACAATAGTAATATGTGTGTTGTATAAGTGTCCTTTGGAAATGAGAGATGTAATATATAAGATATGTGCTTGACATTAGTAATAGTAAAAAACGTGCAAGGGTAGTATAATATCATTGTCCTATTACATCTCTGGAATCAGCTTGGCGACCACTTTGAGTCTTTATGGGGGCCTATTGTGATGACTTCTTTTGTTACTAAGTGACTCAGAGAAAAGAAGTCTCATCGGAGTTTATCCTTGATGAATCCCACTAGCTTCTTCCTTGAAGCCTTTTTGTAGACCTCTTCCAATCTTCAACTTGATTAGTGAGTCCTCTATCACAACGATCTCTTCTATGTGGAATCTTCAGACGTATTGGTAGAAGGGTGATTGGAGGAAGGTTTATTTCCCTCAACATGCAAGTTCTTATGGCCCTCTTCCACATGTATATACTTTTGGGCTCTTTCGAAGAAGTCGTCTAAGTTTGTAATCTCCCTCTTGAGCATGTTATCCCATAACTTGCTTCCAGGATGAACTCCAGCCATGATTGCCATCTTGAGCTCTGCATTAGTCATACTTCCCATCTTAGTTGCTTCCATATTGAATTTGTGGATATAGTTCTTCAGGGTTTTACTTTCGCATTGTTTTATGTTAGCGAGGTTGGTACTAGACATAACATATTCACAGACCACGTGGTGTTACTGAACAAATTCACCAGAAAACTGCAGCCATGACCTAATTTTCCCATGCCTTAGCATCTTGACCACTTGTACGTTGCCCCTTTAAGTGTAACAATTAAGGAATGGCACCTTGCTCTGCTATTGACCCTCTTAACTTCATCAGGTTATTGAAGGAGTCTAAGGGATATTTTGGGTCCGTAGCGCCCTCGTACGAACTCATCGAGGCTCTTTAAAGCAGGTGGGGTGTTGCTCAACCTGGATCTCCATTGTGAAGGGCAACTCACAGTCAAATTCTTTGTCATCTTTGTGCCCCCCAAGTGCAGTGATAATCTTGCTTCGAGGGCTTTGCATTTCAGTGTTTAATTCCTTCATTTTTTGTTTAAGGAGTCACGTGGATTCTTAAGGTCAACCCTTGCTTTGGTTGTGTCCATCAGGGAAGCTGCAGGGGGTGTGGTTTTCACTTCTTATCCTCTCTAGTTAAGTTTATCCCTCAGGTCGGGTGAAGCTCTTTTGGAGGCTGTCTTGGGTTCGCACCTCCTGTAGGTGGGGTTCGCGCTAGGTTGCGTCGTTGGTGCAGAATCTTCCTTGCGTCTTGGGCGAGTGGTATGACTAGTGGAGAGTTGCATTTTTCCACCATCCATGGGTATGGTGCTTTCTCCTTGTACAAGTTCCCTCTCTTTATGCTTAGGGAGGGGAGAATCAGAGTTTTCGTGTAACAGGCGATTGAGTACCTCTTGCATGTTCTCCATGGTGGCCTGCAACCTTTGGTTTTTCAACTGCAGGTCACGTATTTCATCTTCACAGTGATGAGTTCTGAAACTTGAACTCACTGAGTGTACTAATGGGCGTTTACCATGTCTCTGTTTGGAGGGACCCGGGTCCTGATGGTTCAGACTTGGGGCCACTAGTGGCCGCGGCAGAGGGTGAGTTGTACAACCCTTCATTGGAGCCGTGGTGTCTGCTATAGGGTTCGGTGTAGGATCGTTGGAAAGGGATGATACTTCTTCCTCTTCTCCATTGTCTTTGGTCATATCTGTTGCACTTCCATTCATCGGCGGCAGAGGATCCCTCATGGACGCCCTTAGCTAAGTTCCGTTTAGGTGAACCTCCACTTCTTGGTTGTCGTGTAGGCGTTTTAAATGCCTTGGCATGTTTTCTTAATGAAATTAATGGAGGAACTACGGTTTGTTAGTTGTTCTTCTCACAGACGATGCCAAACTGTTGACAGTGAGAACTCGTCAACAATGTTAAGTCGGAAAACTCAAGGCTTAGTAAGAATATAACTATGTAAGAACTAAGAATGGACTTGAGGAAAAATAAGTATAGATGAACAATGGAGTAAAAAAATTTATATTGCTTAATAGCCTGAGTATATAATGAATTTTCCAACCCCCCTCGATGATGAAGTGATGCGCTATTTATAGGTGAGCTCTAATGGCTCTTTATACATTGCGGTCCAGAAGAGACAAGGAGCTACATATCTATGCTGCAGATGGTAGTGGTGTTGGAGGAGTGGTGGTCAACTCCAGTATATGTCAAGGATTTGAAAAAGTACACCTACCTTGGTACCATGTCGTACCTCCACTACCTGTCGGGTACATATGTCATACGCGTGCTTGGGGAGTCCTTACTATGTACCATTCTAATACTACAACTACTTGTCTGGCGTGCACATTGTGTCTGTACTCTAACTCCTCTTGGTTTGTAAGTGCATTTCGTACCTCTTCTGACTTCATACCTAATTTTTGAGAGGCCTTCCCTAACCTTCCTCGAATGCATGTTCAAGAGGTCCTTGACTCTACATCTTGTGAGACCCATAGGGGAGAATGTGTCTCGTTGTTGGCGCTTATCTCAGGGAGCGAGATAAGGCCTCTTCAACAAGAGTTGTGGCGTATGTGATGAGACACGACACCTTGTATGCACACCATGGGTGAGACGCGTAGGCATTACATGGCGTTTTCAATGAGGCAGCTTGGTGCCAATGCGTGAGACAGAGGGTCTTGTGAGGCGGTGTCGTGGCTTCGCGTGGCGCGATACAGCTGGGTGCACATGTGCGAGATGGAGGGTCTTGCGATTCATGGACCGTGGCTTCGTGAGGTTGGAGGAAACTGGATGCACATGCGCAAGACAAAGGGTCTCGCGAGGTGGGGGTCGTGGCGTCGCGAGGTGCGAGGAAACCAGGTGCATATGTTCGAGATGGAGGGTCTCGCGAGGTGGGGGTCGTGTGTTTGTGAGGCATGAGATGGCAGGGTGCATATGCGCAAGATGGAGGGTGTCGCAAGGCGGGGGCCATAGCATCACGAGGCCCGATGCGGCTGGGTTCACATGCGCGTGACGGAGGGTGTCGCGAGGCGGGGGGCGTGGCTTCGCGAGGAGCGAGGTCGTAAGGTGCATATGCGCGAGACTGAGGGTCTTGCGAGTGCATGGAGTGGGCATGTCCAGAAATTTCTGATAATGCAACCACGATTTCTAGGAGCAAAGGTTTCATCATTTGACCCATGGTCTCCCGGGACTACATCGGGAGTGTGTTACATTTTTTTTGGCATCAAGAAAGGTCATCTTGTACAATGAGGCCCATCCTTATATGAGCATTAAGGCCTTAGGCTCTATGCTAGCCCAAACTCTATAACTTAGCTTGTGTTGCTTGTTGGGTCAAATCTTTCATGTTCACAAATCCTTACTCATTTCAACATGGGATCATATATTTTTCCTTGTGGATTTTTGTCATCCATATATACCTATGCACTTATAACAAGGACAACATCTATATGATTTTTTTTCTCCTTACCATCAATACACAACCTATATATTCATCAAATGGATGTCAAAACGATATTCCTCAATGGTAACCTCGATGAGGAGCTGTATATGGAATAATTGGAAGGGTTTGTTCAAAGGGGAAATGAACATAAGGTGTGTAGGCTTATTAAATCATTATATGGTTTAAAACAAGCACCAAAACAATGGCATGAGAAGTTCGATGAAGCCATTGTTTCAAACGGGTTTAGACATAATATTGTGGATAAGTACTTATACTCTAAGACTTGTGATGACTATGTCATCATAGTGTGTCTATACGCTGATGATATGTTGATATAAGTAATTGCATGAAAGATATAATAGAAACGAAGAGGTTTCTATCTTTTAACTTAAAAATGAAGGACCTTGGAGAGGTTGATACCATACTAGGTATCAAAGTTAGAAGGAATGCGAGTTGATGTGCCTTATGTCAAGCTCATTTTGTTGAGAAAAAGCTTGACAAGTTTTCTCATCCTAATATCAAAGAAGCAAACACACCTTTCGATTCAAGTCTAAATCTTGAAAAGAATGAATGGAGAACGATGGCTCAATTAGAGTATGCAAGTACAGTTGGGAGTTTGATGTATGCAACTCATTGTAGTGGAGTGGGAATTGCATTTACGCTTAGTAAACTAAGTAGGTTTAGTAGAAACCCAAGTATTTTACATTGGAAGGTCGTGGAAAGAGTATTTGGATACCTTAAAAGGACCAAAGAGTTATGCCCTAATGTTCTAAGTTTCCTAAGATACTTGAGGGGTATTCCGACGCATGATGGATATCTTGTGTAGGAGATAGTTTCGCCACAACTAGTTAGGTGTGCACCCATGGTGGGGGTGTCGTTTCTTGGGGATCTAAGAAACTAACATGTATATATCACTCAACCACGGAGTCCGAGTTTGTAGCTTTAGTGGCAACCGGCCGAGAGGTCAAGTGGCTAAAGATCTCATGTTTGGGATGCCGAAAACCGCGGTTGATGTATCAATGATTTTGATACATTGTGATATTCAAGCTTCTTTTATTAGAGCTTACAACAAGATATATAATGGGAAGTCTGGACATATAAGTGTTAGACATGACTATGTGAGGGAATTGATTAATAAGAGTATCATATGTAAAATCTTGTGAGAACTTAGCGGATCTGTATACCGAACCTTTTGGGAGAGATTTAGTGATTTCTACAAATAGAGTGATGGGACTAAAACTAGGTGACCAATAGATTCCCCAATGATGGCAGCCCAACTCAAAACTTGTATTCATCAAGTGTTGAGTTGAATGAGTAAGAAGAAGTCATTGATAAGGGAATGGTTTCAACATTAACAACTTAAAATTACCATCAAGAATGAGTTAATGTTGGTTGCTACCGTACATGAGGGTTAATTCATAGGTTTTTAATGAAATTCAGTTGAAGAGCAACAAGCATCTCTAAAGGTAGAAAAAATGCTTTAAGAATTTCACCTATGTGAACCCAGAGGTGCTGCTGCCTCTCAAGAGAGTAAGAATTTTCTCTCTGGATGGTTCATGAATGGATCAAGCACAAGGCCATGATAGTGATAAGTGTGAAAAGTGGGAAATACACGAGTGATGACATAGAGGTCTGTGAGACTTACCAACTTTTACCACTAGGAATGTTGGGTTCAATCTTTTAAGAATACCTTAACATTTTTGTATAAGCTTTGTAGTGTTTTTACTAAGATAAAAGTAAAACCAAAAAGGTACTTTATGTTATGCACTAATATCGTTTGGCTTGAGAATTAAGGATGTGTTTAACCAAGTAGGGGATTGTTATTATTGGTTAAATACATGGTGAAATTGGTTTCGCATGAAGAGGTGCGAAAACCATAACAATTTAACTACAATCAACATGTGAGAGTTGACTTTTGCTATGGAATTTATAAATCATCTTTTTGAGTCCAAATTGTTTCTGTGGAGTATATGAGAGCAACCAAATAGTTTGGGAGCATTTGGGGATGTTTTGAGACAAGTTTTGGCGCCTTTGAAAGAAGGACCCAAGCAACGTAGCTTCAAGCAATCTCAAGTAATCCATTATTGTAGCTTCAAGCATCTCAAGTAGGAAGCTAGGAATAGAAGTTTTTGGATAACAAGTGTCAAGCCTTGTAACATTTTGTGGTTGACCTAAAATCACAGACTTGTGATTTTATGTTTGAAGGTTCTTCGTCAACAAAGGTCTACTCTACACTTGTTTAATCTTGTTTATGTACTTTGAGATCTTCTGCCATTAGTGTTTAGATTACTTGTGTTTATTGCTTTGAGTTGTAATATACAAAAATAAGGTTATAAGTCTCTAACCCCCAACAGTTACTTCGTTGTAGGTGTTGTACTTGGCCAATGAAAAGTGAAGATGTTTCATTCAAACTATTATGCAAGAGAGACACCAGATGTTGCTTAATTGAACAACACCACCCTGGAGAAAAAAACTTTTGGCTGTGGTATTTTCTTTTGATAAGTTTAGAGCTTACCTTGTGGGAACAAAAGTTGTGGTATACATGGATCATTCAGCCACTAAATATCTTATTCTGAAGAACGGTGCCAAACTAAGACTCATTTTTTTGGGTGTTTCTTCTTCAAGAATTTGACTAGGAAATCCGAGATAGAAAAGGGATGGAGAATCAACTGGCAGACCATCTCTCTAGACTTGAGGTTGGTAATGGAGAGCACTTTGAGTAGCCTATTAAAGAGACATTTCTCAATGAGAAACTCTCGGTGGTGATTCAAGTATCAATGCCATGGTATGCCTATTTTGTGAATTACTTGGTGAGTGGTATGACTCCACCTAATTTGAAGGGACAACCACTCAAGAAATTCTTGCATGATGTTAAATCTTACTTTTGGAATGGCCCATTTCTCTATAAGCAATGCTCAGTTCAAGTGTTGAGGTGTTGTGTGTCTAAAGAGAAAATTTAAAGCATTCATGAGCATTATCATTCAGCTCCATATGGAGGGCACTTTGAGGGGTCAAAGGACAACATCTTAAGTCTTTCAATCGAGGTATTATTGGCCTTCTATTTGTAGGGATGCTCATGAATTTGCTAAGAAATGTGATGGATGCCAGAGTGTGGGCAATGTTTCAGCATGGAATGAAATTCCTTTGAATGCCATCATTAAATTGGAGTTGCTTGATGTTTGGGGAATTTATTTCATGGGTCCATTCCCTCCTTTCTTTGGTAACTTGTACATTTTGGTGGCGGTAGAGTATGTATCGAAATGGGTTGTAGCAGTAGCAAGTCCTACAAATGATGCCAAGGTGGTCATGAAGCTTTTACATAAGAATGTGTTCACTTGCTTTGGTACTTCAAGAGCACTTATTATTGATGAAGGTACCCACTTTGTCAACAAGATCTTGGCTTCCTTACTGACCAAGTATTGTGTGACACACAAGATTGCTACAGCCTACAACCATCAAACAAATGGCCAAGCAGAGCTGACCAAAAGAGAAATCAAAGGTATCCTAAAATGGTTGTGGTTGGTCACAAAGGTTGGATGGCACTCTATAGGCCTATAGAAGCACTTTTCAAACCCCTTTGGGAATGTCTCCATGTCGTTCAGTCTTTGGGAAAGCTTGTCACTTGCCCATGGAGTTAGAGTATACGACTTATTGGGCCACCAAGGAGCTATGTATGGATCACCAAGCTGCTCGAGAAGCTCGAATGCTGCAATTGAATGAGCTTAAGGAGTTTAGGTTGTTCTTCTATGAAAATGCTAAGATTTATAAGGAGAAAACAAAGAGGTGGCATGACAAGAGGATCTAACCTCGATTTTTTGAAGAAGGCAAACAAGTTTTGCTTTTTAACTCACATTTGAGGTTTTTCCTGGGATGTTATAGTCCCAATGGTTAGGCCATTCACTGTGGTTAAAGTTTATCCTTTAGGATCTGTTGATGTACGAGAAGATCAGTCTAGTAGGGAGTTTAAAGTGAATGGGAAATGGTTCAAGCACTATTGGAGAGGAGAGGTCAGCAGAAAGAAGACCTTTATTACTTTGGAAGACCCTTGAAAAAGTTGGTTTTGGCTTTTCTAGTGATACATGCACTATATTTGTGTTTACCCAGAGAACGAATAAAAAAAATTAAAAAAAAAAGCTAAAAATATGAAATATATATTAAATCCAAGTACTCAATTATTAGTAAGTGTGTTACTTTTTAGTGTTTGATGTGTGTTTCTTTCATTTCAATGTATATTACGTGCACCTAAAGCATGAAGGTGATGATTTCGGGTGAAAAAGTGCAGTATTGGGGTGCAAGATAGAAGGCTCTACAAGCCCTCAGAAAAAATTGTTGTTGGCTTACAGTTTTCGAAAATTGCCTAGTTTGCTGCAGCATAAATTTTAGCAATTTGGGCAGTAAAAATGTGACATTTTAAATTTTGGACAGAGGGCTCAAGGAGCCAGTGTGGGATTATTACATGGGCTCAGCAGTGATTATAAAAAAATAATAAATCAATAACAACAAAAAAATGCAAAAGTTTCCTGATATCTCCCTCTCTTCTTTTTCTTATTGCATTTCTGCCCTAACCGCCTACGACACCATCTCTTCGCCATCCTCATTGACCTCATTCGACAAACACATCACCACCACTACCATCTTGCCACCCTCATCATCATTTATATCGTTGCCCTCCTCTGCACTCATCCTTGTCGAGGCAGCCCCAGCGATTTTCACACAAGGTCTACCACCCAGTACCCAAGCTCGTCGCCTCTCCCATCGTACCACACGCATGAATGCCACCTCTTTTGACACACTTTTTCATCTCATCGACCACCTAATCACCATCACCACAACCTGCTTGTCGCCCAAACTAGTTCCCAACGCCGACATCTCCTCAACTCTATCTTGAGAGGAAATCTTTTTGCTTTAGTTAGTACTTAACTTGGGGGTCGATGATGAACCATATATATATAGAGTAAAATAAATTTCATTGCTTTGCCTCTTGTTGTATAATTGACTACTAGTACTCAAGTGTTAATAGAGTTTGAAATATCTTGATGATAGTTTTGATCCCAATTTCATGTGCATAGTGTGACGAATAATTTCTTTAACCCTTAAAGCTAGCAAGACTTTTGAGAGAGCTTAACTTTCGAGAATAACTTAATTTTTCCTTTGAGGTGAAATCCTCGACAACACTACACCATGGACATGATTTGGGCCATCTTTGGACCATTTGAGTCTTTTAAACCCAACGTTACATATTTTTTCTTTCTAGTCTCCCCCATTGAGCTTAATTTACTTCCTATATTTCTTTACCACATGTTAGCCAAGCAATAGACACATCCTTTCACCATGCCCTTTGAGCACCTTGGTTTTTCTCTGATATATGTTGAGTGTTGCATCATGAGGGAGAATGAGAGGAGTGTACCTTTGTTGATGATTAGTGTATCGTCTTCCTAATCAAGGATCGTTACATGATCTGTAAATTATGATACCCAAGTATATGTAATCTATTCAAGTAATATAGATAGTAAATAAGAATCGTTGCCACATAGACTATAACGCAATTACCAATAATTGTCCTTTACTTTCTATTTGGCAAGTAAAATTAAGATAAATAAATCTAACTACAAACACAATTTCAATAACTGTAAACAAAACAATTAATCAAAGGATGAAAATTAATAATAAAAAGACCTAGAGTATTAACTTCATCAACTTTTCATTCTATTAATTTTATTAATGAGTTATAAATTTCTTTCTTCCTATTCTAATTGTATGTTAAGATAAATTGATTCCTATTCTTTTTCAAGATACAAGATCTTAACCTATATGCATGTTTTCTATATCTCTGTGATAAACTTAAATATATAGCAGGCATTAAGCATAGAAACCTAATTGATACACAAGGCATACTGGTACTTTCATTAAATATGTAAGCTATGTCTATATAACGATATCATATTCTATTCGCATATCTTTCGAATTTTGAATCAAAATCATAAATCAAGAAAATATTGATCAGATATTTACTTGCATTAAACAAACATTATATAGATTAGTATAAAGAAGATGAATTAATTGAACATCATAATAACATTAAATAGAAATCCAAGTGACTACATTAACCCCTAGATATAGAATTTATTTCATATCAGATATGACTAAAAAAATAAAATAATTATTCAGAAACATAAAATTCAAAAGCTTGAAGAAGAAATAAAAATATGAAAGTGCAGAAAAAATTGTCTCAAAATCAAATTTACACTCTAAATATGTAATTAATGTGTGACCTAACCCTAATTAAATCATAAAGTATGAATTGATACTGAAAAAAACCGATTTCCTCTCTTTTTTAATGGTGGGCCGCAACTTGGCCTTTCCTAGGTCGTGGCCTGTGTTTTCTTTAAGCCCTTTAGCATCTGGTTAGGCCCTCCAGGCGCCGCGACCCTCTAAACCCAGGTCGCAGCCCGCGTGTTGATGCACCTCCTGAATTCATCTCTGGCTTGTACTAGCACCACGAATCTATTGATCAAGTCGTGGCCCTAATTCCTTTCACCAAACCCGCAACCTTTGTCTTTGATAGAGTCACGACCCTTAAGACCATGCCACGACTCTAATTATATTTTTTTTCCAGATTTTTACCTTTCAACATCCTTCCTTCATCAAAAGTTTATTATAACTCGTCCTTATCGCCACTTTGAGTCAAACAACCACTGAAAGTTCCTTTTTTCAACCAATTCCTCTTCATTTCTCATTTATCTCACGATTCATAGCACCTACCTACAATAAAAACAAACACAAGTGTAATCTTGCACAAAACAAACAAAAGTCTCAAGATTACCACAAAAACACATCTTAAAACAACACTAAAATTGAGTTATCAAACTCTCCCAAACTTACTCTGTGCTCGCCCTCGAACAAAGGACTCAAAATAAACCTAGACTCTAACAACAAAGACAACACTAGATAATTCACACAACATGAATTATACCAACAACAACACTTATGCCTCAAAATCATGAATGTTAATCATATAATTCTCAAAAAACTACTCAACAATTTTTACAATCCAGAATTTCAATCAAAACACTCCATCAACACACTTTAGTCTACTAAAATTTTGGATTACTAAGTCATGATCATTAAGTAAACATATTTGAAATCAATTATGCTAGCCAAATTCTTTCCAATCAGTCCATTCAAACCAAATAATTCCATAAGCTCACTTACTTGCTATTCTCCACTAATATAAATCATGATATGCATAAAAGTCAATAGGACTTATATAGGCTTGCAATGATATCTTAGGTAAAGGTAGATGAGAAAGTAGTTTTTAAGCTCACTATACTCTAAGCACATGACAAAAAATCACCGACTTTACTCCCATAGTATATAATCCCATAATCCCCTTTCTTAATTTTATTTAGAGAGAGATATAAAAAATAAAAAAATTCTTTTGCATATGATAACTACACTCCCCCAAACTTGTTTCTTTTTAGATATTCATATTGGGAGTGTAGTAGTTTTTTTTTTCTTCAGTATATACTCTCTAATCTTTTGAACTTTTAATTTTCTAGTCCCGCTATATTCACAAATAAGCCCCATTATAAATCAATCCCCATAACTTTTACTTTTAATTTTCTAGTCTCACTATATTCACAAATAAGCCCCATTATAAATCAATCCCCATAACTTTTTGTTTTCAATCATGTGCTCATAGTATATTAGGGATGAATATCTTACCAAGTTTCAAATATTAGGCTTAAATAGTGGCTTAGAACAAAACGATGCAATGTTAAGCTCAAAAAAGGGTTAATCAAAGGATCATTAATTTTAGGTCGGCCAGAAAAGCTCAAACGGTCCAAATGATAGCATAAATCATATTCCTAAACATACATGATATATTATTTCGCCTCAAATAACAAGTAAGCAAGTTCTAGAATTGTAGAAAATAATTTCCACTTTCCATTCATCAATCCACCAACCAATTCTAGCAAGCATAATCAATATAAAAATCATCAATTTAAACATCATGACAAGATATTTCTCAAATGTTGCCTAAACTAAAATGAACTAACGAAGTGTTCAATCAAGCACCCAAATTTTTTTTCTTCAAATTTCATTTTCTTTGGATTTTACTCATAACATTCACTTTATTCTCATTGCCACTTGTTGTCAACCATCATTCAAGTTGGTACTAGACACACACTAAAACAAAACACTACACCAAACAACTAACAAGAACTGGACACACAAACACACAACAAAAAATCACAAACAAAAAGAATTGAAAATAAGCCCCCTCCCCAAAATTTAAGCGAAACATGGTCCCCAATGTCTAAAAATAAGTTAAGACAGAAAACTTACCTGCTACGAATCATGTTAAAATGGTGGTGGATTTGGGAAAGGATGCCAAGGTGGTGGGTAAGGGAAATAATGTCGGTCCTCCTTCTGATTAGACACCCGGTAAACCAACTCATTTTGTCAGTACTGTTGGGCCCAATGATAATCATGAAGCTCCCCCAAATAATAATGGGTATAGAAGATGTAATCCAATCTTGCCATTTGCGGATCTGGTGGAGCCTCAATTGCCATAAATTAAGGAGAAGCTCTTCTCCTCTCCTCCTCCGCTGCCCTTAATTCTTCTGGTTGAGCAATGGCAAAGGCGGTTCATTGGCAACATCTCCTTCGTCTTCAACTCTCACATGGTGGGGTTGTGGTGCAGGTGGCTCCAAGGATGGGGCATTTAATTTAAACACAAAAGCTCGAGAGATGGGCCTCATTGCTTACCTATAAATATCACTAGGATATTTAGACACCTCCCACATCTCACATAAATCAGTAATCATCGATCCATGCCCCAAACTAGCAATGGTAGTCATTCGGCATAAATCTTGGATACTAGTTCCGATAACTCGCCCAATATCAATGGTGAGTCCCATCATTATAGCGTAGACAAGAAGATACCGATCAATTCTGACTTCAGATAAGTGAGTGTTCGGCATAAGCCTCACACTCACAATGATTGTCCAAGCCTTTGCCACCTTATTCATTTGAAACCGTCTGAAATGCTTCGGCTATCCATCTTGCATTACAAAACTAGCACGAGGAATGCCTAATGTTTCAGCCACGTCACCCCAATTAATCTAACTATGATAAGCCAACTGATATTATTCATTGTCCCCCTATGAAAACATCGGTAATCCATATAAAGCATCAATATTATCAATATGGCACTCTACCAAAACAATTCGTACAAAGACAATCCTATTTACCCGCTCCTGAAAAATTAGCATAAAATTCATAAACCATCGAGCAATTGGCCTTGGTCATTCAATGGTCCACAAAACTTTACCAATTGCGACTTTGAATTTCAGCCCAAATTATGTCATATGTTTCCTGAGGATATGGTTTTTCTTGATATTCCATGCTCCGTTCTTGAATTACTTGACGTTGAGACAACCTTTGATAATGGTTAAAGGCATCTTTACTAATGAATCGTGTAGGGTCAAATTCATGAGGAGGGGTGGTGGCGGTGGGGCTGGCTGTGGTTGTGGTGGTTGGGTGTGGGAAGTGGAAGGGCGATTAGTATTTTTAGAAGAAGTAGACCTAACAAGTTGTTTTCTTGGACCCATAATAACACAATGCACCAAATACTACAACAAAAATTATGCATCACTTCGGCTAATTTATCTTACTTCCCTCAACTGATTAATACCCCAATAATACCAACTCAAAGAAAACAATATATACTAACAATGTATCCTAAAATTCCAATGAAATCTCTGGTGTATCTAGTTTAAAATTACTCCAACCCGAAACTTGAAGAACATTAAAAAGGAGAGACTTATGTGCCTTTGAGTTGTTGAGATTGCCCACTCTGCAAATTCTCCTCCCATCTTCAATGCCACAAATAGAACTATTTAGGGTTTTGATTAGAAGAAAGATAGAATGGAATATGTATCTAGGAAGTTGTGGGTTTAGCTTTATGGTTATTTTACGAAAAAGGAATATGGAAAAATGAGAGAGATTCTGGAAAAAAAAAATTGGTTGGAAGGATGAAAATTTTGAAATGACGGTTATGGGTCGAGAAAGAACTAGTTTATACGAATTTTGTCCTTTATGACAGAGGCACGTTGCGACCCAGCACTATCAAGTTGTGGCCTTCCTCTACCACCAGACCCCATATGCTCTCTAACTTCTCTTAGGTCGTGACTTATAAGCTCAAGTCGCAGCCCGCCTCCTCCTTCGTAGTCCTTACTCTCTGACTTAGTTTAAATCGCGACTTGACCTCCAAACCAATTTAAAAATGACATTTTCATGAATTGCATGGTTTTTTTTACATTCATTTTACTCAAAAAATAAAACAAAAATAAATAAATAAATTTTACAAAGGGGTTCCAAAAGCAATAAGACAAAAACTATGCATGGTCTTCTTGCTATAAATGTCATTTAGCCGGACGCTGAATACCTAATTCAAAGGGGTTCCAAAAGAAACACAGACTAGCATTTTTCCACCGGCCCTTCCAAATAGTGCTTCAATCTCTGACCATTCACCTTAAAGTGTCCCGTCTTCTCGCTATGAATCCTCACCGCTCCATACGGCAATAAGACAACAAATATGAATGGTCTATACCATCTCGACATTAATTTTCCTGGAAAAAGCTTCAATCGAGAATTAAATAATAGCACCTTGTCTCCCTGTTGGAAATCCTTCCTAATTATCCTTTTATCATGAAATTCCTTAGAATTTTCTTTATAAGTCTCTGCATTCTCATAGGCTTCATTTCGAAATTCATCAAGCTCGTTCAACTCTAGAAGCCTATTCTGTCCTGCCATAAATAGATCAACGTTTAGTTTTTTTACTTCCCAATAAGCTTGGTTCTCAAGTTCCACTGGTAAATGTCATGTCTTTCCAAACACCAGTCGATATGGTGACATACCAATCGGAGTCTTGAAAGTCGTGCAATATGCCACAATGAATCATCAAAAAAATTTGACCAATCCTTCCTTGATGTATTTACAGTCTTCTCCAAAATACTTTTTATCTCCTGATTTGACACTTCTGCTTGACCATTTATAGGTGGATGAGAGAACAAGGCCTTTCAATGATGAACTCCATAACTTGCGCATAGAGTTGTGAATGACTTGTTGCAGAAATGACTTCCTCTGTCACTAATAATTGATGTTTGAGTACCCAAACATGTAAAAATATTTTTATAAAGGAATTTAAGTACCTACTTACCATCACAAGTAGGAGTCGCTGCAGCTTCCACCCTTTTAGAAACTTAATTTACTGCCAGCAAAATTTACTTGTTATTATTAGATGACGGGAAAGGTCCCATAAAATCTATTCCCCACACATCAAACAACTCAACTTCTAGAATTCTAGTCATTGGCATCTGATCTCTTCTTGATATGTTATCAATCCTTTGGAATGATCACAACTCCTGACCAAGGCACTAGCATCTTTAAAAAACATAGGCCAATAAAACCCACATTGCAAAACTTTTACTGTTGTCAATGTTCCTCCAAAGTGACCACCACAATGTAAAGTATGGCAATGAGTAAGAATGAAAATCATCTCCTCTTCTGGAACACATCTTCTAATTACTTGATCAGCACAATGACGAAAGAGAATGGGCTCATCTCAAGAATAATGCTTGGCTTCCAAATATAACCTTTTGAGTTGTTGCCTTGACATGTCCGAAGGTACATCTATAGCTGCCAAATAATTGACATAATCAGCAAACCAAGGTAGATTTTCTTCACTTTCAATGGTAATTAACTGTTCATCCAGGAAGTTTTCATCAATTTGTTCCTCTTTCTCATTAGGCTCTTCTCCTTTTTCCAATCTAGATAAATGATCCGCAACTAGATTTTCTGTCTCCTTTTTGTCACCAATTTCCATATCAAACTCTTGCAATAATAAGACCCATCGAATCAAGTGAGGTTAGCATCCTTCTTGGTCATAAAGTACTTAAAAGAGGAATGATCTGTGTAAACACTCACATTATTACAAATTAAATATGGCCCGAACTTATCAAATGCAAAAGCAATTGCAAGTAATTCCTTCTCCGTAGTTTCATAATTTAATTGAGCCTCACTCAAGGTACGACTAGTATAATAAACCGTTCAGAAAACCTTGTCAACTCTTTGTCCCAGAACCGCTCCTACTTCATTATCACTCACATTGCATATCAATTTAAAAGGAAGTTCCCAATTTCTCCTTCTACGTATTAAATTCCCTTACACTTTCAGCATCAAAATTAAATACCACACCATTCATAAGTAGAGTAGATAAGGGTTTCAAAAATTTTGAAAACTTCTTTATAAACCTCCTATAAAATCCAGCATGGCCCAAAAAACTACGAACCCCCTTAATAGACACCGGTGGAGGTAATTTTTCTATTTTAGATATCTTGGCACTGTCTACCTCAATACCATGGCGTGAAATTATATGGCCCAAGACTATTGCTTCTGTCACCATAAAGTGACATTTCTCCCAATTTAATATTAAATTTGACTCCTCACATCTTTTCAAAACCCTCTCCAAATTAGCCAAACATCCATCAAAAGACGCCTCAAAGACTGAAAAATCATCCATAATGATCTCTATACATTTTTCCACCATATCTGAGAAGATAGACATCATACATCTCTGAAAGGTTGCTCGAGCATTACATAACCCAAATGGCATTCTCCAAATTGCAAATGTTCCATAAGGGCATGTGAAGGTAGTCTTTTCTTGATCCTCCGGTGCTATGGGAATTTGATGGTATCCCGAATACCCATCCAAGAAATGGTAATAAGGATGGCCTATCAATATGTCGAACGTCTGATCTATAAAAAGGAAAGGGGAAATGGCCTTTCCTGGTTGCCTTATTCAGTTTATGGTTGCCTGTCAAGCCACCGTTGAGGGGCTTATACCCTTGATATCTGCCAAAGTGCACCCAATGGCTAGCTTGTGAGCCATCAACACTCTAAGTAGCTTCGCTTCTTCAGTCAGAGACAACGAAGCCGAAATAATAACTGCTAGTGTGTTTTTCTCACCCAAATATGCATAACAAAGGTGATCAGGCAATGTATTTAACTCAAGAACTGGTGGCTTCTCAATAGATGGGAGAGGTCTCTCAGGCACTTGTCCCAATTCCTCATATTTTTATTTATAAATTTGCCCCGATGAGGTCAACCATTTAACATATTCGTTGGCTTCAGTACCATTACACTCTTTTGGATTTCCAACGAAACTCAACTCAAGTGGATCCTCAATAGACTTGAACCATTTCACCTTGTTCCTCCAATACACTAACACTAAAACAATTTTCACTAGCGGAAGGATATTTCAAGGCTTCAAAGACATTAAAAACTACCCCATCACCTTGTACTCTTAGCCTTAACTCACCCTTCTGGACATATATCAAAGCTTGCCTCGTGCCTAAAAATGGTCTTCCTCCATATCTAAAACAATGAAATCTACTGGAAAGATGAATTTATCTACCTTTACTAGAACGTCCTCTATAATACCTTGAGGGTGTGTTAATGAACGATTAGCAAATGGTAGGGTAACAATAGTGGGTCTAGCTTCCCCCAAACCAAGTCTTCTAAATACGGACAACGACATTAAATTAATGCTTGCACCCAAATCACATAAATCCCTCTCACCTTCTTATTCTCACACTCAGTGAACCAATTGTGGTTATTCATGGCCATCTCTTCCAGTAATTCATAAGCTTCATTAGTGTTTTTTCTCATAAACGATCCTTCTAATGCTACAACAATAGTTGTCCTTGTTTTTCCCCTGAAACCATTGCAAAACGTATGCACCAGTAGCCACTTCTCTATTCCATGATGTTGGGACTTCCTTCGCATTTCTTTAAAATGTTCCCACGCATCATTTCTGAGCCAAGTCTTCCCAAGTGACTATAGAGTTGGCTTGTAATGAATTAAACAAACCCTTACCACACGTCGCGACCCTCTAAACCCAGGTCGCGACCCACGTGTTGATGCACCTCCTGAATTTGCCTCTGACTTGTACTAGTGTCGCGACTCTATTGACCAAGTCGCGACCCTAATTCCTTTCAGCAAACCTGCAGCCTCTAACTTCGGTAGAGTCGCGACCCTTAAGACCATGCCGCGACTCTAATTATATATATATTCACATCTTAATCTTTCAACGTCCTTCCTTCATCAAAAGCTTATCAAAACTCGTCCTTATTGCCACTTTGAGACAAACAACCAATTCCACTTCTTTTCACATTTATCTAACGATTCATAGCACTTACCTACAATAAAAACAAACACAAGAGTATTGTTGCACAAAACAAACAAAATGACTCAAGATTACCACAAAAACACATCTTAAAACGACACTAAATTGGAGTTGTCATTACACTGTGTATTTTAAATAGTGCTAAACTTGATAAACATGTCATTTTACCATTACAGTGTAACTAAACGTGAATAATGGTTTAGGGTTAAATTTTTTGGTCAGAAGGTATAACTATTTCACTAAAATGTTTAATTCCATACATGGGATCCTAAACTAACATTTAAAAAGGTTAATTACAATTGAAAAGTTACAACCAGCTGATCTAAGCGGTAAAATTGGGTTTGACCCTAGTTCCTTAGAGAAACCCTAGTCGTGGTGGTCGAGCAGCTGCATATGTATACATCGTCACAGAAACTCTCCAATTTAGGGATGGTCCAACTTCCTTTTCCCTTTACTTGCACCACATACCACCCATGAGCCAAGGCTTAGCAAAAAAACTTAAACATGCTCATAAGCATTTGTTAACACATTACCAAATTATAATAAAAATGTCTGGCAGTAATAACCCTACTCATGCATGCATACCATTCATATAAATGACTACAACGTCAAATGGGGCCAGTTGCCCTAATTATATGGTTAATGAATCTTACCGGGGCCTGTTACCCAAAATACATGATTAATGGATCATACTCAGGCCCATTGGCCAAAATACATGATTAATTAATCATATTGTGGCCCATTGCCCAAAGTACATGATTAATGAATCATACTAGGGCTCAACGCCCTAGGATATGGGACTAATGAGTCACCCCGGGGCCCATTGTCCTATCCTATGTTTAACCAACCTCTTAGCTAGACCAGCATACCTGGCGCTTTAGTTTTCCACGACTAATAGGTCGGTCAAGCACATGTCAAGCTCCATATTAGGCATAACCATATCGACCAGCGCTCAGCGCGCTATTGTTGCCCTTGACTTATAAGTCAATTCCTTCGACCAGAAATCAACATGCTAATGTTGTTCTTGACTTATAAGTCAAGTCCGGGGCCAAATCCTATGATATGGGACTAATAAGTCACCCCGGGGCCTGTTGCCCTATCCTCTATATATTATGCCTTGGAGCTGGCCCAATATACCTGGCGTTGAGTTTTCCATGACCATTAGGTCGGAAAAGCATATGATGCGCTCCTAGTTAGGCTTAACCATATCGACCAGCGCTCAATGCGCTATTGTCGCCCTAGACTTTTAAGTCAATGCTTTTTCTCAATCAGATTATGCAGACATGCATATATCATATACAAAATATCCAGATACAGAGCATTCAACATGCTTAATTAGCAATCACAGTGATAATCATAATCATGTAGAGTCCCGAAATTTTAATTAGCTAGTTAGATAGTAGTAGTAGTAGTAGTAGTAGTAGTAGCTAGTAGTAGTTATAGTATGATAGTTACTGTGGATTTTGGTTCAAGTCGGGACTTAGTTGAACACTCGTAGCGACACTTATAGATTTTATAAGTTTAACCTATAGTTTAATAATATTAATTATAACATAAGGTTTGATTAATATAGCTGATTATAAAGATATCATTTATTATACTATAAGGTTTGGATAGAATTAATAAGATCACGACACTTGTCGTGTGCATGTTTATTTAAGGATTTAATTATAGTTTAAATAAAAGAAAGTTCTAGAAACTCTAGAATCTTCCTAGACCATTAAGAGCATGACATTTGTCACAATCTTGTTTATTTGAGGATTTAAGCATTTTAAGTGGATAATTCAAAAATAGAAGATTCTAGAAGCTCTAGACCCTTCTAGAACATGCTGGAATCTTGTATTACTCAATCAAACCTGATTAATCAATTCAAATTATGCAGAAAAAGTGCAATTACATGTTTAATATATTTATGTATGCCGATATATCACAGCATAGGAGCCGATGCATCGCCACACGGGGAATACGAAAAAATACGTCAACTTCGCACAAACGAAACGACGAGCTCTCGGGACATAGGGCAAGGTTATATATCTCCTATGATGGGCAATATATCGGCATTAGGGCCATAATTTCAAATGTTGTTGAAGCCAAGCTTGATTCATTCCTTAACCTATTGACTAGCCTCTGGACGTTTTGACTGGGTCTTTAGCACCTATTGAACGAATATTCAAATATTTTTCAATTAATACTCATTATTTTTATTCAAGCTAAAAGGAGATAGTTCACTCCTTGAACTCTATAAATAGGACCTAGTACCCAGCCATTTTTCTCATTCTTTAAGCTGTGTTCAGAGCCTTCAAGTTCCCAGGGTTACTATAGAGTGATAAACACTTGGGTTGGGAAAGCTTTATCATCTTAAGCTTTAGAAACACTTGGGAAGTGAGATATAGAGTGTGTTTTCAATATCAAGGTGTAGATTAGTTCTAGTACATTCAAAGGTATACTTATTCTCAAGTTCATTTCTGTATGGTTTCATAGTTTTCTTTAGTTTTCATTCAGATCCTAACTTGTTGTTTTCAGTTAGGTATTTAAGTTCTTTAAACTTAAGGTTTCTTTTTGGTAAGCTTCGTCTTGGTGGTTTAGTTCTCTTATTTTTCATCTCTATCTTTACAAATACTCACCATTCTTATTGTTGGTTTTAGGAGTGTTCCAAATCCTGTCCTTGTTCTCAAATATCCTAGTGTTGGTGAGGAAAATAGGATAGTGTTTATATGCTTATATTATTATATGTTATGTGTTATGATATGTTTTGATATATGATTATGTCTTGTAGTTTTTGGGGCTCATTGTTGCTTAGCTAGCAAACCTCAATGTATTTTGAGGCTTATAGTTGTTTGCTAGCAAACCCCAAATGTTTTTATGTTGCTTAGGGGCTTATAGTTGCTTAGCTAGCAAACCTCAATGTATTTTGAGGCTCATTGTTGTTAGCTAGAAAACCCCAAATGTTTACTATGATCATGGTTCAGAGTTATAATAGATGTTTTATAGTATATGATTTTGATATAGTCTTATGTTTATGTGTTGTGTAGTATGTGCTAGTAGATTTTCCTTGCTGGGCATTGGGCTCATTCCTTTATTTTATGTATGCAGGAAAATAGTTATGGCGGCAAAAGGATTTTTGGCAGCTTGGTTTGTGTATTAAGGATGAAGGGATTCGATGGAATGCGTGAATGATTCGAGGACGACGCTATTTTTAGTCTCTTTAAATTATGTTTTTATGTATTTTTCCGCTTTTAGCTTTGTAAACAATTTTCTTTAGTTTAAAGTTATGTTTTATTTTAAAATAATGGGATCCCATACCGCTCATTTATGTATTTCAATATTTACTTTGGAGTTTTAATAAAGTTGTGAATATTTCTAATGTATGTTTTATCAAATATAATGGATATGTCTAGTAGTTTTAATGGTCCAAGGTCTTAGAATTAGTTGGGTCATTACAAATCATGTGCATTTACAAGGTCCCAAGCCCTAATCAAATCCATATTCAACATTCGGCCTAAGCCCTAATCATGTACATCACGTATTGGGAGCAGTTTTCTTACATTTTGTCCAAGAAAAGGTTAAGAATCAACTACCCTTGAGCACGATCTCAGTTCTCAGCCCCTAGCAATAACCTAGTCACGACCATAATGAGTGAATAAAGGCCTCCGAACCGAGTCCTAGCATCCAGGACATCAAATTCCACTAAATCGGGTAGTTGGATCGATCTTGAGCCCTTAGGTTTGAGTTTCTGTCACTTAAAACCCACTTTGGCAAAAATTCCCATTTTGAGCCGCGACTCCCTTCAAGTCAGAGAGGCCATCTCTCTTTTTTCTGAACATGGGCTGCGGTGCAGCCCATAGGTGCCGCGGTTCAAGGGTGGATCAGGGAATTACCTAGGCTCTTGGGATCATTAAAGTTGCAGCGCCCAAGAAAAGGGCATCGACGCGACTCTGCAAACCCTAATTTTTCATATCCAAATCCTCCCAAAAGTCACCCTAAATCGTACCAAACCCATAATTACATCTCACAACATCCCTGGAATGTCCCAAGCAATAAAACCCGCCATTCAAATCGATCAAAAACTCACCGAACCATAAAATGCAAATCAAAATTCATAAACTCCAAATTGGAACTTAAGGAAATAGAAACTCAAAAACTTAAAGCTTTGATTACCTCTGATTACATTGTTTTCCAGCAAAACCTCCTACTATCAAGATTTTAATCTTGTGTAGAATCGTTATGACTCTAACCTCGCTTCAATCCAAGACTTGAAACTTGAGTTTCCTTCGAAAATGCTAATGAGCTAAAATGAAAGAAATGGAGATAAAATGAGAGAGTTTTATGAGTTTTATAATTACGAGAGGTTACTTTGAGTTCACGTAACCTTAAGCAAATCCCAAGCCTCGGGGTACCCAAAAACTTTCTCGAGGGAAAAATGGTCAAAATCCCTAGAATTCCCTCCTAATCTCACTATCTCCAAATATGTCCTCAAATATTCATTCCCATTACCCAATATTCTGCTAATGAACTAAATACCCCTTGACTCACCCTCAGTCGAGTATTGATCCCGTTGTGACCTTCCCACTAGCTTGCTCCCTAGGATCACCTCGTGTCGAGTAACCCAAATACATCCACACAATGATGCAGTCCCAAACATATATCACATATATGCACAAATATACCCATAAGAGTCCAAATTACGAAAATTGCGCTTTCAATCACAAACGGGCCCACATGCATAATTAGTACACCTAACACATGCATATCAAGTCATATTACAATATAACTCACATATTCATATAATGATACACATAGATATCACACAAACACATAATTTCCATAATTTTCCATCTTGGCTCCCTAATCAAGGCCCTAAGCCTTTATAGGTAATCTAGGACGTTACAACTATCCCCTCCTTACAGGAATTTCATCATCGAAATTTGATCTAAAGAGCTCGGGATACTAATCTCGAATATCTAGCTCTAGCTCTTAGGTTGCTTCCTTGACCTTGATGTTACTCTATACTACCTTAAGCAAAGGTAAAAATTTGATCCTCAGGACCTTGTGCTTTCTGTCTAAAATCTGAACTGGCTGCTCCACATAGGATAACTCTGCCTCCAGTTCTAGATCCTCATAACTCAACACATAAGTCTCATCTGATAAATATTTCCTCAACATGGAAATATGAAATACATTGTGTACGCCCGACAGTGCCGGAGTAAGGGCTTCCAAACGGTCCTACACATCTAGGGCTCTACTTGACTGATTTTACCCAGGATCCCAAATAGTCCTAAACATCTAGGGCTATACTTGCCCTTTTTTCCAAAAAAATTCACCCATTTCCATGGTGAAACTCTAAGGAAGACATAGTCTCCCACTTGGAATTCCATATTTCTACGTTTCAGATTAGCATACCATTTTTTTCTACTCTGAGAAGCGAGCATCCGAACTCTAATCCTTTCAGTGGCCTCAATGGTCCTCTGAACTACCTCAAGACCAAAATATTTTCTCTCACCCATCTCATTCCAGTGAATGGGCGATCTACACTTCCTACCATACAACATCTTATAAGATGTCACTCCAATAGTCAACTGGTGGCTATCATTATAGGAAAAACTCTATTAGAGGAAAATATTCATTCGATAACCCTTCAAAATTCCAATATACATGCTCTCAGCATGTCCTCCAATATCTGGATAATCCTCTATGATATACAATCAGTCTGAAGATGATAAATAGTACTGAACTTCAGCTATGTACTCATTACCTTCTATAAATTTCCCCAAAATTTGGAAGTAAAGACAAGGTCCTTATCCGATAGGATAGACCTCAAAATCCTATGAAGGCCTACTATCTCTCTCACATCGAGATGTGCATACTGGTCAAATGTATGGTTCGTCCTCACTGATAAAAAGTTAGCTAACTTCATATATTGGCCCATAATGACCCAGACTGAATCATGCTAGCCCACTATCCTTGGCAACCCCACCACAAAATCCATCGTGATGTCCTCCTACTTTCACTATGAAATACCCAAAGCTTGTAGTAGCCTTACTTATTTCTGATGCTCTACCTTGACCTGCTAATAGGTCAGGCACTTTTCCAAGTATTTAGTTACGCCCCTCTTCATCCAATGCTACCAATTTAAGGCTTTCAGATCTTGGTACATCTTCATGGTGCCTGGATGTAGAGAATAAGAGGTAGGATGAGATTCATTCAAATGCTTCTGTCTAATCCCAATGTCCACCTGTACACAAATCTGATCCTTATACCTCAATAAACCCATACCTGACACTATATAGTTATTAGCTACTCTAGCTAGGACATCCCCTCTACTCTTTACCAACTGTGGGTCACTCAACTATATTTCTTTGATCCTCTCTAAAAGAGTAAAATGAAGCGTAATTTTGGAAAAATGGCCCACCAATAACTTTGTTCTAGCTATGGTCATATCCTCTGCTAACTCTCTGGAAATCTATCTCGCATTGTACCAATGCTGCAAGTTCTAGATCATGTGTGGGGTACCTCTGCTCATATCCTTCAACAGGCGTGATCCATAGGCAATCACCTTTCCTGTCTACCTAAGGACACAACCTAAACCCTATCTCGAGGCATCACAATAAAAAATAAACTTGTTCTGATATGTAGAAAGGCTCAGAATTAGAATTGTAATCAATCACCATTTCCATTCTTGAAAGTTGTTCTCACACTTACCTGACCATGCAAACTTCTGATTTTTTCATGTCAGTTCCATCGATGAGGTAGTAATCCTTGAGAATCCTTCCACAAAATGCATGTAATACCTAGAAATCCAAGGAAACTCCTAATCTCTGAGGCGTTCCTTGGCCTTGGTATTTTGGTATAATCTTATTCAGAATATGGCCAAGATGATCACAAACCAATTTATATAATCTCATAATTATAGTGGAGTAAATGAGACTAATAAATAGGATTATTTAATTAAAATCCTTGATTATTAATATAATATTTTTTGGAGTTTTATACTATAGGTCCATAGGTCCTTAAGGTAGCTCTATCAACACCATATCAAGGTAAGAGCGATACAAGGGTAAAACTGTAATTTGGGAATTTGAGAAAAAATTTATTCTTTGGGTCAAGTATGCAATTATATGATAATCGAGGTTGAATAATTAATTATTCATTTTTGAAAATATATTTATTAATTTAAATATGTAATTTTCAAAATTCATATATATTTAAATTAATTAATTAATTTTTGAAATTAATTATTTTATTTCAGTTGGAGAAAATAAAATTGGTAAGTCAAAAATAGTTTTTGATTTATTTAATTTTAAAAGAGATGATAATGATGATCACCAATTTGAATTTTCAATTTTGTATTTAAAATTTAAATTTAGAAATATGGTTGTCATATTTTCCTTAAAAAGATAAATACCCTATTTTGTAGAAGATTGATTTTAATTAAATAAATAAATAAAAGAAAAATTCAAATCGCTGAAAAAGGAATAATAGTATAAGCATGACACAGTCCAAGGACTGTGCCATGTGTGTACCAACTGCATTGATATTGTATCAGTCTTGTTTTTTTATTTTTTTATTTAATTAATTAATAATTTGAGAATAGTTTTTTTCAAATTTGGTAAGTTAGATATTTACCTAAATCAATTCCTATCATCATTATCATATTGTTATATTACTATTATTATTAGGAATAATAAGGTACTAGAATAATCTCTATATATATGATAGAGAATAATAAGAAGAAAATAACAATAACACAGATATAATTGAGAATAGTTCTCAGAATTTTTGTCAGACAAAAAGTCTTTCTTCTTCTTCTTCTGATTCTTTATTCTAGCTATTTCAAACCATAATCCAAGTCCTCATGTGTTTAGAAATATTTGTGATTCCTAAAATTGCAAACTCATGTTCTCTATGTGCTCACAAATATCTTGAGGTGTTGAGCACACTTCGAAAGATCATGATTTGAGTACTCAAAGCATTGGATAGGAAGATCGATAAATATAGGAAAAAACTCAAAGAGACTTGATAGGCTTCAAGAGGTAATTGTTCATGCTCTTGAATATTTTTGTGTTGATATGTTATATATCAATATATTGAATATTTATATATATGTTTCATAATTAATAATATTGTATGTTGTGTTGAGTGATGAATTTTTTTATTGGTGTATGCAATGGGGCCCACCAAACCTATTTCACTGCGTGCTCTTAATGTTTTTCGAACAATTGGTACCAGAGTAGGTCATTAATCTATCCATATTATTAATTGTTGTGTGGGATTATATGCATTTTTATATTATATGTGATATATGTTTGAATGGATGGATGTTTATTTTCATGATGATAGATTCTTAAGGGTTGTTTATAATGGTGGTTTTGGGTTTATGAGTTGTTCTTAAAAGTTCTAGAAGAAATATGTAAGCCATTTTTGGGGAATATAAGTTTTTTAATTTTTTCTTTTAAAAATTGTGGGTAAAATTCCATTGTGGCCTGAGCCTCGAGCTCGAGCCTAGCCTCGAGCTGTGCACCTACCTGTGCGCAAGCCCGCGCCACTGTGCCCCCCCCCCCTTGTGCACCTGCCCGCTGCATGACGCTCCCCTGCACACAGGCACCGCGCCCCTGCGCCCAAGCATCCTGCCCCTACGCCCAGTCGTGCACCCTGCCTGCTCCCAGCTGCTCCTCCTCCACCGTCAGACCACCCTCCCACCGCCACACCCTTGGTACATACCTAGGTTTTGTTTTTACAAACCCTAGTGTGTTGTTACCATGATTATTTTAATTAAAAATCATAAATTGAATTAAAATGGTTTTAATTTGGAAATTTGTTTAATTGAAATAATATTGATTAATTTCTATAATTAAAAATATTTTAATTGTTATCTTCCATAATTTAAATTATTTTAATTAAAATATCCAAAATTAAAATTATCTTGAATTTTATTTTACTAAAATGAAATTGTTTAATTTTATTTTTGAAGTAAATTACCCAAATTCAAATTGGGCCTTAGAAACTTTTGGGTGTTAAAACCTAAAGTTTAATTATTTTTAAAGTTTTTTAAAAATAATTAACTAGTTGTATAATTCAAAATGGATATGGAAAAGGGTGGCTTTGACCCAACAAGACTACATATCAAAGTTCTCTTTACCAGGCCTTAGTTAGTCTAGGTTACATTTTCATGTATTTTTTGCAAGTGTTGTTATTTTTATAGAAATACCCATAAGTTACCATACCAGCTTTTATTTACTTATTATAAATGTTTGAATGTAGTTAAAATGTTTAATATTTTTTCATGCATTATAATATGCCATTCATATACCCACACAGTATGCAATCAACACGCATTACATTCGTGTGGAAACATGCTATTAGGAATGTCCTATATTTTGTTATATGCTTATATATGATAAATCATATAATAATAAATTTAGTATTAATTAGTTAAGATGGTAAATCAAAATTAAAGTTGTTTTATTTGTTGTTTTAATGAAAAATGTTTTATTAAAGTAAAAATGATAATCTCTTAATTAAAGAATTAGAATTAAAGGCACAATTTTGTTTTGTTTTGCTTAATTGGATTAGTAATTATTACAATATTATTTGGTAAAAATAATTAAATTTATTTTACAAATTAAATTAAAAAATATTGATTTTGTGAAAAACACACTTTTCCAAAATAGTGAGTGGGAGAGGGAGTTATGACAATAAGTCTCATGATCTCCATTATTGGTTGAACACCGAGAGGCATCGGAAGGGCCTCGTGTCGCCTCCGTTTGCAGCCTCCCTAAGGAAAGGCTTTTGAATTTGTTTATTTTATCTCAAGGTTGACTTCTCTTATGATAATATAATTAGTGATGTATTTCAAGTTTGACTTACCATAAGGCACACTCTTGAGTTAAGTCATCGATTGAAAATAATGGGTTACACTCCAAAGGTGTATCTGGGCTTTCGAGAACGACTAGTACTTCTTGACCAAACTAGCGGGAGTTCATAGGTCAAAAGAGAAAAAGACGTTTTTATGTTTTCACTTATGAAATTGAAATGTTTTTCAAAATTAATTTGGAGTAAGACTGACCTACCCCAAGGCGGTCCATTAATTTATCATGGATTAGTATATATTTTTATGTGTTTATATATGTTGCATTCATGCATCATGTTTACTTTTCAAAATAAAATCTTATATTGATTATATATTTTAATTCATTATATTTTATTTATTTATTTCTAGCAACAATTGTTAATTCTCTTTATCGTGATCAAGAACCTCAAAATGTGAAAGAACCAGTGAATCCTCGTGATGGCTACCTAAGTAATTTTCATTTTAGATTTCAACAATCTTGATGTTTGGTACATAAACATACATACATAAAAGTGTATGATGCAAACATTGATGTGCCTCCTCATGAACCATCAACTTTATCTGATTATGATAGTCATAAAAAATATGCAGATTGGATGAGATCTGATTATTTGGCACGTCATTGCATACTAAAGATTGCACCTGATGATACTAAATCAAGATATATGAACCTTAGATCCACATATGAGATATGGGAATGGATCAAAAGAGATTCTTTTGATCACTTAAGAAGTTTGCAAGAAGAAAGGGTAAATATGATTTGATCATTATTTTTAATATATTTGAATAGTTGATTCAAATTTTTATGCCACCATATTTTTGTCTTGTTTGTAGGAACACATTATTCATGAAAAGATAAGAATGCGAAAGAAAAACAAGAAAATGATTGCAGATTGGTATAGCAAGAGATAACTGACATTGAAATTAGTTTTTTCATTTTCATCTTTGTATTAAGTTTTTTCTTTAAAGTAGTTCTAGAATTCTTTCTAGAAACTACGTTTTTAGATTCCTTTATTTGATGAATGAAAATGTTTAGTATTTATTTTGAATAATAAATTCAGCTGTTAATTTTCAAATATACTTGTTCCACCTATTTCATCAATGAGTATAAATGATAAATATGAATTACTCATTATTATGCAAATCATAGATTTAAAAAATAAGACATCTTATTCCAACCACAAATTAAGTGAAACATATATGTGAATTATTTTTGAGAATGACTTCTAATTAATTACACACATAAAACAAATAAAAGACAATCTTTTATTGCAACCATTCAATGGTTCTCTCCCTGATTGTATAGTCTGTTAATTAAAGTTAACCAAAAAAATCTTTCTCTAAAATCATATAATAGTTTAGTTAATACATAGAGATGTATGCTGAACCTTTTAATGTTCAAAAGCTAAAAGAAATAATAAATAGTAAGTCAATATAGATTGACATTTATTTTAGATATGCTTAACTTTGATTAAATGCAAAAAAGATTTCTAGAAATTTTCATGCATCATTCAAAGTAAAGTCACTTAGAGACTTGTTTTATCTGATCAAAAGGATGTCTAAAACTTAAATTTGGAATTCAAGTCATTTGCATGTGAACTTGAAATTCAAACCCAACTCACATACAACTAGAATTCTAAGCAAAATTATTATTTCGGAGGTGGAATATAATCATATTTGATAAGATTATTTAGATAATGAGTAATCATTATCATCTTTATTATTTCTATAATTTTAACACTTGTTATACTCTATACATGTTTGATGGTACAACATCAAAGACTTAGAAGTTGGAATTCACAAGTGGTTATGTGAATAAATTGAAAGTTTTCCATGAAGTCATTTAGTGAAACATTTTAATAATCATAAAAGATTACAAAAGAGTTTGTATCTCTTTAACGATACTTTAATGAAGCATGATTATTATAATCACTATATTTTCTAATTAAATTGTACTAGAAATAATGACTGCAGGTCAAGTAAGCAAGTTACTAATAATTAACAATGATAAAACCAAAGAATATCACAAATTCTGTACAACATTATTGTAGTGGGAGCATTAGTTAGTAACTACTCCATTACAAATGTAAAGATACTTAAAATTGTGTGTAACACAATCTTACTATACTTCATTCAAATACTAGTATAGGAAATGAAAAACTTTTTTTACGGAAAACAATGGTTGAAACACCATGAATCTAGAAATGGAATTTGGAATTCTATGACATCTGGATTCTTGAACATCAAACTAAAGTTTATTGAACTTCAATTTGAAATAGGATATTCAAGATGAAGAGGAGAACAGAGGAAAGTACAGACTTTTCAAAGTTAGGTTAATAGCCTAAGGCTATAAATAGAAAGAAGAATTTAGTACTTGAATAAATATATTTTACTGTAGCCAAACTTGAATCTATTTACATACTCTTATTCACTGGTTTATGCATGGATTTTGAGATTAATTTAAATGGATGTCTATGTACTCTTTACTGAATGGCTGACATGACAAAATCAGTTGAAGATCTCGACTGGAAAGATTCATTTGTGATTGTTATTCTTAATATCGACAACGTTCTAATCATTGGGAATGATGTAGAGAAATAGTTAATAGAAAATAAATGTTTAGCTAAACATTTCTAAATATTAGATTTAGAAAAGCCAATAATGTTCTATACATTCAACTCTATAGAGATTGAAAGAAAACAATCCTTAGGCTCTGTCTTAAGCGACTTATATAGATAAGAAGCTTAAATGCCTTAGCTTACAAAAATCTAAGAAAGGCTTTTTTCCTTCCCGGTCAGGAGAATGTATTATCTAATTAATAAATGTCCCTTTATTCTCTTACTAGAAAAAATGACATGAGACAGTATTCTTACACCTCAGTGATAGACTGTTTAATGCATCGAATATAAGGACTTAATTTTGAGTATCTTGAATTTAATAGAGATTATATGTATGTGCATTTATGTAGAGACCTAAAATCCCAAAGGATTAACTGATTTTAAATCTTCAAAGATTGATATCAGAATTAGCTTCCTTAACTGTGGAGGATACACATTAATCTAGAAATGTATTGAACATTTCAGATTTGTATGTAACAGCTACGAGCAGTTAAATGGGCTATTCGATTTAGTTAAGTTCTTTGTCATTCTAGAAAGGGTTTCAGACTAGAATAAACAACTAGTATCTCATCACGAAAGTAATGGAGATACAACTATTCTAGAAGAACTAGAATTCATGAGAGTGTAAAGCATATAAAATGAAGTATCATTTAATTCAAGAAAATTTTACATATATAATTGATGTAATGATCTTGAAGATAACTTCAAAACAATTTCTTACAAAACTGTTACAAAGACTTTGTTAGACAAATTCGGTCAGGAGAATGTGATTGACATATTGAAAGAGATGCCTCAATTTTCTTTAGGGCAAGTGGAAGATTGTTAGGAATAGTTCCCTTAAAGCAATTGTAGTTGTTAAATATTTTAAATGAAATAAATAATTGAATTGAATTATTATATATGTAGACTATGTCCGATATTATGTTGATAATATTATGTAAATACCAAAAATTCCAAAGTTTATCTATGTGGTCTTAATCTCATGTTGGTATGAGAGGATCGAGATTAAGATAATAAACTTAAAATAGTTCACAATAAAATAAAGTTATGGAATCTTTAGATTAATTACTGCTAGTACGGTTCGCTAATATTATGAATACAAGGGACCTAGTTCCGAGCCACTAGTGTAGTAAGAAACTTTAGTGAATGTATGTTATATAGTGATATATAGAATTGGATCAGATGTTATTTATTAATACTAATTTAAACACTGTTACATAGTATTAATCAAACAAATCAAATGATGATCATATACACGATGATCTTAATCCTAAGGTTTCTATGAACTCCTATATATGTCAATTGATCCTTTGATTCATGCGTTAAGGTTTGTAAGAATGATCAGGCTAAGAACAATTGTTTTGGGGACTCAATGATATATATAGTTGGGGACGTAGTTTAACAGATATGAAATCTATACCTTCTTATAGATTGAATAATGGTTCCCAATTGGGTTGACTTTTGGAACGGAAAAGGTTATGAGCGCTCACTTTTCAAACTTGTTGTGACACAACCTTCACTAGTAAAGTCAATGGTAATCTAGGAATAAGATATAACTAAAAGGGGAAAATTTTAATTTTATTCCCTTTTAATTATGAACCATTAATAGAGGATTAATGTTGTATGTAATGATTATATCAATGGACACTTTATTTTTTAATAAAGTACTTAGTAAATATATGTCTATAGTTATCAAGAGTTCAATCTCATATTTATAGTGGAGTAATCATGAGATTAATAAATATTATTATTTAATCAAAGAGCTTTGATTAATCATCTAGTATTTATTGGAGCTTGATATTATAGGTTTATAGGTCCCTAGGGTGGCTCTATCGACACCATATCAATGTAAGATTTGATACAAGGTAAACTGTAATTTGGGAATTTGAGAAGAATTTTATTCTTCGGGTCAAGTATGCAATTATATGATAATTGAGTTTGAATAATTTATTCGGAATTAATTATTAATTTTTGAAAATATATTTAATAATTTAAAAATGTAATTTTCAAAATTCATATATATTCAAATAAATTAATTCATTATATTATTTGAGTGGGAGAAAATAAAATTGGTAAGTAAAAAATAGTTTTTGATTTATTGAATTTTAAAAGATGATGATCATCAATTTCAATTTTCAATTTAAAATTTAAATTTTGAAATATGGTTGTCATCTTTTCCTTAAAAAGATAAATACCTTATTTTGTAGAATTTTAATTAAATAAATAAAAGAAACATGCAATATCCCTCAAAAAGGAATAACAGTACACACATGACATAGTCCAAGGATTGTGTCATGCATGTACCAATTGTACTGATATTGTATGAGTGTTGTTTTTTATTTTATTTATTTAATTAATTAATAATTTGATAATAGTTTTTTCAAATTCGGTAAGTTAGATATTTATCTAAATCAATTCTTATCATTTTTATGATATTATTATTATATTACTATTATTATTAGAAATAATAAGGTAATAGAATAATCTCTATATATATGATATAGAATAATAAGACGAAAACAACAACAACACAGATATAATTCAGAATAGTTCTTAGAATTTTTGTAGTGAAAAAGTCTTTCTTCTTCTTCTTTATTCTAGTCATTCTCAAACCATAATCTAAGTTCTCATGTGTTGAGAAATACTTGTGATTCCTACAATTGCAAATCCATGTTCTCTATGTGACCACACACATCTTGAGATGTAGAGAACACTCCAAAAGATCGTGGTTTGAGTAGTCAAAGCATTGGATAGGAAGATCGATAAATATACGAAAAGACTCAAAGAGACTTGATAGGTTTTAGAGGTAATTGTTCATGTTCTTGAATATTTTTGTGTTTATATGTTATATATAAATATATTTTATATTTATATATGTTATATATAAATATATTGTATATTTATATATATGTAGCATGATTAATAATATTGTATGTTAATGTTTCTGTCTGGATGTTTACTTGTTCATATAAACTGTTTATATGAGTGATGAAATTTTTTATTGTTGTATGCAATGAGCCCACCATGCCAATTTCACTGCGTGCTTTGAATGTTTTTCCAATGCCATGCACAGTGCCAACAAATACAAAGAGTTTTTCACCCTCAGGCTCAAGGGTTACCATCTTTTTCTTGCAATCTATTAAAGTCCCATACTTGATTAACCAATTTATATCCAATATCATATCAAAGTCGGTCATAACCAACTCTATCAAGTCAACTCATCTCTTACATGTTACCAATAAGATTTCCAATTCTCATCACAACATAACAACATAATCGACATACTAATTTGATGCTTCTTCTAGATGCAACCAACAAAGAAAACATGGCACCAGACCCAATCAAAATAATATAACAATGAGAACTACGAAGTTGACCTATCCTACTAAAGGATCAGCCTCAGCCTCTGACTAAATCAGAGCGAACACTCAACCTAGAGTCAAGCTGTCTGCCCCATTTGGCTCATCCTTCCTCAGCCCTAGGCAATCCTTCTGAGGTGCCCAACCATCCCACAAAAGAAACATGCCTTTGCTCGGCATTCTCCCGATGGCACCTCCCACACCGATTGCATTCTGGGTAGAGTTTCCAATCCTTGTCCTCGCCCTGATGGCCCCTATGAGCACTTCAGAACCCTATTTCTAGTCTAGGGGTACCGAATACATTGATACATTTTCTTTTATGATCACTGGGCCCTCTGCCTCCACCTGATCCAATAAACAGATCTATCAATGCCTGAGCTTCGCGCTCTTCGGCACTCTCCCTACATATCTCATTTCCTTTGCCTTAAAAAAAAAAAGAGCCCTCCCTACCACCTGAGCATAGTGTAATGACCCAAATTTTTAAGACTCGATATTGCAGAAATATAAATGTTTTCATTTAACCAAATGTCTCAAAAACCCGTATAAAAAAAACTTTTTAAAAGTCGTATGGCCATACTTAACATTTAATACAAACATATTTTATAAAGAGTAGAGTGAGCCTAGTTTAGGAACATAACACAACATTTCCAAAAATAAAACGGCTTCCCAAAAGGTCGGTCTACATGTACATTCGCAAGGTAGACTCCAGTGCTGTAAAGAACGCCCTAGACTAATACTTTCAAAACGTTCGCTTAACATAGTTCATAAAAGAATACCATCCATTATTAAAGTCTCAGGGGGACTTATTTAAAAATCATGCATGTTGGCGCCATAAGTTTAAAATAAAACATAGGTTTTTATGCAAAGTTCAAAGAAAACCAAATAATTTAAATAACAAAGTCCCACTGATAATTTTAGGAAAAAGTCTCTTAAAACAAAACATAATTTAAATGGCATTCCACGTTGATCTTTTTATCGTCCATAGGATTGCCCCACGCCATACACCCGATGATGAAGAACTCCTCACGTCACCACGCGTGCCATAGAGAAATCCTATTTGCTACCTGGAAGGAAAGTAAGGGGGTGAGCTAAAAGCCCAGTAAGGAAGTACAAGCAAATAAGCAAGTAAGAAAAACAACAAACAACCAAACACTAACGCTCATCTAAAACATCATGGTATCATAACATAATCGTATCATATCATAACATAAATATGACATATCATCATATCATAACATAAATGTAACATTTCATCATATCATAACATAAATGTAACATTTCATCATATCATAACATAAAAGTGACATATCATCATATCACAAACATACAGCATACATGATGAGCATGGAACGCTAGTTGTCCATGTCACCCTATGAGGTAAACAGGAGATCACTGGTCCTTGAATAACCTCGGCGCGTCCGCCCTAGGAGCCACATCTCAATGTGTAGTGCACCAAAAAAAAATTTTAGATTATTTAAATTTTGTGCTTTATTTGATTTAAATGTTAAGTGTGATGAATTGTTTTATTTAAGTGTTGTTATTTTATTTAATTGTTTATTTGTTTTATTTGATTGTTTGTTATTTTATTTAATTGTTAGAAATGTTTTGGTTAATTAATTTAATAAGTGAATAATTGTGTAACATGTTATTTTACTATTAGTGTTACATTTTATTTAAGTGTGACAAATGAGGTAATTATGTGAGCTATGGTGGAATGCACTAAGGTGCATTATAGATAGTAATGCACCCTAGTGATTTAGTGTGTGCTAGTGCATGGTAGCATGGTGCACATGTGTAGATTTTCTACACATTTTATGTTTCCTTATTTTAGATTTTATTTAGGTTAATGTATTTTATAAAAAAAAAAAAAAAAAAAAGAAAGGGGAAATGGGAAGTGGGCCTGTGACCTAGTGGGAATGGAATATTTCCTTAAGATGGTAAAACAAATCAAGACTTGAAGACCATGATCATTTGGGGATAGGCATGATCATATCTTATCCCTTTGTATCTTTTTGAAATAAAGAGAAATCAAAGAAAATAAAAGAGAAATGGAAACTTACCTTAATATTGTTTGGGGAGACTTTATGAGAGGATTTGTGATAAAGGGGCTAAGAAAGGAGAGAAGAGCCATTGCTCTTGTGTGTGTGTGTGTGGCTGCCGTGACCTAGAGAGAGAGAGAGAGTGGCGTGTAGAGAGAGAGAGAAAGGAAGAAAGAAAGAAAGGAAGAAGGAAGAAGGAAGTGAAGAGGAACCCCCTAGAGCTTGAACAAGGGTGTGGAGTTTGGGGTATTGATCTTTTGTGTTCTTGATTTTTACAATCAAGAGAGGTAATGGTCTTTTCCTTAGCCTTATATTGTTTTTGGTGGGTTGTATATGAGGTTTTTGCTAATGGTGCTAATGGTTGATTTTGGTAGGATTGATGTATAGGATTTGGATTTTGTGAGAGTATGATTTGTGTTTAAGGGTTGTGATGTTGATTTTGCTATGCAATAAAAAATTGTAATAATCTATGAATACTTGTATGGTGATTTCGGCCTAGGTGCACCCAAGGGTATTCTTGATATGTTGTGTGATTTACAATATGTTTGATCCATGTTTTAGGATCTATGATATATGGGTAAGAGAAAAAGTGGTAATCTTGATATTTTGATCATGAAATCTTGCTTGATGCATGTTATATTTTGAATGATTAAATTATAAGATGCATGAAAATAATGATAGAAATATGCTAGGTTAATATAAGGCATATGTGAATATGGTGCTTATAAATTTACTATATGCTATTTTTATTGTTAATGTTTTGTTGGTTTTCATGGAATTGCAACAAATGATTTTAAAAGGATTCATGTGATTATGTTAGTAGAATCATCCATATTATAAGAGCATAATGAGATTTTAGGCATGAATGATTTTATGTAATTTTTAAGACAAAAGTTGAGTTTTACAAAGAATTAATCTTGCTGTTTTTTTTTCAAAATAATTGGGTAAAAGTTGATAAAAATATGAGTTGCATGCATAAATAATGTTCTTGATGAATGTGTTAATTTTTATGAAATTAAAAGAGGATTTTAAGTCTCATGTTATGATATTTTACCCAATTAATTTCCTACAGAATTTTTATTGAATTTTGAGAAAAAAAATGAGTTTATAAAATTGAATATGGTGATTTTAATGATAAAAAAATGGTTGCTGGAATTTTGTAATAAAATATGAAGTAAGTCTCACTAAAAATGAATTTGATTAATTTTTGGAATAAATTATTTTTCCTAAGTTATGGTAATATTGAAAAATGATATTTTAATGGTATGAATGCATATTTTGATAAATAATGATTTTTTTTTATTTTGATTGAGAAAAATATTTAAACTCTATTTATTTGTGATTTTTGAATAAAATAAATAGTGGCTGAAAGTTTGTTTTAAAAAGGTTAACAATTGTTATTAAATTGTCACATATGGGTTTTTACTACTTAAAAATTAAGTCTTAAATAAATTAAATCAAAATGTATTTTTCCACACTTAAAATATATTTTTCACATCATTTTTGTAACACAATAATAAAATATATTTTTCTAAAGAAACATGTTAAAATAGGTATTTTAATTAAACCCAAGCTTGTTGGTTAATTCTTGGTAAATTAATATTTATTTAATGAAAATGTCACATATTTTATTTTGAGCTAAAATAAAATAAAATAAAGTTTTGAGAAATTTAATCAACTTAGAAATTTTAAGAAAAATAAAGCATGTAATATGGCTATTGATTTTCAAACAATAAAAGCAAGAAATATAGAATTATCGTTTTTGAAAACGTCTTTATTACGCAACATTCCCACGTATGCATGTTACATGCAAATAAACTTTTACGTCCAGAATCATGATTATTATTCAACTATGTAATTTTTATAAAGCAATCATGTTAGTAAAATGGGAAGAACGGGCATTATTCTTTTTGACGATAATTGCATATTTTAGTGTAACTGTTATCATGAGTGCATGGCCCATGCACACATGAGTTGTATGGAAGGGCAAAATAGTAATTTGATGAACCTAAGAAACATTATTTTGATTATGATATAGGCTCGTTGAACGATTGTGAAATTCTTAGCTTGGACCTGAGGTAAGGAAGTTAGATAGATTTTATGATTTTATGCTATGAATGGTAAGGTTGTTATATGAATGAACTGTTATGAAATTATGAATGCCTTAATATGATGATATGATTGAATGTGATATGTGTATGGATGTTAGATACATCAAACAGAATACGATGTTAGATACATCAAACAGATTTTGATGTCAGATACATCGACCGAGTTACTAAGGACATTGAGACATGACTCCTAGGGCGGACGCGCCGAGGTTATTCAAGGACCAGTGATCTCCTGTTTACCTCATAGGGTGACATGGACAACTAGCGTTCCATGCTCATCATGTATGCTGTATGATTGTGACATGATGATATGTCACATTTATGTTATGATATGTTGATATGTCACATTTATGTTATGATATGTTGATATGTCACATTTATGTTATGATATGTTGATATGTCACATTTATGTTATGATATGATGAAATGTTACGATTATGTTATGATGTACCATGATGTTTTTAGATGAACGTTAGTGTTTGGTTGTTTGTTGTCTTTCTTACTTGCTTATTTGCTTGTACTTCCTTACTGGGCTTTTAGCTCACCCCCCTTACTTTCCTTCCAGGTAGCAAATAGGATTTCTCTATGGCACGCGTGGTGACATGAGGAGTTCTTAATCATGGGGTGTATGGCGTGGGGCAATCCTATGGACGATAAAACGATCATCGTAGAACGCCATTTAAATTATGTTTTGTTTTAAGGGACTTTTTCCTAAATTATCAGTGGGACTCTGTTATTTAACTTAATTGGTTTTCTTTGAACTTTGCATAAAAACCTATGTTTTATTTTAAACTTATGGCGCCAACTTGCATGATTTTAAATAAGTCCCCCGGAGACTTTAATAATGGATGGTATTCTTTCATAAGCTATGTTATGCGAATATTTTGTAAGTATTAGTCTAGGGCGTTCTTTACACAATGTCCTTAGTAACTCGTTCGATGTATCTGACATCGAAATCTGTTTGATGTATCTAACATCGCATTCTGTTTGATGTATCTAACATCCATACACATATCACATTCAACAGATCATCATATTAAGACATTCATAATTTCATAACAGTTCATTCATATAACAGCCTTACCATTCATAGCATAAAATCATAAAAAATCTATCTAACTTCCTTACCTCAGGTCCAAGCTAAGAATTTCACAATCTTTTCAACGAGCCTATATCATAATCAAAATAACGTTTCTTAGGTTCATAAAATTACTATTTTGCCCTTCCATACAACTCATGTGTGCATGGGCCATGCACTCATGATAACAGTTACACTAAAACATGCAATTATCGCCAAAAGAATAATGCCCGTTCTAATCAATTTACTAACATGATTGCTTTATAAAAATTACATAGTTGAATAATAATCATGATTCTGGACGTAAAAGTTTATTTGCATGTAACATGCATACGTGGGAATGTTGCGTAATAAAGACGTTTTTCAAACACTATAATTCTACATTTCTTGCTTTTATTGTTTGAAAATCAATAGCCATATTACATGCTTTATGTTTCTTTAAAATTTCTAAGTTGATTAAATTTCTCAAAAATTTATTTTATTTTAGCTCAAAATAAAATATGTGACATTTTCATTAAATAAATATTAACTTACCAAGAATTAACCAACAAGCTTGGATTTAATTAAAATACCTATTTTAACATGTTTCTTTAGAAAAATATATTTTATTATTGTGTTACAAAAAATGATGTGAAAAATATATTTTAAGTGTGGAAAAATACATTTTGATTTAATTTATTTAAGACTTAGTTTTTAAGTAGTAAAAACTCATATGTGACAATTTAATAACAATTGTTAATCTTTTTAAAACAAACTTTCAGCCACTATTTATTTTATTCAAAAATCACAAATAAATAGAGTCTAAATATTTTTCTCAATCAAAATAAAGAAAAATAATTATTTATCAAAATATGCATTCATACCATTAAAATATCATTTTTCAATATTACCATAACTTAGGAAAAATAATTTATTCCAAAAATTACTCAAATTCATTTTTAGTGAAACTTACTTCATATTTTATTACAAAATTCCAGCAACTATTATTATCATTAAAAATCACCATATTCAATTTTATAAACCCATATTTTCTCAAAATTCAATAAAAATTCTGTAGGAAATTAATTGAGTAAAATATCATAACATGAGACTTAAAATCCTCTTTTAATTTCATAAAAATTAACATACTCATCAAGAACATTATTTATGCATGCAACTCATCTTTTTATCAACTTTTACCCAATTATTTACAAAAAAAACAGCAAGCTAATTTCTTTATAAAACTCAACTTTTGTCTCAAAAATTACATAGAATCATACATGCTTAAAATCTCATTATACTCTTATAATATGCATGATTCTAATATCACTAACATATTCACATGAATTCTTTTAAAAACCATTTGTTGCAATTCCATGAAAACCAACAAAACACTATCAATAAAATAACATGTAGTAATTTATAAGTACCATATTCACATATGCCTTATATTAACCTAACATGTTTCTATCATTATTTCATGCATCTTATAATTTAATCATTCAAAATATAACATGCATCTAACAAAATTTCATGATCAAGATATCAAGATTGCCACTTATTCTCTTACCCACATATCATAGGTCCTAAAACATGGATCAATTATATTGTAAATCACACAACATATCAAGAACACCCTTGGGTGTACCTAGGCCGAAATCACCATACAAGTATTCATAGATTATTACAATTTTTTTATGCATAGCAAAATCAAGATCACAACCCTTAAACACAAATCATATTCTCACAAAATCCAAATCCTATACATCAATCCTACCAAAATCCACCATTAGCACCATTAGCAAAACCTCATATACAACCCACCAAAAACAATATAAGGCTAAGGAAAAGACCATTACCTCTCTTGATTGTAAAAATCAAGAACACAAAAGATCAATACCCCAAACTCCACACCCTTGTTCAAGTCTAGGGTTTTTATGGGAAAGCCACCATGAGGAGGAGGAAGAACCCAAACACACACAAGAAAATAACACAAATCAAAATCATATTATCAAAAAAAAAAGATTATGCAAAGAGAAAAACAAGAACACATACTCTAGGGGGTTCCTCTTCACTTTCTCCTTCCTTCTTCCTTTCTTTCTTTCTTCCTCTCTCTCTCTCTCTCTCTCTAGGTCACGGCAGCCACACACATACACAAGAGCAATCGCTCTTCTCTCCTTTCATAGCCCCTTTATCACAAACCCCCCCATAAAGTCTCCCCAAAGACAATAAGGTAAGTTTCCATTTCTCTTTTATTTTTCTTAATTTCTCTTTATTTCAAAAAGATACAAAGGAATAAAATGTGATCATGCCTATCCCCAAATGATCATGGTCTTCAATTTTTTATTTTTACCATCTTAAGGAAAGTATTCCTTTCCCACTAGGTCACACGCCCACTTCCTATTTCCCTCTTCTTTTCCCCTTTTTTTTTTATAAATAAATTACCCAAATAAATCTAAAATAAGGAAACATAAAATGTGTAGAAAATCTACACATGTGCACCATGCTACCATGCACTAGCACACACTAAATCACTAGGGTGCATTACTATCTATCATGCACATTAGTGCATTCCACCATAGCTCACATAATTACCTCATTTGTCACACTTAAATAAAATGTAACACTAATAGTAAAAATAACATGCTACACAATTATTCACTTATTAAATTAATTAACCAAAACATTTCTAATCAATTAAATAAAATAACAAACAATCAAATATAACAAATAAACAATTAAATAAAATAACAACACTTAAATAAAACAATTCATCACACTTAACATTTAAATCAAATAAAGCACAAAAATTTTAAATAATCTAAAAAAAAAATTTGGTGCGCTACAATATACCCTCCTTAAAAGGAATTTCGTCCCGAAATTCTTTCTTACCAAATAACTCAGGGTATCTTGCTTTCATGTCATCCTCCAACTCCCATGTTGCTTCTCGTTCCGTACTATTCTTCCACAGGACCTTGACTAGTGGAATCCTTTTGGATCTCAGTTCCTTGATTCCCTTTTCTAAAATGCGCTCAGGCTGTTCATCATAACTCAAGTCCTGCTTCAGCTGTAACGGCTTGTAACTCAACACATGAGAGGGGTCTGACACATACTTACGCAACATCGAGATGTGAAAGACGTTATGCGTTTCAGCTAATGCTGGGGGCAGTGCCAAACGGTACGCAACTTGCCCTATCCTGTCCAATATCTCAAATGGACCGATATATCTAGGGCTTAACTTCCCTTTCTTTCCAAAACGCATCACACCTTTCATCGGCGAGATTTTCAAGAAAACAAACTCGCCTACAGCAAACTCGATGTCTCTCCTCTTGAGGTCAGCGTAGCTCTTTTGCCTACTCTGCGCAGTAAGCATCCTTTGGCGTATCTTCTCAATTGCCTCACTAGCCTCACTAACTGCTTCAGGCCCTAAAATCCGTTTCTCCCCAACTTCATCCCAGTGCAAGGGAGATCTACATTTACGCCCATAAAGCATCTCATAGGGAGCCATCCCTATGGTAGATTGGTAACTTTTGTTATACGAGAACTCCATTAGAGGTAGATATCGGTTCCAAGACTCTGAAAAGTCCAATGCACAACACCATAACATGTCTTCTAATATCTGTATAGTCCTCTCAGACTGGCCATCAGTCTGAGGATGAAAAGCAGTGCTGAACTTCAGTCTTGATCCCATAGCTCTCTGTAGCCCTTTCCAAAAGTTCGATGTGAAAACTGACCCTCGATCAGAAATTATCGACTTTGGCACTCCATGAAGTCTCACTATTTCACTAACATACAAGTCAGCATATTGATCCGCCGAGTATGTAGTCTTAACTGGCAGAAAATGAGCAGACTTAGTGAGTCTATCTACTATCACCCACACTGAGTCGTGTTGCTTGGTGGTTCTAGGCTACCCTACCACAAAATCCATCGTGATATCCTCCCACTTCCATTCAGGAATGTAGAGCGGTTGAAGTAACCCTGCTGGTCTCTGGTGTTCCGCTTTGACTTGCTGGCATGTCAAACATCTAGCAACAAACTCAGCAATGTCCCTCTTCATTCCATGCCACCAATATAGTGCCTTGAGGTCTTGGTACATTTTCGTGGATCCTGGGTGCAAGGAATAAGGCGTTGTGTGTGCTTCTTTCATGATACTTTCCTTAATTTCAGCACTGTCAGGTACACAAATCCTACCCTTGAATCTTAGCAATCCACCATCAGACACCGTGAAATCGCTGCTACTACCTTCTTGTACCAAAGCCTCTTGTTTCACCAAGGCTTCATCCAATTTCTGTCCTTCTCGGATTTGCTCTAGTAAAGAGGATTGCAATGTGAGGTTTGCCAAACTTCCTGTCACAATTTCAATCCTAGCATTTATGATCTCTTTTTGAAGAGGCATCTCTATTGCATGCAGCGCTGAGACACTCCCATGTCCCCGCCTGCTCAAAGCATCGGCAACTACGTTTGCCTTGCCTGGGTGGTATAGAATCTCGCAATCGTAATCCTTCACTAATTCCAACCACCTTCGCTGCCTCATGTTTAGTTCCTTTTGTGTGAAAAAGTATTTCAGACTTTTGTGGTCGGTGTATATCTCACACCTATCTCCGTACAGGTGATGTCTCCATATCTTGAGTGCGAATACTACAGCTGCCAATTCAAGGTCATGAGTGGGATACCGCTGCTCATAATCCTTGAGTTGTCTGGAAGCATAAGCTACCACCTTCCCTTCTTGCATCAACACGCATCCCAAACCGTTCTTTGACGCATCACAGTATACCACAAATTTTCCGCCCTCAGTGGGAACACAAAGGATAGGCGCAGAAATCAACTTATCCTTCATGGTCTGAAAACTCTCTTCACACTTTTCTGTCCATGCGAACTTCTGATGTTTCCAGGTTAAGTTGGTCAATGGGGTAGCGATCTTCGAGAAACCCTCGACAAACTTTCTGTAATAACCTGCCAACCCTAAGAAACTCCGAACTTCTGAGGCATTCTTTGGCTGGGGCCAGTCTCTAATGGCCTCGATCTTTGATGGGTCTACTGCAATCCCATCCTTGGAGACTATATGCCCTAAGAAGGTTACCTGTTCCAGCCAAAATTCGCATTTAGAGAACTTGGCGTACAACCGATGTTCCCGCAATCTGTTTAGAGTCAAACTCAAGTGCTCTTCGTGCTCCTCCTTGGTCTTTGAGTAAATGAGGATATCATCAATGAACACTACTACGAAATTGTCCAAGAAATCCTTAAATACCCTATTCATCATATCCATAAAGGCTGCTAGGGCGTTGGTGAGTCCAAAGGACATCACTAAGAATTCGTAGTGCCCATAGCGAGTTCTGAAGGCTGTTTTCGGTATGTCTCCCTCTTTCACCTTCAACTGATGGTACCCAGACCGCAGATCAATCTTCGAGAATACTGAAGCCCCTTGTAGCTGATCAAAAAGGTCGTCTATCCTAGGCAAAGGATACTTATTCTTAATGGTGACCTTATTGAGCTCTCGATAATCAATGCACATCCTCATACTCCCGTCCTTCTTCTTCACAAATAGGACTGGTGCTCCCCATGGAGAATGGCTAGGTCTTATGAACCCTTTGTCCAACAACTCCTGTAGTTGGTTCTTAAGTTCCTTTAACTCTACTGGTGCCATTCGATAGGGTGCCTTAGATATCGGTGCAGTTTCAGGTGCAAGCTCGATTACAAACTTGATCTCTCTGTCTGGGGGTAGTCCTGGTAATTCCTCGGGAAACACCTCCGGGAACTCACAAACAATGTGAACATTTTCTGGCTTTAGTTCTGACTCCTTGGTCTTATCCACTACACTGGCAAGGAATGCCGAACATCCATGTTGCATCATATTCCGTGCTTCCAGTGCAGATATTATGGGTGTTCGAAGGCCTGCTACATCACCTTTAAAGGAGAAAACCTCTCCTTCCTTTGGCCTGAACTCTACGATCTTCTTTCGACAGTCTATCGTAGCCCCATGCTTGGATAACCAATCCATGCCGAGTATGACATCATAATCCGGCATACTTAGTTCTATGAGATCTGCTGGGCACTCTCTACCTTCTACCGTTACAGGTGTTGACGGTAACCACTTATTTGACAACATCATATCTCCTGATGGCAACAATGTACTAAAGTTATGTGCAAACATCTTACAAGGCATATTCAGTCTATCAATCACATTCATGGAAACATAGGAATGAGTTGCTCCAGAATCAATTAAGACTCTACACATTGTACCAGATATAGGGAGCTGACCTATAACCACGGTATTGCTATTGGCCGCTTCGTTCTGAGTTAAGGCGAAGACTCTTGCTGGCACCAGATTGTTATTGGTATTCTGTCCCGCCTTCCATTGTGGGCAATTCTTCCGCAAGTGTCCTGTCTGGCCGCACTTGAAGCATTTGTTGGTACCGGCCTGACACTCTCCTGGGTGTTTCATTGTGCATTTAGGGCAGGTAGGATGCTCAACTCGATTGCCCTGTTGGTTCCCACGGTTCCGGTCATTGAAGCAGTTATTGCGGTTGCTATGGTTCTGAGAGTTGTGGTTGCTGCTGTTCGGGACTGGAGGTCTAGGCCTTTCATCAACCCCACTATTCTGCCCTTCGATAGCCTTTCTCTTGTTGTTCTTATGGATGTTCTTGTTGCGGTGACTCTCTCTTCTAGCGGCATTATCCTTCCATATTCGATCCTCCAAATATTCAGCCTCAAGAGCTCTATCCAATATCTCTGCATAACTGGCCACCTCAGCGCTGGTCATCCTAACATCCCTTGCTATCATCGGTTTGAGTCCCTTTACAAACCTCTGAACTCGCATTGCATCAGTCGGCACAAACTTGGCCAATCGACCGAACTTCTGTGCGTAGTCGGTGACCGAAAGGCTCCCTTGAACCAGAGTTATAAATTCATCAACCTTAGTTGCTAGCACCGCTGGACTATAATACTTCTTACTGAATGCCTGGACAAACTGCGCCCAAGTCATGGTATTTGGATCATGGGTCTGTTTAGTCACGTCCCACCAAATACGTGCATCCATCTTAAGTAGATAAGCTGCGCAGGAAACCCTTTGGCGATCATCTAACTCCATATGATCAAAAATAGCCTCGACAGACCTTAACCAATCTTCTGCCACCATTGGATCAGCTTTCCCCTCAAACGTCGGTGGGGCTTGTTTCCTGAAGCGCTCATATACTGGTTCAAACCCATAGGCTACAGGCTGTGGTGCAGGTGGTGGTACTGGCTGCTGCGGTTGTGCCACTGGTACTTGGGGTATAGGGTGCGTTTGAGATGTCTATGGTGCTTGTCTAGCTTGCGCTAGCTCCTCGTCTCTTAGTCTCAACTCTTCTCTTAACATTGCCACCTCTGCAGCCAGGTCCACAGTTGGCGCTGCTGGAGCTGCAGGTTGAACATTTGGCACTTCAACATCATGGATGGCCGTAGTTTCAGACCTTGTGTGCTCCTCTACTACTCCACGTATCTATCTAGTTAACAACATCACCTCGCAAGACAATGTTGTGGAGTAAACTCCCTAACCTATGTCTATATTAACAATCGTGTCGCAAAGCATATGTGTCCTTTGATCTCCATCCTCGCGGTCAGACGCGGTATAGCTCACAGTTCTTCCTTAACTGTTGTTTCTCCTTCCACGCCATGCACCGTCTCTATACGCTCCTCTATTTCGCCATCATCCGTCATTACTAATACCAGCTCCTGATGATCTAGCTCGTAACTTACCAGAAAGTCACGAATCGTAAACTCCATAGTGCTAAACTCCATGTCATCTATCACAACGCTATTCCATGATTGATTTAACTGTAAAAGAGCCTATGGGTATATTGACAACGCCTCACTCATTACCCAGTATTGTTCTATGGGCCAAAGCAAGGCTCCTCTCTTATTCATCATTCTTTGTATACGTTCGCAAACCTCCTTCGTCGTCTTTAGGACCGCTACCTTCCAATCGTGGTAGTCTTCGTCAAGCTCAACTTTAGGAATTGCACGAATCTCCTTAATCAATTGTTTCTTTGTTGTTCTTAATACAGGAGGCATATTTACTACAGCAGTTAACAAATATAAACATTAAATAAAATAGAAACAAGCAATAACACATAAGCAAATACTTACGACGCGGTGAAGTGAGATTTTCCCATCTTTAGCGTGTATGGGGGGGGGGGGGGGTCCTTGGAAAACATGGACGACCGTCTCTGATACCATTTGTAAAGAACGCCCTAGACTAATACTTTCAAAACGTTCGCTTATTAACATAGTTCATAAAAGAATACCATCCATTATTAAAGTCTCAGGGGGACTTATTTAAAAATCATGCATGTTGGCGCCATAAGTTTAAAATAAAACATAGGTTTTTATGCAAAGTTCAAAGAAAACCAAATAATTTAAATAACAGAGTCCCACTGATAATTTTAGGAAAAAGTCTCTTAAAACAAAACATAATTTAAATGGCGTTCCACGTTGATCTTTTTATCGTCCATAGGATTGCCCCACGCCATACACCCGATGATGAAGAACTCCTCACGTCACCACGCGTGCCATAGAGAAATCCTATTTGCTACCTGGAAGGAAAGTAAGGGGGTGAGCTAAAAGCCCAGTAAGGAAGTACAAGCAAATAAGCAAGTAAGAAAAACAACAAACAACCAAACACTAACGCTCATCTAAAACATCATGGTATCATAACATAATCGTATCATATCATAACATAAATATGACATATCATCATATCATAACATAAATGTAACATTTCATCATATCATAACATAAATGTAACATTTCATCATATCATAACATAAATGTAACATTTCATCATATCATAACATAAATGTGACATATCATCATATCACAAACATACAGCATACATGATGAGCATGGAACGCTAGTTGTCCATGTCACCCTATGAGGTAAACAGGAGATCACTGGTCCTTGAATAACCTCGGCGCGTCCGCCCTAGGAGTCACGTCTCAATGTCCTTAGTAACTCGTTCGATGTATCTGACATCGAAATCTGTTTGATGTATCTAACATCGCATTCTGTTTGATGTATCTAACATCCATACACATATCACATTCAACAGATCATCATATTAAGGCATTCATAATTTCATAACAGTTCATTCATATAACAGCCTTACCATTCATAGCATAAAATCATAAAAAATCTATCTAACTTCCTTACCTCAGGTCCAAGCTAAGAATTTCACAATCTTTTCAACGAGCCTATATCATAATCAAAATAACGTTTCTTAGGTTCATAAAATTACTATTTTGCTCTTCCATACAACTCATGTGTGCATGGGCCATGCACTCATGATAACAGTTACACTAAAACATGCAATTATCGCCAAAAGAATAATGCCCGTTCTACTCATTTTACTAACATGATTGCTTTATAAAAATTACATAGTTGAATAATAATCATGATTCTGGATGTAAAAGTTTATTTGCATGTAACATGCATACGTGGGAATGTTGCGTAATAAAGACGTTTTTCAAACACTATAATTCTACATTTCTTGCTTTTATTGTTTGAAAATCAATAGCCATATTACATGCTTTATGTTTCTTTAAAATTTCTAAGTTGATTAAATTTCTCAAAAATTTATTTTATTTTAGCTCAAAATAAAATATGTGACATTTTCATTAAATAAATATTAACTTACCAAGAATTAACCAACAAGCTTGGATTTAATTAAAATACCTATTTTAACATGTTTCTTTAGAAAAATATATTTTATTATTGTGTTACAAAAAATGATGTGAAAAATATATTTTAAGTGTGGAAAAATACATTTTGATTTAATTTATTTAAGACTTAGTTTTTAAGTAGTAAAAACCCATATGTGACAATTTAATAACAATTGTTAATCTTTTTAAAACAAACTTTCAGCCACTATTTATTTTATTCAAAAATCACAAATAAATAGAGTCTAAATATTTTTCTCAATCAAAATAAGGAAAAATAATTATTTATCAAAATATGCATTCATACCATTAAAATATCATTTTTCAATATTACCATAACTTAGGAAAAATAATTTATTCCAAAAATTACTCAAATTCATTTTTAGTGAAACTTACTTCATATTTTATTACAAAATTCCAGCAACTATTATTATCATTAAAAATCACCATATTCAATTTTATAAACCCTTATTTTCTCAAAATTCAATAAAAATTCTGTAGGAAATTAATTGAGTAAAATATCATAACATGAGACTTAAAATCCTCTTTTAATTTCATAAAAATTAACATACTCATCAAGAACATTATTTATGCATGCAACTCATCTTTTTATCAACTTTTACCCAATTATTTACAAAAAAAACAGCAAGCTAATTTCTTTATAAAACTCAACTTTTGTCTCAAAAATTACATAGAATCATACATGCTTAAAATCTCATTATACTCTTATAATATGCATGATTCTAATATCACTAACATATTCACATGAATTCTTTTAAAAACCATTTGTTGCAATTCCATGATAACCAACAAAACACTATCAATAAAATAACATGTAGTAATTTATAAGTACCATATTCACATATGCCTTATATTAACCTAACATGTTTCTATCATTATTTCATGCATCTTATAATTTAATCATTCAAAATATAACATGCATCTAACAAAATTTCATGATCAAGATATCAAGATTGCCACTTATTCTCTTACCCACATATCATAGGTCCTAAAACATGGATCAATTATATTGTAAATCACACAACATATCAAGAACACCCTTGGGTGTACCTAGGCCGAAATCACCATACAAGTATTCATAGATTATTACAATTTTTTTATGCATAGCAAAATCAAGATCACAACCCTTAAACACAAATCATATTCTCACAAAATCCAAATCCTATACATCAATCCTACCAAAATCCACCATTAGCACCATTAACAAAACCTCATATACAACCCACCAAAAACAATATAAGGCTAAGGAAAAGACCATTACCTCTCTTGATTGTAAAAATCAAGAACACAAAAGATCAATACCCCAAACTCCACACCCTTGTTCAAGTCTAGGGTTTTTATGGGAAAGCCACCATGAGGAGGAGGAAGAACCCAAACACACACAAGAAAATAACACAAATCAAAATCATATTATCAAAAAAAAAGCTTATGCAAAGAGAAAAACAAGAACACATACTCTAGGGGTTTCCTCTTCACTTTCTCCTTCCTTCTTCCTTTCTTTCTTTCTTCCTCTCTCTCTCTCTCTCTCTAGGTCACGGCAGCCACACACATACACAAGAGCAATCGCTCTTCTCTCCTTTCATAGCCCCTTTATCACAAATCCCCCCATAAAGTCTCCCCAAAGACAATAAGGTAAGTTTCCATTTCTCTTTTATTTTTCTTAATTTCTCTTTATTTCAAAAAGATACAAAGGAATAAAATGTGATCATGCCTATCCCCAAATGATCATGGTCTTCAATTTTTTATTTTTACCATCTTAAGGAAAGTATTCCTTTCCCACTAGGTCACACGCCCACTTCCTATTTCCCTCTTCTTTTTCCCTTTTTTTTTATAAATAAATTACCCAAATAAATCTAAAATAAGGAAACATAAAATGTGTAGAAAATCTACACATGTGCACCATGCTACCATGCACTAGCACACACTAAATCACTAGGGTGCATAACTATCTATCATGCACCTTAGTGCATTCCACCATATCTCACATAATTACCTCATTTGTCACACTTAAATAAAATGTAACACTAATAGTAAAAATAACATGTTACACAATTATTCACTTATTAAATTAATTAACCAAAACATTTCTAATCAATTAAATAAAATAACAAACAATCAAATATAACAAATAAACAATTAAATAAAACAACAACACTTAAATAAAACAATTCATCACACTTAACATTTAAATCAAATAAAGCACAAAATTTTTAAATAATCTAAAAAAGAATTTTGGTGCGCTACAAGTGCCCACTTCTCTGCCTTGCCCTTGTTCTTACCTATAACACGAAACAACAAGGTAAGCGAAAACGCTTAGTAAGTTCAACTTTAAAACAAAAGCATGTAGAGAATTAGGGTTCCGGATCAATCCGGACCCTACACAATAAATTTCAAGAATGCAAAAGCCTCCTCGCAAACTTATGGTCATGGATGATAACCAATGACAAATTATTTCATATAAACAGATAAAATCCTGCACTCAGAAAATCCCAGAACAAGTAGATATGTTATATCACAATTATTCCTTATCAACAAATAAATCCCTACAGTCAGAAAATCCCACAGCAAGCAGATATAATATATCACAATATAATTCGAGACCAACACTCGACAACTTCGAACAATTTGGGCATAACACTCCCAAACAGCATAAATGCTAATTTGTAAGAGGGAACCGAGTCTCAACACTAAGATCTAGCCAATAAATATCCCCATAAAGGGTAACTATCACGTTACCTAGGGCATCGCTACTTATCCAAGAGTAAATTCCTCACAAGGGTAACCATCAAGTTACCTAGGGCATCACTAATCCAAGAGTGTAATCAAAGTTACACGGTTTTACAGAGACTTCTATGTTAATCAGTGGTGCTGGTGAGCAGCTTCCGCTAGGATGTTCAGGCTCACTCAAACTTGGAAACCCCTAGTATCTCTAGGCACTCTCATTGAATGGCCAATATTCATGGCTACTATCCGGGAATAACTTATCAGAGCACTTGCTCGGGTTCTAACCGTTCACTGATTAAGTAAGCATGAGGGCCCCTAGGTCCCATTCATTTTGGCGCCCCTAGGTTTAAACTAGCCATCGTCACCTCTTGGCCACTCGTCGCAGTAATGAACTAGACATAAATAAAATCAAGCAGTGTGACAGGGATCAGCAGTCTAGGATATGACGGATATCTATAGTTCATATTTCCTAACTCAGCACCCACTAGACTTACGTCTCTAAGCAACTTTCTACGACATTGTATATATGTGCATGTGTCCCTATACTAACATACAATACAATAGTCATTTCATGTTGCAGCCACACAATATAAGTTGACTTACTTGGAGTCTTTAGCACTTAGCAGGATTTCACCCTCCAACGTTCCGTCCAATTACGCTTAGCCAATACTGTAACTATCCATACAGTATACTTAGATTAATTATGGCACTCATAATTCATTATTATTACTTTGGGTAGTTTGGTCATTTTAAAAATCATTTGTAAGGTGTTGATGCTCATAATCTCATCAAGAGAAAGTATGAGGCCGAGGCAAGGCCCTTAGGCCACCATCGTCTCGGGAAGCCATCGCGCCATCACAACACGAGTCTGGGTTCATTTCTCGTGGAGTCGATGCCAAGTGGCCCACGTTGGCAAGGCATAGGTGCCAAGGCTCAGTAGCCTCGCGAGACCCATCTCGCCCATGCACTTGGCCCCACGACCTCGGCCCCATGGCCTCGCCCCATGGCCTCGCCCATGGCCTCGGCCCCATGGCCTCGGCTCCACGGCCTCGCCCCATGGCCTCGCCCATGGCCTCGGCCCCATGGCCTCGGCTCCACGGCCTCGCCCCATGGCCTCGCCCATGCACTTGGCCCCATGGCCTCGTCCCATGGCCTCGCCCCATGGCCTCGCCCATGGCCTCGCCCATGGCCTCGGCTTCACGGCCTCGCCCATGCACTTGGCCCCATGGCCTCGGCTCCACGGCCTCGCCCCATGGCCTCACCCATGCACTTGGCCCCATGGCCTTGGCTCCACGGCCTCGCCCATGCACTTGGCCCCATGGCCTCGCCCCATGGCCTCGCCCATGGCCTCGGCCCCATGGCCTCGCCCCATGGCTTCACGCCCATGATCTCAGCCTCATGGTCCCATGCCCATGGCCTTGGAGGTGAGAATACTCATAAGCGGCAAGGTACACGCATGAATATAATATGGAATGTACCTACAAACCTAAAGAAGTCAGAGTACGAATATGGTACCCCTACCAGACAAGTAGTGGGAACGCCAGGAGTCAGAGTCGACACCACTACCACCTGCACCACTACGCCTGCCACCACGCTTCAGACATGGGTACAGACAAGTAGTGGAGACATCCTCCTGACACCTGCTCCTGTACGGGATGTACGACCACAACCTCTGAAGCCACAACCCTGACACAGTGCATATGTACCACTTGGTCCCCTAGACCACTATGTACCTAAGGCCATTAGAGCCTACTATAAAATGAACTCTAAGACCACCTGAAAGGGGGTGGGAAATTTTACTGTAGCAGAGGCTTAAGTGTGAATGAAAGACTGAATTCTCCATTATTGTTCTATTATTGTTCTTGAGTTATTGTTCAAATTTTTACAGCTTTCCGATTAGTGATCTTGATTTGATAATTTTTCCAACTCAACTTAGTTGACGAGTTCTCACCGTCAACATAAGGATTAAAGATCCTTATTTATTTTTAAACCCATTCAAGAAATTCATACAAAAATATTTGAGACTAAACCCTAAGTCTTGGGGAGACCTATCCTACGATCTCGATACCTAGGCTCAGTATCACAATAGCATTTTCCCACAATCTGCTAAAAATCTTATTCTTTAAAGGTTCCGGTATTAACACGTACTTTCAATAGTCGGTAAAATATATAAAAGATTTTAGCCGGTATTACATCCCAAAAATACTTATTAAATTCCTTAATTATTTTTCAAGAAAATAAACACTTAATTTTCCTTTTATTTTTCTTAAGGTTTTAATCTCTAAAAATTGTTTTAATAAAATTGTCTAATTTATCCTAATTAGGAAAACCATTAAAAATCTCCCATCTTGACTAGTTAATTTTTCCAAAGTTAATTAGTCAAGTTTACTTACTAGAAAAATAATTCACTTAATTATTTTCTCAAAATATAGGGTTTTAAACCCTCTTTTAATTTATTAACTTATTAATAAATTAATTCTTTTATTTTGAGAAAGAATAAAAATTCTTTAATAAAAATAATTCTTACTAAACTCAAATTAGTATTTTAGGTCAAAATATGTTTTCAAGACTTACCTAGTTTTTATCTTGCAACAAGGAAAATTTTACTTTTTACCTTAAGTTCCAAAATCTCATTTTTACACTAAGTGTGAAAACCCTATTTTTCACATTTTTAACTACATACTTTGTTAGGGCATAACTTAAAATTTACTTACCAAATTGTTACCAAAATTTCCCAATTCCATTTTTGGTATGCCTTTTAGGTCTTTGTAAAATCTTACATCAAAATGAGCATTTTTTATTGGTGAAATTATTTTCCAATAATGAGGTAAAAAATGGCTTCATTTTTAAGCCCTTAATTTTTCAAAAATTTGACATTTAATAACTTTCAATTCGTTCAGTATTTTGTTACCAAATTTTACACTGGAATACTAGGTTATGCCAAGAATATGTCCACCAAAGTTTAGAAAGTACTGGGTTCATTTACCCTAGACAGTGGCTGTCCAAACTTTGTCTTGAAATAAAGAATACGAAAAAACAATTTTTTTTAACTAAACTTTGAAATAGCATAACTCACTCATTTTTAAACATTTTTCAGTGTTTCAAAAGCTCAATTTTATGTACTCAATCTCAAAAACATTACAGTACAATTTAATATCACAAAATAATTATATAGTGGATGCTTGACTCCATGGAAGTCACAGCTCAAAACTTGTATTTTGTTTTAGGGTTCTCACCCAAACCCTTAGGGATTTTGGTCCCTATTTTCAAAAATCAACACACAAGCATCATAAAAATTATAGAGCAACTACCATAGCCCTATTACATCACCAATAGGAAACTTTAAGCATTAAATAATAAAAATAATGCTTAAAAATAAAAACCATACAATAACAACCATAAAAAGTAAACTTTTTACCTCTTGTTGTTCTTGCTTAAGGTTTGGATCTTTCTATCAGCTTTGGCTCCTTCAAAACCTTAACCAACTCCGTAAACAACATAGATAGTTAGCTATTTAAAAAGCTATGGGTAAAAACTTTACAAACTCAAGTTTTTTGAAACTTTACCTTAGGGAAACCGTTTCTAGACAAAACTTAGCTTCCAAGCCTTCTTATTGTTCTTGAGGTTGAAGATGGAGAGAAAACTTGAGAGAGAGTATTCAAGAAAGATGAGAGTGCAAGTGAGAGAGAGTGAGTCGGATTTGCGGGGGTTACAAGGGTTTAGACTACTCTAAAATATCCTAAAACACTGGAGTGTTTTACTATCCACATGCCACCACTCATTTTATAGATGTGATCATATATTTTTTTTAAAGGATAATAAATATTTCCTAAGAAGAAAAATCAAATTTGACTTCCTATGACCTTTTTCACTCATAATAAAGTTCTTATTATATTTTTTTAAAGAAAAAAAATTAAAATTAACACATAATAATTAAATTAAATGTCTCTCACATTTAATTTAATTAATCACACAATAAAATTTAACCTAAGGTCCATTCATGGAATAAAATTCCCTAATTCGGTAAAATTAAACATTTAACATAAAATGCCCTAAAATTTCCATTTTCCCTTAGGTTTATTATTTTTGACCAAAATTTAATTTTTATAAATGTATTTTATGCTCAAAATATATTTGCCACAATTTTTCATTTTATTTTCTGAGATTTTTACCCGATCAGGGTTTTTGTGTCGGTCCAAGACCAAAAGTCTTATCTTGACTTTTAAACACAAAATTCATAATTTGGCTAGCAATAACTCATGGAAATAAATTCCAAACAAATATAATATTATTTAAAATAATATTCTTAACTCAGGGAAAAAATCCCGACCCAAGTCGTTTCAAGGTACCCGAAATGCAGGACGTTACAATACCTACAATTTATAGAGGTTTCATTCTTGAAACATAAAACAAATGAGGATACAGCTCCCTCATCTTGTCTTCTATTTCCCAGGTTGCCTCTTCAATGCCATGGTTACACCACTGCACCTTACAAACGTCTCTGTCTTGTTCCTCAACACTTTTTCCTTTCGATCTAGAATCATCACCGACTTCTCCTCATAGACGAGTTGAGGATCAATACTCAGCTGCTCATAGCTAAGTACATTCGAGGGATCGCGCATGTATTTTCTCAACAAGGATACATGAAACACGTCATGCACCTTAGACAGGGTGGACGGAAGAGCTAAACGATAACCTACTTCCCCGATCCTCTCTATGATTTCGAAAGGTCCAACGAACCTTGGGCTAAGCTTTCCTTTCTTCCAGAACCGCATAGTCCCTCGTAGCGGAGCTACCTTCAGCAACACATTATCGCCAACCTCAAACACCAGGGGTCTCCTACGTAGGTTGACATATTTGCGTTGTCGATCAACCAAAGTTTGCAAGCGTTGCCTTATCTGTCGGATGCCCTCGGTAATCTGATCAACCTCATCCGATCCAAGAAACTTTCTTTCACCAGTCTTGTGCCAATGAATAGGTGATCGAAATTTCCTTCTGTAGAAAGCCTCATACGGAGTCATCTTGATTGAACCATGATAGCTATTATTGTAAGAAAACTCTATCAGTGGAAGCTTCTCATTCCATGACCCTTGAAAGTTGAGCTTGTAGGCTCTTAACATATCTTTCATGGTCTGAATTCTTCATTCGCTTTGAACGTCTGTTTGCAGGTGGAAAGAAGTGCTGAACTTCAGTTTAGTACCCATCCACATTTGGATTCTATTCCAGAATGTCGAGGTGAAACGTCCGTCGCGATCTAATACAATGGAGTTGGATACACCATGCAGTCTCATTATTTCTGCAATGTAAGTATCTACTAACTTATGTTCCCAATAAGTTCCATTGATCGGCAAGAAATGAGCAGACTTAGTCAGCCTATCTAAGATAACCCAAATGGCATCGTGCCCCTTAGGAGTGGTTGGTAGACCTGTGACAAAGTCCATAGTGACCATCTCCCACTTTCATTCCGGAATTTCTAAGGGTTGTAACAATTCGGTTGGCCGTTGATGCTCGGCCTTTGTCTGCTGACAAGTCAAGCAGTGTGCAACATATTATGTCGTCTCCTTTTTCATCCCAGGCCACCAAAAGTAGTTCTTCAAGTCTTGGTACATTTTCATACTCGGATGCATGGCATAACGAGCACTATGTCCCTCGAAAAAGATCTGGTTCTTGATCTCACCATTGTCCGAAACACATATTCTGCCCTTGAACCCCAATACTCCATCTTCGGATACATGGAATCCTGGTCGCCCCCCATTCCTCACTTCGTACATTAGTCTTTGTACCCAAGGATCAACTAACTACCCCATTTTTATAGCTTCCATAATGGTAGGCTTGATAGAGAGGTTAGCCAATCGACCAACTACTTTCTCTAACTCCAAGGTAGCATGGTCGGCACGTAACTGCGGCGAAATCTCTTTCATTGTCATAACGTAAGCACTTGGTTGTCGACTTAATGCATCTGCCAACTTGTATTCTTTTCCCGGATTGTACAGAATGTCGTAGTCGTAGTCGTTGAACAACTCAAACCATCGACGTTGTCTCATATTCAATTCCTATTGAGTGAAGAAATACTTCAGGATTTTGTGATCAGTGTAGATGTCATAGTGTATCCCGTATAGGTAGTGCCTCCAAATTTTCAGTGCGAAAACCACCGCTGCTAGCTCGAGGTCATAAGTTGGATAGTTCTTCTCGTAATTTTTTTAGCTCTCTAGAAGCATAAGAAATTACTTTTCCATGTTGCATCAGCACTGCTCCCATTAGCCTGAGGCATCACTATAAATAATATATCCCTCTGTGCCATTAGGGATTATCAGCACTGCTCCTGAAAAACTCTTCTCGCACTTGTCAGTTCGTTAATACTTGATGTTTTTGCGGGTGAGGGCAGTCATTGATGCAGCTATTTTGGAAAATCCTTCCGAAAATTTTTAGTAATATCCTGCTAAACCAAGAAAACTTCTAACCTCGTGAGCATTTTTCGGAGGTTTCCATTGTTTAACAGCTTCTATCTTGGCGTGATCTATTGAAATTCCGTCTCCTGACAGTATGTGCCCCAGAAAACTAACTTTCTCTAGCCAAAATTTGCACTTCGAAAACTTAGCGTAAATCTTTTCATCTTGCAGACACTGGAGGACCAGTTCCAGATGCTTTGCATGCTCTTCCTGGCTTTTTGAGTATATTAGAATATCGTCAATGAACACGACGATGAACTTATCCAAATACTCACAAAATACGCGATTCATGAGATCCATGAATGCTACAGGTGCATTGGTTAGTCCAAAGGACATCACTAAGAACTCATAGTGACCATAGCGCATTCTGAAGGTCGTCTTTGGTATATCCGTCTCCTTAACCTTGAGCTGATGACGGCCTGATCGCAGGTCTATTTTGGAAAATATTGACGCTCGTTGTAGTTGATAGAAAAGATCGTCAATCCTAGGTAATGGATATCAATTCTTGATCGTCACTTTGTTTAGCTCCCGATATTCAATGCACATTCTCATTGAGCCGTCTTTCTTCTTCACGAATAAGATCGGGGTTCCCCATTGAGAATGGCTTGATCTTATGAACTTATTGTCCAGTAACTCTTGCAGTTGCGACTGCAACTCCTTGAGTTCAGCTGGTGCCATCTTGTAAGGAGTCTTTGAGATTGGCTCAATTCCTTAAATTAGCTCAATCTGAAACACGATCTCTCAGTCTAGTGGAATCCCTGGGTGATCTTTAGGAAATACGTCGGGAAACTTGCACACAACTGGTACATCAGGAGGTTGTTGAGCCATCTCTTTATCCTTATCCACTATGTTTGCCAGAAAACCGATGCATACGTCACTCAACATTTTTCTTGCCTTCATTGCAGAAATCATGTTGCACTTCTTTTCTCTTGACGTACCCTTGACCTCAAATGGTTCTTCTCCCGCAGGGTGAAGACCACTTTTCTGCGCTTGCAATTGATAATGGCTCCATATTTGGTTAACCAATCCATCCCAAATATGACGTCGTATTCATGTAGGTCCAAGACTAACAGATCCACCGTCAACTCATGACCTTCAACCCAAACTGGCACAGCTCTAACTCATGTCCGCACCAGCATATCCTCTCCCGAAGGCAAGGATACCCCACAAATAACAAGCATAGGCTCAAGCTTTCTATTTTATTTTTCCACAAAGGATGTAGATACAAAAGAATGCGATGCACCAGTATCCATTAATGCATATGTCGAGGTTTGGGCGATAGAGATCTGACCTGACACCATATCAGATGGTCCAGCCCCTTCGTCGCTTTGCATAAGCGTACAAACTCGAGGTGGAGATCTAATTTGTTTCAGTTGGTCATTTTCATTGCCCTAGGCTGGCATTCGACACTCTTCAGCAAAGTGCGTCGGCTTTACACATTTAAAACATACCTCACACTCGCCCCGATGGTGTTGGTTACACTTGTTGCACAGTGGCCATTGTTCAAACTCATGTCTCGGCTGTTTGTTGGGACTAGCCATTGCCTGATTGGGAGGTCCCTCTTTTCTTTTGTTATTTCCCCCTAAAATCGATCTTGTGCCTCTTGGATTGTTTGTTCGCCCCGAGTTCTGGCCGAACCTTGGGTTGAACTTTCCCCTTGGGCCATTCTGATTGGCTTGAAACTGTCTGGATTTGTTGGGAGTGTACCTCCTATCTTCGTTCTTCTATGGTTCTGGCTTGTCTGACACGACCCAAGACTATTGGCGAAGAGCCCATTCCACAGCTTCAACATACGTCTCCGGGCCAGTTCTAAAAGTTTCTACACACCTGGAAATGTCTATGCGTAGGCCCTTCATAAAACTCCAGGTCTTATTCTCTTTAGTGTTCACCTGGTTCTTCGCGAACCTAGACAGCTGGTCAAATTTTCGATCGTAGTCCTACACACTCGACATTCCCTACTTCAGATTAGGGAACTCATTCACTTTGTGCTCAATCACTGCCTTACTAAAGTACTTGCCATTGAACAAGGTCAAGAACTCTAGCCATTCCATCAAGGCAACGTTATGCTCTTTCTTGGCTGCGTCCCACTAGATGCGGGCATCTTTTCTCAGCATATAGGTCTCACAAACTACCTTTTCTCTCTTGGTAGTTCAAATGAAATCAAAGATCCTTTCCAAAATACTGATCCATTCCTCTTCCATTGATGGGTCACTGCTCCCCTCAAATATAGGTGGATTCTGGTTGTCGAACCTTTCTAATATAGGTTTCACTCAGGCAGCTCTTGGTGCTTCTAATGGTAGTACCGGTTTCTCAATGACAACCTGCGGGCTAGGGTTCTGTTCTTCATTTTTTCTAGGTGGTATTTCACCATTTGTGGGTGGTACTTCATTGTTTTTAGCAATAACTGGTGGCATGGGTAGTCTTCCCAAAAGGGTGTTAAACCTTTCAGCTTGGAGGGCATCAGCGTCCTCCTGTCTCTTTTGCCCTCTTTCAATTTGGGCTCCCTGCGTCTCTCTAAGCTCTAGCAGTAGGCTCCCTGCTCGGCTATCTCGTGAACTTTAGTAGCTTGGTTTGGAGCTCTAGAGGTAGGCACGTTCTGAGCTCTAGCAGTAGGCATGGCCTGGCCTTAGCCAGCAGCACCCCTTCCTCTTTGAGCTATAGCATTTGTTTGATTTAAAATCAAAAAGCTCCTAAGCGCATAGGGACGAGAAGTTAATACCAACGCAGATTACCTTTTCTCTTTCGATAGTCGTCATAAAGTCAAAGATCCTATATCTGAGTTACTAGATTTGGTTTGGCTGTACGCTTTGTCCTCGGCCTCGATCCCTTCCTCTGCCTCGGCCATGACTTGCATCTTGGTCAACGTCTTCTCTCTCAACTGGGTCTGGTTGATTAACAGCTCAACCTCCCCTGGCTCGAGTGTTAGGCACCATTACAAGTCTTTATACGACAATGTATAGTAGGGAAGAATACTAACCTAGCAATAAATGAGCATACCATTTTTGCTCATAAATAAGCAAGAAGAACCATAATGATTCGATTCAAAACAGGTAGTCATAACATTCAAGGACATAACCTAGAAATACAAAATGATCATGAAAGATCATGCCATAGGATTTTAGTTAGCAGGACGATAATCCAAAAAAAGAACCCTAACTACACATCGGATTTCAACATCATCCTACTACAACTACACCAAAGTCCTACAACCTAGTAGGTGTGCAAGGTCTTTACAAAAAGTATCAACAAGACTCTCACATCATAACCTTATCCATTAGGATATCCAGATTTATGTCAGTATGCTCGTCCGACTTCTCAGGATCTTCCACTGGCTATACTTCCTTGCCTCGAGGAATGCCATCAACCGTAGATATATTCTAATCCATGGCCTAAATGCTAGCTCAATCTGCATACGGAATTCATCCCACGTGTCGTGAATCAGTCGCCAACGTCTGTGATGAAACCTTATTTATGTCGAACCTCTCAGACAAGTACTGGCATATCGCACTCTCCGTCCCTCGGGTGTGTTGGCCCTATCATGGAATTCTATCATGTAATGAGTCCATTTCCAAATGATGCGTCGATGTTGTTCATCGTACTCGAAGTGTCACAGATTCTCATGATTAAACATTCTATAGTAATCGATCCAAAGCATAGGGATCATGGGTAGGTTTCCTATCACAAGGTCACCTATCTCAGGTATATTGACCATAACCTAAAATTTATAGAATTGAGGTAAATAAAATAAAGCAAAGGAAACATATACAAAAAGACAATACTTATAGTGACTGTCGGTCTATCTTTGCGAAATGTACATGTGGGTTGTCTACAGAACCGGCTCAACTCGAGCTCTGATACCAACTGTAACGACCCAGATTTTTAAGACTCGATAATGCGAAATATAAATGTTTTCATTTAACCAAATGTTTCAAAAACCCGTTAAAAAAAAACTTTTTAAAATTCGTGTGGCCATACTTAACATTTAATACAAACATATTTTATAAAGAGTAGAGTTAGCCTATTTTAGGAGAATAACACAACATTTTCAAAAATAAAAGGGCTTCCCAAAAGGTCGGTGCACATGTACATTCGCAAGGTAGAATCCAGCGCCCATTACTCTACCTTGCCCTTGTTCTTACCTACAACAGGAAATAACTAGGTAAGCGAAAACACTTTGTAAGTTCAACTTTAAAACAAAAGCATGTAGTGAATTAGGGTTCCAGATCAATCCGGACCCTACACAATAAATTTTAAGAATGCAAAAGCCTCCTGGCAAACTTATGGTCATGCCTGATAACCCATGACAAATTATTTCATATAAACTGATAAAATCCTGCACTCAGAAAATCCTAGAACAAGCAGATATGTTATATCACAAGCATTCCTTATCAACAAATAAATCCCTGCACTCAGAAAATCCCAGAGCAAGCAAATATAATATATCACAATATAATTCGAGACCAACGCTCGACAACTTCCAACAATTCGGGCATAACACAACCTCCAACTAAGATCTAGCCAATAAATATCCCCATCAAGGGTAATTATCGCCTTACCTAGGGCATCGTTACTTATCCAAGAGTAAATCCCTCACAAGGGTAACCATCAAGTTACCTAGGGCATCACTACGTATCCAAGAGTGTAATCAAAGTTGCACAGGTTTTACAGAGACTTTTATGTTAATTTGTGGTGCTGGTGAGCAGTTTCCCCTAGGAAGTTCAGCCTCACTCAAACTTGGCAACCGCTAGTATCTCTAGGCACTCTCACTGATTGGCTACTATCCAGGAATAACTTATCAAAGCACTTGCTTGGGTTTTAACCGTTGAATCTTTAAGTAAGCATGAAGGCCCCTAGGTCCCATTCATTTTGGCACCCCTAGGTTTAAACTAGCAATCCTCACCTCTTGGCCACTCGTCACAGTAATGAACCGGACATAAATAAAATCAAGCCGTGTGACGGGGATCAGCCGTCTAGGATATGACGGATATCTACCGTTCATATTTTCTAACTCAGCACCCACTAGACTAACGTCTGTAAGCAACTTTCTATGACAGTGTATATATGTGCATGTGTCCCTATACTAACATACAATACAGTAGTCATTTCATGTTGCATCCACACAATATAAGTTGGCTTACTTGGAGTCCTTAGCACTTAGTAGGATTTCACCCTCCAATGTTTAGTCCAGTTACGCTTAGCCAATACTGTAGTTATCCATACCTTGTACTCAGATTAATTATGGCACTCATATTTCATTATTATTATTTTGGGCAGTTTGGTCATTTTCAAAATCATTTGTAAGGATTAAAGATCCTTATTTAGTTTTGAACCCATTCAAGAAATTCTTACAAAAATATTTGAGACTAAACCCTAAGTCTCGGGGAGACCTATCCTATGGTCTCGATACCTAGGCTCGGTATTACAATAGTATTTTCCCACAATTGTCTAAAAATCTTATTCTTTAAAGGGTCCGCTATTAACCCGTACTTTCAACCTTCGGTAAAATATATAAAAGATTTTAGCTGGTATTATATCCTAAAAATACTAATTAATTCCTTAATTATTTATATGAAATATATATAAAAGATATATAAAAGATTTTAGCTAGTATTTTTCTTAAGGTTTTAATCTCCAAAAACTATTTTAAGAAAATTTCCCAATTTATCCTAATTAGGAAAATCGCTAAAAATTTCCCATCTTGACTAGTTAATTTTTCCAAAGTCAATTAGGCAAGTTTACTTACTAGAAAAACAATTCACTTAATTATGTAGAGTCCTAGAATGTTTACCTAGCCTAGCTAGACAGTAGTAGTAGTAATAGTAGTAGTTAGTATTAGTTGGTAGTATATTGGTTACCGAGAATTTTTGTTCAAGTTGGGACTTAGTTGGAAACTCATAACAACAGTTATGGATTTTATAAGTTTAACCTATAGTTTAAGAATATTAATTATAACATAAGGTTTGATTAATATTGCTTGTCATAGAAATATTTTTATGATAACCTAAGGTTTAGATAGAATCATTAAGAGCATGAAACTTGTCATAATCATGTTTATTAAGGAATTAAGTATTTTTGATGGATAGTTTAAATAAAAGAAATATATATAAGCTCTAGAACCTTCCAGAAGTTGTTAGGATCGAATTATGACTCAATCAAAGTTGTTTTATTAATTCAAAATATGCTGAAAAAGTGAAAATACGTGTTTGATATATCAACATATGCTGATATATCGCAGCTTAGGGGCTGATATATCGCCTACGGAAGATATGGAAAAACACATCAACTTTGCACGTACGATCGAACAAGTCTAGAAAATATAGGGGGAGGCGAGGGGGGGAAGGGGGGATATATCAGCTCCATGTATGTATTTTTGAAAGTATGATTTTTGAATTTTAAAAATACCCTTAACCACTTAGACCTACCTTTGAATGATTTTGACCGAGTTATGGGCATTAGTTGAACGAAAATTCAAATCTTTTTCATTTTATAATCATTTATTTATTCAAATTAAAAGGGTTACTTTCACTCCTTGACCTCTATAAATAGGACCTGGTGCTCAGCCACTTTCTTCGTTCTTCAAGCATTTGATCAGAGCCTCCAAGGTGCTAGTGTTACTATAGAGAGATACACTTGGGTTTTGGGTTAAAGCTTTATCATTCTATGCTTTTATAAACACTTGGGAAGTGAGAAATAGTGTGATTTTCAGTATTGAGGTTTAGACAAATCCATAAGGCCATTCAAGGTATTCCTATTTCTAAGTTCAGTTCTATATGGCTCTTTAGTCTCTTTAGTTTTCTTTTATTCAGATCATAACTCTTGTTATTAATTCTTGATTAGGTATTTAAGTTCTTGGAACTTAAGGTTTTTCTTGGTAAGTTTCTTCTTGGATGGTTTAGTGTTCTTTTCATCTCTTTTTCTTTAGATTCTCACCATTTTTTTTTACTATTGGTTTATAGGAGTGTTCTAATCCCGTTCTTGTTCCCAAATTTCCCGGCTTTTGGTAAGGAAAATAGGCTAGATATATGTGTTTATATGTTTATGTTATGATATGTTTTATGCTATGATATGATATATGTTATGTTATATGTTTTATAGTCCTTGGGCATATGACTTGTATAGATAACAAGCCCCAAGAATATGTTTTATAGTCCTTGGGCATATGATTTCTTTAGCTAGCAAGCCCCAATAATTTATGGGCATATGACTTCCTTAGATAGCAAGCCCCACAAATTTATGGGCATATGACTTGCTTAGTTAACAAGCCTGAAGAAGTATGATGGCCATTGTAGTCCTATATGATATATGTTTTTTTGATAGTCATATGTTTTCATAGTATATGATATAGTCTTATGCTTTTGAATTATGATGTATGTTTTTAATAGATTTTCCTTGCTGGGCATTAGACTCACTCCTTTATTTTTAGTGTGATGCAGGAAAGTGGATATGAAAGGAGGAAGGATTCTTGACTGTTTGGTTTGTGTGTTAAGGATGAATGAACTGAATGGACTGCGTGTCGATTGATGACGACGTTATTTATTTTTAGTCTTTTGAATTATGTTTCTTTTGTAAATCCGCATTTAGTTTTTGAACAATTGACTTAAGTTATGTTTTATGTTTTATTAAACAATGGGTACCCATACCATATTTTACATCTTATTTTGTAATTTGCACAATATTTATTTTGGGGTTTTAATAAAGTTATGATTATTTCTTATGTATGTTTTTCTTTAAAATAGTAGCTATGTCTAGTAATTTTAATGGTCTAAGGTCTTAGAAATAGTTGGGCCATTACAGTTGGTATCGGAGCAAAACTTCATATCCATGAAGTTCTCCTTGATACACAAGCTCAAGCTCCAAATCTAAACGCCAATGTAATTGTTTATGTTTCGTATGTTTATGTTATTAGCTAACGTTTTAGGTTTTATGTTTTCAGTTAAGAATGGATGGAGCCTTGACCTATGAGGATATCCGAGCCATTAAGGCATTAAAAAGGATTAGAGAGCCAAGGAATACAGTAGGAGTTTAGAAAGAATCACTTGGATGTTGCTCTTACTCCACAATGAAATAGTTCACCTCCAAACTATTAAGCAAATCATGATGACAGCTACGGAAGGATATGTTTTAGTGATTGGACTTTTTAAATATTATCCCACTGTAATTGTAGCTTTAGAAGAAATATGGGAGACTATAATGATGAAAATGAATTACTAATAGCTATGAGATATTATTTTCTCATACTTAGGTTTACTTCTAAGATGGAATTCCAATTTACAAATGAGCAAAAAGATTGAATCTTTACAAATCTTCCTTGAGGGAATTTTGAGGCTCAAGAAAATGATGATTATGAGGAGATAGAAGATGATATGTTAGATGAAGGGTCAGATGTAGACGATCCTGATTTTTAGATTAGCTTATTATTTTTTATTTATTTTGCATTTATGATTGTATTTAGTGAAAACCTTTTTCCAAATTAATATCATTGTTATTTTTGAATGACATGTATGAGTTTGATTTTCTTTTACAATCATAATAAATAATGACCAAGTTCGGTGAGGGTGGATACAATCAATGGACCAAGTTCTATATTAAGAGTTAGGGGGCCATAGTAGTGGGAACGATTTTACTGATCCCAGCCCTCCCTCAATATGGTTAACTTTGGAACAACGAAGAGTTTCGAGCCTGAGAATTAAGTCATATAGGATGATTAGAAACACACTTAGAAAATAATAAAGATGGCTTATTTTTCTAAGTATAGAAACACACTCTATTTATAAGGAAGGCTTATATAATTCATTCCATTAGAAGTAATATTTAATAGGTCTAAGTTATGTTTGCTTAGATTAAGTTTTGTTTTAGAGCCTATTAGGGTAAGTTCTAACATGTTTTTCTCGAGTGTTAGAACTCCACTGAAGATGTCACTCAGAAGGTCTGCGCGCACCAATGCCAATGCCTCCAGCGTCGCTCCTAAGACTAATGAAGCCCCTACAGTTCGATGAAGGGGAGCGCGTGCTACCACTACTGCTGCTAACTGAAGTGCACCGCCGCTGCCGGTTGACAACACTGCAGAAATTGTCAAACTTCGACAACAAATGATGAATTGCTGCAGCAACAGTGACAACAGGCCTAGCAGCAGACACAGACTCAGCCTCAGCCGCAACCGCAGCCTCAGCAAATGGCTCAAACACCCCATCAAGTAGGTCCTTATGGGGAATTGCTAATGGCGAACTATGCGCCATACCCTGCTTAGTACATGGAGCCAATCTATGAGTTTTTTCGTAAGCAACACACTCCAAACTATGAAGGGACAACTGACCCCTTCGAGGTGAATGAATGACACTGAAATGTAGAGCCGATCCTAGCGCACATGAATCTCGGAAACACGGACCGCATATCTTGTGTTTTTTCTCTGCTTAAGAAGGATGCTAGAATATGGTGGGACTTAGTTCAACAGAATGATGATGTCACCACCATGACATGGACTAGATTTGTGGAGCTGTTCTACAAGAAGTACTACAACTCGGAAGTCATTGCCACAAGGGTCGAGGAGTTCACTAGTCTGAAATAGGGCAACTTGACGATAGCAAAGTATGCTTGGCAGTTTGACCGATTAGCCAAGTTTGCACCAGAGTTTGGTCCAATTTACTTTCTGAGAGTTACCAAGTTCGTTAGAGGACTTAGACCAAAGATTAAGCTAGCAAACCCTAGAACTACTACTTATGCCAATGTTTTAGAAACGGCTATAGAAGTAGAAAGGCTTCAGGCGAATATTAGTAAGGAGGAAGCCAGTGAGCCTAAGTCTAAACAGTAGAGTCAACCTCAAAATGGTCGGAACATCCACCACAACAATCATCAGCCTAGCAACAATAATCGTCAGAAGAGAAGGCATTCTGACAATAAGCAGTCCGACAACGATAAAAGAGCACGAACAAACAATGGAGGCAATAAGTCGAGTTATGTAGAATATCCGCAATGCTTTATGTGCCAAAAGAAACATCTTGGTGAGTGTCGTGCAAACACCAAGGGATGTTTCAACTGTGGTCAGGAAGGTCACCGAAAGAGGGAATGTCCCCAGCTCAAGCCAGAAGAGAAAAGGGACACAAGATGGTTCCTGCCAGAGTCTTTGCCTTAATCCGGGGAGAAGCTGACACTAGTAATAAAGTGGTCACATGTCAGATTCCTATCCTTAATAGTGTATGTTCAATATTATTTGATTCAGGAGCCACTCACTCGTATATCTCGTTAGGAATGATAGAGAAATTAGACAAACCTTGTGAAAGAGTTAGAACTAGGTTTATGACAGAATTGCTTTCAGGTGAAGTAGTCCTATCATCACGGATAGTACGAGGCATACCGATCAAAATTGAGGACATAGAACTAGAAGGAGACCTGATAGAATTAGAGATCAAAGACTTCGACGTGATACTGGGCATGGATTGGCTAGCAAGGCATGGCACAATCATCGACTGTAGACGCAAGCAAGTGACATTAGAGACTCCTGACGGTCAGAGACTATGCTTTATGAGAAATGTTTTCAGGGCTATGCACACTGCTTATTTCATCTCTCCAAGCTTAGAGGATGATAGAAAAAGGATGTCACACATTCTTAGCCAGCATCACGGATGTGGTAGAGGAAACACCGCTAAAGGTTGGAGACGTCCGCATTGTAAAGGAATTTCCAGAAGTATTTCCTGACAACTTACTAGGGCTGCCGCCGACACGGGAAATTGACTTCACAATCGAACTAGTACCAGGCATCGAGCCTATCTCCAAGGCACCATACCGAATGGCACCTACCAAACTCAAGGAATTAAAGACGTAACTACAAAAACTCTTAGACTTGGATTTCATTAGACCGAGCCATTCGCCATGGGGAGCACTAGTTCTATTTGTAAAGAACAAGGACGGAAGCATGTGGATGTGTATAAATTATCGCGAGCTAAATAAGGTGACAATTAAGAATAAGTACCCGCTACCCCGGATTGACGACTTGTTTGATCAACTCCGAGGAGTGACCATCTTTTCAAAGATTGATCTACGGTCCTGGTATCACCAACTCAAGGTACAGGAAGAGGATATTCCCAGGACAGCTTTTAGAACTCGTTATGGACATTACGAGTTTCTAGTTATGCCTTTTGGTCTTACCAACGCTCCAGCCGCATTTATGGATTTAATGAAGAGGGTCTTCAAGGATTACTTGGACAAGTTTGTCGTAGTTTTCATCGACGATATTCTGGTGTACTCAAAGGACAAAGTTGAGCACGAGGAACATTTTAGGTTGACCTTGATACAACTAAAAGAGCATCAACTTTACGCCAAGTTCAAGAAGTGCAAATTTTGGCTTTCGCAAGTAGCATTCCTCGGCCATATAGTATCCAAAGAAGGAGTTGTTGTGAAGGATTGGCCAAGACCTAAGAGCGCGTCAGAGGTAAGAAGTTTTCTGGGACTAGCAGGTTATTATCGGAGGTTTATCGAGGGCTTTTCTAAGATAGCCACTCCACTCACCAACCTGACCCGGAAACAACAAAGGTTCAACTAGAAGGATAAGTGTGAAGGAAGCTTCCAGTTTCTAAAGGATAAGCTATGCTCAACACCAGTGTTTTGTGTGCTGACACCAAACGAAAAGTTTGTAGTCTACAGTGATGCATTGAAGCAAGGTTTGGGTTTTGTGCTGATGCAGAATGACAAGGTAATACCCTACGCCTCAAGGCAGGTGAAGGAGTACAAACAACGCTATCCAACGCACAATATGGAGTTGGCAGTGGTGGTCTTTGCATTAAAAATCTGGCGCCATTATCTTTGTGGAGAATGGTGTAAGATTTATACGGACCACAAAAGCTTAAAGTATTTCTTCACACAAAAGGAGCTCAACATGAGGCAGCGTAGGTGGTTAGAACTTGTGAAGGATTATGACTGTGAAATCCTATACCACCCAAGAAAGGTGAATGTAGTTGTTGATGCGCTAATTAGGAAATGTTATCGGAGTCTAGCAGCGTTAGCTGGAATAGAAAAGCCACTACAGCAGGAACTGATCAATGCCGGAATAGAAGTAGCCATTGGTAAACTGGCTAACTTGTACATCCAATCAAGCTTGTTAGAAGATATACAGATCGGATAAGGGCTTGATGACACATTAGTAGCACATATGGCTGCAGTTAAAGAAGGCAAGGCCACAGATTTCTCTGTATCAGGATAGGGGTTCTTGAGATATAAGGACTAGGTATGCGTGCCAAATGACAGTGGAATTAAGATAAAGATTTTAGAAGAAGCGCACAATACCCCTTACTCAGTACACCCAGGGTCGACCAAGATGACTCACGACTTTAAGGCATTATATTGCTGGCCAGGAATGAAGAAAGACGTAGCAGAGTATGTGTCTAAATGATTAGTATGCTAGCAAGTGAAAGAAGAACATCAGCAGCCTACAGGTTTACTATAACTGCTTAGTATTCCAAAATGGAAGTGGGACGACATAGCCATGGATTTTGTGACGGGATTGCCACGAACAAATAAGCAACACGACTCGGCTTGGCTAGTAGTAGATAGACTAACCAAAATGGAAGTGCAGATCAATATGCAGATATTTATGTTCAAGAAATAGTACAACTTCATGGAATCCCTAAGACTATAGTGCCCGATAGAGGATTGGTGTTTACATCAAGATTTTGGGGAAGCTTGCAGCAATCCATGGGTACCAAGTTAAGTCTTAGTACGACATTTCATCCTCAGACAGACGGTCAGTCTGAGCGTACCATACAGATTTTAGAAGATATGTTGCACGCTTGTGCACTTGATTTCAGAGGATCATCGAGTAAGTATTTGCCACTGATAGAGTTCTCCTACAACAATAGCTACCAGTCAATGATCAGGATGGCACCCTACGAGCTGCTTTATGGAAAGAGGTGTTGATCGCCATTACATTGGGACAAGGTAGGAGAATGGCAAATTCTTGGACCCGAAGCTGTTAGAAAAGCTCAGGATGCAGTAGCGCTGATTAGAAAGCGTATGCTCACTGGTTAGAGCCGTCAAAAAAGTTATGCGAATGCCAAGCGACGTGATGTGGAATTCAATGTCGGATATTAAGTCTTCTTAAGGATATCTCCTATGAAAGGTGTGAAGAGGTTTGGGAAGAAAGGCAAGCTTAGTCCCCGGTTTATATGTCCTTTTGAGATATTGGACAAGGTGGGAACAGTTGCATATAGATTAGCCCTACCACCAACTCTAGCAGATAGTCATAATGTATTTCACATCTTGATGTTGCGCACATATGTGTCAGACCCATCTCACGTCCTCAAGTACGATACGATAGCACTCCAGAAAGACTTGAGTTACGAGGAACGACCGATTAGTATCCTAGAGAGAGGGATGAAGGAATTACGGTCTAAGAGTTTTTTGATAGTAGTGGTAGTAGTAGTTAGTATTAGTTGGTAGTTTATTAGTTACCGATAATTTTGGTTCAAGTCGGGACTTAGTTGGAAACTTAGAGCAACAATTATGGATTTTATAAGTTTAACTTATAGTTTAAGAATATTACTTGTAACATAAGGTTTGATTAATATAGCTGGTCATAGAAATATATTTATTATAACCTAAGGTTTAGATAGAACCATTAAGAGCATGACACTTGTCATAATCATGTTTATTAAGGAATTAAGTATTTTTTATGGATAGTTTAAATAAAAGAAAGATCTATAAGCTCTTGAACCTTCCAGAAACTATTAGGATCGAATTATGACTCAGTCAAAGCTATTTTATTAATTCAAAATATGTTGAAAAAGAGAAAATATGTGTTTGATATATCAACGTATGCCGATATATCGCCTACGGAAGATAAGGAAAAACACGTCGACGATGCACGAATGTAGTGCACCAAATTTTTTTTTGTTTTTAGATTATTTAAATTTGTGTTTTATTTTATTTAAATGTTAAGTGTGATGAATTATTTTATTTAAATGTTGTTTATTTTATTTAGTTGTTGTTTGTTTGATTTAATTGTTAGAATTGTTTGGTATAATCTTTTTGAATTTAAATTTGTTAATTGTTTGTTTGGTTATTTGTTTTAATAAGTGAATAATTGTGTAACATGTTTATTTTACTATTAGTATTACATTTTAAATAAGTGTGACAATTGATGTAATTACGTGACATTTGGTTGAATGCACTAAGGTGTATGGTAGATAGTGATGCACCCTAGTGATTTAGTGTGTGCAAGTATATGGTAATAAGATGCACATGTGTGGATTTTCTACACATTTTATAATTGCCATTTATTTGATATTTTTTAGTAGTTTTATTTAATTGATAGGAAAATAAATAAATAAAATACAAAAGAGGCAAGTAGTGTGGACGTGTAGTGTAGTGGGAAATGGAGTGATATTTTTCCATTATTTTTCTATGGTAAATAAAGTTAAATTGGAAGAGGATAGCTATTATGGGTAAGAGAATTTTGACATTTTATTCAATTAAAATACTCTTTATTGTAAGGGATTCGTAGGCTGAATTAGGTGAGTGGATTGGGAAACTTACCATTTATTTTGGTGAGGCTTTATGAGGGAATTATGATTAAAAGGAAAGAAAAGAAGGAAGAGAGGCCATTTTGCAAGCTTGTGCCGTGACCTAGAGAGAGAATAGAGAGAGAGAGGGTGGCGAGCTAGAGAGAGAGAAAGGAAGGGCTGCCATATTTTTCTAGAGAAGAAGAAGAAGAAGAAGAAAAGCCCTAGGTAAGAATCTATCAACTAGTGTTTCACATATGTGCATTTGGATCTTCTCCTCTTCTCTAATCTAAGGTTGATTTTGTGGTTTCTTTCTTTGGGTGTATGGTGTTTGGAAATCCTCTATAGGTGACAAGGTTTTCTTGCTAGAGTGTTCTTGATTCAACAATCAAGAGCGGTAATAGTTTTTCTTAGCCTATATATTGGTTTTAATGGGTTTATCTTTGAGGTTGTTGATGGTGATGTTAATGGTTTGATTATTGTATATTTGGTGATTATGATTTGTATTTTTAAGGGAATATGTTTTCTTTAAAAAGGGCTCATGGGAATGATTGAGAAAATGGATTTGATGGGGTTTACATGAGGTTATATTTTATGTTTATATTGCTATGGTTATTTTTAAATCTTTGATTTATGTAAAATGGCAAAAATGATGATAGATGCATTCTAGGTTTTATGTGAAGGTAGATGGGAATTTTGTGATGTTTTTATGGTGGATCTTAAATGTTTAGGCCTAGGGGTAAAAAGTTCAATCATGTGTATTTTCTTGTGTGTTTTGAAATAATAATGATTTTAGAAATATGATAAGATGTATGTGATTTTTGTACCAATGAATCTTGATATGCATAAAAGGAGAAATGATAGAAATATGTTAGGGCTATTATAAAGGCATGTATGAAATATGGTGTTTATGAATTAATGTATGTTATTGCCATTGTTATTTTTGTTGGATTTCATGTGTAGATTCAATGGAATAAAAAAAAAATGGGTTTTATAAGATTGCATGTGAATATGTTAGTAATATTCTTAGAATTATGTATATAATAAGAGTATGATGAGATTTTGGACATGTATGATTTTATGTGAAATTTTTGGGATAAAAGATGAATTTCATGAGATATTAAGCTTGCTGATTTTTGTAAATAATTGGGTAAATGTTTGATTAAAAATTGATTTGCATGCATAAGTAATGTCCTTGATGTTATGTTAATTTTATGAAATTAAAAAGGGTATTTTAAGTCCCAATAAAATGATATTTTACTCAAATAAATACCTACAGAATTTTTATTGTATTTTTAGAAAAATATGAGGTTTTAAATTGAATATGGTGATTTTTAAGATAAAATGGTTGTTGGAATTTTTGTAAAAAAATGTGAAGTGTTTCAATAAAATGAATTTGATGAGTATTTGAAATAAAATTAATACCCTAAATTATGGTAATATTAAAAGTGGTATTTTAATATGGTATGAATGCATATATTGATAAGTTATGATTTTTCTTTATTTTGATTGAGAAAAATATTTAGAATTAATTTATTTGTGATTTTTAAAGAAATTAAATAGTGGCTGAAAGTTTGGTTTAAACAGTTAAAAATGATTATTTAATTGTCAAATATGGATTTATGTTACATAAAACTAAGTCTTAAATAATTTAAATAAAATATATTTTCCCACACTTAAAAATATATTGTTCTCACATCATTTATGTAACAAAATTAACAAATATTAAATTGGATTTTTCTAAAGAAACATATTAATCATAGGTATTTTAATTAATTCCAAGCTTTTGTTAATTCTTTGTAATTTGAGAATAATAAATGAAATTGTCACATATTTTTTTAAGCTAAATCAAATTATTTATAAAATAAAATAATGTTTTGAGAAATTTAATCAACCTAGAAATTTTAAGAAAAATAAAGCATGTTATATGTCTATTAATTTTAAAACGATAAAAGTAAGAAATGTAGAATTATCGTTTTTAAAACGTCTCAATTACGCAATGTTCCCACGTATGCATGTTACATGCAAATCCACTTTTACGTCCAAAATTATGTCTATTATTTAACCATGTGGTTTTTATAGAAAGATCATGCATGTAAAATAGGTCAAATGAGCATTATTCTTTTATGGCTTTATGTGTAGTTAAGAATGATTGCATGTTGTGTGTAACTCTTATTATGTGTGTATGGCGCATGCACACATGAGTTGTATGAAAGGGCAATATAGTAATTTTATGAACCTAAGAAATGGTGTTTTGATTATGGTATAGGCTCGTTGAGAGGTTGTGAAATTTCTTAGCTCGGACCTGAGGTAAGGAAGTTAGATAGATTTTATGATTTCATGCTATGAATGGTAAGACTGTTGTATGAATGAATTGTTATGAATTATGAATGCCATAATGTGATGATATGTAGCTTGTATGAATATGATATGTTTATGAATGGATGTTAGCGTGATGAACGCGACACATCAACTGAGTTACTAAGGATATAAAGACGTAACTCCTATGTTTATGAATGGATGTTAGCGTGGTGAACGCGACACATCAAATGGGTTCCTAAGGATATAAAGACGTAACCCGAGTTACTAAGGATATAAAGACGTAACTCCTAGGGTGGACGCGCCGAGTTTATTCAAGGACCAGAGACTCTTGTTTACCTCATAGGGTGACATGGACAAGTAGCGGGCCATGTTCATCATGATTGCTATATGAATGTGATATGTTGTTATGTTACGATTACGTTATGATATGCTATGATGATATGTTATGATAACGTTATGATATGCTATATGATATGTTACGATAACATTATGATATGCTATGATGATATGTTACGATAACGTTATGATATACTATGATGATATGTTACAATAATGTTATGATATGCCATGATGTTTTAGATGAACGTTAGTGTTCGTATTTGTTGTGTCCTTACTTGCTTATTGTTTGTACTTCCTTACTGGGCTTTTAGCTCACCCCCTTACTTTCCCTTCCAGGTAGCAAATAGGATATCTTTATGGCACGCGTGGTGACGTGAGGAGTTCTATCGTCGTGGGGTGTGTGGCGTGGGGCATCCTATGGACGGAAAAACGATCATCTTAGAATGCCATTTAAATTATGTTATGTTTTAAGAGACTTTCCAAATTATCAGTGGGACTTAGTTATTTAAATTTTTGTTTCTTTTGAACTTTGTATAAAAATTCATATTTTCTTTTAAAATTAATGGCGCCAACTTGCATGGTTTTAAGCAAGTCCCCACTGAGACCTTGATAATAAGTGGTTTTCTTTTATAAACAATGTTATGTGAATGTTTTATTAAGTATTAGTTTCGGGCGTTCATTACAATGAACGATCGAACAAGGCTCGAAAGTATAGGGGGAGGCAATATATCGCCTATGGGGGGCAATATATCGACTCCATGTATGTATTTTTTAAAGTTTGATTTTTGAATTTTAAAAATACCCTTAACCACTTAGACCAGCTTTTGAATGATTTTGACTGAGTTTTGGGCATCAATTGAACGAAAATTCAAATCTTTTTCATTTTAAGATCATTTATTTATTCAAATTAAATGGGTTAGTTTCACTCCTTGAACTCTATAAATAGGACCTAGTGCTCAGCCACTTTCTTCATTCTTCAACCATTTGATTAGAGCCTCCAAGGTGCTAGTGTTACTATAGAGAGATACACTTGGGTTTTGGGTTAAAGCTTTATCATTCTATGCTTTTATAAACACTTGGGAAGTGAGAAATAGTGTGATTTCGGTATTGAGGTTTAGACCAATCCATAAGGTCATTCAAGGTATTCTTATTCCTAAGTTCAGTTGTAAATGGTTCTTTAGTTTTCTTTTATTCAGATCATAACTCTTGTTATTAATTCTTGATTAGGTATTTAAGTTCTTGAAACTTAAGGTTCTTCTTGGTAAGTTTCTTCTTGGATGGTTTAGTGTTCTTTTCATCTCTTTTTCTGTAGATTCTCGCCATTTTTTTACTGTTGGTTTATAGGAGTGTTCTAATCCCGTTCTCATTCCCAAATATCCCAGCTTTTGGTAAGGTAAATAGGCTAGATATATGTGCTTATATGTTTGTGTTGTGATATGTTTTATTCTATGATATGACATATGTTATGTTATATGTTTTGTAGTCCTTGGGCATATGACTTGTTTAGATAACAAGCCCCAATAATATGTTTTATAGTCCTTGGGCATATGACATGTTTAGCTAGCATGCCCCAAGAATTTATGGAATATGACTTCCTTAGCAAGCAAGCCCCACAAATTTATGGGCATATGACTTGCTTAGTTAACAAGCCCCAAGAAGTGTGATGGCCATTGTAGTCCTATATGATATATGTTTTTTTTTAATAGTCATATGTTTTTACAGTATATGATATAGTCTTATGCTTATGAATTATGATGTATGTTTTTAATAGATTTTCCTTCCTGGGCATTAGGCTCACTTCTTTATTTTTAGTGTGACGTAGGAAAATGGATATGAAAGGCGGAAGGATTCTTGGAAGTTTGGCTTGTGTTAAGGATAAATGGACTGAATGGATTGCGTATCGATTGCGGATGATGTTATTTATTTTTAGTCTTTTGAATTATGTTTCTTTTGTAAATCCGCATTTAGTTTTTGAACAATTGACTTAAGTTATGTTTTATGTTTTATTAAACAATGGGTACCCATAACATATTTTACATCTTATTTTGTAATTTGCACAATATTTATTTTGGGGTTTTAATAAAGTTATGATTTTTTCTTATGTATGTTTTTCTTAAAAATAGTAGCTATGTCTAGTAGTTTTAATGATCTATGGTCTTAGAAATAGTTGGGTCATTACAAATTATTTTCCCAAAATATAGGGTTTTAAACCCTCTTTTAATTTATTAACTTATTAATAAATTAATTCTATTATTTTTAGAAAGAATAAAAATTCTTTAATAAAAATAATTCTTACTAAACTCATAGTGATATTTTAGGTCAAAATATATTTTCAAGACTTACTAAGTTTTTATCTTGCAATCAGCAAAATTTTACTTTTTACCTTATGTTCCAAAATCTTATTTTTACACTAAGTGTGAAAACCCTATTTTTCACATTTTTAACTACATATTTTGTTTGTTCATAACATGGAATTTACCTACCCAATTATTACAAAAAATTTCCAATTCTATTTTTGGTATGCCTTTTAGGTCTTTTGTTAAATCTTAGATCAAAATGAGCATTTTTTATTGCTGAAATTATTTTCCAATATTGATATAAAAAATGACATTATTTTTAAGTCCTTAAGTTTTCCAAACTTTGACAATTAATAACTTTCAAACAATTCAGTATTTTGTTATCAAATTTTATAGTGGAATGCTAGATTATGCCAAGAATATGTCCACCAAATTTTAGGAACAACTAGATTCATGCGCCCTATACAGTGGATGTCCAAACATGGTCCCGAAATTAAGAATACGAAAAAATAGTTTTTTTACCTAAACTTTCAAATAGCATAACTCACTCATTTTTAAACATTTTTCAGTGTTTCAAAAGCTCAATTTTATGTACTCAATCTCAAAAATATACAGTGGATGCTTGACCCCTTGGAAGTCACAGCTCAAAACTTGTATTTTGTTTTAGTGTTCTCACCCAAACCCTTAGGGATTTTGGTCCCTTTTTTCAAAAGTCAACACGCAAGCATCATAAAAATTATAGAGAAACTACCATAGCCTTATTACATTACCAATAAGAAAATTTAAGTATTAAATATACAAAATAATGCTTAAAACTAAAAACCATACAATAACAACCATAAAAAGTAAATTTGTAACCTCTTGTTCTTGCTTAAGGTTTGGATCTTTCTACTAGCTTTGGCTCCTTCAAAACCTTAACCAACTCCCCCAACAACATAGATAGCTAGCTATTTAAAAACCTATGGTTAAAAACTTTACAAAGTCAAAAACTTTACAAAGTCAAGTTTTTTGAAACTTTGCCTTAGGGAAACCCTTTCAAGACCAAAGCTTAGCTTCCAAGCCTTCCTAGTGTTCTTGAGGTTGAAGATGGAAAGAAAACTTGAGAGAGAGTTTTCAAAACAGATGAGAGTGGAAGTGAGAGAGAGTGGGTCGGATTTGGGGGGGGGGGGGGGGGGGGGGGGTGAGTTAGAAGGGTTTAGACTACTCTAAAATATCCTAAACACTTGAGTGTTTTATTATCCACTTGCCATTAACCCTAATACTTAAAATGGGATTTAAAACTTAATTAATTTTGTTCACACCATTTAAAACATCACATGGCTGTCCACCACTCATTTTATATATGTGATCATTTTTTTTTATAAAGGATAATAAATATTTCCTAAGAAGAAAAATCCAATTTGACTTCATATAACATTTTTCACTCATAATAAAGTTATTATTATATTTTTTTTAAAAGAAAAAAAATAAAAATTAATACATAATAATTAAATTAAATGTCTCTCACATATAATTTAATTAATCACACAATAAAATTTAACATAAGGTCCATTCATGGAATAAAATTCCCCAATTCAGGAAAATTAAGCATTTAACACAAAATGCCCTAAAATTTCCATTTTGCCTTAGGTTTATTATTTTTTACCAAACTTAAGTTTTTATGATTGTATTTTATGCCCAAAATATATATGTCATAGATTTTCATTTTATTTTTCGTGATTTTTACCCGATCAGGGTTTTTGTTTTTGTCTAAGACCAAAAGTCTTATCTTCACTTTTAAACAAAAAATTCATAATTTGGCTAGCAATAACTCATGGAAATAAATTCCAAACAAATATAATATTATTTAAAATAATATTCTTAACTCGGGGAAAAAATCTCGACCTGAGTCATTTCAAGGTACCCAAAACACAGAACGTTACACATAGGTAGAGATCTCATGTACTTGGGCGATTCTAACGCCCTGTGCTACCATATCAAAAGCAAAGTTGGCCAACCCATAAAATTTGTTAACATGCTCTGTTACAGTCGTGTTTCCTTGAACTAGGTTCAGAAATTCATTCATCATTGCAATCTTAACTGCATCACAATAATATCTCTCGTTAAACAACTGCCTAAATTTCTCCCAATTCATTGCAACTGTATTTCGTGTTTGGGATACCACTTCCCACCATGTCCAGGCATCTTCCTATAACACATATGTAGCACAGATCACCTTATTGTGACCCGCTACCCCCGTAGTGTCGAGGATGGATCTGATCATGCATATCCATTGTTCAGCTTTGAATGGATCTTGGCCTCCCACAAAACTGGAGGGTAATATTCCTGAAATTTCTCATATAGTAATTACCAACTATTCCTAACCCTAGGGTGAGCCATAACTGGTGCCACTCCTAGCATAACAAAGGAAGAGGTGTGCCTTGATAGTTGCTACAGTTTTAAACACCTGATATCTTCCTCTTGTCGCTAAAATCTTGCATGCATATTTGTAAACACCTGCTGCCAATTATGATGGGCAGGCGGAGGGTTTCGGCCCTGGCTATAATTTTCAGCCTCAAGATAAACATCACCGGGTCCCATTAACTGCCTTGGGTACATAACCTCCAAGTTCGTCTGTAGTCAATGACCTGACCCACTAAGCATAATGAGCACATCCAAAAGCTTCCCATGGGAAAACCAAACAACCACACATTCACATACCATTGTAGTGCTAAAATACAAGCCCATAAAATTCATGCATCAATCAATAAGCCCTGCTCTTACCAACAAAATATCATGCTCTCATCATAATTCCCGCTTGATCTCACTAACTCAAAATATATCCTCAAATATTCATTCCCATTACCCAATATTCCGGTAATGTACTAAATACCCAAAATACCCGTTGACTCACCTCGAGTCAAGTATTGATCCCGTTGAGACCTTCCCACTAGCTTGCTCCCTAGGATCACCTCGTGTCGAGTAACTCAAATATATCCACATAATGATGTGGTCCCACACATATATCATATATATGCACAAATATGTCCATAACGGGCCAAATTACAAAAATTTTCCTTTTAATTAGAAACAAGCCCACATGCATATTTAATACACCTTACATGCATATCAAGTAATATTACAATATAACTCACATAATTGTATAATGATATACCACATATATGTCACATAAACACATAATTTCCATAATTTATGATCCTGGCCCCCTAATCAAGGCCCTAAGACTTATTAGGTAATTTGGGACGTTAGAATAAGTCTATTTTAGTACTGTTTTAGAGTAGGTTTCAAGGGTGTGTTTTTAATCTTTTAAGTTGTTTTAGTGCAGAATTGTGCTTGTGTTTTGTGTGTTTTTCAGGTTTTAGTGATTACTCAAGGGTTGGTGTGGATGTGGTGTAACTAAGGGCTAATTCAAAGATAAATGGAGCATTTCTTGTGCTAAATGGTGTTTGGTCGTGTCGGGGCACTTTAGAAGAGATTGAAGGTCGAAAGGAAGCTTAAAATGTTTATTTTTAAGATGGAGCTATTTTGATCCGCAACTCTTAAAGCTAGATCGCGGCGCTGGCTTAGTCAAAAAGGTTGTTATAACTCTGGATTTTGACTCGCAACGCTTCAATGCTGAGCTGTGGTCGTATCATTTTGAGCTGCGGAGCAAGAATTCTAGGTTGTAACGCCATCAAAGTCAGAGGCTCCTCGACTGGGGATATCGTGCTATTGGTGTGGCGCATGAATGCTGAGCCACGACGCATGTGTCCGTAAGCGTTTTGAGAATAAGGGCAATGGCGTCTTTTAACAGAAAAAAATTAGGGTGAAAGAGTTTCAAAAAGAACATTCTGGTGAAAAGAGAAGGGATAGACAGAAAAAAAAAAAAAAAAAAAAGGAAGGAGGATAGAGGATTGGGGGAAAAATCTTGGATTGGATTTCATTATTATTTTCTTCTTCTTAATCTTTGTGTTATGCACTTTTTTATTACTTCTTTGTGAATTTTACAGTCATTTTGATGAACTAATTTCAGTTCTAGTGTTTTCAATTTAAATCACTTGAACTTCTATTATGATCAAATGCAAGTTTATTCTCTTTCTCCTTTCATAAGATCTTTTCAATTTCTACTTATCGTATGAGAAGTGAGGTTTAGACATGCTCTAATTGAATTGACACAAACTTGATCTTGAACAAGAGTGTCACAAGTTCTTGTGTAGCTTTTAAGTTATTGATGTTCATACTTCCTAATTGTTGAATTTATCATGGAAATAGAGAAAATTTTCAATTAGGTTGAAATTTATAATTTCATAATTGGATTATAAACTATATTTGTCAACTTGCTATCTTAATAAGAAGAATAATTTTTAATCATGCATTAGTTATTGATAGAGTGGATAGTTGATAAAATTGAATTCCCTAATTTTCTCTAATCTTGATTTATTTCTTTGAAATCTTGGAATTGTTGACTTTTGCATTTTGAAGTCTATTTTGTCTTATTATCAAATTTTATAAGCCATGAATTTTGCTAACAAAATAGAAAATTAAGATTGATTGTTTGATAATTAATAATTCAGTCTTCGCAGGACAATACTCGATCTTATCAATTATTATTGAATTGCGATTATGTATACTTAGGTAGCTAAAAATTCACAACAAGTTTTTGGCGTCATTGTCATGTACTGAAATATTATCAATATCAAAATAGTTAATTTTATTTCTAATTTGGTTTGTTACTTGATCATTTCTCTAATTTAGTTTGTGTGTGTTTTGTGATCTCCATTTCAGGTACTGTTGTTCTATGCGTAGTAGAAGGAGAGTTGACAGCTTAGTTCCTATAAATCTTGAGATAGAGAAAACTTGCAAGCAAAACCAAAGAAAGAAAATGGCAGAAATCAGTATGGGTGATGTTAGGGATGATGAGCCTAATGTTAATGTAGGTGCTAATGTAACTCTGGTAAAAAATGCATGAACACTCAGAGATTATGTACTCCATACTGTTACAGGAGTACATTCGTGTAAGCAATTTTGAAAAGAGTCAGCAATCTATCAAATGGTCCAGTCCACATTTTAGTTTGGTGGACTCCCCTAAGAAGATCCTCACATGCACAGAACCCATTTTTTGGAGCTATGTGCAACGTTCAAATATAATGGGGTGAGTGATGATGAAATCAGGTTGATGCTATTCCCATTTTCGCTGCGGGATCGAGCTAAGAGTTGGTTGAACTCCCTTCAATCCAATTCTATTACTACTTGGGAGGGGTTGGCTCAGAAGTATCTTGCCAAGTTCATTCCTCCGTCAAAGGCTGCTAAACTAAGGGGGGAAATTAATAATTTTTATCGGCTGGATGGGGAATCTTTATATGACTCTTGGGAAAGATTGAATGAGCTGTTGAGAAAATTTCCTCATCATGGTATTGAAAAATGGATGTTGGTCCACAATTTTTATAATGGAATGTGCGGTACTAATCGCACTATAATTGATGTTGTAGCTAGAGGGCCATTCATGAGGAAGAGTGCCAATGAGGCATATGACTTGTTAGAAGATATGGCAACTAACAATCATCAATGGTCTAGTGAGCATGCTTCTAATAGCAAGAAGGTAGTTGGAGTACATGAGTTAGATGGAATTACTACTCTGGCTACTTAGGTTGCAACATTGACTAAGAAATTTCAGCAAAGTACCCTGGCTGCTAATGCCATAGACACACTGGCATGCTATGAAATTTGCAGGGATCCTCATTCCTTTAATTAGTGTCTAGCAGCAGACCCACCTAATAATATTACCATTGATCAAGCTCAGGTCCAAGCTGTTGGGAATTTTCACAGACCATACAACAATCCCTTTTCTAACTTATATAATCCGGGTTGGAGAAATCATCCTAATTTTTCCTTGAGGGATAACCAAGGCCAACAATCACAGTTTCAAGTGCAATACCAACAGAATATGGCACAACAACCTATGAATCAAGCTTAATTCTCTCAATAGCATAGGCCATCAGCGCCTTAAGAAAAACCCAACGAATTGCAAGCTTCTATGTTAACTTTAACCAATACCCAAACCCAGTTTATGACCCAGACTAGATCTTCTATTCAGAATCTAGAAATACAAGTTGGATAGTTTGCAAATATGTTGAACAATAGGCCACAAGGAAATTTACCTAGTAATATTGTTGTGAACCCTAAAGAGCAGTGCCAAGCCATTACTTTGAGAAGTGGGAAGCAAGTTGACCAGTCTGTATCACAACCTTTTAGCAGAATAGAGTGAAGAAGTGGGAGAGACGACTAGTTCAAATAAAAAGGGGATTACTAAAAATCATCCTGTTACAGATAGGGCTCTGCCAGCTGTTGTTGTTGATCCTAAAGTCAGAAAACTCTACCCTCAAAGACTTTAGAAAGATTCTCTTGATACAAAATTTTCCAAGTTTTTAGTGTAATGACCCACTAATCTAGACTATTTGGACCATTAACGAATCTATACATAAAACTTACATTTTTGCGAAAATACCATAATTTATTGTAAACTTGTAGAAACAAAGGTTACTTTCATAAAATAAGTAGAATATGGGTACCCATTGTCTTTAAAACAAAAAATATAACTTAAAGTAAAAAGGGTTACATAGAAAATGCGGAAAAATACATTTAAAAACCATAAAAACATAAACAAGACTACATCCTTGAATCGAATAACGCTCGGCCCCTTGACTCCATTCACCATCGATACACATCCTCTAAGCGTTACGAATCTTTCCACCTCTAAAGCTTATTTCCTGCACATAAACAGAAAGGAATGAGCCTAATGCCCAGCAAGGAAAATCTAACACATAGTCATACACATAAATTTCATAATAAACGTAAAGACATATCATAACACATAATACACTTATTATAATGGCCATTATTACTTGGGGTCCCATAGACTAAACAAGCATATGCCCATGGGATTAGTGGGGTCCTACTAGCTAAGTAGGTCATATGCCCATAACCCATTTGGGGTCTTGTTAGTCATATGGGTCATATGCCCAAGCCTACAAACATACACATATACATATCATAACACTTTTAATAACATAAAACATATAGATAACATAAGCACATAACATATTGAGTCTAGCCTATTTTCCTTACCAAAGTTACCGAGATTATGGACTGAGTTGGGACCTTTGGAACACTCCTAAAACCATAAGAAAGAGTGATTCTAAAGAAAGGAGATGAAATGGAAGAGATGGAAAGACTAAACCATAGAAAACATACTTACCGACTTATATGCTTAAGAGCTTGGATTCCCTAACCAAAATAAGAATGAGGTTAGGAAATTGAGTAGAAGACTAAGAGAAAGGAAACATAATACAGAAAGAAACTAGAGTTTTGGTTACCTCAAAGATTTGCAAGATCAATCTAACCTCCACCGAAATACTATAGAACTCACTTCCCAAAGTGTTTGATAAGCTTATGATGTTTAAGCTTATAGTTTTTCCCCAAACCAGGTGTTTACACTCTCACACTCACTTAACACTAGCAGCTTCTGAACTTAGAGCAAATGGTGAATAATGGCTGGGTACTAGGTCCTATTTATAGAGTTTGGAGATGAAAAGATCTTGATTTTACTTGAATAAAAATAATGGCTTTTTAGGTGAAAATCATTTGAATAATCGTTCAGCAGAGGCTGAAGACTCGTTCAAAAGATGCTGGACTTATGGAGAAGTTTGAATGGCTGAAAGGAAAAGAATTCAAAAACAATTGAACATATGCTGAAGGAGGCGATATATCGCCCCCTGTAGGCGATATATCGCCTGGGCCAGTATGCCCGAGGCTCCCGTGCATCGTCTCGTGTTTTCCGTATCTACGTGCTGCGACATATCGCCCCCTATAGCTGCGATATATCGGCACTCGCTCAATATTTAAACACGAAATTACACATTTTTAGCTAAGTTTGAATGGAGTAAACAGCCTTGACTAAGCCCTCAACGTATTCAAAGCTGCTGACTGACCCTATAATATTCAAACTTTACCCTTATTTAATTTAATCCTCCAAAATACTTAATCCTTAATTACCATTCATAACATGTGCTTAAAATCCTATTGGTTGATATCTAAACCTTATAATATAATAAATATGATCCTTAATATCAGTCTCATAATCAAACCTTAGGTTATACTTAATATTCTTAAACTATAGGTTAAACTTAGAAAATCTATAAGTACTATTATGAGTGTCCAAATAATTCCCGGTCTGAACCAAAAATCCATAGTAACAAAGATAACACTAAACATACTATAATACTACTAAACAATTAGCTAAGTAAAGTTCTTGGACTCTACATTTAGAGGTCTTCAAGAAGTTGCACATAACCATTCCATTCGTTGAAGCTTCAAGAAGTGGTGGACTATGAAACAATGGCGCTGACAGAGGAGTGCAGTGCAATCTCGCAAAGAAAGCTTCCTGAAAAGCTTAGGGATCTGAGAAGTTTCACTATACCATGCACTATTTGGAATTTTGAGTGCAAGCATGCTTTATGTGACTTGGGGTGTGTATTAATCTAATGCTCTTATCTATTTTCTAAAGGCCTCGTTTGGATGATGCAAGACCTAGAACAGTGACATTACAATTGGCTAACAGGTCAGTCAAGCATTCTAGGGGGATTTTTGAGGATGTACTTGTAAAAGTGGACAAGTTTATTTTTCCAGCTGATTTTATTGCGTTGGACATGGAAGAGGATGTTGATGTCCCTATCATTCTTGGGACACCATTGTTAGCCACGGGGCAAGCATTGATAGATGTTCAAAAAGGTAAATTGAGGCTCTGGGTTGTTTCTAAGAAGAATGGGAGCACTAATGCTCTTGAGGTGGTGTTGACACTTTATGAAGAAGATGACAGTGATGATGCTGAGGTCATGGATTATGTGAAGTGGGTAAATTCTTATGGGCCTTACCACAAAAAGAAATATGAGGAATTGGGGAAAGTGTCTGAACAACTATTACTCTCTATAGAAAAGCCATCAGAGTTGGAATTAAAAACATTACCAGATAATCTTCGCTATGCCTACTTGGGGGAGAATGAAACTCTACTAGCGATTGTGTCTTGTTTTCGGTCTAATGACGAAATGGAAAAATTGTTGAGAGTCTTAAGGGTTCACAAGATTGCTATTGGATGGACATTGGCAGATATTAGAGGAATAAGTTCGTCAATGGTGATGCATAAAATTCGGATGGAAGATAATAGCAAGTCATCCATTGAAGCTCAGAGAAGATTGAACCCAACAATGAAAGAGGTGGTGAGGAAAAAAATTCTTAAATTGCTAGATGCTTGTGTGGTTTACCCTAATTCTAATAGTGCATAGGTGAGCCCAGTTACAAGTGGTGCCAAAGAAAGGAGGAATCACTGAGGGGAAGAACGAAAAGAATGAGCTCATCCCAAGTAGAATTGTAACGAGATGGAGAATTTGCAAAGATTACCACAAGCTAAATAAAGCAACAAGGAAAGATCATTTTTGTTTGCCTTTTCTGGATCAGATGCTTGAAAGGTTAGTGGGAAATAGTTATTACTATTTTATGGATGGCTATTTAGGGTACCATCAGATTGTTATTGCACCAGAAGATCAAGAGAAGAGAACTTTTACTTGTCTGTATGACACGTTTGCTTTCCATAGAATGCCATTTGGGCTTTGCAATGCCCCTGCTACCTTCCAACGATGTATGATGGCAATATTTTCTGACATGGTTTAGAAGAGTATCGAGATATTCATGGATGATATTTCGGTATTCGGTCATCATTAGATGAATGCTTGAATCATTTGGAAGTAGTGTTGCGGCAGTGTGAGGAGTCTAATCTGGTATTAAATTGGGAGAAATGTCACTTCATGATGAGTCACGGCATAGTTATTGGGCATAACATCTCCAGAAGAGGTATTGAGGTGGATAAGGAAATTTTTTCAACTATTGAGAATCTACCACCTCTAGTTTCAGTCAAAGGGCTGAGAAGTTTCCTTGGGCATGTTGGGTTTTATAGAAGATTCATTAAGGAGTTTTCGAAAGTATCAAAGCTTCTCTCTACTTTAATGATGATTGATGTGACATTTGATTTCAATGATGAGCGCCTTAATGCATTCAAGGTTCTACAGAAGAAGTTGATTTCAGGACCAATTTTTATCGCAGCTAATTGGGACCTGCCATTTGAGTTGATGTGCAATGCTAGTGACTATGATGTGGGGGCAGTTTTGGGGCAACGGGTTGATAAGACGTTTATGTCTATATATTATGCTATTAAGACTTGCAATGATGCACAACTAAATTATACCACCACAGAGAAAGACCTTCTAGCTATTGTGTATGCATTTGAAAAGTTCAGATCGTATCTCATTTGTAACAAGGTAATTATGTACACTCACCATTCAACAATTAAGTATTTGATGACTAAGAAAGATGCCATGCCCCTTCTCATTATATGGGTTTTATTACTTCAAGAGTTTGACATAGAGATTCGAGATAAAAAGGGCACATAGAATCTTGTAGCAGATCATTTGTCAAGGCTTGAGGTAGAGGAAGTCAAAATGCCAAGGAAATATAAATAAATGATCATTTTTCCCGATGAGCAACTGTTTTGGGTAAGATAAAATCTAGTGGCACCATGGTATGCATATTATGTAAACTTTTTTTGTAACAAAAGTTGTATCTCCAGAGAAATCAAGGCAATAGCTCAAAAATTTTATTCTGAGGTGAAGCATTATTATTGGGAGGCATCCCAATCAATTAATTGTTTTACTAGAATTTATTTTTCCTTTTTGTTTTATTTTTTAATAGCTTTAATTTTTGTTTTGTTTTGTTTTGGAATTAATATTGTAAATATTGAACTGTGGAAAGTGTTACTGTGGGGGTTTTTTGAGCCGCGACGCCTTTTTTCTGAAGCATTTTGAGCCGCGGCACAAATGTCAAGCATCGCGGCTAGGTGAGTTCCAAAGGCCAGTTGTTTTTCGGATAGATCACATGGGACGAGGTGCAGAGGGAGAAAGTCGCAGCACTTGGAGTTGTATTTGTCCTGAAAAGAACACGGGTTGTGGCGCCTAAATACATGCGCCGCGACGCTACTCCGACAACAGATGGTTTTATGGCCAAAAGCTGCTGTGAAATTTATTGCTACGAAAGTGTACATATCCCAATTTAGTAATATTCTTCGTAAGACCAAGTATCGTCCGCAAGGACTGAATCACCAATTACCAATCAATTAATCTTTTTGTTTCTATTTGGTCAATTAAACTTTAATTCTTGTAAAAAGATAGAAGAAAATATAAATCGCAAAAACAATAAGTAATAGCAAAGCCTTGAATTTAAATAATGAGAGAGTAATTAGGGCATTTAATCTCATCAACTATCCTCCCTATTAATCCCTAATAAAAATTACCGATTTCTTCTTCTTTCTTCTTATTTCAATTAACGAGTTGACAAAAGCAGTTTATAATCATACTATGAATTATAAACTCATCCTAAGAAAAATTTTATATATTTCTATGGTAAATTTAATCACAAAGACTGCAATAATCACAACAACTCAAAAGATAGTTACACAATTAATCTAGATACTCTCGTTCTAAATTATAATTGTGTCCTGAACAACAAAAGCAAATTCAAATCGCACTTCTTAGATTTTGATTCAAAAACATACAGGTAATGACTATAGATGGCCAATCAATAATCAATCAATAAGCATAGATTGCTAGGAATTGAAAAGAAGATGAAGAAGGAATGATAATTGCATTAGTTCATAATATGGATTCAAGCGATTCAATTAATAGCCCTAAATAGAAAATTAGTTCATGACTGTCATTCTAAACACAAAGAAATTCAAGAACAACATAAAGAAATAGATGAATAATAAAAAACTGAGAATCCTCCTTGATTGTTCTCCAAGCGTTTCAACCACCCAAACTATCTCTCTCTATTCCTCTCTAGCCTCCTTTCGGTTTCCCCTTTTCTCCTTTATAAACCTATTTTTTTCGTTTTGAAAAGAGGCGGGTCGCGGCCCTACTTACACCATGTCACGTCCCGTGTCCTAATTTTCTGAGAATTTTCACCTCTAAGTCGCGACCCTCTAAAGCCATGCCGCGGTCCTAGTCTAGACTCTGAAACAATTCTTCTGTGAAGAGGCTGGCCGCGGCTCCAAATTGCTCAAGTCGCGGCCCTTAAGGAATTCATAATTCATGCATTTTTAAACCTAAAATATCACCAATGCCTTCAACTCATGCCGAGATCCATCCTCTATTAAAAACAACACCGAAACTTGGGTTTTTTTTCTCTTTTTGAACCAATTTCCTCCAAGTATTCAAATTTTCCTTTTTATTCACTAAAACTTTAAAACAAACAAACAACAGCTTAAAACTGCACTAAATGAAATAAAAACAACACAAAAGACTACCTAAAACACCACCTAACCATGACATAAACTAGACTCAACAAAAGCCCTAAAACTTTTCAACATTTTCATATCCATTTTCTCCCATTCTCTCTATACACTCCGATCCATACCCCCATTTTTACCATTCTCAACCTTTCAACTCTCACAAATTAATCAACTTTTCTCCATTTCCATTTCCTGGAATCTTCACCCATCAAACTTTACCCCTAAAATCTCCCCAAAAATCACCCATTTCTCCAACTCCAAACCCTAGGTCGAAAATGGAAGGAAATTATCCACTCAAGATGGTTCTTGGTGTAATGTGGGCTCATTGAAGACTTGGAGTACGTTTCTCTACAAGTAAGTGGTCTTGAAGAATTTTTGTTAAGAATCAAGCTTTTGATTTTGGTTTAATTTCGTAATTGGGAAGGGCAGAGACTTTGTGGTGATTGTGTAGTGATTTTTGAGAAATTTATGTTGTTTTGAAAAATTGAGATAAGGAAACAAATAATGAGAAGTGCTGCCAGATTTTTGATAGAAAAATTGGGTTTTAGAGAATATTGTTATCATGTGTCCAAAAAGAAACCAACCTCGATCATCCAAAGCCTCGTCCTCTAGAAATCCTCCTCAACCACAACCATCACCACAAAATGAGTTTGATGCTCACAAATTTGTCAATAAAAAGGCATTTGATCTGTATAAGTGCTTATGTGAGCGCTCTTTGGTTCCAGAGCGGGGTATGGAATACCAAGACCAACCCTATGTGAACAACCCCACTTATGAAATCATTAGGACAAAAATTGAGCAGAGAAAATGGAAAGCTTTTGTGGATAAGAAAGTGACTAAGGCTAACTTTTCCTTAGGCTTTGAGTTTTATGCTAATTTCCGAAAACAAGGTGCACAACAAGAAGTTTTTGGTAGAGTCAAGCGAGTCCCTTGTCACATACAAGCCATAAATTCCTTGTATGGGTTGCCATCTTTGGGTGCAATTGATGATGAGTATCATTAGTTTTCCCATTTCAGTGAGGTTGATTTTGTTGAAGTCGCAAAAACAATAGGCATGTCGGGTGCTCTTTCACTTAATTACAAGGTGTGGCCAAGCACATGTGGAGATATCAGTTAAACCCAGTAGCTCGTGCTTGGATGTATTTTGTGAGTGCTTAATTGCTACCTTCCACCCATTTCTCAGATATTTTCAAAAACTGTCTCTTATTTGTTTATGCCATTATGAAAGGTTTCTTGATTGATATCGACTAAGTGATTCGCATGAGCATTCATGATATTTGTCAGTTAGCTACTACAAGAGGTTTAGGTCATGTATCCTTGATAACGGATTTATGTGAGACTTGGGATGTGCCAGCTCTTGATAGTGACATTCTCCGTAAAGCAATGGCTCCAATCACTGTCCCCATGGTTTTAAAATTTCCACCCCCATCATTCACACCTCCACCAACTGTGCCAAGAAAAAAATGTTCACGTCGTAATGATCATGAAGTAGAAGATGACAACAAGGAAGAGGAAGTTGAAATTGGAGCTGAGGAGCAGCCCTAGGCACATGGTCTCCCGCCTTTATCCATCGATGGTCTCATAGACCATAATGTGTAGGCAACACATGATTGGTTGGATTATATAATCCAGCAAAATCAGTACATGATTCAGTCACATGAAGGCATGAGTTTGCATATGAATCAATATGGGGCAGCAACATGATTATGAGGTTGATCAAGTGGGCTGGCTTAATGCTCTAGTTTATCGATGGTCCATGAATGAAGAGGACCAAGGACACTTTTCTCATCCACCGCCATTTTCTCCTTACCAACTACCCTCGCCGCCTCCACCCTTTTGAGTAGTCGTGCTATTCAAGTAAGTCTTCTTCACTGTGCTTTACTTTTAAAAATTGGGGACAATGTTTCTATTAAATTTAGGGGAGAGTTACTTTTATGTTGTATATATTAAGTTGTTTGTGTTGTTTTTAATGTTGCATGTGTTGTCATTGTGTTATATTTTGTGTATGTTTAGGATGTTTAGAGTTATTTTTTTCGAATCCAGTTAACAATGATAAGCCAATGAGATTGAATTAACTGAAGTGTTTGTATAATTGGACGAAAAATTTACGCCACTTAAATCTGTGTGCTTGATCGGAGTGTTTCTTTGGTTTACTTGGGTCCACTTAAAGATATGAGAGCTTGATCATGAATTTTAAATAAATATCATGTGATTTGGAAATTCTTATGCTTGCTGAATTTGTTGAGATAAATTGTATAAATATTCTAGAACTTGCTTGCTTACTGCTTGAGATAAAATCCTAGATGATGTGTGCTTAGGAAGGTGATTCAGGCAATTTTCTATGGAACGTTTGAGCATTTCAAGCCAACCTTTATTAATTAATCCCTAGTTGCCCATTTTGAGCTTAATGAGATTTTTTTTATTGTGTGACACCAATGTTGAGCCTATTTGATCCCTTTAAAATTACCTTTCCTTTGAATTTACCATGATAATATAAAAATTATTTGGGGGATTGGTTTGTAATGGGGTATGTATTTGAAAGGGTTGTCAATAGAAAATTATGCAGATTGAGAGACAAAGAAAAAAAAATAGAAAATGAACTACACTCCAATTAAAAATACAAAGAAATAAGTTTGGGGGAGTGTAGTATCGTTAGAATAAAAAATTGATGATGAAATTAAAAAAATCATGTTTATGAATTTTCTCTCAATACTAGAAAGAATGAGAAAGTTAGGAATGTTTTTAGGTTTGTAAGTTTAATACAAGATTTTTTTGTTTGGTTTGTGTGCTTATGGTAATTTTTAGCCTAAAAGCTTTAAAAGTCCTCTTGATTCTTGACCATGTATTGTCTATAATAGTGGAGAGTGGTAAGTGATGAAAGCATATGGGATGATGAAATTGGTTATGTGATATGAATTCAGTGTGTATAAAGTAATTCAAATGCAAGTTGTTTATTAATCATGATTAAGAAAACTTATATTCCTGTATGGATCTGAGTGAGTGAGAGAAGCATCTCGATTGAAATTCTACATAAAAATATTGGATGAATGTTTCTAATGATTATATTACCATGTCGTTAATAAATTTTGAGGCTTGATTATTTGTTGTTATCTTGATTCAAGTGTTTGTTGCGTGTTCTTAGGTTTTTAATTATCTATGAGTTTTCTTTTGTGTTCTTTACTCGAGGGCGAGTAAAAGTTAAGTTTGGGGGAGTTTGATAAGTCTATTTTAGTATTGTTTTAGAGTAGGTTTTAGGGGAGTGTTTTCAATCTTGTAAGTTGTTTTGGAGCATAATTATGCTTGTGTTTTGTGTGTTTTCAGGTTTTAATGATTACTCAAGGGTTAGTGTGGATGTGGTGTAACTAAGGGCAAATTCGAAGATAAATGGCAAATTTCTTGCAGTAAATGGTGTTTGGTCATGTCTGGGCACTTTAAAAGAGTCGCGACTCTTGAAGTTGGGTCACAGCGCTGGCCTCGTCAGCGCGGCACAAGAATGCTAGGCCGCGACGCCATCAAAGTCAGAGGCTCCTTGACTAGGGCTATTGTGCTACTGCTGCAGTGCATGAATGCTGAGCTGCAGCGCTTGTGTCCGTAAGCGTTTTGAGAATAAGGACAATTGAATATTTTAACATAAAAAAATTAGGGTGAAAGAGTTTTAAAATGAACAATCTGGTGAAAAGAGAAGGGATAGATAGAAAACAAGGAAGGAGGCAAGAGGCTTCGTGGAAAAGAGCTTAGATTGGATTGCATTGTTCTTTTCTTCTTCGTAATCTTTGTTTTATGTTTTTTTTTCTGCATTGTGAATTTTAGATGCATGTTGATGAACTAATTTCAGTTCTAGTTTTTTCAATTTAAATCACTTGAACTTCTATTATGATCTAATGCAGGTTTATTCTCTTTCTCCTTTCATAGTATCTTTTCAATTTCTGCTTATCTTATGAGAATTAATTGGCCATAGTTTTTCATAATATCTATGAGTTTGAATCAAATCCGAGAAGCGAGGTTGAGACATGCTCTAATTGAATTGACACAAACTTAATCTTGAGAGAGAGTATCACGATTGTTTGTGTAGCTCTTAAGTTGTTGATTTTCATGCTTCCTAATTGTTGAATTTATCATAGAAATATAAAAAATTCCCAATTAGGTTGAAATTTATAATTTCACAATTGGACTATAAACTATTTTTATCAACTTGATTTCTTATGAGGAAAAGAATTGTTAATCATGCATTAGTAAGTTATAGAATGGATAGTTGATGAAATTGAATTATTTCTTGATTTATTTCTTGAAATCTTGTGAATTGTTTACGTTTGCATTTTGTAGTCTGTTTTGTATTATTATCAAATTTTACAGCCAAGAATTTCGTTAACCAAATAGAAACTTTAGATTGATTGTGATAATTAATAATTCAATCGTCGTGGGATGATACTCGATCTTATCGATTATTACTGAATTGCGATTACATATACTTTTGTAGCGAAAAATTCGCAACAGTTGACTGGTATTTCGGCGTGTGCTTACATTGTTTTTTTTTTCGAACATTGAGGAAAATGTTAATTAAGTTTGGGGTAGTGTGTGTCTCATCTAATTGTCTTCTTGCCATATATATATATATGCTTATAACAACAAAAATGGAAAAAAAATTAGTCAAAGAAAATAGTTCAACCCTAAAAAAGATAGAAAAAAAAGACTTTGCAAATTGTATAAATTTATTTAAAATCAAGTTTAGGGTTGTAGCTTCTTAGAAAAAAATGTTATGGTTTATTTTGCATCTTTGTTTCTTTGTTCTTAATAAAGAATAATGGCACATATTTTGTGGGAAATTCTTTTGGGGAAGTGAGTGTGAACTCTTATTTTTGTTGTAGAAAAAAACGATGGTGCTTTTAAGGAGAATTAAGCCTAAAATGAATTCTCTTAACCACCATCACCTAAACCTTATATTACAAGCTTGATAAAGTCATTTTGATATTTGGTTTAGTGTTTGTCTATATTAGTGGAGATGGTATCATTAAGTCAACTTATGGAGACAATTATTAGGCTTTACGATCAAAATCTAGTTTTCTTTGGGGTGAATTGAGAATTCTTGGGAAGAGCTATGTACGCACTTTAGGGAGAAACACTTGATTCTTTTTTTGATAGCATCATTAGCATTTGAAGAATTTTTTTGAAAGCACTTACAAGAGGCGTTATTTGATCATCACCATCATCATCACCATTTTCAATAATATTCTAAGAGTATTTCCATTGTTAGGCCATATACTAAGTAAGCATCTTCTCTTTGTAGTAGTGTCTTTTGTTTTGTTTTGTTTGCATGTGGTGTATTGTGGTGAGTTAGTTTTTCTTGTGTTTCTTTTCTTGATTTTAGATTCATCACTCGAAGACGAACAATGACATAAGTTTGGAGGTGTGATAACCCTATGATATAGATTTATTTACTTTACTTTTCAAATTTATTTTATATGAAAGTAGAGATGAATTGAGTCTCAATTTATAGTTAATTTCATTTTGTGTCTTGTAAAGTCTAACTTTAGAGTTGAAAGATGTATTTAGCTATTTTGCAATTAAATAATTAACTTGCTTTAATTTTCTGTGAAAAACGATCTTAAGCTAGCAATGAAGCAAATTGAATTGAAGATGGAAAGAGAAAGTTAGGAAGTGCTGAAATATGCAGATTTGCTAAAAGCCTTGCTGCAACATTCTGGAGATGAAGCTGTGTGGACTATTATAGGCCAATTAGAAAAAACCACTTTAATTTGAGTTTGAGGGCTGGCGTGAGCAGAGAAAAGCACCACCTGTGTGTACTTTTGAAAGAAAAGGTGGTGGACAAAAAAGGAGTGTGCCTAAAAAGTAAAAGAGGAGATTGTGCCTTCTAATTTGGGTAAAGATTGTACCATAGAGAGAGAGAAGAAATGTGCCAGCCGTATATGGGGGTGGCTGCCATTGTTAGTGTTTTTGGAGTGCAGAAAGTACATAGGAAAAGAAAGAAAGAGAAGTACAAGAGGTCAAAGAAGGGAAAATAACCACAAAGAAGCCAAATCACACATCATCACTTCTAGAATTTTTTCTTATTCTTCACTCCCTCTAACTCTTATATTTTCTATTTTTGAATAGAAATTTTAGTAACCCATAGATAACAGATTTGAATTTGGGTTGGTGCTTACTAATTTAGTTATGAGCTAAATTCTTTGAGACTTGGATTACTAATAATCCCTAAATCACGTTATGAAAGTTTAATGCATTATTAAGTGAAATTTCTCTTTGTTCATCCAAGTGTGTTTAATGCCAATTTTTTGTTGTTGTTTGGTCATCAATCATAAGTTGATAAACTAGATTTAATTATGGAAATATTAGATTTAGTGAAAATTACTTGGATGATGAAAGATTATAGCCTTTATTAGGTTGTATTTAGTGAGTAATATAATGATATATTATTTGGGTTGACATTAACAATCGTAGACCATCAAGAAGAATAGTAAAACGTATTATTGCTGGACTGCTCCAATATGGAACTTAGATTTCTGGGAATAGAAACCCTGTTGCAATATAGTTGTGGAAATTAGTTTTGTTTTATTGTTAAATAGATAGATGGAACCTAACTTTCGTGAAGTTACAAAATTTATTTATTATTTTAGGGGAGGAAGCTACAAAAATTACATGGCTAATTGGTTGAACTAGCGCTTTTGAAAAAATGACGAGAACAATTAATTAGCCAATGTTTTGTATGGTGTTACATTTATCTCATGAGCTAGGTAATCACACAGAAAACGCTCAAATGCTTATATAATTATTTATTATTCAAGTGATTATATAATTATTTATCATTTTATTTTTTGTCTTACATATATTTCATGTTTTCTATCAAGAGTATTATGACACAAATCATATTGCAATTACAAGGGTTGGCTCCCATTCACTGCTTCCTTTTTCTTCAACGACTCTTCATTCAATATAACTTTAATGATTGCGATGCCATCATCAAAGAAACCTATTTACGACTTGTAATTTCATTACTAGAAAATAGGGCTTTAACTTCGGTTCATACAAATAATAGTCCTTTGGAATAACAAAAAATAAAGTTAAAGCCCTTACATGAATTTTTACTTCGGTTTTGGGTGTCTTGCTCAAGGGAAATAAGCTACGACTTCGGTTTTTATAAAAAAAATGAAGTCATAAGTTCAAAGAACAAGGGTCACATTTGGTTCAGCGAAATTGGGGGCTTCTAACTTTGGTTATTAGCTACAACCAAAGTTAAAAGCTACCTGTAACTTTGATTGTAAGCTAATAATATGTGGGTAATCCTCACAACTCTCATAAAATGACAACAGTTCACATACATGTTAACACCTCAGCTACTTGAAAGGATAACAGTTGTCAAGGGCAGTTTTGTCTTTAATATCTATTGTAATTTTATTTCTTGTTTAAATAGGTTCTTTTATTACTAGCAAAAGGGATTTTTTGTTTTTGTTTCTGATATCATTATAAAGATTATTTTTGAGTGGGTGAGAGAAAGTATTGTAAAGGGGTGAGAGTTACTGAGTTGTATCGTGGGTGAGAAAGCAAGATTGTTTTGAGAGAGGCGTGTGTGGTAGAGGTTCTGGGTTTGCGTCGTGTAGATGCCTTGATGAAGAGAATCTAAGTTGGAAGCTGGTGTGTTCTTGCCATTTCTGGAAAGTCATCTGTTGTTGTATATTTCTGAGTATTTAATGGAAAGAGCTCAACTGGAAGTAGGCCAATTTTGTTGGGCCTGAACCAGGATAATCACTTGTGTTGATTTATTTCTTGTGTGCTTGTCCTTTATTTGTATTATTATTTTATTCTTGTTCGGTTAATTGAGCATTGTAGGTTCATTTGAGTCTTGGTGTTGGGGTTGTATCCCAATAAATCAGAGCCAAGTTCGATCCTTGAAAGATAATCAAGACTCATCAAGAATTGGAGTGAAACATCATGTCTTCCTCAACCATGTTTGAATTGGAAAATTTTGATGGCACAAGTGACTTCAGCCTTTGGGGAAAAAGTTTAAAAGGAGTTCTCATTCATCAGAAAATATCAAAAGTTCTTAGAGATTCAAAGGTGTTGGCAGAGAACTACAAACCTAGAGAAATTGAGGATATGAAGGAATTAGGCTATATTACCATCATTAGGTACCTCTCAAACAATGTGAGAAGACAAGTGCAAACCGAGAAGACAACAAAAGGGCTTTGGCAAAAGCTGGATCAGCTATATATGAAATCTTCTTGAAAGACTTTATGGTTTTAAAATGAATTATGCACTTTCCCTTTATGATAATATTGATTGCTTGAACAAAATTATTATTAGTCTTGCTAGCATTGATTATACTGTAGAAGAGGAAAGCAAGGTAGTTATCATTCTGAATTCTTTACCAGAATGTTACAAAGAGGTTGGAGTTGTTATCAAGTATGGGTGAAATACAATAACATCGGAGGAGGTTCTTGGTGGTTTGAAATCAAAGGAGTTTGAATTGAAGGCAGAGGAAGAAAACAAGGCAGAGGAGGCACTTTTCTCATGAGGAAGACCAATGAAGAAGGATTTTCACAAAGACAAACACTTCTCCAAGAACCGTGATTTATCAAGATCCAAATGGAAGTCACCAGCTCGATCAAAATCTAGGGGCCGTGACATGAGGAGATGTTATCATTGTAATAAGAAAGCTCATGTTCAAAGGTTTTTTTGGGAATTATAGAATGAAAGAAAAAAAGAGAAGAAGCCTGATACATCTGCTCTAGTAGAAAACAGTGATTATGATAACTCTGATGGTGATCTTTTAACCATTTCAACTCAGAAGGATGTAAAAGAATGGATAATGGATTTGGGGTGCACATATCATATGTGTCCTATTAGAGAGTGGTTTATCGATTTCAAGGAAATACAAGGTGGACAAGTAATGATGGGAAACAATCAGTCATGTCGGGTCCAAGGAATTGGCTCAATTCCTATTAAGCACTTTGATGGTAATGTTAAGATTTTGGAACATGTTCGGCATATTCCAGAAGTCAAGAGAAATTTAATTTCTCTTGGGACCTTTGATGACCAAGGACTAACGTACAAAGCAGCAAATGGGAATCTCAAAATTAGTAAAGGGTCAATAGTGATAATGAAGGGTGTCAAGAAATATGGCATTGATGTTCTAGCTGGAGAAAAAGTAAGTAAAGGTGAAGTTGCAGTGGCTAAACATAAGAATGAAGAGACTGAACTCTGGCATTGTTGAAAGGGGCATATAAGTGAGAAAGGTATTAAAGAGCTTAACAAACAAGGTCTACTTGGTGGTTTCAAATTAGGTGCACTATGTTTTTGTGAGACTTGTGTGAGAGGTAAGCGACATCGAATTAAGTTTGCACCAAGTAAGTTCAAGACAACCAATGTGCTTAAGCACATACATGTTGATCTATGGGGTGCAAGTAGAGTTTCAACACATGGAGGTAATCATTATTTTCTTTTAATTATTGACGATTTTGGTCAAAAGACTTGGGTGCATTTGCTGAAAGAAAATTTTGACTGTGTTGAACATGTTTAAAATTTGGAAAAACTTGATTGAAAATAAAATGGATACTAAAATTAAAACCTTAAGAACTGATAATGGGCTAGAATTTATTAATAAGGAATTTGATGGACTTTGGAATGAAAATGGCATAGAACGACATAGGACTATGACATATACTCCCCAACAAAAGGGGGTAGCTGAAAGAATGAATCAAACATTGCTTAATAAGGTTAGATGTATGCTTCTTGGTTCTTTTTTATCTAAAGAATTTTGGGGTAAAGCATTGTATACAGCTTGTTATATTGTTAATAGAAGCCCTAACAGAAGAATTGGAGGCTTGACACCAGAAGAAAGGTGGAGCGGAAAGCCACCAAGCCTACTGCATATGAGAACCATCGGATGTGCTGCTTATGCACACAAGTCGGATGATAAGCTAGGTGCAAGATCAGTAAGATGTAGATATTCTGATGGTAGAAAAGGATACAGGTTATGTTCATTAGAAGATAAATATTTCAATGTTATGATTAGTAGAAATGTTATATTTGATGAGATAAATTTTCCTCACTTAGAAGAAGTGAAGCGTAAGTTTTATAATGATATAGGAATCCAAGATTCAGATAAAAACATGACAGAATTCCTGCTTGACTTGCCTTATCATAGTGACAAAGAAGAATCCAGCAAAGGTTCTGAAACTCAATCTGAAGTCAGTACAAAAATTGTTGAAACTACACAACCATTGAAAGATGATGTAGATGACTACTAGCAGGTTAGAGATAGATTCAAACGCATTATCTAGCCTACAAAGAAATATGGAGAAGTTGATCTTTTAGCCTTTGCACTGAATATAGCAAATCAAGGGGAATTATTAGAGCCAAGTACTTATGAATAAGCAATAGAAAGGAACTCTGCAGTAAAATGGCAAGAAGCAATGAAAGAAGAAATGTATTCTCTTGCAAAAAATGAGACTTGGGAGTTAGTTGAGAAACCAGAAAATAAGAAGATCATATCATGCAAATGGATATACAAAATCAAAGAAGGATCCAAAGAAGGTGAACCATCAAGATTTATAGAAAGGTTAGTTGCTAAAGAATTTACTCGAGAGGAAGGAGTAGACTACACCGACATTTTCTCACCTGTTTCCAAGTTCAAAAAAATTAGATTGATCTTGTCTCTCTTTGCAATTTACAATTTGGAGGTTGAACAAATGGACGTAAAAATCACTTTTCTTCATGGAAATCTTGAAGAAACAATTTATATGGAGCAGCCGAGTGGGTTCAAGGTGGAAAGACAAGGAAAGGAAATAGTATGCAAGCTAAAAAAGTCTTTATACGGGCTCAAGCAATCTCCAAGGTAGTGGAATAAGAGGCTTGATCAGTATGATATTTCTCTTGGATTCAAAAGGTCAAATTATGATGCATGTTTATATTTCAAGGATACAGAAGCTAGTACTGTAATCTATTTACTCATATATGTAGATGACATGTTACTAATTAGCAAAAACTTGAAGGAGATTAAGTGGCTTAAACAGAAGTTGAGTGTTAAATTTGAGATGAAAGATTTGGGGGAAGCTAGGTGGATCCTTGGAATTGATATAGTCAGAAGTAAAAAGGAACGATTACTAAAGCTGAGTCAAGAACAGTATCTAAGGAATGTTTTAGAGAAATTGAATATTGCTGATGCTAAACCAGTTGGGGTACCTCGTGCTGCTCATTTTAAGTTGTCTACTGATCAAGAGCCAAAGTCAAAAGAAGACATGAAGAAAATAGAGAAAATTCCTTACACGATGGCTCTTGGATGCCTTATGTTTGCTATGGTAAGAACTTAGCCAGATTTGGCTCACTCCTTGAGTGTTTTGAGTCTTTACATGGAAAATCCAAGCTTACCACATTGGGAGGCACTTAAATTGTTGTTGAGATATGTTAAAGGTACATTTCCATATGACTTGATATATAAAAGGCAACAAAAACAACTTATTCTAGAAGGATTTGTGGACGCAGATTATGCAGCTAATAGTGATAATAGAAGATCACTAACTTCATTTATCTTCTTGTTAAATGATCATTGCATTAGTTGGAAATCATAGCTCCAAACCGTGGTTGCTTTCTCCACAACTGAGCCAGAGTTTATGGCTACAACTCAGGCATTTGAAGAAGCAATATGGTTGCAAGGTATTTTACAAAGAAATAAAGGTTTTGAAGAGGAAGATAACAGTGTATTCGGATAGTCAATCATCAATTCACTTGTGCAAGAATCCCTCATGCCATGAAAAATCCAAGCATATTAACGTAAGGCTTTTTTGGATAAGAGAAAAGTTGGACCAGCAGGTGCTAAATTTAGAAAAGGTACCCACAGAGGAAAATCCTGCTGATCTAGGTACCAAGGTTATGACTTTGAGAAAACTTAAGCATTGCTTAAGTTTGATCAACCTTTGTGAACATTGAAGTTTAAAGAACAAAGCTAGGACTTCCACTAAGTTACTCAAGTTGTAAGGATTAAGGTGGGATTTGTGGGTAATCCTCACAACTCTCATAAAACCACATCGGTTCACATACATGTTAACACCTCAGCTACTTGTAAGGATAACAGCTATCAAGGGAAGTTTTTTCTTTAATATCTCTTGTAATTTTATTTCTTCTCTAAATAGGTTCTTTTATTTCTCGCAAAAGGGATGTTTTGTTTTTGTTTTTTATATCATTATAGAGATTATTTTTGAGTGGGTGAGAGAAATTATTGTAAAAGCGTGACAGTTACTGACTTGTATTGTGGGTGAGAAAGCAATATTGTTTTGAGAGAGGCTTGTGTGTTAGAGGTTCTAGGTTTGCATCATGTAGATGTCGTAATGAAGAGAACCTAAGTTGGAAGCTGGTGTGTTCTTGCCATTGATGGGAAGTCATCTGTTGTTGTACATTTCTAAGTATTTAGTGGAAAGAGCTTAACTGGAAGCAGGCCAAATATGTTGCGGCCGAACCAAGATGATCACTTGTGTTGATTTCTTTCTTGTGTGTTTTTCCTTTATTTGTATTATTGTTCTGTTCTTGTTCTATTAATTGAGCATTGCAAGTTCATTTGAGTCTTGGTGTTGGGGTTGTATCCCAAGTTAAGAGTCCCCAATTTTATTTAACCAAACACGACCCTTGTCTAATTTGAACTTCGGTTATTAGATAATAACTGAAGTTAAAATTCTTTAATATTACACTAACCATTGACACTTTAGGTCACTTTTGCACAATCACAATAGAGGCAAAAACACAAAATGTCCATTCAATATACGGGAGATGAAGGCTTCACCATTTTCCACCATTTTTTCTTCTCTTTCATCAATTTTTCTAAATAATAAAATGAAATAGATCAAAGGAACTAGTTTATTTCATTTTTGAGAGAAAAAAGTGGAGATTGGCCTTTCGCCATTGATACCAATCAGAGGCGATATGTCGATGCAAATAGGTCATCGCTGGTAAGTTGTGCCTGAAAGTCCTTATCAGCGGTGACATGTTGCCTCGCTGCTAATACGAACTTTCAGTGTCACCCCCTGGTCGCTAGTAATAGTGGAAAAGTCGCCATAAATTTTGTGTCGATGTGCCTTGTGCCAGAAAAACATTTGTGGCGACTTTATTAATATTATGGGAGAACTGTGTCGCCCCTAATATATATTTTCTTTTAAAAAATACAAAATATTTTTTTAATAATAAAATATAAATAACTGAAAATTAAAATATTACAAAACATCCATAATTATAAAATATAGTCACTACATCCATAATCATAGAATGTAATTACAATATCCACAATTATCTACAAATAAAATGTAGCAATTACAGTTAAGTACAATAATATACTACTCATTCTCTCCTAAATTAATAACATCGTCCATATTGTGACCCCGTGGTGGCTGTGGCCATGGATACTGTGGAAGTAAGGTTGACGATCTTGCTCCAAACTGGTAGTTAGGATATGGCAGACGCTGTGTTGACGATGCTCCAAATTGTAAGGATAATTTGACGGAGGTTGTGATGGTACAGCTCCAAACATGTAAGGAGATTCCATGGGTTCAGATGAGGGCGGTGGCGGTGCTCCGTACAGATATGGATGGATCGGGGGATGATGAGAAGTTGAAGTTGAAGACGTGTCCGGTGAGACCGAGGGTTGAGATGAATTTTGTGGAGGCTGAAGAGCACATTAGTTTCACTTGGAAGAAATTGAGACATGAAATTGATTTGCTCACCCAACCCCCTAACTGACCCCCAACCTCGATCCCGACTCCAACCCCCAACCCCGACCACAAACCCCAAAGCCCGACCCTCGAACCCCGATCCCAAACTCCCATCCCCAACCCACGATCCCCAACCCCGACCCACAACCCCCAACGCCTACCCCAAACCCCGACCCCCGACCCCAAACCCAAACCTCGACCCACGACCACCCAATGTTTTTGTATCATTTTTAATTTCAAAATTATAAACTAAAATTTTAAAAATTATATGTTTAGATATAATTAGTGTTATAATGATTTCTCTGAACTCTAACAAAATTTGAGTAGCATAACGATTATATTCTAACATATCCGAGAACAGTTCATATTAATGAGAATAAACTTTTAACCATACACCATAAAGACATATCATTAACCAAATTAAAACACTAATCTTTCAAGTTCACATATTATTAATCAAAATAAAATAATTATATTTCAAGTACACATATTAAACCTACATAGAACTAATATTTCTAAAATCCCCAATATCAAATACAAATACATACACACACCCAACTTTAATAAAAACTAATAAGTACACACACACATATATATATCAAATTAGGGGGGGGGGGGGGGGGGGGGGGATTGGAAGGAGAGAAAAAAAGGGGGGAAATGAAGAAGGTGTTTGTGAGGGTTGTGGGCACGGCGGTGGAGGATTGGGCTCGGTTTTGTGTGAGAAATGAGGAAGGGGACAAGTCTACTTCGGATATATCGAGACCTCTTTTAGCGGTGACACCTATCATCACTAATAAATTAATGAGTTGCCGATGATTTTGTAAACGACATCTTTTCTATCTGACTTAAACTCGCCGCTAATAAAATCATTGAAAAATATAACGCCCATTTTTCCAAAAAAAAATTCACTCCAACATTAGTGGCGAAAAATCGGTGCTGATAATTGTTAAATATTTGCCACAATAATCAGCGGTGACAAATTCTCACATTAGCGTTGACGTGTCGTTGCTGATAATGGCTGAAAATAATTTGTTAATGACAACTTTTATTTGCGGTGACGAAACATCGTCACCACTAATAATTGTGTTATTAGAGGCAGAACTCTGTCGCAACAGATAATGTAGTCGCTAAAAAATATTTTTCTTGTAGTGTTATTTGGCCGGATTTTGAGCATTCAAAGGTATTCTTTAATTTCATAATAGTTATGGATCACTAAATTTTTGTTTATTTGTTTGATTTTTTTTTACATTATTCCAATTTTTTTTTTGTATTTTCTTTAATATATGATAAGTTGATTTAACTATAGAATTTAGGAGTATCTAATCTTGATTTAGAACTGATTTTGAGCATTAAAAAAGGTTTGAGTTTTTTATTTGATTTATATATTATTTTGAATTTATTTATAATTTATTAGTAATTTTCTCATTTTTTTTGTTCTTTATATTATTCTATAAAATGTTATTATTTATAATATATTTTGTCTTAAGTCATGTGTTTGCCACTTTCACAAGTTGATTTTTGCTGGTTAACTAAATTTTATACGTAAACATTGATAAAATTTCTTGCGGTTTAAATTTGATACTTACTTTACTATGAAAATTTTGTTGTGTACACTAAAAACTATATGTAATTATAATTTATAATAATTATATATGTAACAAAGTTTGATTATATTTTTAAATATTTTTTAGGAGGGTTGTTGTTTGGTGGTATTTTGTTTTTCAATTGGCTGTGATAGTCTTGAAGATCATAAATTGGAGGTGAGTGAATTTTTTAATTTTATTTATTAATATTGCAACATTTACTTAAAGTATGTTTCAGAAAATTGCGTGCTATGGTGATATAATGATGAAATATTATGTAGTTTTTAGTATTGTGTTTGTTTGCATTGAATTTGTAGATTATTTTGAAATTGAGATATGTTGTATAAATAAAGGAAACTCTACCCTATTTTTGTTAGGATTTATTAATTAAGCATGTTTTTTTATATGTAATATTGTTTTATGTCGATGGAGTAAACGTTAAAAGATAAAGTAGATTTATAGCTTATTTTGGTTTAAGATGAACAATAAAGTAATTATATTTATTATTAGATCTATTTTGTTTATATATAAAATTAGTTTTATAGCAACCTTATTTAGCTGAATGTATATGAACACTTTAGATCTGAAAACTTTTATGAATATATAAAATATTTAAATTTATAATGTTTGTGAATTTAATTTAGTTTTATATATATTAAATGAAAATAATTTTTATAAAATAAAAATAAATAAAATTATATCTATTAAAATTGGTAAATTTGGAACAATAATAGGATAATTCGGATTTTACAAGGGGACCTTCAACTTAAGTGATTTGGAAAAAATCGAAGTTAAGGTTCCTTCTAACTTTGATTTTTTGTGACTTTTAATTCGCGTGGATAGACTTTAGTTTTGATTTGGGTAATAACTGAAGTCTATCAAGCCTAAAAATTGAAGTTAAAGCCTTCACCCTTAGCATTGTTTCTTTTTTACTTGTTAATTTTTATTTTAATTTTGTTTTGTGATGATTCGTAATTTCGTTGAGAACAATGCCTTGCAACTTTCATATGTCTTCCAACTAGTGGTTTCTGTATGGTGAGGGAGAGAAAGCTTGATTGTAAATTTTTGAACAATAAACAAAGTGTTTCCTTGTCGTAGATTGTACAACTTGGAATGGAGTTCTATTGAAAATCTCATCATTATATTAATGTTTGATGGCTTGTTTTATTATCTCTTTTGAATTTTTTTCTAAAATTGAGGATTGATAATTTTAAAATGGCACTTCAAGAGAAAACAATGGAATTTGAACTGTGTCATAAAGAAAATAAAGAATAAGGAGCATGAGTTGCTACTATGTATGCCACCACAAAAGGATACAAGATAATACTTTAAAAAAATAATATATATATATATATATATATAAAGTAATTGGAGACAAAACTCGTCTTACCCTTGCATTTTATTACTCTTAACCCCATTCTTTATTTTTTTTATATAATTTTTTATAATAAAACCTCCTAAACCACCATCCTATTAGCAAATTGACAGCATCTGTTAAGTTTTGCTATTATACGCCACCATGGACACATGTGGCTGCTTATTATTAGTCCATGTCATATTTCATCAATTACCTTAAATGAAAAAAAATTACAAAAACTATATAAATTAATTCAAAATGAAAAAAACTTTTAATTTAACATAAAAAATAAAACATGTGTAATTTCTTTTTGAAATTTTATTTATATCCATAATTAAAATGAAAAAGCATTTAATATTTATAACAATAAGAAATCTAACAAAACACAAATTAAAATGAAAAACCCTAATATTTTCCTCTTTCTTCCCTATTTTCTTCTTCTCTTTTCTTGTACTTCCTCCTCCTCTTCTTACATATACAAGAGACGATTTGGACAAGGATGGGCATTGGTGTACTTGCGATGATGAGATCTACACTAGGGTGATTGGGTTTGTGTCGACGATGGTGTTTAGGGATGGATGGGAAGTCAGAGATGGTTTCTAGAGGTGGCGTGCGTTTGGAGATGGCATTTGGGAATGGTTGGTGTTGGACTGGGCACTGGGCAGTTGATCTTCGACGACTTTAGATGAGAGGTTTCACAGGGGGCCAGGGGTTCCACATCATTAAGGGAAAATTCTTGTAATAAACTTATGGCATACATGAAATTCTTGAGTAAACTAAGCGAAGGGAGAATGTCAATGCTTTCTAATCCTTCAGGCAAACTCAATCCTTGTGTGTGGGAACTGGAGACGATCATAATTGGGTAACTTGATTGAATGTCACAGTTGGTGATTGGTTGAATCGGATGACATTGAGTGGCGTGAGCACTGTATATAGTTACCATGGCACAGTGATAGGCTAGTAATTCTGTTATGCCTGTCATGGGAATTTGGTGGCCTTGGCTCATTAAGAAGATGTTTGGTTGGGGTAATGTAATGTAATAGAAATGAATGAATTTTCATTCAATTATTTAGTTTGGTTGCATTTTAGAGTATTGAAATGTCATTCTAATAGAATGGTGTTTCCACCATTTTTGTAGAATGACTATTCTATTTGAAAATGGGAGGAAATACCGTTCCATTGCAAGCTTGAAAAATAATTAATAATTTTTTATCAAATTTTTTATTTAGATTAAGTTTAATTCCATTCTATTCCTATCATTTTTCTATTCTCATTCTTATTCCTCAATTTTTATTTCTTCCAACCAAACGACACCTAAGGGATCTCTAAAATGTGAAGCTTTTTCTAGGATTTGTGTAGCTATATTGATCGAATTGGTGCTGAAAATTTTGGTTCTTTAAGAGACTTGACATATAATTTTATAAATAGAATATACATTATATTATATTGTACACATCTAATTTCCATGCTCTGACGTAATACATAACAATAAACTAAGGCTAGTAAGAAAATAATAAGATAATTTGATTGTTTATTAAGGAGAGAGAGTTAATAAACACTTCAATTTTTGCACAAATAATAAATAGATAAGGTGATAATGGTCCCCTTGCCTAGTTCCCCTTGACTGGAAAATTGGTCCCATCTCAATTCCAGCATTTGTCACCACGTAGCGAATCCCCCCATTGTCTAGCAAATCCCATCCTCTCCATGACTGCTCTAAGTTTCCTCCATTCTACCATATCATAAGCTTTGCTCATGTACAACTTAAGAGCCATATATCCTTCCTTTCCTTGCCTCTTTCTTTTCAAGTAGTGCATCACTTCAAATGGAACCATGATATTATCTGAAAAGAGTCTACTAGGGGTAAACGCACTCTGAGAGTCTATAATAATGTGAGATAATACCTTCCTAAACTAATTGGCCAACACCTTTGATGCCACTTTGTATAGAACATTGCAAAGTGATATAAGTCACAGATCACCCATGCCAACAGGCTGTTTCTTCTTCAGAATCAAGACAATATTGGTCTTGTTCAATGTCTCATTAATCCTGCCCAAATCAAGGAAGAGGAAACCACATCAGAGCCCACTATATCCCGAATATTTTGATAAAAACCTGGACTCATTCCATCAGGGCCCAACGACTTGTCTGGATTCATCTAAAATAAAGCAGCCTTTACCTCCACTGCGTCCACTGGTTTCAGCAACTCCTCATTCTGCACAGTAGTTATGGAAGGAGTAATACCATTGACTACTTCTTCCCAATCTGCATCAGACGCTGAAAATAGCTGAGAGAAATAGTCCACCATTACTTTTTGCAAACCACTATCCCAGTCCACCCTCTCTTCGACATTGTTCAGAAGACTTTGTAATTGATTACTTTTTCTCCTAGCACTTGCAGTAGCATGGAAGTATTTACAGTTCTGGTCTCCTTGCTTCAACCAAAGTTGCTTCGATCTATGCCTCCAGAATACCTTTCTCTGAGTTAAAACTTCAAACAACTTGTTCTCTTCCTCTTTATACCTTAAAGTCGAGACTGGGTCCCTTCTTCCCTTCTTCCCTTTAATCTCTGAATATTGTTTTTACAGGAATTAATCCTTTGCTTAAATTGACATGTGTACTCCTTCCCCCACTCCATTAGTCGCATACTACAATGACTAAGCTTTCCCTGTAGATCTTTTTCATGGCAAATATCCCAACTTTCCTTTACCATTGGTAGCACATGGGCTCACGATGCCACGCATGTTTTAACCTGAATTTTTTATTAAAGGACACAAAAGGCTCATAGACAGGATCTAGCAACAAAGGACAATGATCGGAAGAGGACACCTTAATATTAAACAACTTAGCAGTAAGAAAGAAATCAAACCAACTCTGAGATATTAAAGCCCTGTCTATCTATACCTCCACCCACGCCTCTGTACCACGACCTTTCTCCCATGTGAATGGGTATCCCACCAAGTCCATATCCATCAATCTGCAGTCCCCTACAACCTTTTGAAAGCCTTGGACCAACCAATTAGGATACGATCTACCTCCTCTTTTATCTTCCTGCCCCAACACGTTTTCCATACCCCCTATTAAGCACCACGAAAGAGGTGATTCTCCATAAAGCTTCCGAATTAGGTATCATGCGGTCTTCTTGAGGGCACAGTTTGGATCACCATAAATTTTAGTCAACCTGTAAGTTTGCCACCTTCAGACTGAATAATCGCGTCAATATGGTGAGGGGAAAAGCTCAGTAACGACACCTCATCCTTCTCTCTCCAAAGCATTGCAATCCCACCACTCCTTCCATGTGAGTCAACTGAGAAAGAGCCTTCAAAGCCCAATTGCCTCCTCACTCGTTCCAACTTATCCTTTTTACTCAAAGTTCACTACAAGAAAAGAAAAAAAGGCAATTTGCGTCATTTTATAACTGTGACCATTGACTTTTTGTGTCAGTTTAAGATGTGACAAAATTAGCTATGATGCAAACCAGAGTGACATTTGCATCAGTGGGGCATTGCCACAAATGCCAGATTAGTAATAGTGCCCCACTCACACTAATGCCACTCTGGTTTGCGTCAGTTAAGCACTGCCACAAATGTAAAAAACAAGGTTTTTTTGCGTCAGTTGGGAACCCTCACATGAAGTATTAACTAGGGAAATTGCACATATTTATGCCAATTTCCCTGGCCTATTTTGATTAAAAAAAAAACAGCAGCAGAAACAGAAAAACAACAACAGAAATAGAAAAACAACAATATAAATTTTTTTAAACATTTATCTAAAGTTAACATTTGTGATCAAAACTACAAAAGTAATTCAGATTTCAAATTTAATCTATGTATATAGCTAGGTACTCTTGTGTTCTAAATTGCTAAGTATTAAACCTACTTAAACTAAAATTTCCTCACCAACATGCTCATTTGCTAACTGAGATACGCCATAATTGATTCAGTCCATTCATCCAATATCTCGTTGATTTCGTCCGCCGAATATGATGTCGTATTTGTAAATTAATTAGAAAATATTTAAAATAATAAGTTGGAAATCATCCAAATAAAATCATGAACAATAGTATAAATAAAAATTAAAAGGTAAAACAATACCTCATTTTTCAAGTAGGTCTTCGGTCTAGGCTGTACAATCAACTTTCTAGCAAACTTCATAATGTAAAAGCCACACTAGGTTGGCCAAGTCTGATTTCAATACTATTACAACATAGATATCCAAATTTAAGTATTATATTTAGCATGTTATTATAATAAAAATATGTCAAAAACTTTAATACGATAAGTAATATAATTTACTTATCTTAGGAACACAAACTTTTAGATTGATTGACTTTTTTTGTCTTCGGAGTGTATCATATTGATCCAATGCCCTACACACAATATTAATATTTACCCATATATGAGTTTGAAATAAAATCATAAATTAATTAAGTAATACGTATAGCTTACATGATAATTATCTCCTTGATTTCCGAACGAAAATGTGAGTTTACAGGATCCAAAAAAGCTACCGAATGACTGTGTGGCTGAATTAATACTAACATCCAATGATAAATACAATAAGAAAACTTCTATAAGATATTCATCAATAAACAAAATATATGAATATAAAATTAAGTTGACTTGTTGTTCCAAGGACAAATTAGAAACTATGTCTCTAGCTCCATCTGTAGAAACCGATCGAAGAGATTTATAGCACGAACTTCATTGGTTCCTGCATTAGTGGACACTAAAGCGGGATGCATGAAAGTGTACATGTGGTTCATTCCCTTCGTTTGCACTAAATCATCGAGGAAGCTACATATAATTAAAAAAGTTAATAAACTATTAAATTTCAAGTTAAACTAAAAAAACTAAAAGATTATAAACACTATTGTACCTCATATATAATGCTAGCTCAGTCTGTCCAATCATCTTATAGTTGCAAAAGTGGAGGATATCATCTTTCCCTAACAGAGCGATAGTTTGGAATCCAAATACCCTTTCAACAATTGGAATTTCTACCACGCAATCAGCTTTCCATTTATCAATAAACATCACCAAACACTTCAACATTCTTCTCATAGGAACTTTTGTAGGCTCCTGTGCCAATGCCTCTATTCTTTTCTTTGATTGTCTTGGTTGTTGAGTAGAGGGCGCAGGTGGCTCTTTCGTTTGTTAATTAGTAAGAACCCAATGTTGTGGCCATCCAACATCATACCTGACTGCTTGTCCAACCAATGTATAACCTTCCATTGTAAGCGGATATCGTAAATTAGCATTCACTTGAATGGCTACCTCAACTCTCACATGATAATTTCCAGGAGGCAGTTGAACGCTATGTATTTCAGTGCAATAAGTACTTAAAAGTTTCCCCTCTACATCTATATTATGTGTCGAACCAAGACACAACTAACAATTAATCTATTACATTCAAATTAATCTGTTAGACTTTTCGATAAACTAGTGTATTTTTTACTGTTTCAAATATATGCAATAATGAATTAATAAGAAACTATTACCTCATCAAGAAAATTTGACTGCAGTGGTGGGGGCGCACATGGTGCCTCTGTCGGTGGTGGAGGAGCATATGGTGGCTGTGAGGGTGGTCAGTGAGCATATGATGTCCATGTCGGTGGTGGCAGAACATATTGTGCCTACGTCGGTGGTGGAGGGGCATATGGTGCGTGTGTCATGTTTGAGGCTCCTCCTATGCCCGAACCAGATGCATTTGATGATCCAAACACACCACTCTGTTGAGATGCAATATACGCCATCAACTGGTTTAACTTTGTTTGAAGATTGAAGATTGTCACACATAGTTATCACAATATTTGTTTGAAGATTGTCCAACTTCGACACATCTACCACTTTACAACAAATAGATTTAAAGAAAAAATATAGTTTGGTAATTGCATATCGAACTTTTTTGGGTAACACATAATAAATAGCTACCGGTAGAAGATGTTCAAGTAGTGTATGATGGTCATGAGACTTCATTCCAACTAAATTCAAAATTTTCATATCTACCAGAGAAGAAATATTTGAAGAATAACCTTCTGGTACTTTCACATTCGACAAAGAAAGACAAACAATTTGTTTTTCTTCTTTAGACAGGGTATAACACGCAGGTGGTAAATATGTTCGTCTCTCACCAACCTCTGGTTGTAACTTACTACGTATACCCATTACTTTTAAATCCAACCGAGCTTTAATTACATCCTTACTCCGACCAGGAATATTCAGCAATGTACTAATTAAGCCATCTGATATGTTTTTCTCAATGTGCATTACATCCAAGTTATGCCACAAGACCAAATGCTCCCAATACTTAAGCTAAAAAAAATAGATTTCTTCTTCCAACAACTTGTCGCACCATCTACAACCCCCTTTGTTTTTTCACGTCTAACATTATTCTCTTATTTGTATAATTTCTAGGTTTACCGAACTTGCATTGGACTTTGTTCAACTTTGTTAACAATTGTCCTCCAAGTAAAGGTGGTGGAGCCTTTCTAAATTCAGGTTTACCATTAAAGGCGTCTGTCAAACTTCAAAATTTATGTTTTTCGGATAAGAACTTTCGGTGTCCCATATAACAAATCTGTTTAGAATGTTTTAAATATTCAGAATGAGTCCCTTCTTCACAAATAGGGCATGCCTTGTACCCTTTCACACTAAATCCAGAAGGATTACCAAAGGTTGGAAAATCATTAATAGTCCACAACAACACTACTTTAAGATTAAAATTTTCTTTCTTATAAGCATCGTAAGCATTAAACCCTCATACCACAATGTGCTCAAATCATCAATTAAAGGAGCAAGGTATACATCAATATCATTTCCAGGTTGTTTAGGACCAGATATCAACAAGATCAACATGGTAAACTTCCTCTTCATACATAACCATGGCGGTAGATTATAGATGACTAGCATTACAAGCATTACAAGCCAACAACTATATTTACTACTAAGGGAATTGTGTGGATTTATTCCGTCAGCAGAAAGACCCAAATGAATATTCCTCGGTTCATTGCCAAATTCTGGCCATTTAACATCTACTGTTTTCCAAGCTGGCGAGTCAGCTGGATGTCTTAGCTTGCCATCCTTTACTCTATCTTTGGCATGCCAAAATAAATTTTTAGCATGATCATCATTTCGGTACAACCTAACCAAACGAGGTATCGGTAGTAAATACCATAAAACCTTTGCAGGGACACCTTTTCTAACTATATCTAAAAAAAAATTCTTTTGCCATCTAGACTCGCCACATGTCGGACATGCAATTGCATCAACAAATCTCTTTCGATATAGGATGCAATCGTTAGGACAAGCATGTATTTTTTCGTATTGCATGCCTAACGAATGCAATGTCTTCTTTGCTTCATAAAATGAAGACGACATTTCATTACCTTCGGGTAATAATTCTCCTAAAAATGTTAATAACTCTGTCATTCCCTTATCACTCCACCCATGTTTGGCTTTTAAGTTATACAACCTAAGCAATGCCGATAATTTAGTGAACCTTGTACAATTAGGTAAAATAGGTTTCTCGGCATCTTCTAAGATTGATTGAAATTTAATTGGATCCACATGTGATTCATATTGTGCATCATTGTAACGCCCAAAACTCCAGGGACCGTTACGGTGTGCCTTGTAAACAATGCTAAACTCGCTAATCGAGTCATTTGGCCAAAATCATGTAACTAAGTATGATTAGCGGTTTAGGGATTAAAATTTTTGGTTAAGATATAACGTTTCATTAGAACGTTTATTACATACATTGGGATCCCAAAAATATAATTTAAAGGTCTATTACAAGAAAATATTTACAACCAGCCGATCTAAGCAGCAAAACAGGGTTTAACCCTAGTTCCTTTTCAGACCTCAGCCGTGGTGGTCGAGCAGCTGCATATGTACACATCGTCACTTATGCTCTTCAACTCAAGGATGGTCCAGCTTTCTTTTGCCTTTACCTGTACCACATAGCACCCATGAGGCGAAGCCCAGCAAGAAAACTCAATATGCTCATGAAAAGTTATAACATGTCATCAAATCATAAGGCACACGCCTAACAGATATAGCCCTATTCAAGCAGGCAAATGAGTTCACGTACTGTTGAGTTTAACACATCAACTGATGACCATAATAATCATCCAGGGCTTTTAGCCCCAAATAGAAGAGTGACAGTTGTACAAGTCACTAAAGTAGGTTCTGTTCCCAATATAAATAAGTGATCATTTCACTAGCTTAAACAGGATAGGTGCATGATGATTAGTCACCAACATAACCTTCCTCATGACCCCAGAGTCATAACCATGGAACACTGTTCCCTAGCCATGTGACAAGCAATCACATAGGCCTTAGGCCCTGGCTCTGAGTAATTAGTCTTAGACTAGACATGCCCTTCTAAGATTCATCGACCTTAGGGTCGGTCCAGCGTTAATGCCTTAGAGTCATTCAACGTTGATATCGATTAGATCTAATCTTCATTCGGCCCTGTGTTAAGGACGCTTATGCCATTTCTGACTCTTAGGTCATTATCCCTGACTAGTCAGTACCATATACAAGTAAACAATGCCACCAAACATATATCATATGTCAAATATCCAAACACAGGGAATTTAGCATGGTTACTCAATAATTACTAGCACAATTAGGATCATGCATAAACACAAAGGCTCAAGATTTGAACAATCTCATACTCAATATTCATAGCATGCCCTAACCACATGTTTCTCATGCATTACATGCATCACATTTAGACATCCAACATGCATCAAGAATAACCATGCATGTCACATATACACAGGGTGCAGTTTTCTTACCTTTGGTCCAAGCACAGGTTACCAATAAACGAGCCACAAGCACAATCCCGATTCCAAGCCTCTAGTGATAACCTAGTCACAACCTCAAATGGTGATCCAATGAGTTGAAGTTCTAAAACAAATCTCGGAACCAAGACCTAGCCTCCGAGACATCAAACCCCACCAATCCGGGTAGTAGGAATGATCCCGAGACCTAAGGTTTGAGTTCCCATGACTAAAAACCTCTTTTGGTCACTTTTCCTCTTTTGAGTCGCGGCCCCAACCATTAGAGCTGCAGCCCCACTCAAGTCAGACCCAAAACCTCTTCTCTGACAGAAATTAGAGCCTCAGCTCTACCCAATAGAGCCGTAGCTCAAATAGCCCATCAACCCCAAACCACCAGCTTCTTCAAGCTTGAGCCACAGCACCCAATAACAGAGCCGCGGTTCAACCTCGAACCCAGCCATAAAACCTCCATTTCTTCATTTAAAAACCTTCCATAAACCTACCCAAACATATCCAAATCCTAAAATCAAAGTTCCCAAACATCCCCATAATCCAAAACCAACAAAACCCAAGCCTCAATCAAATAAAAAACTCATCAAAACACAAAATCCAATTCAAGCTTAAAAACTTTAAAAACTTAAAATTTAAAACTTGAATTACCTCCGATTGAGTTGTTTCCAACTAAATCCTCCGGCTAATAAGCTTCTAATCTTCCCTAGGATCACTACACCTCGATCCTTGCTTGAATCCGAGGCCTAGAACTCAAGTTACCTTCGAAAATGCGATCGGGGAACGAAAATGGAACTTTTAGGGTGAGAGAACGTACACAACGTTCTTTTTATTTCTTTAAAAGGTTACCTCAAGCTTAAGTAGCCTCAGACAAATCCTAATGCTCGGGGTCCCGAAAACACTCCTGGGGACAAAATAGTCGAAACCTCTAGAATTTCCCCTTGATCTTACTAACTCCCAATTTATCACCAAAAATTTATTTCCATTACCTAATAACCTGGTAATGCTCTAAATACCCCTTTACTCACTCCGAGTCAAGAATAAATCCCGTTGTGACTTTCCCACTAGCTTACCTCCTAGGATCGTCTCGTGCTGGGTAACCCTGGCATAACCAAATAATAATAAAGCACCACACACACATCACATAATGCCAAATTTGCCCGAAATGGCCAAAATATGAAAATCACTCAATTACTCAGAAATGTGTTCACATGCATATTTAATACACCTAAAGATGCATATTATCATTTAATAACATAATAAATCAATTATGGCCCTCCCGGCCTCCTAATCAAGGTCCTAAACCTTATTAGAAAATTTGGGGCATTACAACTATCCCCTCCTTACAGTAATTTTATCCTTGAAATTTATCTGAACAGCCCGGAATATCAATTCCGCACAACTGATTCTAGCTTCCCAGGTCATTCCCTTGACCTCACTGTTTCTATAACATTACCTTAACTCAAGGTATAACTTTTTTCCTCAGAACCTTATTCTTTCTGTCTCATATCTGAATTGGCTATTCTTTACAGGATAACTTAGCCTTAAATCCCTAGATTCTCATAACTCAACTCATGAGTTTCTTTCAACCCATGTCCTCAGCATGGAAATACAAAATACACTGTATATACCTGGCAATGCCAAAGATAAGGTCGAACCAAAATCAACCTAACCAGTCCTATCTAGGACTAAAACTATTATACTACTCAAGGGCTCAACTTGCTCTTAACTAGTCACCCCTTTCCATGGTGATACTTTAAGGAAGATACAATCTTCTACTTTCAACTCCATGTTCCTGCTTTTCTATTCAGTAAAACTTTTCCATTTACTTTAAGAAGTGAGCATCCAAACTTCACATTCTAATAATCTCAATGGTCCCCTGAACCACCTAAGGATCAAGACATATATTAACTCATTCATCTTATAAGATGTTCTTCCAATAATAATTGGATAACCCTCTCTCTCTGATTTACCATCAGTCTGAGAGTAATAAATTGTACTGAATCTCATCTATATACTCATCGCCCTCTTAACCCTTCCATGATCTGGACGCAACAATAGAGTCTTCATCTGATAAGATAGACCTTGGATTTCCATGAAGGCGCACTACCTCTTTCACACAGAGATCTGAATACTGGCAAGCTGCATTACTCATCCTTATTGACAGAAGTGAACTCACTTCAAATACTGGTCCACAATGGTCTAAACCAATTCACGCTGACCCACTAACCTGGGCAATTCCACCGCGAAACCCATTGTGATGTTTTCTTATTTCCATTATGAAATACTTAAAGGCTGCAATGGCCTTGCTTATTCCTGATACTCTGTCTTGACCTGCTAACAAGTTCAGAACTTTGCCACATATACCATTATGCCCTTCTCCATCCCAGGCCATCACTATAAAGCTTTCAAACTCTGGTACACCACCATGATGCCTGAATGAAGAGAATACGAGAGTAGCATGAGATTCATCCAAAATCTCCCAATTAATCCCAGTGTCCATCGGATTCCAAATCCGATCCTTATACCAAAATAAATTCATACCTGACATTGTACAATTCTTAGCGAATCCAACTAAGACTTTCTCTCAATCTTTCCTATCTATGGTTCACTTAGTCATTTTTCCTTTTAATCCTCTCTGAGATAGTAATCTCAAGCATAAAACTGGCCGCCTGGCCCACCAGAAACTCTACTCTAGTTCTGGTCAGATCTTTAACCAACATGTTGCATAGGCAATTACTTCTCTCTGTCATTGAGATGTCATAACGACCTACTAAATTGTTCTGACCTATAAGAAGACTCAGAACTATTTCCCATGGCACCTAAAATATCCTTACCACCCAAGGAAACTCCTGCCCCTAAGGCGTTCCTTGACCTTGGCAAATCTCTGCAGAGAATACACCACAATACCATCATCCAAGACGATCATAACTCCCGTTCAAACAATCCTTTGAATGCTTTTTTTCCCATCTAATTCATCAAGATAACTCAACATTAATCAAACTCCCAAATCATAACTCAGCACTCCCAGTGCCTTTATCCAATATAAAGCAGTCTTCTGCATATCCTTCTCCCTGATCTCTAGCTGTTAATAACCAGATCAAAGATCCACCTTGGAGAATTCCCTCTTACTCAATAATTGAACCTTAAGTTCTTACAACCCTGCTGAACCATTCAATACAGTGCCCTAAAACCTGTTTCCATTCCTAGCACCAATCCATTTATCATTCTATCTCTTCACATAAAGGAAACCCTAGCAAATCCCCTGAAAGCACATCCAGAAACTCACAGACTAGTCCAGTCTGTCCTGACCCCACTAGCACAATCTAAGTGGTATCCACCACACTAGCTAAGAGTTTCATGCATCTCCCTATAATAAAACCCCAGCTCTCACTACAGATATCATAAGCATACATAACCCGCGCACATTGCCAACTGCCACAAGCCTTCCAACTCTCAAGCCCAAGAGTTGCTATCCTTTCTTTTCCATTTAGCATTGTCTCATAATTGCTTAACCAATCCAAATCCAGGATCATCCTAAAGTCAGACATAACCAACTTCCTCATAATCACTGATGAGTCCTTTTTATCATAATCCAACTCACCTCTTAAATTACCAATACAGTATTACGTTCCCATCACAACATGACTATGTGATATGCATATCATCTTTATGCCCCTCTATATGCAACAAACAAAGGAATAGCATGGCACCAAAACCAGTCAGCATAATACAAAATCAGAACCAGAAAACTGAATTGCCACCCCTGAGGAACTAATCTCAGTCTCAGACTCTGACTTCCTCGGAATAAACACTCGAGCTAGAGTCGAGCTGTCTATCCCCTTTTGCTCATCCTCTCTTAAACTTGGGCAATCCTTCTTGAAATGCCCAACCATGTCACATGTGAAACATGCCTCTGCTCGGCATTCTCCCTGATGATGCTTCTTGCACCGAGTGCAGATTGAATAAATTTTCTTCCAACTTTCATTCTTACTTACCCCAATAAGTGGAGGTACCATTATCCGAGCCCCGTGCTCTTTGGCACTCTTCTTCTCATTTCTTATGCTCTCAACAGCAAGAGCCTACTCTACCACCTGAGCATAGGTAGAGACTGCATGCACTGGGCAACTCTAATGCCTTGAGCTATTCCAAGATTCAATCCTTGAACAAACCTTTCCTTCCGAGCTACATCTATGGGTACCATGTAAAATGAAAGCTTAGCCAACCCATCAAATCTGTTAACATACTCGGTTTCTGTTGCATTTCCCTGAACGAGACTCAGAAACTCATTCATCTTAGCAGTCTTAGCTGCATCACAGTAATACTTCTCATTGAAAATCTGCCTAAACTCTTTCCAGTCCATCACAACTATGTCTCGTGTCTGGGATACTACCTCCCACCATGTCCGGGCATCATCCTACAGTACACATGTAGCACAGATCACCCTATCGTGATCCACCAGCCCCATACTATCAAGAATGGAACTGATCATGCCCATCCATTGCTCAGCTCTAAATGGATCTAGGCCTCCCTCAAAGACTAGAAGGTAGCACTCCTGGAATCTTCCACAGAGAAATTCCCATTTGCTTTTAACCCTAGGTTGAGCCAAAGCTGGTGCCGCTCCTGGCATAACCAAGGAAGAAGTGCTCCCCAACAGATTCTGATGTTGCTTCAGACACCTAATCTCTTCCTCATGCCTCTGCAATCTTAATTGCAAATCTGTGAACATCTGTTGAGAACTCATAGGAGCAGATGAAGAACTAATACCCTGGCTGTAACCCCCAGCCTCTATATAACCACCACCAGGCCTCATTATCTGCCTTGAATATAAAACTGCTGATTGAATCTGTAGTCAATAACTTGACCCATTAATCATGATGAGCATATCAAGAGTTTTCCCCACGGGATCAATCTTACCACACCACAATCTCAAACCACTTGCAGTGCTAAAAACATGCCCACGACATTCATAATCCCTGCTCTTCCAACATTCAAACCATACCTCCAACTCCAGCATGCAAATATCAAAATTGTATAATCATGGAGCAGGTAATCATATCATCACAATCATATATGTATATATACATATTCACGGAGCATATAATCATATAGTCAAGAGCCAGGCTCTATCAGAATCTCATGCTCCCTAATACAATGTGCAGGTAAAGCATTTACATTCTATTTAAGCAGTTAAGCACATAACTACAGAAATAGTTACCATTCCTTGAGTGAAGCTATCTTCAGTGACGAGTGTACAAGCCCAGCTTGTCTTCAGGAACCATAAACCGTGGCTCGCTCTGATACCAAAGTTGTAATGCCCTAAACTCCAGAGACCGTTACGGTGTGCCTTGTAAATAGTACTAAACTCACTAATCGAGTCATTTGGCCAATATCGTGTAACTAAGTATGCTTAGCGGTTTAGGGATTAAAATTTTTGGTTAAGATATAACGTTTCATTAGAACGTTTATTACATACATTGGGATCCCAAAAATATAATTTAAAGGTCTACTACAAGAAAATATTTACAACCAGCCAATCTAAGCGACAAAACAGGGTTTAACCCTAGTTCCTCTTCAAACCTCGGCCATGGTGGTCGAGAAGCTGCATATGTACACATCGTCACCTAAGCTCTTCAACTCAAGGATGGTCCAAGTTTCTTTTGCCTTTACCTACACCACATATCACCCGTGAGCCGAAGCCCCACAAGAAAACTCAATATGCTCATGAACAGTTATAACATGTCATCAAATCCCAAGGCACAAGCCTAGCAGATATAGCCCTCACTACAAGAAAAAATGCTTTTAATAACACCGAAAATGTGTTATCAAAACATACGATAACACTTTCTGATGTGTTAAGACCGACTTTGTTATCGTAGGTCAGGGTACTTTACATAACACTTTATCAGTGTTATACAGATGTGTTATTGTATTGTCAACGATAACACAATTTCTGTGTTATTTTAATATATAGATAAGTGTTGAATTATGTTATTTATAGTCGATTATATAACACTTTTTTTGTGTTATACTTCACGTTAGTACAACACTTTTTTTGTGTTATACTACACTTTAGTATAACACATTTTTTGTGTTATACTATACTTTAGTATAACACATTTTTTGTGTTATACTAAACTTTAGTATAACACATTATTTGTGTTATACTACACTTTAGTATAACACATGTGTTATATTAGCTTAGAGAAACATAATCTTTTTTTACTTACACAAAACTAGGAAAAAAAATATGAAAGTTGAAGCCAAATAAGGTAACATAAATAAATTTTTATTAATTACTCAAATGTAATTACAATATTTAGTCTACTAGTCTAGGCTTAAGAAATCATATTACAACATAATTTATGCCCAATTCAGATTCCTTTATCACTAAATACAAAACAAGAAATGTATACAAAAATTAGTGAAATACATTCTTCCATTCTTTGCATCAATATCTCGATGGCTTTGCATTTTCTTTGAAAGTGTTATGCTTCAAAAACAGGTCAGTAAATGCCACCCTCAAGTTCTTAACCTCTCTATCTAATTCACTTGGTGTCCTTTGCCTGCAAGATCCTAGAAAATGGAGTAGGATCCACCAAAAACTGAGATAAGTCTACAGATCAGTGCTTGAAGTATCATACAAAAATAAAACTGTAAAACCCACATAGCTCTTACCATTTTCTAAAAGTTTTTTCAAGACTACAGTATGTATTCTATCTTTTAGATACCACAAATTGTAAACAGTAGCAACTAAATTACTTGTAACTAAACTATACTAAATTTCTATGACTAGAATGATAGTAAATGTAGAAGCAAATATTACATCCATATATTAATAAAACAGATCTAATGATCCACAGCACAAAAACCAATTGTTATCTTAAAAAATAAAAACCAATTGTTATCCACAACTTAAAATACAACAAAAAAAATTTAGTCTCATAAGAAAATGCATTCACTGCCCAAAATAGAGGCAGAGATTAGCTAACTTGTGTATATTTCAAAGCATCTATTCAAACCAATCACGTCACAAAGCATATGGAATAAACACCACAAGGAAAAACCAGAAAACTAAAAATAACTAGGAAGTAGCCAATATGGAATAAACACCACAAGGCAAAGCTTTACAACCTTAATTAACAATCAGAATACCTTCAAGACAGACTGCTTATTAGCCTTCTGAATGTGAATATTGGCAAGGAGAAGAATTAGATGTTCCCTCTGGTTGGCAACATTGCCTTCCTGGTTAGAAAACACATTATGAATTACCTGTACTATATGCCTTTGAGACAAAGTAAGTATTCCAACCAAGCAATAGTACAGAAACTTGAAAATGAAGCCAATACTTTGGAGCTTGTTTTGGTGATTGTCCCAAGTAAGCTTGTGCATAGAACTTTCTCAAGTTCTTTGTAACATTTTCTAAACTTAAATATTGTGCCTTAATTCTAGTGTTCTTTTGACCTGAGTTAGTAAAAAACGCATCTAACTCGGTGTCAATAACCAAGGTTCACAAGAAACAGAAAATGAGACATGACAAGCAAATTTCTTAAGCTAAAAAGTACAGGGAATCCATGATTTTCTGTTTACATGAAAAAAAAAACACTAAAACATATGTATTTCTACTCCAAACAATATGATCAAATTTTCAACTTCTTGCTACAACTTAGTAACTCTCCATTAAATCTATAATTCCTCTCTTTTTCTCTCTACTTGATCAATAATCATGTTCTTCTTTTACTGAACCTTGGAAGACATTTCTTATGCAGCCTAGGATTTGATTTTGAAACTAAAAGACAAACAATCATTCATTTATAAGCTATTTTGGTTGTACAAATTTTAAATTTAATTTCCCTTAAAACCAAATAGATTATTAGATAGATATGCATGGACTTTGTAGTCTTTTGTTTCATAACTCCTAGACCATTAACAATAACATTTTTTTTTTCACCAACAATTGTTTTCAAGACTTCAAGACCATTAATAAACTAGTCAAAAATCATAAAAAAAAAAGCAAGAACGATAATTAAGTCACTAAATTTGTAACTAAAATCTTACTGAATGCTAATAACAAAATAGTAGCAACATGATACTTTATTGAACGAGAATCATATGGCACAACACAATCAAACAAAATAAAAGAAAATGGAAAGAACATACATATGCTTCAACAGTTATATATATGCATAAGGACCTACTACAAGATAAAAGATAACAAATATTAAATAAAGATTATAATGGAGATAAGACTCCTCAATTAAAGAGAAGGGAGACAAGACTCCTCAAATAAAGATAGGAGACAACACTCCTCAAATAAAGCATGGATGCAATTATTACATAAATTTAAATGTAATTATTTTTCATTCTTTTAGCCTAGGCCATTCATTTTAACATGCAACAATTGAAAGGGAAAAAAAAAGCTATATAAAAGAAATTATTTATAAGTTACAATATCTTGTATGATGCAGGGCAAACCAAAATTTCAAAGAGAAATGGTGGCTTGTAACAAATCAATATTTTTATCCAACAACTTAACAAACTATCATATGTTGAATGCCCTTTATGGAATTGAATTTATTTTCTTGTCAAAGCAAACATGCCTAGCTACCACCTTTATTCTCTTTTTTCTTTTTTCTTTACTTAAACTTTGCCCAACTAACTTGCATGATGAATTTATATAATAATGCACCCTTTTATCTCATTACATAAAAAAGATTTATAACTCTTACACAAGGAGAGACCAAATTAGGAATAAATGCTCCATAATCATAATAAATGCAAGTTGACATGCTACCTTATTTCAGAGGAATTGAAGAAAAAATATGGTCAAGTATACATATATATTAAAAAAATATTACCATGTAATTATGAAATCTAAGCAAGCCTCGAATTTTAAGTGATAATCAATCCATTTTGGAAAAAATTTAAGTGCTCAAGGAATACATTGTTGTAGCTAAACCCTTACTATCAATAATTAGATTCATATAGAGCATTTATGAGTGCGTGAGTCAGACAAAGAAGAAAACAAAAAGATGCAAGCACTTATAAAATTATGAGTCATTTATAGCCAATGATTAAGTCTTGAAAAGGAAATGATCATGAAAGACTACTGTACTAGTAAATCCTTAACAATTCAAACTTAGAATTGTTTAGAAGACCAAGCTTTTCTATTACTTGTAAGTTTACAATAAGGAAATCAAGAGAAAAAATGTATGCGCAGAAATAAATTAAGTAAGAAAATTGGAATGCATCATTGCGGAGTACAAATAATCTGAGAGTAGATTAAAAAGACAAAAAATTGTACCTGTGACAGCATATAGAGCACATAAAAAGCATGGAAATCAAGAGAGCGATCCTGTAAAGAAAGAAAGATAGGATCAGAAAGAGTACACAGTCGTTACTCCTTAGGAACTAGAAAGTTACATCTAACATGTGAGAAATAATCATAGCAAAATTGGAGTGTATAAATATCATATGAATGAAAATACATATAGCTTATTAGCTTTTATGTTTAGACATTTAGTTGACGCACTAGCATGAGAAACTGAGGTTCAATTCAAGAAAAAAACAAAGATGGGGCACAATGATGTGACCTACTCATCAAGATACCACATAGATGGGTCACTGATGTGATCTATACCAAACTTACTTTCTACTGCTTCTACAATTCTTCTCACAAACTCAGAGTTTACAACACTAATGTACGTTTCCTGGCCTAGATACCACAAGTTTAGATTGTCTATTCGAAGGTTCCACATGCCACTATTGTCTAGAGAAATCAAAATTGTTGTTCAAGCTCTGGGAAAGACCTGTAACCAGTTGAAAAATCATTCTGTTAAGAAGACATGATTCACTTCTGACAGAATATGGCTCTTAATTAAGGGAATTCTGGTGCAACAACTCAAGCAAATATGAGCTAAATATTAAGCTAACTAAATGCAATGCTACAGAGCACACACCACCAAAAAAAAATAAAGAAACAAAACAGCAATAGCAAAATCAATCAGCAATAGCAACATCAAATGTCAAAATAAAGTTACATACTGTATTGTACTAAGATAAATACACTTGAATAATAAAAAAATAGAAAAGTATTAAGCATGCTTTGCAGTACTGACAACATAATGCTTTGCTTTTCTAATATGAGTAGTGGCACTTAATTGTTGAGGCTAAACAGTTAATGCCCTCACATTCAGACAAGAAGCTAATGTTACTCATATGCTAAAAATTTTCCTGTTTAAAAAAAGAAAAAAGGAAAAGTTACAATATGATAAGTAATTTTTCACATATAAGCTGAAGGAACCCATTAAAAATGAAAACAGAAAATTGAAAGGGACAAAGAACTAAAAAATTCCATTTGACTGTCAGCGTACCTGTTGGAGTGACCACCTGTTTTTCTGTAAATGGCAGATGTCCCAGACCATGCTCAACGACCTGGTAATAATTTCAAGATCATTACTCATTGACTAATCCCATTCTCAAAATGCAAAACCATAAATAAACCATTCTCAAAATATATGATTCCCTCTATGCACATAACAAGGTTTTGCAATCTATCACATAAATGCAAAATCAAAGCAAGGAACAAAGACAGATATAGAAGTTTGTCATGTATTCTCATTAGTTATACCAATTAAGTAATGAACATCAAAAGCTAAAATGGCTTGCTGTTTGTTAATTTATTCCAACAAAAACTAAGAAATTACCTTATAAATCACTGAGTTTGTGAGCGTTTTTCTTGCTCAAATTTGACTCTTTCTCTCCATTTCCAGGCATAGCTAATTCTTTCGCAAAAATAAGTGCCTAGCAAAGAACCAACATCAAAAACTCCCATGAAAACAAAATAAAGCTGAGAGCACATCAAATTACCCTATACAAGTTATTCATGTTCTATTTTATTTGGAATTCAGCAAAAAGATTTGTAGAACATAATATTGTGTTTTTCAATAGGATTTTGATTTCAGTTTGAACAAAACAAAAGCATGTCACTTGAATCAGCATCCAAAGAAGATCTGAAACTGGTTTTTCAGAATTACAACTAGAGAATGAGATAGCGAAACCATTTTTCAAAATCCCAAAACCTAAATTCTCAATCTAAACAAGTCATAAGAAAACATAAATAGAACCAAGGAAAGCTTAAAAACACCCCTGAATTTTTATCAACAACTCCATTAAACACCTGATTTCCATCCCAATTTTTAAACTTACAAGCATAATAAAAAAAAATACACTCTGAATCTTTAAACAAGAGGGAAAATTTTTAGTTCAACAAGTGTCACATGCAGATGCAATTGTTTTAAAAGTTAAAAAAAGGACCCATGTGTCATAGAAATCACTCAACTGTGATATTGAATCCTTGATTTTTAGCTTGCACATAACAAGGTTTTGCAATTTATCACATAAATGCAAAATCAAAGCAAGGAACAAAGAAAGATATAGAAGTTTGTCACATCTGCAAAATAAACAAAGAAATATTTTATTGTTATTATCTAGCATCACAAATTACTTCAAGAATATTGTTAGAGAATTTTGAAAAAAATTCAAAAAAATTGAGTACTATTAAATGCTAGCTGACTTACCATAGCAACAGCACCAGTAGTGCGGCAAAATCGTCTTAATTCAGATTACTGATGAGAAAAATTAATTTAATAATACAAAGAGTGCAATATTTTATATATAGGTGGCAGATGATGGTTAGTTGAACTCATCATTCAGAAGGGACCAAGTTGTATGAATTAAGTCTAAATGTCAAAATCAGTTGACATACGGATCAAATTCCACCAACCCAAATTTTATAGAAGTAAAATGAGTAAATAAACAAATATAATAAAGATTGTATATTTTGTTAAATCATCAGTTCAGCATGTAAAAGAATTAGGTGCTGCTTGGCTTTGCTGAAATAGGAGAACGAACGGTTGCTTCTAAATTCATCAGAACCAATGCATATAATTTCCTTCTTGTAAGGGTTGCATCTCACAAGGGTTTCTAATTTTCATTTAAAAGTTTAAACTCCAAACTTTTCACATAGCAACAATGCTTAAAGCTAGTGAAAAGATTGCACAAACTGGTTGTGAGGAAAATGCAAGTCTTAAAGATAAAAGAGGAAAAAGAACATGATGTGAATCAGCAATCACAACAAAAATGAATCACAACAGCTATTAATAACATAGGATTGTGACAGAAATGAAAAATAAGCTAAAGTGGAAACATTTTTCTCACCAGAAGATATGCGTATAACAGCTGGACCTAGCTTGTCCTGTGGAACTGGTAATGTATCCTATGTTCACTGATATCTCAACCATAAGAATAGAAGTAAAAATGGAGAAAATGAGAGGTAAAGAAAATCAAAACAATCAACACCAGTTGACTCTTACACAAAATTAAATACTGAATAGATGGTAATGTATATCTGACATTGGAAGGGCATTACATATAAAATTTGAAACAATGCCAACATTCATAATTAAAAACAGGCATGCTATTTGACTTGAAACAAGTATTGCACATATAAAATGCATCAAGTGTGGAAACTGTCGTATATCTAGCATTAATAATTAATCATAGTTTAGATGTAAATATAATATTTGCTGCACCACAAAAAATATCTAGATATTATTCACAAGGAAAACATGCATGGTAGATAAACAGATAATTCAGGAAATTTGAACACACGAAAACCAGTGTCTAGATAAATCAAAATCTGGATCCCTGCTAAAGAAGAGATGGCTAGACTTGTGAAGATGAAAAAAAAAATTGACTTAGAAAAAAAAAGTAGTGAACATAATGATAGTTCCATAACAAAGTATAAGAGGAAACGACCAGAATGGCAACAAGAACCAATAATATCTACTATTCTTGCTTCAGGGAAAGGAAAAAAAAGTCCAACAAAACAATTTAATCCAGGGGATACCTTCATACTTTCAGCAAAGCATCACCTTAGGATGGTGAAGTGTTCTCATCCTTTGCTTCCAATTCATATGCTGAAGTGCTCTCGTCTTTAACTTCCAATTTTTGTGGTGAACTGTTCTCATCCTTTGCTCCCAATTCTTCTTCATCCTCCTTACTATCTAAAATAACAATACCATTTGTGGAACTAGCATACTCTTCAACCACAGCTCCTTGTCCATGATTTTCCTTGTTCCCCAGAGTCTCCTGGAGAGAATAAAATGCAAACAAAACTCTAAAATCTTATTCTGGGAGAGAGATGAGAGAATCTCAATTTTGAATTACAGTGAACAGTTGTAAAGTGACAAATCTGATAATAACACGACATTTTACTTCTTAGGAAGATAACTGATGGGCCAAATTCACACCCAAATTTACATACATAATTTCAGCAGTCTTAAGGCCAGCAAAATGTTTTTGAAAAATCTTCACAAAGTTTAAACCCATGACATCTCCTTAACAGTTCTATGAGAAAGTTTAAGCAGGCAAGTCATATACAGAAGCTTTCAGCTCGCGCAGATTAAAATAAAAAAGGTGATGTTTGTAATGGTCCAATTCTGTAATATCTTTATCATACCTATGGCCTACTTAAAATTAGAAATAAATTTATTACCATAACTATAACCATATGGATATGGGCTAGTAAAATAAAAAAAAAAATTGGTCCTATGGGTTTCTGGAGGATGAAAAGTGATAAAGGTATAACAATATTGTCCTATTGTCGGTTCAAGAATTTTAGCAACACTAGAAAAATCTGTATGAAGTTGGCATTTCGTACCTCATGATCATGCTGTCCATTTTCAGTTGGATCATCGTTTTCATCAATTCGCATGCTCTTAAACTTCTCAAGAAGGTTGGTGGTTGATTTCTTAGCATAGATTGGGTACAGTTTAGCAGGAGGATAATTGCACCTGCAAATTGTATCCATGGCAATCCACTATTACGAGAAAATAAATGAAGAGTAGACAGCATAAATGGTTTATCCAACTATTGCAATAAAACTTTGAACACCTATCATGCACACAATAAAAAATCAAAGGAAAAAAAGAAGTCATGCCTGTTTTTTCCACTTTCTGCTTCAAGGGAAAGAGAAACATCCCAATCGCCAAACAAATTAGGGTATTCGTCTGGATCAGCTAATGACTCAGCAGCTTTCTTACTGACCTGCACTCATTAGCAAGTATACTCAAACACAAATTCCTTGGTTCAATGTGTGGAGCTGAAAAAATGGGACGATCCACCTACGAGCTCTCTGCGAGACCGAGCCCTCTGCAAGACCGAGCCACCTACGACCTCTCTGCAAGACCGAGCCACCCACCCCCTCCGTGAGACCGAGCCACCCACGACCCTGAGCCCGTCGTTTTCACAAGACCCACGAGCCCCTGTCATTTGCGCCGTTTGCCGATGATAGGGAAGGTCGGGCTCCATAAAGATAGGTGAGAGAGAAAGAGGGAAGGAGAGAGGTCTGGTGGGAGAAAGAGATCCGAGAGAGAGGAGATGTGCCTCCTATATCGCCTTCGAATGTGGTGTAGCCCTTCTCAGGATTTTTCTTCCGTGAAGGGGAGTGAGAGACCGAGAGAGATAGGTCTACGGGAAATGGGTCAAAGGGAAATGGGAAATGGGTCAAAGGGAAATGGGTATACCAGGAAAAATGAGACACGGGAGAGAATACCAGGAGGAGAAAGATTGAAGAAAATGAGATTGGAAATGGGTATAGGGGAAATGGGTACAGGAAAGGGGAGTTACAGTACAAGGGAAAATTGGCGCTTTTTTATTTTACTTGCCGCCTGAAACTTTGATAATATACCATAACTCTTTTTAAATAGTATTATAATGATGTGTTATGGTAATGGGTGTTTGGTGTAGTGCCTATTCAAGCAGGCAAATGAGTTCACATACTGTTGAATTTAACAAATCAACCGATGACCATAATAATCATCCAGGGCTTTTAGCCCCAAATAGAAGAGTGACAATTGTACAAGTCACTAAAGTGGGTTCTGTTCCCAATATAAATAAGTGATCCTTTCACTAGCTTAAACAGGATAGGTGCATGATGATTAGTCACCAACATAACCTTCCTCATGACCCTAGAGTCATAACCATGGAACACTACTCCCATGCCATGTGACAAGCAGTCACCTAGGCCTTAGGCCCTGGCTCTGAGTAATTAATCTTAGACTAGACAAGCGCTTATAAGATTTATCGACCTTAGGGTCGGTCCAGCGTTAATGCCTTAGAGTCATTCAACGCTAATATCGATTAGATCTAATCTTCATTTGGCCCCGCGTTCAGGACGCTTATGCCGTTTCTGACTCTTAGATCAGTATCCCTGACTAGTCAGTACCATATACAAGTAAACAATGCCACCAAACATATATCATATGTCAAATATCCGAACACAGGGCACTTAGCATGCTTACTCAATAATTACTAGCACAATTAGGATCATGCATAAACACAGAGGCTCAAGCTTTCAACAATCTCATACTCAATATTCATAGCATGCCCTAACCACATGTTTCTCGTGCATTACATGCATCACATTTAGACATCCAACATGCATCAAGAATAACCATGCATGTAACATATACACAGGGTGCAGTTTTCTTACCTTTGGTCCAAGCACAGGTTACCAATAAACGAGCCACAAGCACGATCCCGATTCCAAGCCTCTAGTGATAACCTAGTCACAACCACAAATGGTGATCCAATGAGTTGAATTTCTAAAACCAATCCCGGAACCAAGACCTAGCCTCCGAGACATCAAACCCCACCAATCCGGGTAGTAGGAATGATCCCGAGACCTAAGGTTTGAGTTCCCATGAATAAAAACCCATTTTGGACACTTTTCCTCTTTTGAGCCGCGGCCCCAACCATTAGAGCTGCAGCCCCACTCAAGTCAGACCCAAAAACTCTTCTTTGACAGCAATTAGAGCCTCAGCTCTACACAATAAAGCCGCAGCTCAAATAGCCCATCAGCCCCAAACCACCAGCATCTTCAAGCTTGAGCCACAGCGCCCAAGAATAGAGCCGCGACTCAACCTCAAACCCAGCCATAAAACCTCCATTTCTTCATTTAAAAACCTTCCATAAACCTACCCAAACATATCCAAATCCTAAAATCAAAGTTCCCAAACATCACCATAATCCAAAACCAACAAAACCCAAGCCTCAATCAAATCAAAAACTCATCAAAACACAAAATCCAATTCAAGCTCAAAAACTTTGAAAACTTAAAACTTAAAACTTGAATTACTTCCGATTGAGTTGTTTCCAACTAAATACTCTGCCTAATAAGCTTCTAATCTTCCCTAGGATCACTACGCTTGAATCCGAGTCCTAGAACTCAAGTTACCTTCGAAAATGCAATCGGGGAACAAAAATGGAACTTTTATGGAGAGAGAACGTACATAATGTTCTTTTTATTTCTTTAAAAGGTTACCTCAAGCTTAAGTAGCATCAAACAAATCCTAACGCTCGGGGTCCCGAAAACACTCCCGGGGTGAAAATAGTCAAAACCTCCAGAATTTCTCCCTGATCTTACTAACTTCCAATTTATCACCAAATATTTATTCCCATTACCCAATAACCCGTTAATCCTCTAAATACCCCTTGACTCACTCCGAGTCAAGAATAAATCCTGTTGTGACTTTCCCACTAGCTTACCTCCTATGATCGTCTTGTGCTGGGTAACCCTGGCATAACCAAATAATAATAAAGCACCACACACACATCACATATATGCCAAATATGTCTGAAATGGCCAAAATATGAAAATCACCCAATTACTCAGAAATTGGTTCACATGCATATTTAATACACCTAAAGATGCATATTATCATTTAATAACATAATAAATCAATTATGACCCTCCCGACCTCCTAATCAAGGTCCTAAACCTTATTAGGAAATTTGAGGCATTATAATCATTTCTGCAATATCATCAACTTCGTAATCCACATCAAAATAATTACTATTCTTAGATGGTCCCTCATCCGTAACTTTCATTCTTTCTCCACGCAAAAACCATACTTTTTAACTTTGGTCAATTCCATTCCTAAATAAGTGATCTTTTATTTTAAAAATTGGCATTCTCACAACGTTACCACACTTAACACATGGATAGGGAATACTATTAGGAGATTGAGTATTTCTTGCACAAAATTCGAAGAAAAACTCAACTCCATTCCTATATTTCACGGATAACCTATCCGTTGACATCCAATCTCTATCTGTGGATGCCAAAAATCCACCAAGTAAGAAAAACAAAAGAAGTTTCTAGTCCCTTAAAGAAGTAAAAAGCTAAGGGGCACCAAAGGCGCCAAGTACGCGATGAAGGCAGAAGGTTATTATAGGCCATCAAAGTGTTAAACACTCGCAGGGCTCTAGGCCTCACGAGGTCATTCCAGGCCCCTAAGCCGCATCACCTTGTTAGACGCCTTTGTCATGCACACATGGCCCTTATCCATGCCCCTCGAAGTTAAGGCCCCAGCCTCGCGAACACTACTCTAGCAGCACCCCGTTGCACCCCGCGCATGCCAACACCTCATGCGCCTAGCCTTGCCCCGAGGTGTCTCACACCAAGGACCTCACGCCAGGAAGACATTTCGCACCTAGGATGTATCCCATGTCTCACCAAGGCATGCGCCTCGCGCCCCGCGTGCACCAGGGGCCTCGCGCCCGCGCGCACATGCGCCTCGCGCGCAACAGGGGCCTCGCGCCCGCGCGCACCAGGGGCCTCGCGCCCGCGCGCACATGCGCCTCGCGCGCACATGGGCCTCGCGCCCCGCGCGCACATGCGCCTCGCGCCCCGTGCGCACCAGGGGCCTCGCGCCCCGCGCGCACCAGAGGCCTCGCGCCCCGCGCGCACCATGGGCCTCGCGCCTGCGCGCATCATGGGCCTCACGCCCCGCGCGCACCAGGGGCCTCGCGCCCCGCGCGCACCAGGGGCCTCGCGCCCGCGCGCACCAAGGGCTCGCAGTGAGGTCACCTCACCTCGCCCCCAAAGGCTTCGCCCAAGGGTCGCGCATGCCTAGCGGCCCACGCCCTCAAGGGTCTCGCCCAAGAATCACGCGTGTATATAGCGGCCTCGTCCCCAAAGGCCTCGCCCAAGGGCCACGTGTGCCTCGCCTCACTCACCGGCCACGTCGAAGGTCTCAAGAGACATAGCCTCCACTAAACACCCTTCGGCCATATATCAGGAGCCTCGTAGTATGGGGGATGCAAAGTGATGGTTTCACAAGATAAGCCCCTCATCTCATTTGTAGGCATGATGCCTCATCACACACGCAGCAGGCCCCGTTGAAGAAGCCTTATCTCTCTTCCTGAGCTTCCCTACACTTAGTAGGACGTGGAATAACCATTGGGTACATAGTACCCGTACGTGTACGGGTGCATGACGTACAACCATGGGGAGGACAGAAGCATGACCTGACACCTGTACCACACAGGTAGTGGAGGTACGGATCAGTCCAGAGAGTGGAGGCACTATATGCACGCCTCTGACTATGTACCAGGCTGACACTATGATCCTCTGCTCCACCACTCTTCCCACACCACTGCCACCTATGCTATTACCCTGACAGTGTACTTTTGTACTATTTTGTCTCACGGGACCACCATGTATAAGGGGCCATTAGAGCCCAGCTATAAAAGGGGCTTGACCCCTCAGAATGAGGGGTTGGAAAATCCATTGTAAGGAGAGGCTATTGAGAAATATACCAGGACTTGCTCCATCATTTATCTGTGTTTACTTTTCCTTAAAGTTTATTATTGGTTCTTATATAAACATCACCTGACTTACCTTTGAGTTTTCCGATCTAATTTCGTTGACGAGATTTCACCGTCAACACTATCCATTGTCAAACTTCACAAAAAAAAAAAAAAAAAACAAACAAAGCAACAAAGCATCAAACATTAACAATTAAGTTTGTGGATTACTTAATTGAAAAGTAAATGAAGGAAACAATATGTCCAAAAGAAATTGGGTAGCATTTCCCCTATTTCTATCACATTTCCCAAATTTAAAATGTGCATTTACACAACACATGGTATACACAAAAATATCCAAAAAATCAATCAAACATGCATAATTCTCAAATTACTATATCTTAAAATAAATTAGGCAACATTTCCCCTATTTCTATCGTATTTTCCAAATTTTAAATAAACTTATATTCATCACATAAACACAACAAACAAATTAATCAATCAACCATGCATAATTACATCCTTATATCACCGCAACACACAGTCCCATAACATATCTCCACTATTTTATAATTCGTACATTCCATTAAGTTCAATATCTTAGTTATACATTAAGGTTTAATATATTACCTCTAATATAAAATCCTCCAAAGCTTGATCTCACCAACAAAGTTGTCAGCAAAATACCTACTCAAATATAACAATAAACAAAAAAATAACAAAAAAGTTGACAAAATATAAAGAAAAATATATTAAAGCTATATTGTAACTAAATAAACAATAAAGTGCTTAAAGAAAACAAATAATTTGTTATATGTACTCATTTATATACTTAAACCCGAAATAAAATATTTTTCTAAAAAAAAGTTAACAAATCACATAAAGAAAAATTGACTATAAATATCCTAACTAAATCAATAATAAATATAACTTAAAAAAACAAACAATTTTAATATATACATATTTGGGTGCACTCTTAATGGTTACTACCTATGGATGGTTACATTAATATTAATCATTAGATTAAGATCAATAGTTCATATTTATAGTTGTTAATTAATATTTCTAAAAATAAATTTTGATTTTTTCAAATTTTTGGAAGGATTACCTGATGAAAAACGTATATTTATTATGAAAATATAATATTATAAATTTTTCATTTTTCAAATATATGTCAATTTCTAAATATAATTATTATCTCTCATTAGTTGGAAACAACATTAATTATGGCAAAAAAATAACTAAATTCAAAATTAATGTAGAAAAAAAAATATTTACCTACTGGTGATTTGTTATACCAAGTCACTATGTTGCCACATCATCATAATTGTTAGTACCCATCTATGGGTAGTAACCATTGAGAAGTCTTCCATACATATTTAACCAATTGAATACAAAATTTAAAAAGTTAACAAAATATTAACAAAAATTTACTAATAATAATCAAACTAAACAATTAATAAAATGAAACTTTTACAAAATATATACATTAATATATATATGGAAGACTTCTCAATGGTTACTACCCATAGATGGGTACTAACAATTATGATGATGTGGCAACATAGTGACTTGGTATAACAAATCACCAGTAGGTAAATATTTTTTTTTCTACATTAATTTTGAATTTAGTTATTTTTTTGCCATAATTAATGTTGTTTCCAACTAATGAGAGATAATAATTATATTTAGAAATTGACATATATTTGAAAAATGAAAAATTTATAATATTATATTTTCATAATAAATATACGTTTTTCATCAGGTAATCCTTCCAAAAATTTGAAAAAATCAAAATTTATTTTTAGAAATATTAATTAACAACTATAAATATGAATTATTGATCTTAATCTAATGGTTAATATTAAAGTAACCATCCATAGGTAGTAACCATTAAGAGTGCACCCATATATATATATATATACTCATTTACATAAGTAAATTCAAAATTAAATTAAATTTTAAAAAAAAGTTAATAAAAAATAAAGAAATTATAATAAAAAAATTCTAAAAATTCTAAAATATTAAAATGCAAAGTTTAAACCTAAAACAATTACATAATCATTAATATAAAACTATCCAAAAATTAAAAAATCCAAAATATAGTCAATTTATAAAAAAAAAATCACCAAAATTAAATTTAAATCTTAAAAATTAATAAAATTAGACTTACTTGTGGTAATTGAGCAATGTTGGTTCTTGAAGTAGAAAACTCCAAAAAACCAAGAAAGTTTATGGGTTTTCAAACAATAATCTTCAAAAATACAAAATCTATACAAAATACTAAAAAAAAAAACTATATATATGTTTCATAAACATATATAAATTATTATTTTTACATTAAAATTGAAAAAAATTGATAAAAACGTACCAAAATGAGCAAAAGTCAAAGGGGGCGCCGCTGGTATCATGGTATTTCGTTTCTGAAATTTTAGGTAAAATGGGGTCTGTTGGGGACGAACGAGGTTTATTTAGCAAAAGGGTCGTTTGCGTGAGGGGCCCACTGACGGTAACAGCCCGTTTGCGTCAGTGGGCCACGGACGCAAACGGCCCCATTAAACACCATCAGTGTACGTTATGACGCAATTGCCTCTCATTTGTGGCAGTGCCCGACTGCCACAAATGCTAATTCTTGGTTAACAACATCAGTCAACTGCGTTGATTGACGCGTTTGACTGACACAATTGCCCTTTTTTGTAGTAGTGGTTTCACATAAGAACACATAATATAGATTCTTTTGGAAATTCGAGCCCACGGAAATTCGAGCTCAATATGCTCATAATCCTTGGTCAGCCCATTCTCGTGAGGCCGCCTCATATATGTTTCTTGACAACCCAACATGATCTTAGTCCATCTCCTCTTCTTCATTATACAACCCATCCTTCTCAATGGCCTCTTCCATCCTTCTTCTCTTAGGGTCTAGAATAATGAGCATATCTATATTTGAAATAGCTTCCTTTCCGAATTTTCTCCCTTCAGCTATTACAGTTGAATTCAAACCTTTACTGCTCCTCAATTCAATTCCTAAAAGCATGCTATCACTTCCCCCACTACCTGGTTGGTTATTACTCACAACCATGCCACTTTCCTCAATCAGAATATGTCCCCTGACCTCCTCTCTTCCATTGTTTGAGCCGCCGATAGGACCACCAGAAGATGACCCAGCCGCCCCACTCCTAAACCATCTAAACATATAAGGTGATTCCTCCATTGTAGTGGTGCTCTCATCCACACACCAAAGGGCTTTTCAATCTACTCTAGAGATTCATCAAACAACCTTTCACAAAACCTTTCGGAGTGTCCAATAACTCCACATATGAAGCAGAATGTAGGGGCTCACTAATACTTAAATGTTGCCCAAAACCAGTAAGTATCCGTGTTTCTTATCTTCATTCTTCTCTTCAGTGGCCTCTCTATGTCGATAGTCACCCTCACCCTTAAATATTCATGCCATACACCAGTAAAATTGTTTGGGTCTGATTTGACGAACTTCCCGATATAACTCCCAACATCCCGCAACACCCTTTCAAACATGAATCCACGGCACAAATAGTGTATTTGAATCATATATCCAGCTTATTCAACTTCAATAGTCTCAGATTCTCCCCAGGTTTTAGCCTTTCTATAATCAGTTGTAAATTCTTAAACATCTAAGGGCTCCCATCAATAACCCTCTCGATATCCACCTCGTGGTAAAAATAGAAGAGATATAGATTAGCCTTCAATTCCTTAACATATAAACCTCTCCCCGACCTCCACATAAATGTAATCATGTGCTTAAAAGCCTCAAAATCTGCATGTATATTAGTGCCTTCTTCTTAAAGATCTATATTGTAATGCCCTATTACCCAAGGACCGTTACATTGTGCATTTTAAACAGTGCTAAAATCGCTAACCGAGCCATTTGGTCATAATCGTGTAACTAAGTGTGATTAATGACTTAGGGTTAAAAATTCTGGTCAAAGATACAACGTTTCTCTAAAATGTTTACTGCATACATTTGGATCCCAAAAATATAATTTAAAGGTTAATTATAATAAAATATTTACAACTAGCTGACCTAAGCGGAAAAATAGGGTTTAACCATAGTTCCTCTTTAAACCCTCGGCCGTGGCGGTCGCGCACCCGCATATGTACACATCGTCAGCTAAGCTATCCAACTCAAGCATGGTCCAAGTTTCTTTTGCCTTTACTTGCACCACATAGCACCCGTGAGCCGAAGCTCAGCAAGAAAACTTAACATGCTCATGAACAGGTAATAACATGTTACAAAATCATAATAGGCATGCCTAGCAATAATAGCCCTTTCCATGCATGCAAATAAGTCCAAATAATTATTCTGGGCCCTGCCCTTTGTATATATGACTGTCAAGTCATATCGAGAATAGATGGCTAATGTGTCCATCTAAAATAAGTGACTCAAATAAGTGACAATTAAGTCACGCACTTGGGCTCTTCACCTTAATCAGATGAGTGAATAATACTTTATGATTTTGGTAATCAAACTGGGGCTTGTAACCCTAATCAGATGAGTGAGTCACACTTTGGTCTCCGCACCCTAATCATATAGGTGACTAATGAGTGAGTCACGAACTTGGGCTCAGCACCAATAGCCATGTGACGTTGCAGTCACCTGAGCCTTTTGGCCCTGGCTCTAAGTAACTAGCCTTTACACTAGACAAGCGCTTTTAATTTTAATCAAACTTGAGGTCGGTCAAGCATTAATTTTCATGATGATTCATTCAATGCTTATGTCGATTAGATCTAATCATTTCGGCTTGTGTTGAACACATCAATGCCTTTCTTTACTCTGAAGTCAATACCATACGACTCGTGCTGATTTCTGACTCATGGGTCAGTGCCATACACAAGTAAGCAATGCAACCAGGCATATATCATATGTCAAATATCCAAATGTCGGGCATTCAACATGCTTACTTAAGAATCAGTAGCATAATTATGATCATGCACATTTACAGAGACTCAAGCTCTAATCAATTTCATATTCAATATTCATGTCATGCCCTAATCACATGTATCTCATGCATCACATGCATCACATACTGGGTGCAGTTTTCTTACCTCTGGTTCGAGTGAGAAACAAATTAAAAACGACCCTTGAGAACGATCAATACTTTGATTCCTTAGCACTTACCTAGTCATAACCAAATATGGAATTCCTTCAATAAAATCAATAATAAAAGGTTCATGATCTCAAACTCACTCCTAGGACCTCGAATCCTACTAACACGGTTGATAAATTCGATCCCGAGCCTTAAGAATTGAAACCCTGAGCCAAAAACCCTCAAAAGTGCCCAAAAGAATACCCTGGAAAAACAAGGTAGCGCTACAGTGCTGCCCCCCTAGGGCCATGGTGCTACAAGTAGGGATGACATGCCCAGGACAGCGTTGTAGCGCCCATCCTTGGGAGCTGTAGCATTAGAACCAGGGTGATTCAGCACTGGTTTTTCCCTTTCAATTTCTCCAATCGCAAAAGTTCAAGAACTGATTCTGTAATGACCCAACTAATTCTAGGACCTTGGACCATTAAAATTACTAGACATAGCCACTATTTTTAAGAAAACATACATAAGAAATACTCATAAATTTATTAAAAACTCCAAAGTAAATATTGAAATACATAAATGAGTGGCATGGGATCCCATTGTTTTAAAATAAAACATAACATTAAACTAAAGGAAATTGTTTTGTTGTTTTGTTGTTTATAAAACAATTGAATTTTTTTTCTCTCTCTCTTGTAGTGTGCGTTGTGGCCATGGTAGGGAGGGGGAGGAAGCGAACTTCAGTGAAGAAAATCAATACTCCAGTTAAGGAGAAAGGACCGACTTCATCTAATGAGGTCAAAAAATCGAAATCTATGGACGAGCTGCTGGGTATAGAGGCAATTGATTTTTCGGATGACCAAGAGGAGACCCATGGAATCATTATCACTCCTCAGAAGACGGAAGCTGAGTTGCAGAGGCGTTCGGCAATTAGTAAACAATTTTCAGAAATCATGTCAAGAGCGGTGAAGTTAAAAGGTATTATCGGAAACCCTTCTTCTTCGTCTAAATCTCAGGCGGTTCTAGATGAGATTAAGGAGATTTCAAGGGAGTCTGTGGAGGTTATCCGGAAGTCAGGGCTTTGTGATGATCTTATGAAAATTGAGGATGAAGATATTGAAGATGAGGTTAATTACTGGAATTCATCTGTGGTGTGTTGGGTTTTGGGGGCTAATCCTCCAATTCAAGTAATGGAGGGTTTCTTCAGGCGCATCTGGAGGAACTCGGGGGTGGATAAAGTTAGTGTGTTGAAGCAGGGCTTCTTCATAGTGCGGTTTACATCTATGGCGAGTAGAGACAAGGTGCTTGCAGGAGGATACCAATTTTTTGACAAGAAACCATTGATGCTTAAAGCTTGGGATCCTAATGTATGTCTACAGAAGGATGATATTAGATCAATACCCATTTGGATTCAAGTTCATAACCTTGATCTAAAGTACTGGGGTACTCGATCACTTTTCAAGATAGTTGGGCAGATTGGCAAGCCTATCAGAGAGGATTCAGCCACAAAGAATAGAGATCGTTTGCAGTTCGCTAGAGTGATGGTGGAGGTAAATGTGTCACAAGTTTTTCCCTCATCCATTAGTTTTGTGAATGAACAAATGGAAGTAATTCATTTGGATGTCATATACGAATGGAAGCCTACCTGCTGTTCAGTTTGCAAAGGCATGAGACATGAGGATACTAATTTCCGCAAGAATCAACAGAATATGACTCAAGGGACAGCAGTTTGGAAACCCAAGAATATTTATCCAGTGACTGAGGAACAGAATAAGGAAAACAAACCTGGACTGGACATTTCAAGGAACTCGGGTCTGGGAAACTCTAATGTTACCAACACAAAGGAACAAACCAATGATAAGGAAGGATTTCAGGTGGTTCATGAAGCTAGGAAATTTGTCAACAAGAAGGAACCTATTGTCAATATTGGTAATGCTTTTGGAGTTCTTGGAGATGCTACAGAGGAGCTAAGGTTTGGTCAGATTCTGTGTGAAATGAGTAACAATATAATGGGAGGGGAGTACCTCCAGCTGCCAATGGATAGAATTCTAACATGGAGTGTGAGAGGTATTAATAAGTTGCAGAAGCAATAAGAGGTTCAAAATTTTATCTATAACAAAAGAATTGGTTTGGTTTGTTTGCTTGAGACTAAAGTCAAAGAATCTATAATGGGGAAGATTTATTTGAAGCTGTTTTAGGGTTGGTGTTTTACAACTAACCTTGCTTGGCATCCTAATGGCAGGATTATCTTAGCTTGGAATCAGGAGGTTTTTGATGTTAATGTGTTATTGAGTTCGGATCAGTGTATTCACTGCTTTATTCAGCCAAAGAGGGCTAGTGGGTTTCATGCTACATTTATCTATACTTTTAACAAGGCTAGTGAGAGGAAGAGTTTATGGGATAACTTGAGAAGTTTTAAAAGGAATTTGTCTGGTCCTTGGATTATCATGGGTGATTTTAATGCAACTTTATTGGGGGAGGACAAATTTTCAGTGAGGGGTCACAAACCCGGCTATCAAGATTTCAAAGAATGCTTGGATTGTTGTGAGCTTAGGGATGATAAGTACTCAGGAAACTTTTACACTTGGAATAACAAACAATGTGGAGATGAAAAAGTTTATGCTAAATTAGACAGAGTTTTGTCTAATTTGGAATGGAATTCTCTTTTTCCTAATGCTGAAGTAGTTTTCTTGCCAGAAGGAATTTTTTATCATAGCCCAACTCTTCTGTCAGTTTATCCGGAGGTAAAGGGGGGTAAAAAGCCATTCCGTTATTTTGATATGTGGAGTACCGCCCCTAGATATCAAGAAATAATTTCAAGTTCTTGGGCTCAAGAGGTTTCGGGCACACCTATGTTTCAAGTTGTTCAGAAACTTAAATCTTTGAAAGGAAGGCTTAAGGATCTGAACAAAAATCATTTTGGGGATCTTCACGCCAAAGTGTTGATTGCTATGCATCGTATGCATGAGGTTCAGAAATCTCTTCAACAAGACCCCTTAAATGTCTCGAAAATGGAGGAAGAGTTAAATGCCTGTGCTCAGTATAGGGAATGTCAGGATATATATAGGGCTTTCTTGCACCAAAAAGCTAAAGTAGATTGGATCAAGGAGGGTGATGGAAACACTAAGTTTTTTCACCAATGTCTGAAGCAAAGAATAGTCTATAATACTATTTATTCCATTAAGGACATGCATGGGAATTGGGTGGAGTCTAAAGAAGGAGTTAATGAGGCTTTCCTTTCCTTTTATAAAAATCTCTTAGGCTCTCAAAAGTGTTTTCGGACTAAGGTGCTGCAATCTGTTCATGGTATGGGACCTTTAGTTACTAAGGTGCAACATCAATTTCTTCTCCAAAAGTATTCTCCTAAAGCAGTTAAACGGGCTATTTTCTCCATTCCTAATCAGAAGGCTCCGGGGCCAGATGGCTATGGAAGTGGCTTCTATAAAACTAACTGGGATATTATTGGAGTGGACGTTTGCAAGGCTGTTTTATCCTTCCTCCGTTCGGGCCAATTGCTCAAAGAGGTAAACAATACCTTAATTACCCTTATTCCGAAATCCAATTGCCCAGTAAATGTTAGTGACTTTAGACCAATGTCTTGCTGTAATGTGTTGTATAAAGCAGCCACAAAGCTTATTTGTGAGAGGCTTCGAACTATTTTACCTGATCTTATAGCTCAAAATCAGGGGGGTTTCATTCATGGGAGATTTATTGCCCATAATATCATGATTTGTCAGGATATTGTGAGGCATTATAGGAGGAAGAACGTGAAACCCAGCTGTATGATCAAACTGGATCTGAAGAAAGCTTATGATACAGTAGATTGGGATTTGTTAGAGGAGATGCTTTTGGGGCTAAATTTCCCTATGAATTTTGTTAACTTGATCATGATGTGTGTTCGTACTCCTCGATTTTCCTTGTTGTTAGATGGCTCATTACATGGTTTTTTTGAGGCTAAAAGAGGTTTAAGGCAAGGGGATCCTTTATCTCCGCTTCTTTTTGTCATTTGTATGGAGTATCTATCTAGACTGTTAGCCAAGACTGCTTGAAAGCCTGATTTTCACTTTCATTACAGATGCAAGGAGCTTAATCTTAACCACCTCTATTTTGCTGATGATGTTATTTTGTTTTGTAGAGGTGATTATAAGTCTATTGTGCTTCTCTTTCCAGGTTTTAAATGATTTTCTGACACGTCTGGATTACAAGCTAATGTGACCAAATCAGCAATTTATTGCCATGGTATGAAAGATGAAGAAGTGAGGCGCATCCTCCTGGTTTCGGGTTTTATTAAAAGCCAGCTGCCTTTTCGCTACCTTGGTGTGCCAATTTGCCCAAAAAGAATTAGTTCAGATGAGTGTTCTGTTTTGGTTGACAGGATGATTCATAGAATTCGGATTTGGAGTTCAAGACACCTATCTTTTGCTGGTAGGCTTACTCTTGTTAATGCTGTCTTAGTAGCCATTCACCTATACTGGGCCTAGATTATGATTCTTCCTAAGGCTCTCCTAGACAGAATAAATGACATTTGTAGAAATTTCCTCTGGCATGGCTTGACTGATTTCAGTGGCCCTGGTTTAGTCTCTTGGACTAATGTTTGTAAAAGGAAGATTGAGTGAGGTTTGGGGTTAAGGAACATTGTTTATTGGAATTATGCAGCTGTAGGAAAACATGTGTGGCATATTTCAATGAACAAGGAGAATCTTTGGGTGAAATGGGTGCATTCGGTTTATATTCAAAATCAAGATTGGTGGGAGTATATTGCTCCCACAGATAGCAGCTGGTATTGGCGTCAAATAGTGATGATTAAAGAGAAAATTAAAGGCATCATTAATAGGCAAAGGTTTGAGAATAATTATTATTCCCTACCTGACATATATAAAGCTCTTGTTGACAATTCTCATTCCAGATTTTCTTATAATGACCTTTGGAACAGATTAAGTGTTCTTAAGCATAGAATTTTCATCTGGTTGTATTTCCTTAGGAGATTGAAGACTAAGGATCGTTTGAGGGAGCATGGAATGAAAATTGACCCTTGCTATAGCAACTATGGTGTTGAGGTGGAAACTCATAATCATCTTTTCTTTGGCTGTTTATTCAGTGATCGTTGTGTTCAAATCCTGTTGGGATGGCTGGAAATTAGGACCAGATTTTGTACAGTTGAAGGTATATTCAAATGGATAAAAAGATGTAAGCTCAGTTGTTTCAAGAAATTATTGTGTCGGTCTATTCTGTCTAGTCTCATCTACCATATTTGGAGAGTTCCTAATATCGCGGTTTGGGATAACATTGTTTGGATTGTTCAGTATACGATCAAAAGGGTTAAGTGGACTGTCGATAATAGAATTCTTTATACAATTTCTTTAGGAGTGAATGAAGATGAGTAGATCTGGTTCCATAAGGTGTTTGATTGTATCTAGGTTGTTGGGTATCTGAGTTCTTTTTTTAGGCTCTTTTGGTTTTGTGATGTATTTAGTTCCTTGATGTAGCTGTTTTTAGCAGCTTTGTACTTTTGGTTTTTTGCAATACAATTGACGTTCTTACCAAAAAAAAAGGAAATTGTTTACAAAGCTAAATGCGGAAAATTCATGAAAAAATAATTTTAAAGAGACTAAAAAATAACGCCGTCCTTGAATCGTCACACAGTCCATCGAGTCCCTTCATCCTTAATACACAAGCCAAGCTACCAAGAATCCTTCCATCATATCTATTTTTTGGCATACATAAAAATAAAGAAATGAGCCTAATGCCCAGCAAGGAAAATCTACTAACACATATAAGCATATACATAAGACTATATCTTAAACATATATTATAAAACATATATCATATAAAACTACAATGGCCATCATACTTCTTGGGGCTTGTTAACTAAGCAAGTCATATGCCCATAGATTTGTGGGGCTTTCTAGCCAAGCAAGTCATATGCCCATAAATTTTTGGGGCTTGCTAGCTAGACAAGTCATGTGCCCAAGGACTATAAACATACATAATGTAAACATATCATAACATAGCATATGATAACATAACATATCATCATTTGCGCTTTGAGAGATGATATAAGCGGTGTGCGTAGTCCTGAAACTTGTCCCATAAAGAACAGTCTCTGGCCATCGGGAGTCTCGAACGTCACTTTCTTGCGTTTGCAGTCGATGGTTGCGCCATGCCTTGCTAGGCAGTCCATGCCTAGTATCACGCCGAAGTCTTTAATCTCTAGTTCTATCAGGTCTCCTTCTAGTTCTACGTTGTCAATTTTGATCGATACGCCTCGTACAATCCATGATGATAGAACTATTTCACCAGAAGAAAACTCTGTTACAAACCTAGTTCTAAATTTTTCCCAAGGTTTGTCTAATTTCTCTATCATTCCTACCGAGATATACGAGTGAGTGGCTCCCGAATCAAATAATACAGAACATTTATTTTGAGGATAGGAATCTGACCTGTAACTACTTTATTGCTAGCGTCAGCTTCTCCTTGGGTTAAGGCAATCTTGTCTTCCCTTTTTCCCTCTGGCTTGAGCTAAGGACATTCTCTCTTCCGGTGTCCTTCTTGACCACAATTGTAGCATCCCTTGGTATTTGCACGACACTCACCAGGATGTTTCTTTTGGCACTTAGCACATTGCAGGTATTCTACATAACCCGGCCTATTACCTCCATTGTTTGTCCGTGCCCTTTTATCGTTGTTGGACTGCTTGTTGTTAGGATACTTTCTTTTCTGATAATTATTATTGCTGGACTGATTGCTGTTGTTGTTGTGGTTGTTGTTCCAACCATTCTGAGGTTGACTCTGTTGTCTAGGCTCAGGCTGACTGGCCTCCTCTTTACTAACATTTTCCTGAAGCCTTTCTACTACTATTGACGTTTCTAGAACATCGACATAGGTAGTATTTCCCGAGTTCACTAGCTTAACCCTTAGCTCAATCTTTGGTCGAAGTCCTCTAACAAACTTGGTCACCCTCAGAAAGTCAGTTGGAACCATTTTTGGGGCAAACTTGGCTAATCGGTCGAACTGTCGAGCATATTCTGCTACTGATAAGCTCCCTTGCTCAGACTAGCAAACTCATTGACCCTTGAAGCGATGACTGCCGACTTGTAGTACTTTTTGTGGAATAGCTCCACAAATCTGGTCCAAGTCATGGTGGCGACATCGTGACTCTGCTGAAATAAGTCCCACCATATTCTAGCATCTTTCTTAAGCAGAGACGAAATGCAGGATGTGCACTAGGATCGACTCCACATTTTTGAACATTCTTCTGCCTCGAAGGGGTTTGTTGTCCCTTCAAAGTTTGGGGCGTGTTGCTTACGGAATCACTCGTAGATTGGCTCCATGTACTGAGCTGGGTATGGTGCATAGTCTACCATTGGCCATTCCCCATAAGGACTTACTTGATGGGGTGCTGGAGCCATTTGCTGCGGTTACGGCGGAGACGGTGGCTGAGTCTGAGTCTGAGCCTGTAGTCGTTGTTGCTGCAGTAATTCCTCAACTTGCTATTATAGCCTAGCAATTTTTGCAGTGTTTTGAACCGGCAGCGACGGAAGTGCATTTCGGTTGGCAGTAGCACGCACTCCCCTTCTGCGAACCAGAGGGGCTTCATTGCCCTCAGGAGCGACATTGGAGGCATTGGCATTGGTGCGACCAGAGATTTTGAGTGACATCTTCAACGGAGTTCTAACAGTTGAGAAAAACATATTAGTACTTACCCTAATCTAAGTAAACATAACTCGGACCTATTAATTATGATTTCTTATGAAAAAATTATATAATCCTTCTTTATCATTAGGGTGTGTTTCTATTCTCAAGCTTGAAACTCGTCGTTGTTCCAAAGTTAACCATATTGAGGGAGGGTTGGGATCAGTAAAATCGTTCCCACTACTATGTCCCCTAACTCTCAATATGGATCCCGGTTCATTGACTTGTATCCACCCTCACTGAACTTGGTCGTTATTTATCAAATTAATTATTTATTATGATTGCAAAAGAAATCAAACTCATACATGTCATCAAAATAACAATGATATTTATTTGGAAAAAAAGTTTTCACTAAGTTCAATCATAAAAGCAAAATAATAAATAAAATATATAAAGAAGCTAATCTATTCTAAAAATCCGGATCTTCTACATTTAATCCTTCATCTAACATATCATCATCTATCTCCTCATAGTCATCATAATCTTGAGCCTCAAAATACCCTCGACGAAGATTCGTAAAGCTTCTATGTTTTTGCTCATTTGTGAATTAGAATTCCATTTTATAAGTGAACCTAAGTATGAGAAAATAATATCTCATAGCTACCGGTAATTCATCTTCATCATATATAGTCTCCCATATATCTTCTAAGGCTGTAATTACAATAGGATAATCTTTCAAAAATTCTAATCACTAAAACATATTGCTTCGTAGCTCTCATCATGATTTGCTTCGTTGCTTGGAGGTGACCTATCTCCCTGTGGAATAAGAGTAGTCTCTGAGTGATTCTTTCTGGAATTCCTACGATATTTCTTGGCTCTCTAATTCTTTTCAAGGCCTTAATGGCTTAGATATCCTCATAAGTTATTGCTCCATTCATTCTTAACTGAAAATATAAGGCTAAAACATTAGCTATACATATAAACATAATAACTATAAAATAAATACTTACATTGACGATTAGATTCAGAGCTTGAGCATGTGTATCAAGGAGAACTTTATGCGAATGAACCATTGCTCTGATACCAACTGTAATGACCCAACTAATTCTAGGACCTTGGACCATTAAAATTACTAGACATAGCCAATATTTTTAAGAAAACATACATAAGAAATACTCATAACTTTATTAAAAACCGCAAAGTAAATATTGAAATACATAAATGAGCGATATGGGATCCCATTGTTTTAAAATAAAACATAACTTTAAACTAAAATAAATTGTTTACAAAGCTAAATGCGGAAAATACATGAAAACATAATTTTAAAGAGACTAAAAAATAACGTTGTCCTCTAATCGTCACTCAGTCCATCGAATCCCTTCATCCTTAATACACAAGCCAAGCTACTAAGAATCCATTCGCCATATCTATTTTCCTGCATACATAAAAATAAAGAAATGAGCCTAATGCCCAGCAAGGAAAATATACTAACACATATAAGCATATACATAAGACTATATCTTAAACATATACTATAAAACATATATCATATAAACCTACAATGGCCATCATACTTCTTGGGGCTTGTTAAGCAAGGCATATGCCCATAGATTTGTGGGGCTTGCTAGCCAAGCAAGTCATATGCCCATAAATTTTTGGGGCTTGCTAGCTAGACAAGTCAAGCGCCCAAGGACTATAAACATACATAACGTAAACGTATCATAACATAACATAAGATAAGATAACATATCATATAATATATCATATAAACATATAAAATCTATCCTATTTTCCTTACCAACACCGGGATATTTGAGAACAAGGACGGGATTTGGAACACTCCTAAAACCAACAATAAAGATGGTGAGTATTTCTAAAGATAAGAGATGATAAAGAGGAGACCTAAATCACCAAGAAGAAGCTTACCGAAAAGGAACCTCAAGTTCAAAGAACTTAAATACCTAACCAAGAATTGAAAATAATGAGTTAGGATCTGAATGAAAGCTAAAGAACCATACAGAAATGAACTTGAGAATAAGAATACATTTGGATGTACTAAAACTGATCTACACCTCGATATTGAAAACACACTCTATATCTCACTTCCCAAGTGTTTATAAAGCTTAGGATGATAAAGCCTTTATCCCAACCCAAGTGTTTGTCACTCTATAGTAACCCTAGCAGCTTCAAGAATGAGAAAAATGGCTGGGTACTAGGTTCTTTTTATAGAGTTCAAGGAGTGGAACCACCTTCTTTTAGCTTGAATAGAATAATGATTATTAATTGAAAAATATTTGAATATTCGTTCAACAGGTGCTTAAGACTCGGTCAAAAATGTTCAGAGGCTTGTGAAGATGTTAAGGCTATTTTTAAAATTGAAAAACTGAACTTTCAAAAATACATAGGTGGGGTCAATATATCGCCCCCTATAGGCAATATCGCCTCTCCTAGTATTGCCGAGGCTGGTTCGATCGTTCGTGCAAAGTTGACGTGTTTTTTGTATCATATGTAGGCGATATATCTGCCCCCTATGTTGTGATATATCGGCATACGTGAATATATTAAACATGTAATTGCACTTTTTCAGCATAATTTGAATTGATTAATTAGGTTTGACTGAGTAATACGTGATTCCAGCAAGTTCTGGAAGGGTCTAGAGCTTCTAGAAACTTTTATTTTTCAATTATCCACTTAAAATGCTTAAATCCTCAAATAAACAAGATTATGACAAGTGCCATGCTCTTAATGTCTTGGAAGATTCTAGAGTTTCTAGAACTTTCTTTTATTTAAACTATAATTAAATCCTTAAATAAACATGCACACGACAAGTGTCATGATCTTATTAATTCTATCTAAACCTCATAGTATAATAAATTACATCTTTCTAATCAGCTATATTAATCAAACCTTATGTTATAATTAATATTCTTGAACTACAGGTGAAACTTATAAAATCTATAAGTGTTGCTACGAGTGTTCAATTAAGTCCCGGCTTGAACCAAAAACCACAGTAACTATCATACTATAACTACTACTAGCTACTACTACTACTACTATCTAACTAGCTAAGTAAAGTCCTGGGACTCTATAGATTCTAAACCTCAACCAAACTCACAAATGAACCCAAAAACCCATTCTACAAGTCCTAGGCATCAAAACCCAATCAAACTTTGCCAAAAACTTCAATGAATATCTCAACCATCCAATCCAAAATACCCAACTAAAAATCAATGAAAAACAGAGCAAAAACCAGAGTTTCCATGGTTGAATTGGTACCTCAAGGTCAAGATTAAACCCTCTTCAATGGTTGAACACAATCCTAGACCCCCAAGGCTTGATTCCCTAGCTTGAATCATCAATTGGAGCTTCAAAAATTTCAACGGAAAAAGAGAAAAAGAATGATCGAGAGGAAGAAGGAAAAGAGGCTCTGTTTTTGGTTTAGTTTTCTACAGCCTTCCATAAGTAAATATATCCCTTGGTCAAAAGACCAAAATTCCCCCAAGCCTATCATCTTTTCTTAAGAGCCCCCAAGGGCAAAAATGTCATTTCCCACTTATCCTGCTAATCACAATTAACGTCCTCCAATTCCCGTTATTTCCAATATTCTGAAATAATAATAATAATCCATATCCCATTACCCTTTAATTCTCGGTAATGCACTAAACATAAAATTACCCTGAAACTCACCCCGAGCCTGGTAAATGACCTCGTTATGGCCAAATCGATAACTTGCATACAAAGATCGTCTTATGCCGAATAGCTCGAACAAATCTACATTATAACGTGGCCTCATCCATAACTCACCAACATGCATGAAAATATACAAATATGCCATAAACTGGCCAAATTACCAAAATGCCCTTAAAATGAAAAGTGGACCCACATGCATGCATTTATCATCATATAATAATATAATTCACATAATCATGCATATAATCATTTAATTGCATAATAAATCAATTATAGCCCTCCCGGCCTCCTAATCAAGGCCTAAGCCTTATTAGGAAATTTGGGTCATTACATATATTATGGTATGATAAGCCATCTTTTTATCCATCTTCCAGCATCATATCCACCCAAATTTTCTCAATCTCCCTTACTGTTGTAGTGTTTGAAGCCATAGTAATCAAAACTCTCAAAAAACCTCTAGAACAAAGACAAAGACACAAATAAAAACACTAAAACCATGTCAAAAACACTCAAACCATGTCAATAGACAAGGCATGACTTTTTTAAATATATATTTATTAGTATTGCTAATTAACATATTACTTAACAGAGTAATGATATGTGAACCGTTAAAATGCACCTAAATATTACACACTATTGATGATGTTTTTCGTCAACTAAAAAAAGAGCAAATATATAATTTAGTAAGAAAAGATGAACAAAGATTTTTACGTGGTTCAACATTTAGAATCTGGCTAAGTCCACGAATCACTTTTATTGAGCTCTGAATTCAAGCTTTTTTAGAGCAATTTCACAGAGACATTTCTCAGTACAAAATAGCGTGTGTTTACAAGTGACTATTCCCAGGCTATTTATAGGCCAGATTACAAGAATCCTCCCTTAATCTCAGGGATATTGTGCTACCCATAGAATGGTTTAATTGGAGTAACAAATCCCGTATATTAAATACAATAAATCACATTTATTGTAAACAAATATCCCTCAACAATAGGGTTGATAACACGGTTTGAACTAAATCCCTTGATTATAGGAATTTCCTATTCGTTTATTAATTTAACGCGTCTTTGAGCTTGAATATTTCTCCAACGCAATTTCAATATCATATGTAGCTTCGAGCTCATCGTTCCATTTTTCGCTACCTCCTTGCTCGATTGCTCTTTCGAACCCATATTTTGGACGAGACTCTTGTTGCCTTTAAGCCTGCAACTCATGCTCGAGTGCAAATGACATAGCTCCGAAAGTTCATTTATACTTGTAAAAGTATAACATTAATAATTATTAAATAAATGCCCTCACCTTACGATACTACTTTTTGAGGCTGTTTATTTATTCTCAAAATTTGGGTGTAACATTTTGCCCCCTTAAAAGTGTTGGTTTGAATCCCATGACAAGGAAACTTTTGAACTTCAATTTCGGAAAACGTGCCCACCCACAATACTCGAGTGTGGGCGTGTGTCAACACATGGATGGATGCTATGAGTACTCGAGTAATCTCTTTCTGCATACGTCATTTCATAATCCCTTTTTTTCTGCCAGTTCTAGAGATTATACGTGGCTTGTTGGATCACGTTTTTACCTGAATCAAGGGCTTAGATTCCCCTTCAAATGCCATCTTTTTTCCTATTTAAACCCCTTGTTCACCTTCTTCATTTTCACTTTTTCCTATCAATTTTTAGAAGAGAAAAACATGAATCACAGCTCTCAAACCCTTGCATGTTCTCCAAGCCAAAAAAGCAAAGTAACATTGGTTCGCTTGGTTCCATCGCCTTATTCCTGGTTCTGACCTTTCAATCCACAATCTCTTTATTCCCAATATCGACTTTGTTTAAGTTCTTTGAACCATACTTTTTTCCTCTTTTTATATATATAGGGTTCCTTCCGTTTCCATGCATGAAAAAACCTTCTTGGTTGAAATGTTAACTGTATGTAGAAGTATTTTTATTCATAGGGTGGATAATCTTCATGTGTAGAGATCCGTTTGGGCAAAAAATTGTTAAAGGACTGGTATATAGTTCCTCAGAATTTTACTTAGTTAGATAGTAGTACCTTGCTGTAGTATTTTAGTTTTCGTGGATATTGGTTCACGCCCGGAATTATTTGGAAACTCATAGAGATAGTTATGGATTTTGTAAGTTTAGCCTATAGTTTAGAAATATTAATTTTAACATAAGGTTTAATTATTGAAGCTGATCCTAGAAATATTATTTATTATAACCTAAGTGTTGACCACGATTTTGGCCAATGACGAATAGACATCAAAACTACAGTAACGTTCAAGAGAAAATACGACACCAATAATTTTATAGTGGTTTAGCCCTAATTTATTGGTAATAGCCTAATCCACTTAGAGTTGTGACATATAGAACCTACACTCAAGATCAGATGAACCTGTGTCAATTGAGTTTCTTAAGTGTAAATGAAAAAGTAACTGGTCGGCCAAAACTCTTCACCGGTCAGCCAAAACATTCTACTGGGCGGACATAAATTTTACCTGGTCGGTCAAATTACTTCCAGACCAGATAGATAATTTTCATGACCAGTAATATCCAACTCCAAAAATTAATCTCAAACCTTTGCCCTCCTTAGTCAACACATTTATTGACTATTAATGTGTCACTCACTACCATGCATTGCCACTTTTTACTTTTGAATGCCACGTCATCATATTCAAATTTTGGGGATAACATTTGCCCCCCAAGTTTATTATATGATTTACTCACATAATAAACTTTTTCTTAGCTGCTCAGGGCATAAAAAAACTGACTCTCTGAATTCTCATGCCTTTTCAAACAAACCACTACTGAACTCTCTAGACCACGACCATGGTAGTTACCTGTCCACAATCGTGGGGGAGAGAATAGCAAGAGAATTTTAAGAGTTTTAAGGGTAAGTGAAAATTTCCCCTCTTTCCTTTAAATAGGCCCATAGGTGCTTACAACCCATTTTTCTCCTTTTGGCCGAAACCTCCAAAGAGCTCCAAAAGTGCTCCAATTTCTTCAAGCACATCTAAGGATCCTTCAAGAAATCAACACCTCTTCAAGATATTTGTGTAAGTTCTTCTTCGTCATCTTCATTTGTAAGCTTTTTAAGCTTTAAAAATTTATATAAATTCTTGTTAGAATCTTATATGTGCCGAAACCCCCTTTTGGAATGCACTCTTGGATTTGTGCATGAATTTTAGATGAATGATGCAATTTGTGGCTGTTTTGATATAGTTTAGGCTATGGGTAAATCAATTTGGTCTCCAATTTTATGAAAATTTGAAGAAAAAATGATTTTCCATCCCACATTGCAAGTTTAGGTTTATGGGTATTTGATGAGCATATGAATTCCCTAGAACCTCGTGAACTCTTCAAATTCCACTCTTTGATTTTGTTGTAGTCTCCCATGAGTAAGATAAACATGTTTGTGTCCCATGCCCTTGAGATTTGTTGTCTCCACGAAAATAATTTATTGGGAAAGCATGTGTATGGCAGATTGCTCATCTTCTTCTAACCACTCGGACACGCCCCCAAGCCGCTCAGGCATGCCACCATCTGCTCGGATGCAAGAGCACAATCTCTCGGACGCGCACATGGCTTCTTGGACACACACGTCAACCGATTGGGTGCTCCTCCATCCACTCGGACACCACACACACCGCTCGGACGCTCCTCCATCCTCTCGAACACTCGCGCCAACCGATCAGACGCTCCTCATCCGCTCGGACACTACGCAAACCACTCGGACGCACGCCTATCCACACTGATCAGTGCCCAATCGATCAGACACCAGAGCCTACCCGCTTGGCTCTTAATGTTCTCTAGCCTTCGGGCTTGTAAAAAAAATGGTTCATCCATTTTAGGCACCAAAATTTTTTGCTTATTATTGTTGCTCTTATACATGTTTATCTGGGGAGTTAAAAATATCTTTACTACTCAGATAAAATAGTTTACTGGGTAGTAAATATTTCTTCTTTGCATTCATTGATTTATGTTTGTTTGGTTCACTCACCCCCCCATACAATTTTGTAGATGAATCGCTTCGACTACAGGGGAGGTGACAACCATACAAACTCTGATTCTTCAGTTCCCAAGTCAATCGACACTCCTCAAAGCAGCGATTCTTCATCCAAATCTCCTAGCAGTCGTACTCCCGAGGATCGCCTTCGTCGCCTTAAGAAAATCCATCCCCGGTCATCTTTATACTTCCTTCACGAAGAACAACTTCTTAATCAACAGCTTCAACATCCGCCAATGAGGGTGAAAAAATCTAATCGACTTCCTCAAGACCAAGATCCTCAAGTGGCTCGAAGAGCAACACAAAAGGTAGTGGAACATAGTGAAGCTCAAACTACAACTTCTTCAAGACCTCCTCGTAATTGTGAAAGGTCCAAAGCACCAATTATAGTCCCCTAAATGCCTAAATACAGGCCTCGCAAGGGGCGCCTCGCGAGGGCCTTGCGCCCAGCGGCCATGCCTTACTGGAGGCGTCTCGCGAAGGCTGTGTGCCATAACTCGGCGTGCCTAGATGCTCCGCCTCGTGAAGGGCATCTCAAGAGGGCCTCGCGCCCAGCCGTGATGCCTCGCTGGAGGCGTCTCGTGAAGGAAACGTGCCCAGATGCTCCGCCTCGCGAAGGGCGTCTCGCGAGGGCCTCACGAAGGGCGTCTCATGAGGGCCTCGCACCCAGTGGCCATGCCTTATTGGAGGCGTCTCGCAAAGGCTTCGTGCCACAACGTGGCGTGCCCAGATGCTCTGCCTCGCGAGGGGCGTCTCAAGAGGGCCTCGTGCCCAGCTGCCACGCCTCACTGGAGGTGTCTCGCAAAGGTTGCTTGCCCAGATGCTCCACCTCGCGAAGGGTGTCTCGCGAGGGCCTCGCGCCCAGTATCCACGCCTCGCTGGAGGCGTCTAGCAAAGGCGCGTGCCACAACTCGGTGTGCCCAGATGCTCTGCCTTGCGAGGGGCGTCTCGCAAGGGCCTCGCGTCTAGCCGTCACGCCTCACTGGAAGCGTCTCGCGAAGGCTGCGTGCCCAGATGCTCCGCCTCGCGAAGGGCGTCTCGCGAGGGCCTCGTGCCCAGCAGCCATGCCTCACTAGAGGCGTCTCACGAAGGCTGCGTGCCACCACTCAGCTTGCCCAGGTGTTCTGCCTCGCAAGAGGCATCTTACGAGGGCCTCGCGCCCAGCAGCCATGCCTCGCTAGAGGCATTCCACGAAGCCTTGCATCATGCCTCCTCTTGGTGCACTCGGCCCTACCAAGCCTCATCCGCACCACTAAGGGTCACCTCCTAAAATTGGCCTCACTAGAGGGGTCTTATCTCACCCCTTAAGATTAGCGCCAACTACTGGGCACCACTCTTACCATAAGTCCAACAAGAGGTAAGATCATGGATCTCTCTAACACACCAATAAGGGCGAATTAGAGGGGCCTCATAGCGTTTCACACCAAGTCAAGAGAAGTACGGACACTAAGCCCATGCCAGATAAGTAGTGGCCGTACAAGTGAAGTACTTGTTATCATCCACACCAGGCAATCTCGGACACTTGTACTCAATAAGTAGTGGAGACATCTCCACGGACTCTGACCATGTACGGTAGTCGACACCACAACCCCTGAGACCACTCTTCTGACAGTGTACTCATGTACCATCTGGTCTCCTAGACCACAATGTATCAGGGGCCATTAGAGCCATAAGAAATACTGTAGCACAACACCATAAGAAATACAAGTTAATTTCACCATTTTCTTTCTGCAACTATTCTTTGTGTTTCTGACTAGATCTTTGAAATTTTTCATTGATAAGCTCTATATTTCGATTTTTCTAACTTAACTTCATTGACGAGTTCTGACCGTCAACAGCATGCTTATCACATAACCATGTATTTAATCATTTAAATCACACATAATCCAGTTATGCCCTCCTGACACACTAATCAAGGCCCTTAAGCCTTATTAGTAATTTTGGGTCGTTACAATCTGCTTTATATATTCTTTATTACTTTCAAGGCTGGGAGCCACCAACTCCTCATGAAGTGCATTACCTTTTTGACTTTAGGACTAATCCAAGCCATAAGAATACAAGTTTTTTCAACCTCTCCCATATGCAAAAAGGGATTAAGTATCTCCACGGTATCGTGCATAAATCGAATTCTAAAAAATACTACACCGAATATTTCCTCACTCAAGATATTAAGGCCAACAACTTGGCTTTCATGCATGTAGGCCCTTTCCATCAACCTCTTCCAACTAGGGAAATGTATTCCCGAGTAGAAGAACTTGCTAACATGTCTATTGAAGAGAAAAATGTCAAGGAGTTGGTCAACGTGGAAAATCTTCAACTGGTGGGGTTATTATAAAGCAATCAAAACATCATAGAAGGTAGTACCATTAAAAAAGCGAACAAAACCAATCAATTAAATGCTGATATTGAAGTAGTGACGGATCAGTTCTCTCCTAGACCATCTCCCTACTCACGCCAACCAAGTGACCTTATTATTAGGGAACCTCTTCCAAAAGACCATCACAGACATGTCGTTCCTATCAGGCCTGGGAAAGGAAAGAACCTTGAGCTCCCTAGAGAATTCAGCTCATCATCTGAAGAAGAAGACGACTTTCTCGATGAAATTCTAAACTCAGGTTATTTTGCTAAGAGTAACCATAGTTTGGTGGTTTATTATAAATAACTGTCTTTGAGAATGATTGTGTGAAATGTGTAAAGTTATGTGGTAATAGCAAAACTTTCATTTACTTATATATTATCTCCCATTTTTACTAACAAGTCTTGTGCATCACTCTTTATTGCAGATCTAGATATGTTTAAACAATTCAACACTTCCTCTGCCCAAAAGAGGAAATGTGGGGAAGGTAGTAGCTCAAACCCTTCGAGCATAGTCGCGAAGAATATACTGACTAGCCAGGGGAGATTATTTGACCAGCCTATCACCATCCTGAAATTGACTCCTTCATCAATTCCTCCTTTTGCTAGCTTAACAACTACCCGATCGACTAGCTTAAGTGAGCCGCTTCGCATTGCTGGTGATATTGGAAAGGAATTGCTTGACCACACTCTACAGCATGCTACAACAACTCAAACCTTAGAGTCTTTACTCCGGCTTAGTGTTGAAGTTGTCCTGCAAAGAGGTCTTGCTCAAATGATGAGTGTAAGTATTTTATCATCAAGACATCCCATTTTGTTATTAATTGTTTTTACTGTAAGTAACTTTCTATTATCCATTTCAGGCACTTATCACTATCAGTCTTGCTCAACACCGAGCAGTAGACCATAAGGAATTGGTCAAAGTCTTGAATGATCAATTGGTGGAATCCCAAGCGAAGATAGAGCACCTGACCAAATCTAAGAAAGACCTTCAAGAAAAAACTGAGCAGGCAGAAAAGCTAGTTGCTGACCGAGACAGAACATTGAAAGAGTTGACTGATGAGAACAACAAACTCATCCAAACCATCAAGAAATTAACCAATCAGCAGGAGAAAAATGTTCAAGAGATCGAGGAGTTGAAGTAGGATAAGGAAGCTGATCTCGCTTGCTACGAAGAAATATGCTTCAACTGCTTCTACCAGATTTGGAAGCTAAACAAACCTCTCAACCTTGACTTTCTTTCTGAAGAAGCAAAAGTTGAGGAGCTTCCCAAATGCGAAGCCAAGGTTGCTAAGGAGGCAGCCCTTCCAGCTGGCACCATGCCTGCCTCTTCTGCTCTATCTTTTTTACTTGAGGAAGCCCCTGATGATTAAGGTGTTGATCAACCAATAAACAATCTTTCCAACCACTGAGCACCTTGGACCGACCAAAGAATGTGTTTTGCTGACCATGGGCCATGCTCAACTTGTAAAAACTTTGTCTCCTGGCCAGTAATTTGCTTCTTTTTCATAATTTTGATATTTTGCTCGTACGGCCGAGCTATTTGATACTTCACTTTACTTTTCTTAAAGCATTCAAGCCTTTTTCGAACAGTAAATTCTCTATTGTTTATATCATGAATTTTCTCATGAGTACTTAGTTTTCTAACATAGAAACTATAAATATTTCATAAATTCCTACTAAGTATACTTTCTCACACTCTTATTGCTCTAACATTTTATGAGCATAATGTTTTTTTTACACACGAATATCTGCTTCTAACTTAAATTTTTGAAAAATTCCCAAGTTACTTAAGCTTTGTATAACAAGTTAGCTTAGTGGCCTTTTTCGACTTCAAAAATTTACAAGTCAGCCTAAAAACAAACATGTTTACTCGTGCTCTTATTGCCTGTGTTGAATTACATACCAGTATACCCTATGTGCCCCCAAAGTGATCGAGGGTTGAAAGATCCTTGGTCACTTGTTACTTGACAAAATATGTTCGAGCAGTTATTACTTGTGAAACACATCGAATATAAAGAAGACATTCGAGTAGTTGAACACTGCAAAAATATTCGACCAGTTAAATACTACTAATCTACCTAATGGATACTGACCAGTTGAACACTTCCTGGTGTTTTTCGACCAGAATTTTTTTTTTTCAAATGTACTAACAATTGAACACTGCCAGAGTAAAAATATGTAACACATATGCATAATTTGTAGAAAGATTCGACCGCGCTGCACGTGATCTCTTTTATTACTCGTAAAAAAGGACAAAACGATTCTAATAACGAGTCTCAATCAAACTAAAATTGTTTCAAAAATAAAATGACTGGTTAGCAAATAACCAGTTCACAAACAAACTTAAATAAAAAGTAAACACTTGAAACTAAGCTACCACTCTGTAAGCGGTATTCATTGGTAATATTTCCTAAGGTGCTTGGCATTCCAATAGTTTTGACTAGCTCTCCATTTAGTTAAGAAATTTTGTAAGTCCTGGGTGGCAAGACTTGCTCAATCTGATACGGTCCCCCCCAGTTTGGTCCTAGCACTCCAGCTTCTAAGGACCAAATCTCCGACCTGGAATTTTCGATCTCTAACTCTAGAATTAAAATAGTGGGCCACTTTTTGCTGATGGGCAGCAACTCTCAAGCTCGCATTTTCTCATTTTTCTTCAACAAAGTCCAAAGACTCAGCAAACAATTGGTGATTCTCTTCCTGATCATATGTACTTCTCCGATGAGATGGTGGGTCGACCTCGATAGGCAACATCGCTTCATATCCATTCGTCAAGGAAAAAGGACTATGATCAGTTGCCGTCTGGGTAATAGGTCTGTATGACCAAAGAACTTCTGGCAATTCTTCTGCCCAAGAACCTTTAGCTTGCTCTAGACTCTTCTTTAGAGTATCCTTCAAAGTTTTATTCACTGCTTCCACTTTCCCATTTTCTTGTGGATGAGCTACCGAGGAGAAACTTTTTGTAATGCCATGTCTAGTGCAAAAATCAGTAAACAAGTCACTATCAAATTGAGTGCCGTTGTCAGAGACTATCTTCTTGGGCAGACCATAGGGACATATTATATTCTTTACTACAAAATCTAACACTTTCTTTGAGGTGATTGTTGCTAGTGGTTCAGCTTCGCAGAATCCTTTGTGAAATTTAGCCAACAGGTTTTTTGACTGGTTGGGTGTTATGCATCTAAGTAGTGGCATAAAGTACCATCTTCTATAAAATATCCCATCCATCATAATATACCTAGTAACTTTCCTCATAATCTTATTGGCTTCATTACGATTGTCTTGTAAGATTCCATGCTCAAGGTAAGTAATGATGGGTGTCATCCAAGTGTTAGCTAATGTGATGGGCATGGCTTCCTGCTCATTAATACTCGGTTCTGCCAAGTATTCTACTTGTACTATGTTCAAAGTTTCAGCATCTTTTGCACTAGCCAATTTAGCCAAAGCGTCGGCATTGGAGTTCTGCTCTCTGGGTACTAGCTTGATAGTATATTCCTCGAATTGTGCTAGCAGGTCCTTGGCTTTATTAAAGTATTCCACCTTGCGCAAACCTCTTTCCCGATATTCCCCTAAAATTTTGTAGACCACCAACTGGGAATCACTATTTATCTCGACTGACCGGGCATGAACATTTCTAGCCAGGCGCAATCCTGCCAGGAGGGCTTCATACTCTGCCTCAATATTAGAAGCATTAAATCTGAACCTCAACATGCAATGAATTCGATGTTGCTCAGGTGTGACCAATATAATTCCCGCTCCTGAATGATGTTCATTTGATGACCCATTAACAAAAAGTTGCCAGGTAGGAAAATTTTCTCTCTGCCCAGTCACATTTGCTTGCCGGTCGGGAAGATAAGAATCCCAGTGCATTCAGCAATGAAGTTTGCCAAAGCTTGTCCTTTAATGGCTGACCTCGGTTGATATTTGATTTCAAACTGGCCCAATTGGACAGCCCATTTAAGTAAACAACCAGAAGATTCTAGTTTCTATAAGACTTGGCGTAAGGGCTGGTCGGTAAGTACTTTAATGGGATGTGCCTGGAAGTACGGCCGTAATTTGCGAGATGCAAGTACTAAACAATAAGCTAACTTCTCGATCACGGGATACCTTGACTCTGCTCCTATCAATCGCTTGCTAAAATAATATACTGGACGTTGCACCTTATCTTCTTCTCGTATTAGAGCAACACTAACAAAATGCTCTCTGACTGCCAAATAAATAAAAAGATCCTCTCCATCTACTGGTTTTGAAAGAATAGGAGGTTGAGCCAAATGTTTCTTTATGGCTTGGAAAGCTCGCTCACATTCCTCCATCCATTCAAATGTTTTGCTTCCTCTAAGTAAGTTAAAAAATGGGACACATTTATCTGTTGATTTGGAAATAAACCTACTTAGAGCAGCAATCTGCCTAGTCAAACTTTGCACATCCTTTGTTCTGGCTGGAGACTTCATTTCCATAAGTGCCTTTATCTTCTCAGGATTCGCTTCTATTCCTCGTGAGTTAACAATAAACCCAAGGAATTTTCCAAAAATTACTCCAAACGAACATTTCAGTGGGTTCAACCAATGCGATACCTTCTAAGTATTGCAAAGCATTCCCCTAGATCTTGAACATGTTTCCCAGCTTCTTTCGACTTGAACAGCATGTCATTGACATATACCTCCATGTTTTTTCCAAACAAGTCACAGAACATACCATTCACTAAATGCTGGTAGGTGGCACCAGCATTCTTCAAGCCGAATGGCATAACCTTATAACAGTATAAGCCTATATCTGTCCGAAAGTTGGTATGCTCCTTGTCGGGAGGGTGCATACTTATTTGATTATATCCTGAGTAACCATCCATAAAGGAAAAAATTTCATGACCAGAAGTTGCATCAACCAATTGGTCTATCCTGGGCAGAGGAAAACAGTCCTTGGGACACGCCTTATTTAGATCACTGAAATCTATACAGGTCCTCAACTTTCCATTTGGCTTGGGCACTAAGACTAGGTTAGAAACCCAGGTTGGGTAGTAAGTTTCCCTTATGAACCCGTTTTCCTTTAGACGTTCAAATTCTTCTTTCAGGGCCTTTGACAAATCTTTGTCAAGTAACCTTCTCTTCTGCTGCGATGCTGGGTAGTTTTCATCCACGTTGAGCATGTGGTTGATCACAGTTGGTGAGATACCCACCATATCCTTGTGAGACCAGGCAAAGACGTCTTGATTTCTTTGCAAGAATTCTACTAGCTATGCTTTCACTTCCACCTTTAGATTTTTTCCAATTTTGACCACTCTGGTCGGGTCAATTTTATCTATTGGGACATCTTCTAACTCTTCCATAGGTCCTACTCTACTATCAAAATCTCCAAAGTGAGGATCAAAGTCCATTTCCTCACTTTGGGAAACATCCTATTTGGTGACATCATCACCGGATGGGGTTTGTTGCTTTGTAATAGCAGGAGTCCTTTCCTGGTCAGTAAAATTTACAACATCGTGCAAGTCAACATCCATCTTGTCTAAAAATTCTTTTCCTTCTCTACACACAATCATGTTATTCTCACTGACTCCCCTTCGTACCTTAACCACTGAAGCATTGTAACACTCCCTAGCTTCTCTTTGGTTTCCTTGGACACACCCTATACCCGCACTGGTTGGGAATTTCATAGTAAGGTGCCATATAGACACTGCTACTTGTAGATCCATGAGCAGCGGTCGACCAATCACCACGTTGTACGCCGATGAACAGTCTATTATTAGAAACTCTGTCATGACTGTCTCGTGCCTAGGAGTGTCTCCTGCTGTGACCGCCAACTTGATTATTCTGGTCGGTGACAGTCCTTCTCCAGTGAATCCATATATAATTTGAGATCATGGCTTTAAATCATTGACAGATAACTTCATCTTTTCAAAAGACAATTTACAGATAATATCCACCAAGCTTCTCGTATCAACCAGGCACCTCTTCACCTTCATGTTTGCAATCTGAATGGTAATGACGAGTGAATCATTGTGATGATACCTGACGTGTTTGGCATCATCCTCTATGAAAGTGAGAGACTCACTCTCATACCGAGGATTTTTTAACGGTCACTCCTCTTGCCGAAGTAACCAAGCATATATCTCTCTTGCTTTGTTACTATCTACGGCCAAGTGTGGACCTCAACATATAGTGTCTAATGTAAATTCCATAGGCTCAGGTTGTAGAGGTGGAGATCTTTCTCGCTTGAACCCAGGATTGTTGTTGCTTCCTTCTCCTTGGGTTTATTCTGCTCGATACTTCTTTAACTTCCCCGACCGGAGAAGAAACTCTATCTCGTCTTTGAGATGATTGCATTCATTTGTTTCGTGACCATAGTCTCCATAGAAATGACATAATTTATTCATATCTCTCTTACTCATTTCCTTCCTAATGGGTGGGGGTTTCCGGTAAGGAACCTCTTGATGACTTATGAGAAAGATTTCTACCCGGTTGGCCGAAAGAGTGGTGTAATTGGTGAATCGAGGTTCATATTTGGTTGGCTTATCGTTCGGACTTGACTTAGCCTTCTTTTTGTCATGGCGGTCAGACCTGTTATTCCCACGTTTCTTTCTGCCATTTTTACTATTTCCTCCATTCTTAGGAGGATCAGTTGATCCGCTCGGGTTGTTTAGGACTTTTTCTCCTTTCTCAATCGCGTCATTCAATTTCATATATTTGTCTGCTCGGTCGAGAAATTGTTGGAGTGTTGTAATTGGATTGCGATGTCTACTGTCCCACAAAGGGCTCCGATAAGTTATCCCAGAGGAGATTGCAACCATCTTCCCCTCGTCTTCGACAACAGTTGCTCGGTTGGCCTCTCTCATGAATCTCTGTATATAATTCTTCAGAGATTCATCATTTCCTTGTTTAATGTCAGCCAAGTGGTTGGCATAAACTGGAGGGGTCCGAGTGGCACTAAATTGCCTATAAAATTCTTTCCTAAAAGATTCCTAAGAGGTAATGGAGTTTGGCTTGAATTTCTAATACCATTCTTGGGCAGTATCGGATAATGTAGTCGGAAAGACTCTGCACCGGTAATCGTCACTTACACCGAGCAGCTCCATTTGTTCTTCAAATATTCCAACGTGCCTAATGGGATCTGCCTTTTCTGTATATACTGGCAGAACTGGTGCTTTATACTTAGTTGGTGGTTGGGCTGCTCTGATCCTAGCACAAAAGGGACTACCATTTTTGTGGTCTATCACTTCCAATTCAGAGGGGCGTTTTGACAAACCTTGCACCGTGGACGTTAGCGCATCAAGCTGGGCTTGGATGGCTAGTGCAACTGACGAGGTTCCAAGGTCGTGACCGCCTGGTCGGGCATTTTCATTTGGTGCACTGTCGTCAAGTATTTCTTCTTGGATAGCAGGGTGGTTCAGATTTTGCCCTTCGACCGAGATAGTCCTCCTCTTGTCCCTGATAATGTCCCTTAGATCTTTCTGGGAAGTGCGTCCTCCTAGGCGATCAAACACTGTGCTCTGAGTTTTTTGAGAAGGCTTACCGCGCGAGACCTGCTCTCTCCCATTGCACTGCTGGTCAAGATGTAGTGGTGGCCTTCCTATACGTGTCGGGAAGTCTTTTCCTCCTTGTTGGTTGTTGCCCTCTTATTCCTTTGACCTGTCGGTGTGATGACTATCAGCCTCATCACGACCATGTCCATGTTTGAACTGTGAAGTTTCTTTGTCTCGAGGAGCTCTGGTCTGATCTTGCTTGGGAGGAGTCGTTTTACTGCCCGATTGGTGACTTCCTGATCTAGAAGTTTCTGACCTGTGGCTCTTGGAGGGAGTTCTAGAGTTCTCCCTATGTGTCGAAGCTTTCTGGAACGGATCCCATCATCCTCCCCACCAGGAGGATTACTCTTACTTTTGTCTAGGGCCCAAGAATCGGCTCTGCTTGCAGTTCTCTGACCGACATCATTATTCTTTGCTCCCTGTGTGGTTGCTCCTCCTGCTGCGGTCTGGGCATTGGCCCAGATCAATTGCGCTGCTGCTTCTAGAGAAAGTGCAGCCTCACAGTGTCGCCGATCGGCCTCCTCCTGTCGTCGCCTAATCTCTTCGCTTCTGGCATCCATCTCCTGTCTTTGCGGCTCAAATGCAGCCTTTGGCCTGGCCATCTATTCAGCAAATGACTCATGTCGAGCATTGAATTGCATCATTTCTTCTTGGAAGGCCCCCATGGCTTTCTGGAATTGTTCAACCTCTGGAGTTGTTCAACCTCTGGATTCATTTCCTCGAGGAAGACCCTGGGCTCAGTCTCAAGGTTCTGAGGTCCAGGACCTTATAATCTAACAGGCTCTTTTGATGTGCCTGATTTCTTGGATGCCACATTGGTATTCTTGGGTGCCATATGATATGATAGTAGTATGTTTCTTCCCTTCAGGCTCTCAATGAAAACACCAAAAATGTTGACCATGATTTTGGCCAACGATGAATAGACGTCAAAACTATAGTAACCGTCAAGAGAAAATACGATATTGATAATTTTATAGTGGTTCGGCCCCAATTTATTGGTAATAGCCTAATCGACTTGGAGTTGTGATATATAGAACCTACACTCAAGATCAGAAGAACCTGTGTCAACTGAGTTTCTTAAGTGTAAATGAAAAAGTACAGGATTTCTCTCTCAAGAATACAAAGTTTCTCTCAGAAAAATCAGAATCCGAATCAGAATCCTTTCAATGATGCCATGAGCTCTTTATTTATAGGCTCATAGATCTTACAATCAAAGTCCCTCAATAATCGAGATCATTGAGTTGTTCTAACCTACTCTTAATTAATAATCAAATTTAAAATACAACAATAAGCGATTTCTTTGGGATAATTGAGAGATTCCCGATGTAGATATGGATGATTCTAACTGATGTCGTTACTGAAACTGGCTAAGTTTCTGATCGGTTCGGTCGGCCAAATCCATTCCCTGAAGTGAGACTGGTCAGCTATCTCACTTTACTGGTCGGGGAAAACATCTTCATAAACTGACTAGCCGGATAAACCTGATTCCTAAAGTAACTGGTCGGCAAAAACTCTTCACTGGTCGGCCAAAACATTCTACTGGGCGGAAAGAAATTTCACCTGGTCGGTGAAATTACTACCAGACCAAATAGATAATTTTCATGACCAGTAATATCACAACTCCGAAGATCAATCTCAAACCTTTGCCCTCCTTAGTCAACACATTTATTGACTATTAATGTGTCACTCACTACCTTGCATTGCCACTTTTGATTGCCATGTCATCATATTCAATTTTTGGAGATAACACTAAGGTTTAGATAGAATATGTAAGAATGTGACTGTAGAGTCCAAGAACTTTACTTAGATAGTTAGATAGTATCAGTAGTAGTGATAGCTAGTAGTAGTTATAGTGTGTTTATGACTGTGGATTTTGGTTCAAGCAGGGACTTAGTTGGACACTCACAGCAACGCAGATTTTAGAGGAAATGTTATGCGCTTGTGTACTTGCCATTGATAGAGTTCTCCTACAACAATAGCTACCAGTCAACCATCGGGATGGCACCATATGAGTTACTTTATGGAAGAAGGTGTCGATCGACGTTACATTGGAACGAGGTAGGAGAATGGCAGCTTCTCGGTCCCAAAGCTGTTAGAAAAGCTCAAAAAGCAGTAGCACTGATTAGGAAGTGTATGCTCGCTACTCAAAGCCATCAGAAAAGCTATGCGGATGCCAAGCGATGTGATGTGGAATTCAAAGTCGGAGATCAAGTCTTCCTTAAGATATCTCCTATGAAAGGTGTGAAGTGGTTTGGGAAGAAAGGCAAGCTTAGTCCCCGATTTATAGTTCCTTTTCAGATATTGGATAAAGTGGGAGCCGTTGCATATAGACTAGCCCTACCGCTAGCCCTAGTAGATAGCCACAACGTGTTCCACATCTCAATGCTACGCAAGTATGTGTCAGACCCATCTCACATCCTCAAGTATGATATGATAGCACTCCAGAAAGACTTGACTTACGAGGAACGACCGGTTAGCATCCTAAATAGAGGGATGAAGCAATTACGGTCCAAGAGTATTCCGATAGTCCAAGTCCTATGGACTAATAGTTCTGAACAGGAGACAACGTGGGAGTTGGAGGAAGACATGCGAGGCCGGTATCCGGAATTATTTGGTATTTAAATTTCGAGGATGAAATTCTTTTTAGAAGGGGAGAATTTTAGAGTCCAAGAACTTTACTTAGCTAGTTAGATAGTAGTAGTAGTAGTGATAGCTAGTAGTAGTTATAGTATGTTTATGACTGCGGATTTTGGTTCAAGCTGGGACTTAGTTGGACTCTCGTAGCAACACTTGTAGATTTTATATGTTTAACCTATAGTTTAAGAATATTAATTATAACCTAAGGTTTGATTAATATGATTGAGTAATTATAACCTAATGATACTTGTCATGTGCATGTTTAATAAGAAATTAAGTATTTTTGAGGAATAGTTTATTAAGAGTAATATTTGAAAATCCCAGAGTCTGCCAGCATCTTTGAAATCGTTATATGACTTAGTCAAAGTTGTTTACTCAATTCAAATTAGGCTTAAAAAGTGCAATTACGTGTATAATATTTCAGCGTATGCCGATATATCGTAGCTCTAGGGGGCGATATATCGCCACACGGGGATACGAAAAACACATAACTTCGCACGACCACTTCGATGAGCCTCGAGAATATCATTCCAGGCGATATATCGGCTCTAGGGCATGAATTTTGAATAATTTTGAACCGAGCTCATTTTATTTCATAACCTCTTGATAAGTCCAGAATCTTTTTGATCGAGTCTTAAGCCTCTGCAGAACGAATATTTAAACGTTTTTCAATTAAAAGTCATTATTTTTATTCAAGCTAAATGAAGATCTTTTCATACTTGAACTCTATAAATAGGACCTAGTACCCAAACATTTTTTCATTCTTCAAGCTGAGTTCAGATCCTTCAAGCTGCTTGGTTTACTTTAGAGTGTTAAACACTTGGGTTGGGGTTATAAGCTTTATCATTCTAAGCTTATTAAACGCTTGGGAAGTAAGTATAATAGTGTTCATTCCGATATGGAGGTGTAGTTCGGTTATAGTGCATTCAAGGTATTCATATTTCTAGTTCCTTTCTGTATTGTTTCATTAGTTTTTATAGTTTTTCTAACTCGCTATTTTCATTCGTAATTAGGCATCTAAGTTCTTTGAACTTGAGGTTCTTGTCGGTAAGTACCTTCTCGGTGGTTTAGTTCATTCCTTTTCATCTCCTTATTTTAGAATACTCACCTTGTCATTAATGATTTTAGGAGTGTTCTAAAATTCCGTCCTTGTTCTCACATCCCGGTATTTGGTAAGGAAAATAGGATAGTTTCTATATGTTATGTGTTATGTTTATGTATAATATGTTGTGACAATTTTATATTATGTTATGTTTTATCTAGGGCTCATAGTTTCTTAGTGCCTTAGTGTTTATCATTTTTATGTTTATAGATATGATTTACCCTACCTCAAATATTAGACAGGGGATCCACATGAGTTATCATATACAATCATATGATTTACCCTACCTCAAATATTAGACAGGGGATTTAGATGGGTTATCATATATTGCCATGTGATTTAACCTACCTCAAATATTAGACAGGGGACACAGATGGTTTATCACATGTCATAATGGCCATTAATAGAGTAGTCTTATGTGGTATGTGTTGGTATAGTCATATGTTTATATTATATGTTATATGTTTATAGTTTATGTTTATGTTTCATCCTTGTAGTAGATTTTCCTTGCTGGGCATTAGGCTCATTCCTTTGTTTTATATGTGTGGGAAAATAGTTATGGCGGCGGGAAGATTCTTGGCAGCTTGGGATTGGGATTGTGTTTGAAGGAGAATGGAATCGATTCGAGGATGAAGTTGTTTAAGTCTTTTAATTATGATTTATATGTATTTTTTCGCACTTTGTTTTGTAACGAATTTATGGATTTAAGTTATGTTCTATTTTATTTTCAAACAATGGGATCCCATATCCTAACTGATTTTTTATGTATTTAACCTTTGCTTTACAGTTTTTAATAAAATAATCAAGGGTAAACCTAGGAAGTCTAGAACCTTCCCTTAGGTACCAGGATCTCGTATTCTGGTTTAAACTACTTTAAGTGTGCTCAAAATGCACAATAACGTGGGTTAGTATTTCAGCATCAGGCGATATATCGCATCTATAAGGGAAACCACGAAGCCTTAGGAAAATGGTGCAAGCAATATATCACCTATTGGGGGAAATATATCGTCTCTATCAGCCAATTTTGAAAATTCGTGGAATCCAAAGCTAGAAACATCCCTCAACAGCTTGCATTTGCTCTTGAACAATTTTGAGCGAGTTTTGGGCATTTGTAGAGCAGAAAATCCCATCTTTATTCATTTTAATGGGAGTTAGTTTGACTCCTTGAACTCTTTAAATAGAACCCTTCACTTAGCCATTTGCATCATCTTTCAAACACTTTTCAGAGCCTCCAAGCTACCAATTTTGTTATAGAGAGAAACACTAGGGTTTTGGGGTTAAAAGCTTTCAAATCTAAGCTTTTCTAAACACTTGGGAAGTAAGATATAGTGTGATTTCAGTGTTTGCGGTATAGATCAAAGCTCTAAGCTATCTAACCTACTCTTAATCCTCTGGTTTAGTCTATTGGTATCCTGCTATTATTTTCTTTTACTTCACATCCTAACTGGTTATAATAACTTTTGGTTAGGTGCTTGATTTCTTTAAAACTTAAGGATTTTTGTAAGTTCTTATCTTGATGGTTTAGATTTTATTTTCATCTTCTTTTCTTTAGGAAACTTATCATTTTACTGTTTGGTTTTAGGAGTTTCCAATCCCGCACTTGTCTCCAATACCTCTGTTTTTGGTAAGGAGAATAAGTTAGATTTATGTGCTTGTCTATGTATTTTTTTTTATGTCTTTTAATCGCTTGGGAAATGTTGTTGCTTAGATAGCAAATCCCAAGATTTTTATCATTATCGTAGACCACAGTTGTGATTAAACCTACCTTTAAATAGTAGCAAGAGGACTATAATGGTTTCTATCATATACTACGGTAATGAGTTAATGGCCATTAATATTGTAGTCCATTTTTATGTTTTATGTTTTATTTTTTTAGTAGTTTTTCGTTACTGAGCATTAGGCTCATTCCTTTTTATTTAGATTGTGCACATAAATGAACATGGAAGGGGGGACGGATCCAAGGTGGCTTTGTCATGTGTATTGGGTGAGGAACTTAAGGAATGAACCGATGGGATCGATCAAGGATGACATTGACATTTGATTCTTTTAATTACGTATTTATGATTTCCGCATTTAATATTTGAACATATAAAGAAAGGTTTTGTTTTCTTTGTGGTTTTATGTATGAACAACGGGATCCAGTATTTTTGGATTTTCTATGTTTTAGTAAATAAAGTTCAATCATTCTATGTATATATCCAAAAATAGTAGTTATGTCTTAGTAGTTTTAATGGTCCGAGGTCTTTAAGTTAGTCGGGTCATTACAATTGCTACCAAAGCCACGGTCCATATGCATAAAGTTCTGCTTGATACACACACAAAAGCTTTGAATCTAACTACCAATGTAAGTGTTTATGTTATGAATATTATGTTTATGTTAAAACTAACGCATTAGTTAATATGTTTTCAGTCAAAACAAATGGAGCCATAAATTATCAGGATATCCGTGCCATTAAGGCATTGAAAAGGATTAGAGAGCCAAATGATACGATTGGTGTGCTATAACGAATCACTCAAAGATTGGTCAGATTTCACAAGGAGATAGCTCACCTTCAAAACACCAGGTAAATTAAGATGAGAGCCATGGATCAATATGTCCTAGTAATTAGGATTTTTGTAGATATGGCTTTTGTAGTTTCAAATTTGAAAGAATAATGGGAAGCTCTAGATAATGAGGATAATGTACCAGTAGCCATTAGATATTATTTTCTCATACTTAGGTTTACCTATAGGTTTGAGATTCAATTCACCAATGCACAAAAAAATAATATCCTAATAAATATTTCCCGTAGCAGATTCAAGGCTTATAATATTGATGATTATGAGGAAATAACTGATGATATTCTAGATGAAGGGTCAGATGTAGAAGATCTTGATTTTTAGAAATTTTACCCTAGTTATTATTAGTATTATTCTTGATTTATTTTTAATTATTATTGTAATAAGTGAATTTTTTTCCTTATGAATAAAGTTATTATTATTTTGAATGGTATGTTTGGAATTTGAATTTTTTTTAATCATAATTAAATTAGAATAAATTCAATAAATAATGACTAAATTCAGTGAGAGTGGATACAAATCAATGGACCAAGTTCTATATTGAGAGTTTAGGGGGCCATAGTAGTGGGAACGATTTTACTGATCCCAACCCTCCCTCAATATGGTTAATATTGGAACAGCAACAAGTTTCAAGCTTGAGAATTAATTCATATAGGGTGGTTAGAAACAAACTTAGAAAATAAAAAAGATGACCTAATAGTCTTAGTATAGAAACCCACCCTAATTTATAGAGATGACTTCCATAATTTTTCATAAGAAATAATAACTTATAGCTCCGAGTTATGCTTGCTTAGACTAAGTTTTTGCCTTAGAAACCATTAGGGTAAGTTCTAAATTGTTTCATGAATATTAGATTTGCACGCACTAACGACAATGCCCTCAGCACTGGTAAAGAGACACATGAGGCCCCTCCAGTCCGCAGAAGGGGAAGACGTGCTGCCACTACTGCTGCTAATAGAACTGCACCACCTCCAGTTGACAACGATGCTGAAATTATTGGTTACGACGACGAGTAGTAGAGCTACTACAGCAACAACTACAACCTCAGCCGCAGCCTCAGCCAGCAGCTCAAGCACCCCAGTTGGAGCAAAATGGTGAATATCTGTATGGGAGATGGCCTATGGAAAATTATGCACCTTATCCAGCTCAGTACATGGATCCATTCTATGAGCATTTTCGAAAATATAACGCTCCAAATTTTGAAGGGACAACCGAACCCTTTGATGCTGAGGAATGGCTTAGAAATGTAGAGTCAATTCTGACACACATGAACCTCGGCAACGTAGATCGCATATCCTGCATTTCATCTCTACTGAAAAAGAATGCTAGAATTTGATGGGATTTGGTGTAGCAAACTCACGATATCACCACCATGACTTGGGCAAAATTTGTGGAGCTATTTCACAAAAAGTACTACAACTCGGCAATCATCGCTACAAGGGTGGAAGAATTCGCTAGCCTGAAATAGGGAAATTTGTTGGTAGTCGAGTATGCTCGACAGTTTGATTGGCTAGCAAAGTTCGCACTAGAATTAGTCCCAAAAGAATACTTGAGGGAAACAAAGTTCTCCAAAGGACTCAAACCAAAGATTGAATTAGGGGTCAAGATGGCAAACCCTGGAACCACTTCTTACGCCAATGTTCTGGAAATGGCTATAGAAGTGGAAAGGCTCCAAGAAAATGTTAGCAAGGAGAAGACGAGCAAGTCAAAACCTAAGCAGCAGAATCAGACTTGGAATGGTCGAAACGACAACAACTAATAACAACAATGGGTAGAAAAGAAAGCATCCCGATAATAAGTAGACCGACGCTGACAAAAGAGCACGGACCAACAATTGTAATAATAAGTCGGGTTATGTGGTGTACCCTTAGTGCTCCAACTGCTAGAAAGGACATACAGGGGAGTGTTGTGCAAACAACAAGGGTTGCTACAATTGTGGCCAGGAAGGTCAATAGAAAAGAGAATGTCTGTAGCACAAAGTAGAAGAGAAGGAAAACAAGATGGTCCAGCCAGAGTCTTCACTTTGACCCAGGGAGAAGCCAAAACCAGTAACAAGGTGGTCACAGGTTAGCTTCCAATCCTCAATAGTTTATGTTCAGTATTGTTTGATTTGGGAGAAACACACTCATATATCTCTTTAGGAATGATAGAAAAACTAGACAAACCTTGTTAAAGATTTAGAAATAGGTTTGTTACGGAACTGCCTTCAGGCAAAATCGTTTTATCATCACGAATAGTACGAGGAGTACTGATCAAAGTCGAGGACACGGAGTTGGAAGGAGACCTGATACTGCTAGAGATCAAGAATTTTGACGTAATACTGGGCATGGGCAAGCTTTCAATACATGCCACAACCATCGATTGTCAATGCAAGCAAGTGACGTTAGAAACCCATGAGGGTCAGAAACTATGTTTTATGGGAAAGGTTTCAGGACTATGGATACCACTTATCTCATCTCTCAGGGCTTAGAGGATTATAGAGAATGGATGTCACACATTCTTAGCAAACATCACGGATGTTGTACAAGAAACACCATTAAAGGTTAGAGACGTTCTCTTTATAAAGGAATTTCCAGAGATATTTCTTGATGACTTACCAGGGTTACCCCCTACTCAGGAAATTGACTTCACAATCGAACTAATACCGCGAACCGAGCTTATCTCAAAAGCACCATACCGTATGGCACCTACCGAACTCAAGGATTTGAAATGCAGTTACAAGAGCTCTTAGACTTGAAATTCTTCAGACCAAGCCATTCACCATGGGGGGCACCGATTCTATTTGTGAAGAAGAAGGATGGAAGTATGTGGATGTGTATCGATTGACGTGAGCTGAACACGGTGACAATTAAGAACAAGTACCTACTACCCTGGATCGATGACTTATTTGATAAACTCTGAGGAGCGACTATATTTTCAAAGATTTATTTAAGGTCCAATTATGACCAGCTCAAGGTAAAGGAAGAAGATATACCAAATATGAGTTTTGATACTCGATACAGACATTATGAGTTCCTAGTTATGTCTTTAGGTCTTACCAATGCTCCAGCCGCATTTATGGACATAATGAACCATGTCTTTAAGGATTACCTAGACAAAGTCATCATTGTACTCATTAACGATATATTGGTGTACTCCTAGGATGAAGTTGAGCACGAGGAACACTTAAGACTGACCATGCTATGAATAAAGGAGCACCAAATTTACGCCAAGTTAAAGAAATGTGAATTTTTGCTATCACAAGTAGCATTCCTTAGGCACATAGTATCCAAGGATGGAGTTGCAGTAGACCCACCTAAAGTAGAGGTTGTGAAGGTTGGCCAAGACCTAAGAATGCGTTAGAGGTTAGAAGTTTTATTGGGCTAGCAGGCTATTACAGGAAATTTGTAGAAGGCTTTTCTATGATAGCCATTTAGCTTACCAATCTGACGCGGAAACAGTAGAAGTTCAACTGGACGGATTAATGTCAAGAAATCTTCCAGTTTCTCAAAGACAAATTGTGTTCAGCATTAGTGCGTTGCGTACAGACACCCAACGACAAGTTTGTAGTATTTTTTGATGCATCCAAGCAAGGGTTGGGTTGCGTGCTGATGCAAAATGACAAGGTGATAGCCTACACCTCAAGATAGCTGAAGGAATATGATCAACGCTATCCAATACATGATATCAAGTTAGCAGTTGTAGTTTTCACACTAAAAATCTGGTGTCAATATCTATATGGAGAATGATGTGAGATTTATACGGACAACAAGAGATTAAAATATTTCCTCACGCAAAAGGAGCTCAACATGAGGAAGCGCAGGTGGTTGGAACTAGTAAAGGACTATGACTGTGAAATCCTATACCACTCATGAAAGGAAAATGTCGTTGCAGACACATTAAGCCGGAAGATTTATGGAAGTCTAACAACATTATCCAGATTGGGAAGTCGCTACAGCAAAAGCTGGTTAATGTCGGGATAGAAATAGTCATGCGTCAAATGCCTAACTTTTCCATCTAGTCAAGTTTACTAGAGGATATACAGATTGGGCATGGGAAAGATGATATGCTATTATCGCATAAAGCTGCAGTCAAAGAAGGAAAGACTACGGAGTTCTCTATATCAAGACATGGGTTCTTGAAATATAAGGGTAGAGTGTGTGTACCGAATGACCATGAGATTAGATGAAGATATTGGAGGAGGTACACACTACCCATACTCAGTTTTCCCAGGGTCCACCAAGATGACTCATAACCTTAAGGCACTATATTGGTGGCCGGGAATGAAGAAAGATGTAGCAGAGTATGTGTCCAAATGCCTAACATGCCAGCAAGTAAAGGCAGAACATCAACGACCCGCAGGCTTATTACAACCACTTAGTATTCCGAAATTGAAGTGGGAAGACATAGCCATGGACTTCATGATAGGACTACCACGAAAAAGCAGGCAGCACGACTTAACCTGGGTTGTGGTGGATATACTCACAAAGTCAGCTCACTTCTTGCCTGTCAAGACTACGTACACTGCAGACATCTATGTTCACAAAATTGTACGACTGCATAGAATCCCTAAGACCATAGTATTCGACAAAGGTTCGGTGTTCACATCAAGATTTTGGGGAAGCTTGTAGAAAGCCATGGGTACCAAGCTAAGTCTCACTACGGCATTTCATCCTCAGACTGATGAATAGTCGGAGCTTACCATACATAAAGATATGTTGCACGCTTGTGTACTAGACTTCAGGGGATCGTGGAGTAAGTATTTTCAACTTTTAGAATTCTCCTACAATAATAGCTTCCAGGAAACGATCGGTATGGCGCCTTATGAGATACTTTACAGAAGGAAATGTCAGTCGTCTTTACATTGGGATGAGGTAGGAGAAAGAAAACTTCTACGACCCGAGGTTGTTAGAGAGGCTTAAGATGCAGTGGAGATAATTAGAAAACGTATGCTCACTGCTCAGGGTCGACAAAAGAGTTATGCGGATGATAAGTGACGAGATTTGGAATTCAAGGTCAAAGATCAAGTCTTTTTAAGAATATCTCCAATGAAAGGAATGAAGCGGTTCAGGATGAAATATTACCTTAGTCCCCGGTACGTAGGTCCTTTGAGATTTTGGACAAGGTGGGACAAGTAGCATATAGATTAGCCCTACAACAAGCTCTAGCAGACAACCACAATGTGTTTCACATATTGATGCTGCATTAGCACTTCATAAAGACCTAAGTTATGAGGAAGGACCAGTTCGCATCCTGGAGAAAGGGGTAAAGGAATTACGGTCGAAGAGTATTCTGATAGTCAAGGTCTTATAGAGTAATAGTATAGAATGGGAGGTAAAATGGAAATCGGAGGAAGACATCCTAGCACAGTATCCAGAATTGTTTGGTAAGTAAATTTCAAAGACGAAATTCATTAAGTAGGGGAGAATTGTAGGGCCTCAAAATTTTACTGAGTTAGATAGTAGTATCTTGTGGTATTATTTTTAATTTTTGTGGATATTGGTTCAAGCTGGAAATTATTTGGAAACTCATGGAGATAGTTATGGATTTTGTAAGTTTATCCTATAGTTTAGAAATATTACTTTTATCATAAGGTTTAATTATTGAAACTAGTCCTAGAAATATTATTTATTATAACCTAAAGTTTAGATAGAATAAGTATGAATGTGACATTTGGCACATATATGTTTATTAAGGATTTACAATGAATAAAATAATCAAGGATAAACCTAGGAAGTCCGAAACCTTCCCTCAGATGCTACGATCTCATATTTATGGTTTAAACAGCTTTAAGTGTGCTTAAAATGTGCAAAATTGTGAGTTAGTATATCAACGTAAGACGATATATTGCAGCTATAAGAGTCGATGTATCGCCTATGCTAATACGAAAAATACGTTGACTTTGCATAAACGAAACCACGAGGCAGGCAATATATCGGCTCCATCAGCCAATTTTGAAAATACATCGAATCTGAAGCTAGAAATAGCCCTCAACAACTTGTACTTGCTCTTGAACAGTTATGACCGAGTTTTGGGCGCTTGTTGAGTGGAAAATCCCATTTTTATTCATTTTAATGGGAGTTAGTTTCACTTCTTAAACTCTACAAATAGGACCCTTCACTCAGCCATTTGCATCATCTTTCAAACATTTCTTAGAGCCTCCAAGCAGCCAATTTCGTTCTAGAGAGAAACACTAGGGTTTTGAGGTTAAAAGCTTTCAAATCTAAGCTTTTCTAAACACTTGGGAAGTAAGCTATAGCGTGATTTTGGTGTTTGAGGTATAGATCAAAGCTCTAAGCTATCTATGGTAATCTTAATCCTCATGTTTAGTCCATTGGTATTCATCTTATTCGTTTCTTTTACTTCAGATCCTAGCTCGTTATAATGGCTTTTGGTTAGGTGCTTGATTTCTTTGAAATTTAAGGTTTTTGGTAAGTTCTTATCTTGATGGTTTAGATCTTCTTTTCTTTAGGAAACTTATCATTTTACTATTTGGTTTTGGGAGATTCCAATCCCACACTTGTCTCCAATACCCCGATTTTTTGTAAGTAAAATAAGTTAGATTTATATACAATGTGCTATGTGTATGTATGTTTTTTTTTTATGTCTTCTAGTAACTTGGGAAATATGGTTGCTTAGATAGCAAATCCCGAAATCTTTATCGTTATCATAGACTATAGTTGTGTCTAAACCTACCTCTAAAAAGTAGCAAGAGGACTATAGAGAATTCCATCACATACTATGGTAATGAGTTAATGGACATTATTATTATAGTCCATTTTTATGTTTTATGTCTTATGTGTTATCTTTTAGTAATTTTTCCTTACTGGGCATTAAACTCATTCCTTTTTATTTAGATTGTGCAGGTAAATGAACATGGAAGGCGGGACGAATCCGAGGTGGCTTTGGCATGTGTATTGGGCAAGAAACTTAAGGAATGAACTGATGGGATCAATAGAGGATGACGTTGGCATTTGAGTCTTTTAATCATGTATTTATGTTTTTCGCATTTAGTATTTGAACATTTAAATAAAGGTTTTGTTTTCTTTATGATTTTATGTATAAACAATGGGATCCCATATTTTTGGATTTTCTATGTATTAGTAAATAAAGTTCTATTATATATATCCGAAAATAGTAGTTATGTCTTAGTAGATTTAAAGGTCCGAGGTTTTTAAGTTAGTCGGGTCGTTAGATGGTAATAATGGCTTCTTTCTAAGTCATTGGTAATAGGATATAGGTATTGTGTAGTGTAAGGAATAGGGTTTTGAATTAGGGTTTTAATGCACATAACCCGATGAAATCCCCTTTCTGGGTAACTGCCCATTTCTTCCTAGAAATTTGAGATACCCCAAATTGGATGTAACCGTCCCACTCTTCCATGGACCTACTCTCGGTGCCCCAAGCTTATAACAACTCGATCATGGTATTCGAGCAGTCTCGCCATTTCTTGTTCTTGGGCTTGATTTACTGTATCGGGTTATCTCGACCTTGCGAACTCGAGTTATCAAGATTTTTTCTTTCCATTTTTTCTATGTGATTGGACCTAATTCTTTTCTTTCTTGTTAGATGATGCAGTCTTTAGAGATTCGGTGAGGGCCCAAGCTTGCAATCCCTTATTGCCCACTGTCTCCTCGAGTTGAGTCTCCATTTACTCGAAATCAACGGTTGATTTGGGAGCACGAATAATGCCTCGAACAAGAAGATATCTGAGCCCACTTCCGACGTCAAATTAATGAGGTCAAGGAGGGGAAAAGAAGGACACTATGGTTTTCCATGTATCTTGACCCAAACATTGATGTTCGACCAATCCCTTAGATCCCATGTGTAAGGTTATAGTGGCATTTACCCTCAGGCAAGCTCTCCTTCAAACTTATGGAGGGTACATTACACCAGCCGACTGATCAAACAACCTCTGAAGTATCTTTTTCCCTAACTTTAAGGAGTTCTTTCTTTCTAGGCCAAACACTACTAGAGTTCTATCACCTCCACGAGATAGATTAAAGACATTCTGTCTTTTCATGGACTAAATCTTTTTGACTAATTGGTGTGTCTGCTTGCCAGCTCCGGGTGAAGACAACCAGTAGAGAAACGTTAAGCTCATAGCCTAGAGTCCTGAGCATATGGAAGCTAGGACACTACTTCCCCTAAAGGAGTACTTCAGGAAGTTCACTAACTATGTTGGTAACTCTGCTTCCAGCTCCAATCCAATTCATACAGGGTCCTTGCGACATTGAAGTTGCTCTACCACGAGAAGAAATGGGATGGAACCTCGGCACACGAGATTTTGTATCTTTTTTTCCTGAAAAGCAACCCTTCCCGAGCTCACGGTGGGGATGGCTTCTATTACCTATTGAGCTATCCGAGGGAGAGGAGGTCGTTCAAAGACATGCCTAATCACCCTATGAACTTCAAGACCATCTACTTCTGGACAGACGGGCTCGATTCGTCCAATTTTTTTTTCAACGAATCCATATGTATTTTCTAGCAATTTTCTTCTTGAATTCTTTCATCTAGAGCTTGAGAAGCTCATCTAAGTTACTTGTTCAACCAATTACCACCACCTAAAGCCCACTACTGCAATGAAGGACCATAGGGAAGAAATCTTGAGGGTCCTGTATGGCCAACAATCCTTCAACTACTTTCTTCACGGGAACAAGCTCCGCCTATGTGATCTCCTTGGTGCGAGCGAGTCTACATATGATGTTTAGACTCATAAGTACACGAGGTGGGAAGATGTCCTAGTCATAAATATCAAGCTTTCATCTAAAGGGAAGCATTCAAGCTTGCGTTCTTAAGTCTCTATCCCTCGCCTAGTAGTTCCTTCCGGCTCGACCACCGAAGCACAAGATGAGGCCTCTCCACACTCACCTATTAGAGGTAAAGTTGTGTTAGACAAGTCTATGTCGTCTCCAACCCTTTTAAAACAAGAGCCTAATGTCGTAGTCCTTTTTAATGATCCGCATAACAATTTTATGACCTGGTCGGCGGTATATCTTAAGGTACATAGGGACATTAGTTAGTTAGGTAAATACCAAACCATGTATAGTGCAAACGAGGTTTGGGCAGGGATAGCCATCCAACATGGGACTAACGAATATAGAGATTTGTCGAGGTTTTCCCCTACTTATTGAGAAGGAACTCTCTTAGAATCATCTGAAGATAGTGGGATTTCTTGGCTCCCAAGTTCGAGCCAGAGGGAATCTTCCAGTTAGGTCCCTTAGAAATTTTCATGTTTTTTTAAACATGATTAAGTACTAATATTTACTTACCTTTTTTCAGGCGAGATGGATTTGGACATTGATAACATCCATAGCCAACCAACCGTCTAAGGGATCCAAGCACAACCAGGTGGCATCGAGGGGAGTTCGTTTCTCCAAGGTCACCAAAATGACCGAGGCTTCTCTAGCAGCCTCAAGGCAAGTTGAGTCGGGCCCTGTCACTGTTCCTCTGGTGCTCTCAATGGTTGTTATTCCTCACCCTTCAAGCTAGACAAAGAAAACTCATCTTCACTGCACCCCAACCCAGGATCTCACGCTCATGGTTGCAACCTATGTCCCTGAGTTCGTGATTAACAATCCTGCCAGGACCTCATGAGCTCAACTGGGTTCAGATGCCTTAACTCGTATGGGTCAATGCTACAGCAACCTCGGGGCTCCCCAGTGGGAGTTCATAATAGGCTACAAGAACGTTAATGACCAATTTGACAAGAATGGAGAGTTTTTCTCTTCTGTAAGTTTGCCATTAAGATTGGTTAACTTTGTGCTTAATGCCAAGCTTCTTTGTTTCTAGGTGTTTAATATATGTTCTTAATGCAGGCCTTTCTTGCCTTTGTCCAACAAAACTATATGTTGGACCATGAGGTTGTAATGCACAAGGTGTATGCTCAAAGTGGCAAGGAAGCTCAAATTAAGGCCAAGGATGACCTAAAGAGGGCACATAAAAAGTTTGAGGTGAAACACCTAGAGCTTAAGAGGATCCAAGAGATAAATTCCAAGCACAAGGAGGACAAGAAGACAACTTTCGAGTTTATTGAGAGCAAGAAAGCTTGTCTTCTTGAGGAATTCAGGACCAAGAAAGATAACGTCATTGATATGGCGATGTATCGTATCTGGGCCATGAATCCTGACCTCGATACTAGTTTCCTGGCTTGTAATGAGACCTAGTATGTCGACAGGTGGCAAGCTCATTTGGAGGAGGAGGAAGCCAAGCTCGCAGCCCAGGAGGCTACAAAGGCCGAGGAGCAAGCTGGATCGACGGATGCCAGAGCTGCCAATCCATAAAGAATCAAACATGGGCTATGACCCATTGTATTATTTTATAATTTTAATTACCATTTTTTTTATGCCCTAGGGGAAAAGACAATTTATCGCTCAAGTTTGAGCTATTGTTATTATCTTGCGAATGCTTTAACTTAATAGTAGTTTTTATTCTTTTAATTTTCTAGCTTGAAAACGTTATGCACATCTTCACCTTTAGCTTTTTGCCTTATCATTATGCATCATATTTTTGTAACGAAACCTTTTCAGCTTATTACTAAGGGCTTGCTTTTATACTTGTTTCCTCACAGAAGTACATGTTTGGGCTTAAGTTTGAATTTCCATGTAATCATACATACTTCATCTGATCGCTCATTTTTCGACCTCATTATTTTAAAGTTCGAATACTGTAACGTCCCAAATTACCTAATAAGGCTTTGGGCCTTGATTAGGGGGCCAGGATGGCAAATTCTGGAGAATTATTTGAATATATGTGATTTCATTGTGAAATATGTGTTTATGTAATATATATGGGTATCATTATATGATTATATGAGTTATATTATAATATGACTAGATATGCATGTTTAGGTGTATTAAATATGCATGTGGTCCCGTTTCTTATTAGAAGGGAAATTTTTGTAATTTGGCCCATTACGGGTATATTTGGAATATATGTGCATATATGTGATGTATGTGTGAGACCACATTATTATGTGGATACATTTGGGTTACTCGGAATGAGGAGATCCTAGGGAGCAAGATAGCGAGAGAGTCACAACAGGACCAAATACCCGACTCTGTGTGAGTCAAGGGGTATTTTGGCCCCGAGCGCTCTTTTTAAATGCTCTGGTGGATCTGGAGTAGCAAGGCTAGCCCTTATTAGCAAAGCTTCAGCTCGGTTAATGGGAATAAATATTTGATGATATATTTGAAGTTAGTAAGATTAGAAGGGAATTTCAGGAATTTTGACCATTTTACCCTCAGGGATGTTTTTGGCACCTCGAGCTTCAGAATTTGCCTAGAGTTACTTGAACTCTAAGTAAACTACACACAAACAGAAAAACATAGCAAAATACAAACACCAAACTCTCTCTCTCTCTCTCTCTCTCTCTCTCTTTCTCTCTCTCACTTCTTTGGAATTTCTTGCAATCTAAGGGGAATCGAAGCTAGCTTAGGCTCGGCATTGCTTGAGGAAATTCTTGGCATTGTTTTAGTAGTAGAGGTATCGATTTCTAGCCTCAATTCTTTATGTTTTCTCTGGTTTTAGTTGACATTTAGAGTTTTGGAAACTCAAATATGAATTTGGTTATGTGAGTTTTAAATTTGTTTTTGGTGATGGTTTTGAGGCTTATCAAGTGCTGAGTTGATTGGGAACTTTATTTTTTGGGATTTGGCCATGTTTGGTTGGGTTTTTTGTGTGTTTTGGCTTGAAGAAAATGAGGGAAAAATAGGGTTTTCATGTCGAGCCGCAGCCCTGTTCTTGGGGCGCCACGACCCATGTGAACCCAGGACCCAGGGGATTCTATTTTGCTTACGCTCACCTCGAAACTTCAGGGCTAAGTTGCAGCACGTGTCCCTAGGATTTTACAGGGGGAGGCTTCTGACTTGAGGTGCCCTGCGACGTGCATAGGGTAGATTGGATAGAAGTGGTTTTGAGTGATGGGAACTCAACGCCAAGGGCTCATGATTCGACGTCTCGAAGGCTAGGGTTCAGTCCAGAAGCCTTTATCCGCTCTTTATTGATGGGATTCTACATTATGGTTGTGACTAGGTTATCGCTAGGGGCTTGAAAGAGAGATCATGCTCAAGGGTTGTTCTTATTATACGTTGCACTCGGACCTGAGGTAAGAAAAATTTACCCAGTACGTGTTAAATGTGATTATATGCGTGATTAGGGCTCGATCCCGTTAAGAAACATGGTTATTATTGTTTTTGTATTTAATTGGCTGAGATATATGATTAATATGTATGCGTACTTGTATTATCTAGAGTATGCTTGTCTGTTTCTTGTTATCTATTTATGTGGATGTTTGAATATCTGGCTAAGGCATTGACTTATTAATCAAGGGCAGCAATAGTGCACTGTGCGCTGGTCGAGAGGCTTAGGCCTAATCAGGGATGTATTATTACGTTGGGCAACCCTATGGTCGTTTGGAAAAATAAAGCGATTGGCTAGCTCTATGGCTAGTTACTCAGAGCTAGGGCATATGGCCACGAGTGACTCTATGGTCACTTAGCTAGGGCATAGGGCCCCGGGTTTACTCTATGATCATCTATTTAGTGTAGCAAGCCTCAGTATGATCCTATAATCATTTATTTATAATTGTATGCATGCATGAGTAGGTTATTACTTTTGAGCATGCTAGATATGCATTTGGAATCTGTATTTACTATTTATACACTTGTTTATAGTTTCTTGCTGAGCCTTAGCTAATAGGTGCTGTGTGGTGCAGGTAAGGGGAAGGAAAAGTTTGACTAGCCCTGAGTTGGAGAGCTTCGGTGCCGACGTATACAGATGCGGCTGCTCGACCAGCACAACTGGGGTTATCATGGAGGAACTAGGGTTGTATCCCTTATTTTCTCGTCTAGCTCGACTTGGCTTGTATTTTGTCTTGTATATAACCTTTTAAACACCTGTTATGTTATTTTGGGATCCCATGTATATATTAAACTTTTAAATGAAAAGTCAACATTTTCTTTTGACCAAAAATTCTAACCCTAACCCTTGTCATTAACCCTAGTTACATGTTTATAACCAAGGAACTTGATTAGGAAGTCTTGCACTATTTAAAGTACATGGTGTAACGATCTTTGCTATCCACAGCGTTACAAATACTACTTATACCACGCGTTTAAAAACACTTACTGACATGTAGACTTGTTAGTCTATTCATTTCTCCTTAGTAATAGTAACTTTCTTCATCCTCGAGTATGGTCTCAAGGTTACGAGGTCGAAACTATTTTGCAAAAAAATCCAGCTCTTTCTCTCTCTATTTCTGACTATTTTTTGTTAATATAGAATAACAAATTTAATGCCTTTTGATTTATTTGTATCAGTTAATCTAGACTCGTAGTGGTGTTAAACTCGTACTTGGTTATTGATCCATGCACTTATATTTATTTTTTCTATGTTTTTCCGAGCTTATGTGATAAGTTCATTGTTCTATATATTTTTTGCAAGTTCTTTCGTCTTTGGATGATGTTAATTCTGTGTTTTAAGAAATTTTAGCTTCATTTTGTAAGTTTTCGATATTTAAACTAAGTTGTAGTTTTTGTTGATAACACTGATATATTTGATGTCACGGCTCAAGGATAAGTTTCTCAAGCGTCAGGCACTCAGGCCGTGACCACTACTTTTCCAAGCCGCAGCCAGTCATCACAATTTTAGAATTTTATGTTATTTTAAATTAGATATTTAAGAGAACTATAAAAGTTTTTAGGGATAATTTTTGTAAAGAGTTTTAAATTGCGAATTTTAGGAAATTAGAAGAATAGAGGAGAGGAGAGGCCACAATCTTTCAAACATTAAACTAGTTTTTTCTTCTTCCTTTTAAACACTTTAATTTCAATTATTTGTTATGTTTGTGATTATGGAGTACTCTTCTTTTAGGTTAAGGGTTATTTCAAATCCCAAGACATGAATTCTTGATTTTCAATAATGAATGTTATTTCTTGATTTCTCCAATATTAAATTACTTATATTCTTCTATGATTAATGTTATGAATTATGTGATATCTTGTTAGGTGGGCAACTAATTAGGATGTTTAATTGTTTTACTATCATCTTAGACTTACTATTCACCTAATAGTTTAGGGTTCTAAGTGTATGTGATAACTTGCAATTCATAGTAATGTCATAGGTATAATTGATTGTGACGCAGTTTAGAACCTACGTTAAGCGAATTATATGCTAAATTGATTTGTTGCTTGGATTAACCTATCTCCATGGAAATTAATGTTCTTCCTAGGTTAAATAGATTGCATGCTTCATGTATTTATTTATTGGTATAAAGATTTAATTATTGAGCGCTTCACCTTGATTAATTTTAATTAGGAGATTGGGATAATTGAATGCTTCAGCGTTATCTACGGGATTAATAATTTAATTGGGAAATCAGAATAATGTTTATTATTGTTGGTCTTCAATGATTGTGGAGGGTGGAGAATGACTCTTAACTATTTCTTTAAATCGTAATATCAACTCATTATTGCTTTTATGTTTATGTAATTTAAATTTCTAATTGAAAAAAATCCCTTCTTTAATTTTTGTTGTTAATGTTGGGGTTTTATGCCCTAATTACAACCTAATTTCTTTGTAATCTCATTTATTATCAATAAAAGAATATAAATTATTTTTTGACTTGGTCAATCACTTTGCTCACATGTTTTATTTTCATGATTATTTTTTTAATATAAACTTCTATTAAATCCCGATCATATAGCTAATCGTATTTATATTGACGTAATCACAGTGGAATATATAAATATGATTATATGTTCAAAATAAGTTAGTCCTAAGATTAGTCAGCGCACAAGATTTACACTGACTTGCCAATCTACGATATGTTCTACTTACACATCATAGCGTTAAGTTCTTTCCAAAACATTAGCAAAGTAGATAATATTAGATGTATTTGTTACATCGGACTGGACCGATAGTGACAGTTGATAGGATAAGTAAACATATCGTTATTATCTATTCTAGTCATATCATATAGTTGACCATTGGCCAATTCAATCTCAATTCTGAGTGGTTAGTATTCTAACTGATTGTATTATTTGATTTGTTTGACTAGTTCGTTACCAGCTTACCCTCTGGACTAGCCCATACTTACATATTGGGAACTCGGTAGTATAATTCAGTGGGAGTGTTAATCATAGATATGAACATCTATAACTTCTGATGAAGAAGTGAAACGATGGTTTCCTTTTAGTTTGGTTCAATGTGTTAAATGATAGAGATCTAATTTCAGTAATTAATATTAGTTACTAAAATAACATTTACAAGGAACTAAGTGTTTTAAGTATAAAATACAATGAGGGGTAAAACGGTATTTTAGTCCCATCTCATTGTAGACTGTCTATAGAGGATTCAGTTACAATTATGGTAGTAATAATGGATCATTAATAACATATCAATATTGCTTATAGAGCGTTCTATGATTTCAAGAGTTCAATTTCGAGTCTTTAATAGAGTCACGAGGAATTAATAAGTTAGTACATTTATTTGTTAGATTTATGATAACTTATTGTAGCTTGATTTCATAGGCCCATGGTCCCCATTGTACCTTGGATAAAATCATATAGATAGTCTCAATTAATTGTTTTAATTATCAATTAGAATTTTCAAAGTCGACCTGGTCAATTTTGGATAGTGTTGACGCAACTTTTTGCCAACAGTGAATTAAGAAAATAACAAGTTTTCTTAGTGCTTGATAATAAACCGTAAACAATAAATGAAAGACACAGATCTTTTTGCGTGGTTCAGTGGTTAAAATCCACATAGTTCACGAGTCTATATTATTACTGTTTTTCTCTCTATTTTGGCAGAGTTTCAGTATTATAGAATAATCGTCCCTCTTCCTGTCCAATATTCTCAGTATTTATAAAGAAATTCCTTGGACAGGTTTGGGTAACCGCGTGAGTCAATCACGGATTTACATATTTATTATATTTAATACAAACAATTACCATTTATATTAGGATATGATCAGATCATGAAATAAATGGTCTCCTAATATCTGGGACATTAAATATTACAGGTTGGCCATAAATGATCGTATAAAATACTAGAATCTTTGGGGATTCGCGGATTCACCATATGCTTGAGCTAACACGAACTGGATATGTCTCTGAGCTCGTACTATGGAGGCCGTGTCGTATGAATATCATAAGCTCGTGCTATGCAACTTATGCATTCCCGGCCTGTATAACCATCGTGAACAGCGTGCTATCCACGTGGACAATATATGGATTCCTGGCTATTTCTTCCATGTATTTATTTTCCAGCTTTACCCGAGCTGAGTGAAGGACTCGTGCTGAAATTAGGGTACAACATTTGCCTCCCAAGTCCCTGCTCGTGGCTCATGTCGTCACTTTCTGACTTACACAGTATGGACTTTTATACTTCTGCTGCTTTAAACCATGTCTGCCCACTACTCAAGTAGTGGACACGTTGCGTACCACAATTGGCATCTGTTTGGGTTTTGAGGCTTACAATAACTGTCTTGTAACCTTTTTGCCGCCATTTTGTCTTTTGAAACATAGCCCTTGGATTCTGTACTGACCAAATCAGATGGCTCACATTGATCTATGTCGTTTACGTATAAATAGGGTAGGCAATTTTCACAGTTCACCACCTCTTATTCAAAATCTTTCTACATCTTCTTTCATCAGCATTTTCAAACCCTTTTTCTTTCTCAGAGAAACCCCAAAATCCATCTATTGCAAAAACTCTCAGAAACACAGTCACTTAGGAGTCTTCCAGGAACTCCCCCTACAAAGTCTACTTCTGTTATCGACGAACACACTATAAGTCTTTTTTGTTTTGAAAAAACGTTTCTTTTACTAATTTATGTGTTTTCCTTATCATGCTACCCACATTTCACCGTACTCAATATTAGGTTGTTTTCTAAATGTTTTTGGCATGTAGGCTTCGACTTAGGTTTATTGAGTAGGTCTTAAAATATCTCTTAAAACTATGATATTCATAAAACTGGGTAATTTATGGGTAAATCTAGGTAATTTATAACGAATTTTAGGAAATACCCATTTCGGGATATAGAAGATGAAATGTTTTTATTGTTCGAAACCAGGTTTCTTAAGAGACACACTTCTGGGGTGTTTTTATACTAAACCGGCCTCCAAGGGAAGTAATGGTGTGACACTCTGACACACGGATCCCTAGGATAGCGCATGGCATCACATAGTAGGCTGAGACTAACTTAGCTCGAATATCAGAGGCAACACCCTCCTTCGTAGTTCCGTGCTATAACCTTTACAAACTCTTAGGTCGCCTACTATGTAACTCGTCATTCTTATTCGTTAGGTGATCTGATGGCTCCCAAGAAGAATGCACGAAAGAAGAATTCACCCATCCCGTCTTCTCAACAAAAGCAAAAGGGGAAGAAGGTCACCCCTGAGTCTCCCATTCCTTACTTTGGTCCAGTGGTGGTTGCCCCCAATGCTTACTTCGAGGCGGAAAGAATCATCTCCAATATCACAACCTAGGGGAGGGTAAATAAGATTATGTTGAGCCATAACATCAAGGTCGGGACCGGAGTCCTCATTGCATGACCTACCTTCGAAGGAGAATGGAGCTGCTCCACTCTCAAGGATGATTTCGCGGCCTGGAGTGACGAACACTAGAAGGCAGGTGCCTTCCTCCCCCTTGACCAATACTTCGCGGATTTTATAACTTTCATGAAGTTGGCTCCCTTTTAGGACCCCCCAAATTCTTACAGGCTTTTGGCGAGACTGAAGTACCTGTTTTTGAAGCACGAGTGGGAGGTCCCCACTCTGGCAGATATTTTATACTTCTTCTGCCTCAAGGCCAGCCTAGAACAAAGAGTTCGGGGTGATGGGTTCTACTACCTCACCAGGTTCCCCAATTCAGCTCCGGTCATCAAGCTCCTGTGCCACCCCAATGATTATAAAGACTTGTTCTTTATGTCGATCAGGTTCCAAAACTGTGAACACAAGTATTTCAACCGTCCACATAAGTTCTTTATCTCTGACCTCAACTCGTGAAGTTTTGCTCTCTTCAAGACATTTCTATTATACATGTATTAACTAAGTTCATTATTTGTGCAGCAATATTTGCGAGGATGGCGAAGTCCGTGACCCTGGGGGTCAGTACGAGAAATTATCTGGGCTGCCCCCCTATGAGAAGGATTATCGCTAGCTCATGAATGACGTCACGATGCTGGCATGCCAATTAATTGATGAAGGGTAGACGTTAGCCTTGCGGACCAGGCCTACTCTCTTGATAATCCATGAGCTCCCACCCTCTCAAGAAGTGGACTCACCGGCCACCGAAGGCGAGGAATAGGAAGAGGACGAGATGCCTCTTGTGCAGAAGCGATAGGTTCCTCAGGCTGCTTTGGAACCCAATTTAGAACGAGCTGCGTCTGGGGCAGCAGCCGGCCCCTCCAGCCAAGGTAACCCATATCCTTATAGGGAACTAGATAAGGTTGTGGCCAATTTTAGGTTAGTTAGATTTAACCCAAATCATCTCATCCATCGTCATCCCTACAACCCAGACCGTAATATCACCCTGCTCCAATGTGTAGACCATGTGGTGGTGCGTCATGACAATAGTTACCCATAAGGCCACCATTGTTGTAGATAACACCTTAAATTTTAGGTCTGCCATCTTTGAAGAGTATGGGACCAATCGTCGGAGCTGGCCTTCTCTAATCCAAGGTACCTTTGCCCCTGGGTTTAGGAAATATGTAGATGGGTCTAGCCCCGAGGTACCTCCCCAGGTTCAAGAAATATTAGACTTAGATTCTCCTTCTCCTCCAGTAGTCCCAAGGCCGGAGGTCATGATAATAGACTCCTCCCCTAGCCCGGAGGGTAGGATATTTATTTATTTTCTTTGTGCATGTTCCTGACTTTAATTGTGAACTAATCCCCTTTTTTCCCTTTTTAAATGACGGGATGGAACAATCTGAAGCCTCTCACCTACGCACAGCTTTCCACGGCAGGAAATCCAGCTCGGGCCCTATCGTGAAGAGGCCCCGAATTACAAAGAAGACTCCTCCAGTAAGGGAAATGTCTCAAAATCCCCTGCTAAGGGGAAAGCCAAAAGCTCGACAACTCCGACATCTACTGTCACTGAGAGGAGGGTTTCTCATCCTCCACCTCAGTTTGCGCCTTCTCGGAATTAGATGATACAAGCTGATCCCCCAGCTCCTCCTCTCCCAGTTGCTACTGTTCGCATACCAGTCGATCCCAAGATCTGGAGAAGATCCTCGAAGCCTTACGAGGAATCCTCTATGAGACGGCAAGCCACATGGTGGGGCACGCTTATAAGGCCAGCTCGAGGGACTTGAGGATAATCGAGGAGCGGAGCCCAGAGAACGTCCTAGAGTCCGCCTTGGGGATGACCCTCACAGTAAATTATTATTCCTTGGTGACATTTTTATCTTTTTCTTGTCAAAGGATACATCTAACTTGCCTTGTTATTTTGCAGTCTGCCCTGGTTCAACATCACAGCATAGCCAGGTCTAGGGCCAGGAATAGTGACCTCTAGGCCGAGCTCAATGCCGCTAAGACCGCCTTGATCGTTGCTCAAGAAGGTGAGCAGACCGCCAAGTCTACCTTTGCGGCTGCTCAAAAGAGTGAGTACGATGCCAAGTTCACTCTGACTGCTACCCAAGAAGGTGAGTAGGCTGCAAAGATTTCCTTGGCTGCTCTCCAAGCTCAAACGGCATAATTTCAGGCCGAGGTTGCTGAAGCCAAAGGTAAACAGTTGGAGGTCGAGGCTACAATTAAAGAGGAGAAGGCAGCCTCATTATCCTCCATGGAAGATATGTTGTACCATTGTTGGGCTTTTAACTAGGATGGTAACTATTATTTTATGGCTCCCGCCCTGTTAGAACCATACCTTAAAAAATTCAAGGCTCGGAACTTGCTAGAACCGTCAGAAACGGGGGATGCTTCTACAACAGGCGAGCAGGAAGGTGAGGAGGTCACATCCTAAGAGCATCCTGGAGGGGCTCCATGACAGTCTTTGTTTTTTGTTATATTTTTTTGTAAAAAGTTGCCCTTGGGCTTAATTCGAGGTTTTTCTCCTCTGGACAAATTTAATTTCAATTTACATATCTAATTTTTAATCTATTTGTCTTTCCTTGATAATCTCTCATGTTTATGACTTCTTAGACTTGTACAATCAAGATTTTAGGAATTGATTTTTAGATAGAGATAGATATTTTAAGCTCGGTTATATCCAAACTTAAGGTATTGATTTATATCATACCTGATATGAAACAGGCCTTGGACTCGGTTATGTGCGGGATTTTAAATATTTTAAACTTAGTTCGTGTTAGGTTTATTGATAACCCGAGATTTAACAAACCCTTGATTTTAAACAATTTTTCCCAACCTTCCAAGTTTGGTACCGGGTTATATCCAGGGTTTTAAATGATTAAAATTGAGTTTATGATATGTCTATTGACATCTCGAGCTCTTAAAAATCCAGCGAATGTTCAACTTTCCAAGCTTCTAAGTTTTGGACCTGGTTGTTTCCTGGATAGTTTTGTACCTGGTTGTATGCAGGGTTTTCAATAATTTACAATTATCCAGCGATCTTCTCCTAATCCACCTCGGGTTATATGCCCCCCAAGTTACCAATACACGAGCTAATGCACCCTTATAAGGAAAAATTACTTAAAGCTACTTTAACAAGAAAGATTACACAATAATCTCTTGTTATTTAATTAAATGCCTTTAATAATTAAACCTTACATGGATGATTGTACTACTGGTAATACTTTTTTAGGTGCATGGAGTTCCATGTTCGTGGGATATTTCTCCACTTAGCCGAGCTAAATTGAAAGTTCCTTCACACAAAACTTCCACGATCTGATATGGCCCTGCCCAGTTCGGGCCTAAAACGCCGTCCTTGGGATCTTGTTTGCCAAGAAAACCCTTCGAAGTACCAGGCCGCCTAATCCAAAACCTCATTTCTTGACCTTAGAATTAAAGTAACGAGTGATTTTCTATTGATAATGGGGGAGCTGTAACTACGAATCCTCTCGTTTCTCATCAATCAGATTGAGTGATGCGTTAAGTAATTCATCATATCGTTCCTGGATGAATGTATTTTGTCTGTGAGTAGCCACCATACCTTCGAATGGAAGGATGACCTCGCTTCCAAAATTTAAGGAAAAAGGAGTGTGTCCTGTGGAGGTCCTGTAGGAAGTTCGATATGCCCAAAGTACTTGTAGGAGCTACTCATGCTAGACTTTTTTGACCTCATCTAACCGTTTTTTAAGGCTCGCCTTTAGTGTGTTATTCACAGCCTCAACCTGTCCATTGGCCTATGGATATGCTATCGAGGAAAAAATCTTAATTACATTGTACTTTTCACAGAAGTTGGTGAAGAGATCACCGTCGAACAGGGTCCCATTATCCAACACGATCTTTTCAGGAAGCCCAAACCGATATACAATGTTCTTCACCACAAAGTCCAGGACTCTCTTTGAAGTGATAATGGCCAAAGGCTCGGCTTCTACCCACTTCGTGAAATAGTCGATTGCCACCACCGCGTAACGAACTCCTCCGTTTCCCGTAGATAAGAATCCTATTAGGTCAATTCCCCAAACTGCAAATGGCCACGGAGATTAGACCATTGTTAGCTCGACTTGAGCAGCTTGGGCAATTCAATGGCATTTTTTGCACTTCTGAACATACGAGATGGAATCTTTCGTTAATGTGGGACAAAAATTATCCATGCCTCAGTATCTTCAGTGGTAGGTTTTGCCCCCCAGCTGATCTCCACAAAAGCCTTCATGCACTTCTTGTAGAATAGTTTTAGCCTCCTCCGGCAGAACACATTTTAGGAGAGGCAATGAATGACCACGTCGGTATAGTGCACCATCCACAATTACATACCTCGGAGCTTGATAGAGTATTTTTCTTGCATCCTTTCTTTCCTTAGGTAGCCTTCCCATTGTAAGGTATTCCACTATGGGAGTCATCCAGGTCAGCCTTATGTCGATCTTCTCGACCTCTACCATTTTTTAGTCACGCTCGGACTCTCCAAGAACTCCACAAGCACTACATTCAAAGTTTCAGCTTCCTTGGTGGTGGCGAGCTTTGCCAAAGCGTCAGCATTATAGTTCTGCTTGTGAGGTATCTGTTTAACAGTGTTGTATTCAAATTCTGATAGTTCCTCATTCACCCTAGGTAGGTAAGCCGCCATCATTGTACCACGAGCTTGATACTCCCCCAACACCTGATTGACCACGAGCTGGGAATAGCTATAGAACTGGATGACCGTTTCTTTTTGCTCCTTTGACATTCTATGTCCAGCTAGCAAGGCCTCATAGTTGGCTTCATTGTTAAATGCTTCGAATCCAAGTCTCAGAGCCATATGGAATCAATGCCCTTCTGGAGCAATCAATATGATCCCGACTCTGGATCCGTTCTCGTTCGATGAGTTGTCTACGAATATTTTCCTATTGAAATATGGTGCATTTAGCCACAAAATCAACAAGGGCCTGGATTTTGATTGAGGTCCGTGGTATGTAAAGTATCTCGAATTGGCTGAGTTCAACAGCCCATTTTAAAAGGCGTCCCGACGCTTCAGGTTTTTTGCGATACCTGCCTTAGAGGTTGGTCGATCATGAGGTGGATTGAATGGGACTGGAAATCTTCCCTAAGCTTCCTGGAAGCTAATATTAGGCAGAATGCTATCTTTTCTATCAGTTGATACCGTGTTTCTGCTCTGAGAAGTCTCTTGCTTATATAATACACTGGGTTTTGAGTGTGGTCTTCTTCCAGAACTAACACGGCACTGACTGCATTTTCTGTCATAGCCAAATAAAGGAACAAGGGTTCTCCAGATATAGGCTTAGACAACACTGGGGGCTCGACCAAGTGCATTTTAAGGTCGAGGAACGCTTGTTCGCACTCCTCAGTCCATTCAAATTTCTTATTTCCTCTGAGCAAGTTGTAGAACGGAAAGCACTTGTCAGTGGAATTTGAAATAAATCGGTTCACGACTGCTACCTCTCCAATCAGGCACTGAACCTCTTTAAATGAGCTAGGCTAAGGCATTTCCAATAATGATCTGATTTTATCTGGGTTCACCACTATCCCCCTTGTATTGACTATGAATCCCATAAATTTTCCCGACGCCACTCCGAAGGTACACTTCAGGTGATTCAGCCTCATATTGTACCACCTCAAGATCTCAAAACATTCATTAAGGTTGAATACATGGTTATCGATAGTCTTGGATTTTACTAGCATATCGTCGACATACTCTTCCATATTTTTCCCATTCTGACCAACAAACATTTTGTTGACTAACCGTTGGTAGGTAGCTCCGACATTCTTCAGCCCGAAAGGCATAACTTTATAACAATATACATTAGTGGGAGTCATAAATCTAGTATGCTCTTCATCTGCAGGATTCATTGCGATCTGGTTATATCCAGAATACGCGTCCATAAAAGACATGAGCTCGTGTCCCGCGGTGGCATCGACCAACTGATCAATCCTTGGTAGTGGGAAGCAATCTTTAGGACAAGCTTTGTTCAGGTCAGAGAAATCGATGTAGGTCCTCCACTTTCTGTTTGGCTTCGGGACCAGAGCAAGATTCGCAACCCAGATCAAGTATTTTACTTTATGAATAAACCCACACTTTAAAAGCCGAGCTACTTCTACCTCCAATGCTTCAACTCGGATAGTTCCCAAACGTCTCTATTTTTTGGGTTTTGCAGGCACGCTTTTGTCCATGTTTAGAGTGTGCATGATCACACTTAGGCTTATTCCCACCATAACTTCATGCGACTAGGCGAAGAAATCTAGATTCCCCTGTAAAAAATATAACCAACTCCTTTTTCCTTTCATCACCAAGATTTTTCCCAATCTTAATGACTCTTGAAGCGTCCTTGGGATCTATGTTTACTTCCTCAAGCTCCTCAATGGGATTGTGCTCTGACCTGTCTTCACCCATTCGTAGGTCGATATCATCGCCTGGGGCAACGTGACCATCCTTTGTTTCTTGAGGTTCTACCATCTTGCAAGCAACTTCCACTTCCTGTGACTCCTCACCTCCGTTACTTATGGCCATTACTTGTTGCCCGGGTTATGATTTTCCCTTCATAGAGATGCTATAGCATTCCCTAGTAGCGAGCTGATCACCTCTAATGGTGTATATTCCCGCAGATGAGGGGAATTTGATTGCTAGGTGACGAATAGAGGTTATGGCTTCAAACGCCATCAACACAGGTCGGCCCAAAATCGCATTGTATGCGGCTGGACAATCGATGACCACAAACTCGAGTAACTTGGAGACAGTTTGTGGACCTTCACCCAATGTCACCACTAACTCGATTGTTTTTATAGCAGCCGACCCTTCTCCAGAAAACCCATATAGTATCATCGAGGTTGCCTTTAGTTCGGTTACCGACAATCCCATTTTTTCTAAAGTGGACCTAAAAAGTAGATTCACAGAACTTCTATTATCTACTCGTGTCCTCTGAACCCTCTAGTTGGCGAGCTGAATAATTATAACGAGAGGATCGTTATGTGGAAACTGGACATGGCTGGCATCTTCCTCTGAAAAAATGATAGGCTGTTTCTCCAATCGCTGCTGCTTTGATAACCGTTGTTGGGGGACGAACTCCACTCCGTTATGGGAATTTAGTTCTTTGATGTACCTCTTCTCGGCACCTCTGCTCGTGCTTGCCAGATGAGGTCCTCTAGAAATGGTGGCTATATCTCCTCCTGTTATCGGAGGAGGATTGTCCTGATTCACCTGAGTTACGACTTGATTCGTTGGAGCTTCAGGAGCTGACGGAGGGTTTTGTCCAATGGGCTGACTGGGAGTCGCTTGATTCCGGGCGTACTAGGCCAAAGGTCCCGCCCTGATGAGAGTATCGATCTCATCCTTCAACTGTCTACAGTCATCTGTATTATAACCAATATTATTGTGGAATCAGCAAAAATTAGAAGGATCTCTCTTTGCTCTTTGGTTTTTTAGCGGTTCTGGCTTCTTCCATGGAAGGCGAGTAGAATTAACTAAGAAGATGCGGATTCTGGTATCCGTGAGATCGATAAATGTCACGTAGACTGGCTTAAATTCCTCCACGGAGTTGTTTTTCTTTGTTCTGCTTTGGTCGCCCTCACCTTTTCCCTTCCTATTATTATTTCCCCTATGTTATTCTGGGGAACGGTTTGAGCCATAGCTGCAACATCCGTTACCACTCCAACGGGATGGACAGGGAGTTGGCTGGTTCCTACAACATAAGTGCGCACCTATTCTAGATTTACCCATCTTTGAGCTCGTGTCAAGAACTCGTCCACAGTATTAACTCCTTTCCTCTGCAACTCTTTCCATAAGTCGCCTCCAACAAGAATTCCCATCCTCATTGCCATAAGCTTGGAGCTTTCGTCGGCATCTCTAGCTCATGTAGCAACATTGGCAAACCTACTTAGATACGCTTTCAATGGCTCACTGGGCTGCTGCACTGGGCTGCTGCTTTACATTAGTGAATGAGTCTGCCTTAATTCAATCTTCTTGGGAAGCACTGAATGCTCTCTTAAAATCAGTGGAAAAACTCTTCCACAAGCTAATTGAATGCCTCTTGTATTGTTTGAACCACTGCCTGGCTGGACCTATCAGAGTCGAGGGGAGTATAAGAAACCTTAGATCGGGTCCAACGTTGTGGGACATCACTATGGTGTTGAACATTCCCAGGTGATTGGATGGATCCCCATCTCCATCAAGCTTTGACAAATGTGGCATCCTGAAACCCACAGGATACACGGCTGTCGCAATATTTGGGGCAAAAATTTCGAGCTCGTCCTCTGAGTCACAACCATCTTTCTCTTTCTCCGATAGAAGCTTCTTCATCAACTCCTCCATCTGGGCTAACCTTTTGAGGGTTTGGTCCTTGGGTCCTAGGTTATTCTGGGGCTGTTCAACAGCTCCCATTCTATCTTATGCGTTTTGTGGGTTATTGTCCCTCCAATTTTGGGCTTCGTTTTGTGGAACATTCTCGTTATCACGTACTTTAGAAGGACCTCCCTCTTGACGAGTGTAACTGACTCCTTCATCCCGGGCTGAATTTCTTCTCTGCGAATTTAAGCGATCATGCAGATCAGGCTGTGGATCATACCGAGGGCTTTGCGCTGAAGTTAGATGATTCCTTAGATCGCTTTCAAACCTACCAGGCCTACCACTTCAACGACTTTCCATCCAATATATTTTATTTGCAAAGCTCACATCTCGGGGTTGAGGTTGAGAGTCCAGATTTTAACACGTGTCCATGGAACATAGGCCTGGGCAGATGGAGGAGCATTTCTTCTACTGTCTCCATAAGAAGGCATGTCCCGTGTAGGATGAAGCAGTGTCGGATGTCTTATGTGTGACGGGGGATGCCTAACTGGCGAGGTAATCCTTGTCCCATCAGGGCGAACTAAATTAGCTTGCCTCTATTCTCCCCCATCATTTCTAGTTCTCCACGCTCGATCCAATCGTCGCGCCCTAATCTTCCTATCCAATATTCTCAGTATAAAATATACAATTTAGAGAAGAAAAGAGAAATTATGGAACATTTATTATTTAAGATAAATTGGTATCTGTTGTACCCTACTTTTAGCACGAGTCCTTCACTCAGCTCTGGTATTGCTGGAAAATAAATGCATGGATGAAATAGCCAAGGAATCCATATATTGTCCATGTGGATAGCACGATGTTCACGATGGTTATACGATCTAGGAATACATAAATTGCGCAATGCAAGCTTATGATATTCATACGGCACGACCTCCACAGTACGAGCTCGGAGAATCCAGTTCGTGTTAACTCAAGCATATGGCGAATCCGCGGATCCCCAAAGATCTGAGTATTTTATACGATCATTTATGGCCAGCCTGTAATATTTAATGTCCCAGATATTAGGAGACCATTTATTTCGTGATCATATCATATCCTAATATAAATGGTAATTGTTTGTATTAAATATAATAAATATGTAAATCCGTGAATGACTCACGTGGTTACCCAAACCTGTCAAAGGAATTTCTCTACAAATACTGAGAATATTGGACAGAAAGAGGGACGATTATTGTGTAATACTTAAACTCTGCCAAAATAGAGAGAAAAACAGTAATAATATAGACTTGTGGACTAGGTGGATTTTGACCACTGAACCACGTAAAAAGATCTGTCTTTCATTTCTTATTTACGGTTTATTATTAAGCACTAGTCAGCCTTGTTATTTTCTTAATTCAATGTTGGCAAAAAACCGCATCAACAGTTTGGTGCTTTCATTGAGAGAAGAGATTACTCCTTTCTTTTTTAAAATCCCAATCAAATCTCATCATTGTAGTCACCGTTCAATGCATGATAATGAGATAGAACAACTTGGTGGGCAGGAGGCCCCTCGTATTGCTGTTTCAAATGAGCATGGCCCTGAAGTTCAACAACATCTAGGAAAGCAACCGGTAGGCCACGGCGATACTGGGAGTTTGGCGTCATTGCCACCGAAACCAAACCAAGACTACTTAGCTGCGGTTGAGTTGGAAAATATGCAGCTAAGAAGACATTTGGTTGGGGGAAACAAGCAAATCGAGGAGGCTTTTGTTTGGTTAACCCCTCTTGCATCCGATGTTAATGTCGGAAAGAGGCAAAGTGGGTCTCATAAGTCCCACAGGAATAACCGATCCAAACCAAGTCGGTCAGTCAAAACTACCACCCCAAGTTCTATGCCTACGGTGTGAGATCGACAAAATGCTTAGTTTAGTGGCCATCCTAGGGGTCATTGGCAAGTCATTCGGTCGGTTAGAATCACGATCCCATGTTCGGTACATCCGTCACACGCGCCTGGAAATACTCATGGCAACCCACGAGGAGGTGTTGGAGTAGGCTCACTGAGACAAAATGTTATCGCTAACCCTCCTACGTCATGATCGGACCGTCAGACGCAGAGAGCTAGAAATGATGGGGGAGAACAGAGGCAGGCTAATTTAGTTTGCCCTGACAGGTTAAGGATTTCCTCGCTAGTTAGGCATCCCCTGTCTCCCATAAGACATCTGACACCGCCTCGTCCTACATGACACATACCTACTTACAGAGACAAAAGAGGAAATGCTCCTCCATCTGCCCGAGCCTATGTTCCATGGACACATGTTGGAAATCTGGACCCTCAACCTCAACCACGATCTATGAGCTTCACAAATGGAAGCTATTGGAAGGAAAGTTGTCGAAGTGGTAGGTCTGGTAGGTTCGAAGGCGATCTGAGGAATCATCTAAGTTCGGCTCAAAGCCCTCGGTATGATCCACAGCCTGATCTACGTGATCGCCTCAATTCGCATAAAAGAAATTCAGCCCGGGATGAAGAAGTCAGTTACACTCGTCAAGAGGGAGGTCCTTCCAAAGTACTTGATAACGAGAATGTTCCACAAAACCAAGCCTGAACGTGGAGGGACAATAACCCCTAAAACGTGTACGATAGGATGGGAGCTATTGAACAACACCAGAATAACCTAGGAACCAAGGACCAAACCCTCGAAAGGCTGGCCCAGATGGAGGAGCAGATGAAGAAGCTTCTATCGCAGTAAGAGAATGATGATTTTGACTCAGAGGATGAGCTCGAGCTTTTTGCCCCGAATATTGCGGCAGCTACATATCGAGTGGGTCCCAAGATGCAATATTTATCAAAGTTTGACGGAGATGGGGATCCGTCCAATCACCTGGGAATGTTCAACACCATAATGGTGGCCCACAAGGTCAGACCCGATCTAAGGTTCCTTATATTCCCCTCGACTTTGATAGGTCCATCCAAGCAGTGGTTCAAACAATACAAGAGGCATTCAATCAGCTCGTGGAAGAGTTTTTCCATTGATTTTAAGAGAACATTCAGGGCTTCCCAGGTAGCTCGAATTAAGGCTGACTCATTGGCCAATGTAAAGCTGCAGCCCGGTGAACCATTGAAAGTGTATCTAAGTAGGTTTGCCAATGTTAATGCACGAGCTAGAGAAGTTGACGAAAGCTCCAAGCTTATGGCAATGTGGACGGGAATTCTTGTTGGAGGCAACTTATGGCAAGAGTTGCAGAGGAAAAGAGTTAATATTGTGGACGAGTTCTTGACACGAGCTCAAAGAAAGGGTAAATCTGGAAAAGGGGCAGGCTTCTGTTGTAAGGACCAGCCAAGTCCCTGTCCAGCCCGTTGGAGCGGTAATGGATGTTGCAGCTACGACTCAAACTGTTGCCCAGAATAACCAAGGGGGAAATAATAAGAGGAAGGGAAATGGTGAGGGCGACCAAAGCAGAACAAAGAAAATCAAGTCCGTGGAGAAATTCAACCCAGTCTACACGACATATATCGATCTCACGGATACCAGAATCTGCATCTTCTTAGCTAATTCTACTCGCCTTCCATGGAAGAAGCCAGAACCGCTAAAAAACCAAAGAGCAAAGAGAGATCCTTCTTATTTTTGCTGATTCCACAATAATATCGGTTATAATACAGATGACTGTAGACAGTTGAAGGATGAGATCGAGACTCTCATCAGGGCGGGACCTTTGGCCTAGTACGCCCGGAATCAAGCAACTCCCAGTCAGCCCATTGGACAAAACCCTCCGTCAGCTCCTGAAGCTCCAACGAATCAAGTCGTAACTCAGGTGAATCAGGACAATCCTCCTCCGATAACAGGAGGAGATATAGCCACCATTTCTGGAGGACCTCATCTGGCAAGCACGAGCAGAGGTGCCGAGAAGAGGTACATCAAAGAACTAAATTCCCATAACGGAGTGGAGTTCGTCCCCAAACAACGGTTATCAAAGCAGCAGCGATTGGAGAAACAGCCTATCATTTTTTCAGAGGAAGATGCCAGCCATGTCCAGTTTCCACATAACTATCCTTTGGTTATAACTATTAAGCTCACCAACCAGAGGGCTCAGAGGACACGAGTAGACAACAAAAGTTCTGTGAATCTACTCTTTAGGTCCACTTTAGAAAAAATGGGATTGTCAGTAACCGAACTAAAGGCAACCTCGATAATACTATATGGGTTTTCTGGAGAAGGGTCGGCTGCCATAAAAACGATCGAGTTAGTGGTGACATTGGGTGAAGGTCCACAAACTGTCTCCAAGTTACTCGAGTTTGTGGTCATCGATTGTCCAGCCGCATACAATATGATTTTGGGTCGACCTGCGTTGATGGCGTTTGAAGCCATAACCTCTATTCGTCGCCTAGCAATAAAATTCCCCTCATCTATGGGAATATGCACTATTAGAGGTGATTAGCTCTATGCCAGGGAATGCTATAGCATTTCTATGAAGAGAAAATCACAACCCGGGCAGCAAGCAATGGCCATAAGTAATGGAGGTGAGGAGTCCCAGGAAGTGGAACTTGCTCGCGGGACGGAAGAACCTCAAGAAACAAAGGATCGTGATGTCATCCTAGGTGATGATATCGACCCAAGAATGGGCGAAGACAGGTCAGAGCTCCAACCCATTGTGGAGCTCGAGGAAGTAACCATAGATCCCAAGGACGCTTCAAGAATCATTATCATTGGGAAAAATGTTGGTGATGAAAGGAAAAATAGTGGGTTAATTTTTTACAAGGGAATCTAGATATATTTTCCTAGTTGCATGAAGATATGGTGGGAATAAGCCCGAGTATAATCATGCACACTCTATACTTGGACAAAAGTGTGCCTGCAAAATCCCAAAAACAAAGACGTTTGGGAACAATTCAAGCTGAAGCACTGGAGGAAGAAGTAGCTCAGCTTTTAAAGTGTGGGTTTATTCGTGAAGAAAAATACCCGATCTGGGTTGTGAATCTTGTGTGGGTCCCGAAGCCAAATAGAAATTAGAGGACCTTCATCGATTTCTCTGACCTAGACAAAGCTTGTCCTAAAGATTGCTTCCCACTACCAAGGATTGATCAGTTGGTAGATGCCATCGTGGTACATGAGCTCATGTCTTTTATGGATGCGTATTCTGGATATAACCAGATCATAATGAATCCTACAGACTAAGAGCACACTAGCTTTATGACTCCAACTATTGTATATTGTTATAAGGTTATGCCCTTCGGGCTGAAGAATGTAGGAGCTACCTACCAACAGTTAGTCAACACAATGCTTGTTGGTCAGATCGAGAAACATATGGATGTGTGTGTCGACGATATGCTAGTCAAATCCAAGACCACAAATAACCATGTATCCGTCTTGAATGAATGTTTTGAGATCTTTAGGAGGTATAATATGAGGTTGAATCCCCTGAAGTGTACCTTCGGAGTGGCATCGAGAAAATTTCTGAGATTCATATTCTATACAAGGGGGATAGAGGTGAACCCAGATAAAACAGATCATTATTGGAAATGCCTTTGCCTAGCTCACGTAAAGAATTTCAGTGCCTGACTAGAAAGGTAGCAGCCCTGAACCAATTTATTTCAAAATTCATTGACAAGTGCTTGTCGTTCTTCAACTTCCTCAAAGGAAATAAGAAATTTGAATGGATTGAGGAGTGCGAACAAGCGTTCCTCGACTTAAAAACGCACTTGGTTGAGCCCCCAATGTTGTCTAAGCCTATATTTGGACAACCCCTGTTCCTTTATTTGGTTGTGATAGAAAATGCAGTCAGTGCCGTGTTAGTTCGGGAAGAAGACCGCACTCAAAAACTGGTGTATTATATAAGCAAGAGACTTCTCAGAGCTGAATCACGGTATCAACTGATAGAAAAGATAGCATTTTGCCTGATATTAGCTTCCAAGAAGCTCAGGCCATATTTCTAGTCCCATTAAATCCACGTCATGACCGACCAACCTCTAAGGGAGGTATTTCAAAAAACCTGAAGCGTCGGGACGTCTTTTAAAATGGGCGGTTGAACTCAGCCAGTTCGAGATACTATACGTACCATGGACCTCGATCAAAAGCTAGGCCCTTTTTTATTTTGTTGTTGAATGCACTAGATTTCAAGAGGATCTTTTGAAGGAACCGGTGCAGGAGTTGTGGAAAATATTCGTAGACCGCTCATCGAACGAGAACGGATCTGGAGCCAGGATCATATTGATCGCTCCAGAAGGGCATCGATTCCATATAGCTCTGAGAATCTGTTGACGGTGAAATCTCGTCAACGAAATCAGGTCAGAAAACTCAAAGGTAAATGCAACGATGTTTAGATAAGAACTTAGAATTAACTTATGAAAGGATAAACACAAGTGAACAATGGAGTGAGAAATGTATATTGCTTAATAGCCTCTGCATACAATGAATTTTCCAACCCCCTTTCAAGTGGTGTTCCAGTCCATTTTATAGTAGGCTCTAATGGCCTTAGATACATGGTGGTCCAGGGGACCAAATGGTACATAAGTACTATGTCAGGGGAGTGGCTTCAGAGGTTGTGGTCGTACATCAGTACAGGAGCAGGTGTCAGGAGGATGTCTCCACTACTTGTCTGTACCATGTCTGATGAGTGGCGGCAGGCGTAGTGGCGCAGGTTGTAGTGTTGTGGACTCTGACCCTTGGCCGTAGACGTACGGGCCATAACTCTTACCCCAGCAATCCCACTGGTACTGGTGTCCGTACTCAATACTAGGTCGTACAAGTACGTCCCATTCGACTTGTATTAGAGCCTCTAAGCATAGGGGTCTCAAGGTGTAAGGAATGGGACCCTTGATGCATGGCTCTACTCATGTGGCCACTAGGTGACGTAGCTCTCATTCCTTTGCGAGGCCCCCTCGGAAGGCATATTGATGGCGCGGCTCTCCTGGCGGTTACCGGGGCCAAATGTGTTGCGGATTTGACCCCCATGAGGCTATGTGCGAGGCCGCCACCATGGGGCCTATTTGGCGAGGCCACCATGGGGCCTATTCGGCGAGGCCACCTCGGGGCCATGGGTGAGGCCACTTTGAGCCTAAGTGGCGAGGCCACCTTGGGGCCATGGGCGAGGCCACTTTGAGCCTAAGTGGCGAGGCCACCTCGGGGCCATGGGCGAGGCCACTTTGGGCCTAAGTGGCGAGGCCACCTTGGGGCCATGGGCAAGGCCACGTTGGGCCTAAGTGGCGGGGCCACCTTGGGGCCATGGGCGAGGCCACTTTGAGCCTAAATGGCGAGGCCACCTTGGGGCCATGGGCGAGGCCACCTTGGGCCTAAGTGGTGAGGCCACCTTGGGGCCATGGGCGAGGCCACTTTGAGCCTAAGTGGTGAGGCCACCTTGGGGCCATGGGCGAGGCCACCTTGGGCCTAAGTGGCGAGGCCACCTTGGGGCCATGGGTGAGGCCACTTTGAGCCTAAGTGGCGAGGCCACCTTGGGGCCATGGGCGAGGCCACCTTGGGCCTAAGAGGCAAGGCCACCTTGGGGCCATGGGCGAGGCCACTTTGAGCCTAAGTGGCGAGGCCACCTTGGGGCCATGGGCGAGGCCACCTTGGGGCCATGGGCGAGGCCACTTTCAGCCTAAGGGGGAGGCCACCTTGGGGCCATGGGCGAGGCCACCTTGGGCCTAAGTGGCGAGGCCACTTTGAGCCTAAGGGGCGAGGCCACCTTGGGGCCATGGGCGAGGCCACTTTGAGCCTAAGTGGAAAGGCCACCTTGGGGCCATGGGCGAGGCCACTTTGAGCCTAAGTGGCGAGGCCACCTTGGGGCCATGGGCGAGGCCACCTTGGGCCTAAGTGGCGAGGCCAACTTGGGCCTAAGTGGCGAGGCCACCTTGGGCCTAAGTGGCGAGGCCACCTTGGGGCCATGGAGGGCCTCGCTAGTGGCGCGTGCCTGATGGCCTGGGTAGGAGGTGCATGCCTGATGGCCCGAGGACCCAGTGAGAGTGTAGGCGTATGGGGGTCTAAGTGCGTTCTTTGTGTCTTTTATAAGCATGGAATATTGAGCATCCACGGGTGTATGTCCCTGGTGTCTTTGGCAGCGTTTACGCGTATGAGTGCATCTTGACCTGTGAGCATGTCAGCCTTGCGCGGGCACGTCGGACCTCACTATGTGAGGGCCTTGTGCACCTATCCTCTTGTAGTATTCAATGTGGCCCCTTAGCTTAGCAGGGCCAAACCTTGTGGCTCATAATGTGTTGTTTCTCAGGAGATGATCTCTTGTATTCAACAAGGCCTACAGGCTCGAGCCCAATAGCATGAATAAGTGACCTTTGTCCCTATGTTCCAACCCGGGACTAAAGAGTTTTTATTTGGTGGATTTTTGGCATCCACAGAATCGGATTCAAAGCATCTAACAACGAAGCCGAATATGAGGCCTTGCTAATCGGACATATAGTGGCAAAGGAGCTAAAAGCAACGGTTGTCCAGTGCTATAGCGATTCCCAGCTCGTAGTCAATCAGGTGTTGGGGGAGTATCAAGCTTTTGGTACCACGATGGTGGCTTACCTGGCTAGGTTGAAAGAGGAACTATCAAAATTTGAATATAGTACTGTTGAATAGATACCTCGCGAGCAGAACTCTAACGCTGATGCATTTGCAAGGCTCGCCACCACCAATGAAGGTGAAACTTTGAATGTAGTACTAGTGGAGTTCTTGGAGAGGCCGAGTGTGGAAAAAAAAATTGTAGAGGTCAAATAGGGACTTGGGGGGCAAATGTTGTACCCTAATTTCAGCATGAGTCCTTCGCTCATCTCAGGTACAACTGACAAATAAATACATGGAAGAAATAGCAAATGAATCCATATATTGTCCACATGGATACCACGATGGTTATACGGGATAGGAATGCATAAGTTGCACAATGCGAGCATGTGATATTCATACGGCACGGGCTCCGCAGTACGAGCTCGGAGGCATATCCAGTTCGTGTTAACTCAAGCATATGGCGAATCTGCAGATCCCCAAAGATCCGAGTATTTTATACGATCATTTATGGCCACCCTGTAATATTTAATGTCATAGATATTAGGAGACCATTTATTTTGTGATCAAATCATATCCTAATATAAATGGTAATTGATTGTATTAAATATGTAAATCTGTGATTGACTCACGCAGTTACCCAAACCTATCCAAGGAATTTCTCTATAAATACTGAGAATATTGGACAGGAAGAGGGACGATTATTCTGTAATACTGAAACTCTGCCAAGATATAGGGAAAAACAGTAATAATATAGACTTGTGGAGTAGGTTGATTTTAAACACTAAACCATATAAAAAGATCTGTGTCATTCATTTCTTATTTATGGTTTAGTATCAAGCACTAATCAACCTTATTGTTTTCTTAATTCACTGTTGGCGAAAAACCACTTCAACAGTATCTAAATTAATAAATAAGTTTAAATCAAGGTTCAAATTATAAATAATTAATTTGATAAAGGATTTAAATAATTAGTTAATTTATTAAATCAATAGAAAATAATACAGGCCTTGATTTTAAGTCCAATGGGCTTATAATCAAAACGAAAATTTCACGGGCCTAAAGCCCATGATAATTTCGACCTAGGGCTGTTAATTGGATATTATCTTATGGATTTTTTAATTAAATAAATGACCTAATTGAGTCTATAAAAGGAATGTTAAGTGAGAGTTGGAAACATAAGTCAAGACACAAGTTTAGTCCCTGGTTTTTTGATAGATTCTCTCTATAAACATAAGTCCTTTTCTAAGCCTCATTATTCTTTCTCTTCTTCTCTCTGTATCTATCTCATGTGTTGAGAATTTCCCACTCTATTCTAGGTGATTCTAAGGATACTTTGGAAGGCTATGAAGAAAATTGAAGATCGGTTCAATTTCTTGGTATCACTCTGCGACATAAAGGATACAAGGGTTAGAGAAACTGAAGGAAGGACTATATTATTCCACTACGTATAATGTAAGTATTCTTATCATTATTTCTCTTTGAATTCAATTTTAGAAACATGTTCTAGGTTGTCTCATATTAACTTGTTTAATATTAGATCTATATGAAAATAAATAAAGATCATGTATAAGTTTTCCAAATAGTTAATTCTTGAATAATAATTTGAACGTAGTCGTGGGTTCGACTCGTATTTAAAATTATAATTATATAATTGGTGATACTAAAAAGAAAATATTTAGTATATTTTGTACGACATATGATACGCATCAAATTTTTTGCGTTGTTGCCGGGGACTATTGTTATTCACTTTATTACTCAAATTTATTTATTTGCAACTAACAAGTTTTTTCCTTCGAATTGTCATATGTATGTGTCTGGTGAAGACGATACACAAGTTCGACTAAAAAAAATCAAAGATTATCTTGAGGCATCGTTAGTGTCACACTCTTCTGGAACTATCACTGATAATCCACTTTTTCAGCGTCCTTATCAATGAGTAGATTCTGTTAAAGTACCAAAACCGTCTGATAACGAATCTGATTTTGACGATTCAATTTGATCCTACAGAACAATTGCCCATCAAAGGACATTGAAAGAGTTGGCAGCGCCAGATCTTGACCAACAACCACTTTGCATCCATTATCCACCTTTGGATGTCAACTTTGAGTTGAAGTCGGGCCCTCATGCACTTTTTGCCCCTCTTTCCATGGGTTGGCCGGCGAGGATTCAAAAATAGATTTGAAGGAGTTTCATATTGTATATTCTAGTATGAAACTGCTGTAGTGAATGAAGAATAAATTAAGCTGCGAGTTTTTCCTTTCTCCCTAAAGGATGCAGCTAAAGAGTGGTTGTACTATATTCCACCCGATATTGTTGAAACTTGGAATGGTATGAAGACTATGTTCTTAGAATGATATCTTTCAGCATCTAAAGTTGGAAGCATCAGGAAAGAGAACAGCGGTATAAGGAAATATACAGGCGAGTCGTTGTATGAATATTGGGAGAGATTTAATCAGTTGTGTGCTAGTTTCCCTCATCATCAAATAAGTGAAAAACTGTTAATCCGGTACTTTTATGAAGGATTATAATCACTGGATAGGAGTCTGATCGATGCATCCAGTGGGGGTGTACTAGTTGACAAGACTCCTACTGCAGCCAGGAGCTTGATTTCTAATATGGATGCCAACTCACAACAGCTTGGCATTCGCCAAGATCCTAATCCACAACCAAATTCAGATAATGAGGTGAGAACTTCCAATGAGAACCAGCTTGGTCATCAATTTGCTCAATTAACTACAGTGGTACAACAACTTGCTTTAGGCCAACAGGTGTGGCCATGTGAAATATGTCAGGTTGTGGGGCATGCTACTGATACTTTCCCTACTCTATTTGAGGGAGAGACTGAGAATGTTAATGTTGTAGGTAATTTCCAAGGTCAATTACGCCAGATTTACTATGAACATTTTTCTCAAACTTATAATCCTGGCTGGCGTGATCATCCAAATCTTCGCTATGGGAATCACCAACTAGCTTCTTTACAGTCTACAACTGCTAGACTGCCTGGTTTCTCTCTTCAACAATGATCTCAACGGAATTATGCACGTAGACCATCGCAAGCACCACAAGCTACTCAACCACCGAGTACAAAACCCTCTATTGAAGATTTAATCAATACAATTGCTACAAATACTCTTCAGTTTCAGCAAACTACCCAAGCTTCCATCAAAAGTTTGGAGAATCAGGTGGGACAACTAACAACATCATAAAATAGGGTGGAAGCTCATCTTTCCTTCACAACCTGAGAGGAATCCCAAGGAGAATGCTAGTGCGGTAACTTTGAGATGTGGGAAGCAGTATGATCCACCTAGTCCTCCAATACCTATTAATTTTTCATCCAAGCCAGTGGATTGCTCGGTTGATGAAGATGTGCCTTCAAAGACAATTGTCCTAAACAACCAACCACTAAGCCTACTTTTGTCACTCCACCTCCTTTCTAAAGCAGACCAATGAAGAATGAAAAGGAAGAGGTCGATAAGGAAATTCTTAACACATTCTAAAAGGGGGAGGTGAATTTTCCTCTTCTTGATGCTATTAAACAAGTGTCCGCTATGCCAAGTTTTTGAAAGAATTTGTGCATGAATAAGCGTAAGTTGAGGGGTAATGAAAAAGATAGTGTGGGGGAGAATGTTTCTGTAGTTCTTCAAAAGAAGTTTCCACCAAAGTGTAAGGATCCTGGAACTTTTACTATTCCTTGCACTATTGGTAATAAAAGGATTGAGTGTTGTATGTTGGATTTGGGAGCCTCTATAAATTTCATTCCATTCTCCATTTATGCTGTATTGAATCTTGGTCCACTTAAAGAAACAGGGATGATTATTCAACTTGTTGATAGATCGAATGCTTTTCCCAGAGGTGTAATAGAAGATGTTTTAGTTCAAGTGAGTGAATTGGTGTTTCTAGTTGATTTTTATATTTTTCATATGGAGGATGAATCCATTCCATGTTCCACATCGATATTGTTGGGAAGACTGTTCATGAAAACTACAAGAACGAAGATTGATGTGCATGAAGTTACATTGACCATGGAATTTTATGGGGAGACAATTCAATTCAACATTTTAGAGGCTATGAGGTATCCAAGTGATGTACATGCTATTTATTCTCTTGATATTTTGGATACCCTTTCTCAACGAGTCTTAGATTTGCATAATGAAGATTGTTTAGATGTTGCTTTGAGAGTACATGTGTTGTATGATGAAGACTATTTTGGTGAAATCATGGATGCCATAGCCACACTCAATATTGGTTTTGATGATATTTTTAAGAAGGTTTCATTCTTGGACTTACAAATCTCTAATGAGAAATTGTAGCCATCTATTGTGCAAGCACCTATGCTTGAATTGAAGCCACTTCTGGGACATCTTAGATATGTTTACTTGGGGGAGAATGAGACACTTCCAGTTATAGTTGCAAGAAATCTCAACCAAGTTCAATAAGAGAAATTGACAAAAGTGCTTTGGGATTACAAAACAGCCATTGGGTGGTCTATCGCTGACATTAAGGGAATCAATCCTTCTATGTGCATGCACTGAATTCTACTTGAAGGAGGGTCTAAAATAACACATGAGACACAACGGAGGTTAAATCCACCTATGACGGAAGTGGTGAAAAAGGAGAGTACTTAAGCTCCTTAGTGTGGGTATTATTTAGACAATTCCAGATAGTCAATGGGTGAGTTCAGTATAGGTAGTACCAAAGAATTCTGGAATTATAGTGGTAAAGAATGACGACAATGAGTTGGTGCCTACAAGAATGCAGACTGGGTGGCGAGTTTGTATAGACTACTGCAAGCTGAACGTGGCGACTCGTAGAGATCACTTTCCATTACCTTTCATTGATTATATGCTTGAGATGTTAGCAGGTCATCCTTCTTATTGTTTTCTTGATGGTTATTCGGGATATAATCAAATTGTTATTGCTCTTGAAGATCAAGAGAATACGACCTTCACATGCCCTTTTGGTACTTTTGCTTTCCGACGTATGCTATTTGGGTATTGTAATGCTCCCGCCACCTTTCAACGATATATTTGGGTTATGACTGATTTCCCATTTATTATGGTACAAATTAAGAACAGGAAATGGCAAAAATTGTGCTCTCAACCACAAGCGACAGTCCAGCCTATTGTTCAAGAATTCTATGCAAATGTTGTGGAGCGAGCTAATAATAAAGTCATAGCTCATGGCAATCCTGTTAGTTATTCAGCCGTTGCTATTAACAAATTCTACAAACTCCGAGACATACCTGATGATGAGTATAGCCAACCAGAGAATGGTCTAGACTTGATGCTATCATACCAACTATTGGTGTCCATCCAGGTGCTAAATGGAAAACATTTGAAAGGGACCAACCAAGCAAGTTCAAAACTAAATTTATGGATTTAAATTCCAAGGCTTGGCATAGGTTCATTGGGGCCAAACTCATGCCAACAAAGCATTTTGTTGATGCTGATATTGCGTATATTTTAATTATCTATGCTATCATAATAGGAAAATAAATTGATGTGGGGAAGATTATTAAGTCTTCCATCATCAAGTGCATCAAATATGTGCAAAATTCCTTTTATCATCCCCAACTCATCACTGCACTATGTGCTAAAGCTGGGGTGGTATGGGATGATACTGAGGAGTTGGTCCTATGACCACATTGGATAAATCCAACCCCCTTCACCTCATTCCAAAGGACAAGACTAAATCCAGTTCTTCTACTCCGGCAACAATTCAACCTCCAACTAGGACAGAGAGAAGTCTCACTGACCGCATGGGCATTGTGGACCAAGAGTTGTACTACACTCGCCTTGATCTACAAGCCCATCGCATTGAATTTCATGAACATCAGCAAAGAATGGTAGAGTGGGCCGGTTATCAAGATCTATGTTTTCAAATGCATGGAACTATTATCGGAGTAAACATGTCTAATTATCCTCCTACACCAAACTGGTTGTAGCAATATCCTCCACCAGTCAACCTAGAGACATTCTTGCTCAGATGAACATGCCTGACCAGTGACATTATTTTGAGGGAGTTTTTCCTTTCCTTTACTTTTACTTTTGTTTGAAATAAGTTCCATTGAGGACAATGTACTATTTAAGTGTGGGGAAAGGGAATAACAATTTAATTTTGTCTGTTTTTAGTGTCTGTTTTTTTATTTAATTTGTCTGTTTTAGTTTTTTTTAGTTTGTTTTTCTTTTATTTTTTTTTATTTGTGTGTTTTAGTTGTGTTTTCATGTGTTGGACTTGTTGAACGTTGTGGTCGATGATGAGAACTATGGATTGTACTGAATGTGATGCTAGATAATGATGAATTCTGTATGCTTTGTGTGCTTAACAAATGTGTGATTTCTACTTAAGCTTGAGCTTGTATTTTGGAATCTATGCACACAATTGATTTTACTTCTTATTTGCATTGGAAAAAATTGCATGTTGGAAATTTAAAGTCCCTAGCACTCTAGAAAGCATTGATTAATTATTTGAGGCGAAATCATGAGTACACATAGTTAGGGAGATGATTAAGGCAAGTTCTTTGGATTTTTTGAGCCTTTCAAGCCAACCCTTGATTTGTTATTCCATGGTTTTCCTATTTTGAGCCATAATGACTATTCGTTTATTCTATGAATCTATAATCTAAACCTTTGCAGCTTTGAAAATTTTAATTCTTGCTTGTAACCCATTGCATCATAGTTATAAGTGAATGTTATTTTGTGGAATTTATATTATAAAGAATGGAGGAAATTATGTAATGTTTATTTTGTTTGGGTAGTGATATGAATGTAAATGATCTCCCATTTCCTTATGAAATGTGAATTGAAAAAAAAAAGTTTGTAATGAAATTTTTAAAATATATATATATATATAGTTATTGCAAAAGAATAATTGTGGAGCAATTAGTCATATCAATGTGAAATGAAGAAGATAAAAGAATGTTTATTCTAGATTTGTATGGGAAGTTTTTGGGGAGATCTAAAGATTAGAAAAAAAAATGTATGCTACGGTGTGAATTGAGCCTTAATGTAAGTTTTTCATCTACCTCTAACCTTAGCCTTATAGTACGTGCTTATAAAGACCTTTTGATTTTTTTATTATGTGTATTTATATTAGTGGAGAACAATTGGTCAATGTCTATGGAGTGAATATTCTTTCATGATAAGTATTTTCTATACAAGGGACACACATATATATATATATGACATGCATGGATTGATTTTGATACATCTAAGTTGGTAAGATTGATTATGAATGAGTGTATAAAGATTGAATTTTAGTAGTGATTCACTTTGATGTTAAAATTCTAATGAGTATGGAATTTATATTTTTTCTAGAATTATATATTTGTGTGATTCTCTCATAAAATCATCACTTTCAACAAGATTGTTGCTTAGTTGAGTCAAATGTATTTTGTTTGATGTCATTTTTATTTTAGTTTTAGTTTGTTTGCTAAGGGACTAGTAAAGTTCAAGTGTGAAGGAATTTGATAAGTTCATTGTTCTATATATATTTTGCAGTTTCTTTCGTATTTGGATGATGCTAATTTTGTGTTTTAGGAGATTTTAGCTTCACTTTGTAAGTTTTCAATATTTAAACTAAGTTCTAGTTTTTGTTGCTAACACTGATATATTTAATGCAATTTCAGTTTAAGAATTTTATAGGCTACAAAAAGGAGTTGCAAGATGAAGTTGAGATGTAATTCTAATGTGTTTTGAAGTCTCTAAGCATATATGGTGATGTTGTGGTGAAAGAAGCTTGAGTAATGGCTTACAAAATTAAGTGAAGTGAAATTAGAGTGTTAATTGCGACTCAAAAAAGTGGTGGCTGCAACCTAATTACAAGGAGTTAGGATTTTGGAAATTGTAGGTTTTGGCCGCGGTAAGTACTTCTTCAAGCTGCGACCTAAACCCTATTTTATAAGGGAATACGTACACTGCCTGCGACCACTACTTTTCTAGGCCATGGCTCAAGGCTAATTTCTCAAGCATCACGCACTCAGGCCGCGACCACTACTTTTCTAGGCCATGACCAATCATCGCGATTTTAAATTTTTATGTTATTTTTAATTAGATTTTTAACAGAACTATAAGCGGTTTTAGGGCTAATTTTTGTAAAGAGTTCAAAATTGTGAATTTTGGGAGATTAGAACAACATAAGAGAGGATAGGACAACAATCTTTCCTACATTAAACTAGTTTTTTCTTCTTCCTTTAAACTATTTAATTTCAATTTTGATTATGTTATTGGTTATGTTTGTGATTATGGACTAATCTTCTTTTAGGTTAAGGGTTATTTCAAAACCCAAGACATGAATTCTTGATTTTCAATAATGAATGTTATTTCTTGATTTCTCCAAAATTAAAATGCTTCTATTCTTCTATGATTAATGTTATGAATTATGTGATATCTTGTTAGGTGGCCAACTAATTAGGATGTTTCATTGTTCTACTATCATCGTAAAATTTCTATTCACCTAATAGGTTAGGATTCTAAGTGTATGTGATAATTTTCCACTCATAGTATTGTCATATGTATTATTGATTGTGATAAAGTTTAGAACCTAGGTTAAGAAAATTATATGCTAAATTGATTTGTTGTTTAGATTAACCTATCTCCATGGAAATTAATGTTATTCCTAGGTTAAATAGATTGCATGCTTCAAGGATTTATTGCTTGGTATAAAGAATTAATTATTGAGCGTTTCACCTTGATTCATTGTAATTGTGAGATTGGGATAATTTATTGCTTCAGAGTTATCTACGGGGTTTATAATTTAATTGGAAAATCATAATAATGTTTATTATTGTTGGTCTTGAATGATTGTGGAGGGTGGAGAATGACTCTTAGTTGTTTCCTTAAATCGTAATATCAACAAATTATTGCTTTTATTTTTATTTTATTTAAATTTCTAATTAAAAAAAAGTTCCCCTCATTAATTTTTGTTGTTAATTCTTGAATAATAATTCGAACGTAGTCGTCGTGGGTTCGACTCGTATTTACCATTATACTAATGTAATTTGTGATACTGAAAAGAAAATATTTAGTAAATTTGGCACAGCATATGACAAGCATCATTATGGTATATTGTATACCACTTATGCCTCCTTAAATTCCTACAATTGAGAAATCTTAGGTTATTAAATATTGAGAGCTTGTGAAAAACATTAAATAAAAATAAGGAAAATGAATAACATTTTATTGATCAAAGGCCTCGTTAAAACCTTCAAGAGCAAACCCCATGGGAAAATCTAATGAAGGGAAAAGTGTGCCTTTGGGAATATACAAGCTTGGTTACAACTAAATAGACATCATTCCATAATCTATTGATAATATGGTCGTAGATCAACGTTTCAAGCTCGTGGGACCAATTCTCCATTAAATCGAGCTAGTTTATAGACTCCAGATCGAATGATGGATTCAATTTGGTAGGTTCCTTCCCAATTAGATCCAAGCACACATACAAAGGGGTCTCGTGTGGCCAAAAATACGCGGCTTTGCACTAAGTCTCCCAATCCAAAGTGTCTATCTCAAACCCTTTTATTGACATATCCTGTAGCCCTTTGCTGGTATGCAAAATTTGTAAGCTGGGCTTCATCACACTTTTCTTCAATTAGTTCTAAGGATTCTTCAAGTTGGGAATGGTTTGAGTCTTTGTTATATGCCTCACCGCTTATAGTAGAAACTTTGACCTCGATTAGTAACATTGCCTCGTAGTAGTAGGCTAGGGAGAAGGGTTTGTGTCCAGTGGAAGTTTGAGCTGTCGCCCTATTGGACCATAAGACATGTGGTAACTCTTCGAGCCATCTACCTTTAGCTTCTTCAAGCCTTTTCTTCATAGAAATTTTGGGAGTCTTATTTATAGCTTCGACCTGACCATTTTCTTGGTGATGGGCCATTGAGGAAAAGCTCTTAATAATCCCATTTTTCTTATAGAACTATGTAAATAGATCACTGTTGAATTGAGTTCCATTGTCCAAGACTATCTTCCTTGGCATCCCATACCTACAAGTGATGTTCTTTACCAAAAAAACCAGAACCTTCTTCGAGGTGATTGTGGCTAGAGGTTCATTCTCAGTCCATTTTGTTAAGTATTCTATAGCCACTACCGCATATTTGACTCCACCTTTGCCTGTTAATAAGGATCCAATGAGGTCAATCCCCATACCGGAAATGGCCAACGGGAACTCATCATGGTGAGCTCGGTTTGTGGAGCTTGAGGTATCAAGGTGAATTGTTGACACTTGTCGTAGCACCTTACATATTCAAATGAGTTTGCCTTCACTGTCGGCCAGAAATATACTTGTCTTATTACTTTCTTCGAGGGGTTGTGCCCCCTAGCGTGATCTCCAAAAAATCCTTCGTGAATTTCTTCTAGGATTTTCTTAGATTTGGGTGCGGTTACACATCGCAATAACGACATAAATTATCCTCTTCTGTACAATTTCCCTTCCAAGATAATGTACCTTGGTATTTTATACATCAGTTTTCGAGCCTCATTCCGATCTCCAGGCAAGTTCCCTATTTCGAGGTAATAAATTTTAGGTGTCATCCAAGTAGGTTGCGAGTCTATCATGTCGATATGCTTGATTCTAGAAAGAACTCCACTCGTACCACATTGAGTGTGTCAACTTCCCTAGTAGTGGCGAGTCGAGCTAGGGCGTCTGCATTCAAGTTCTGTTCTCGCGAAACATGCTCGATCACGTAGAACTCAAATTGTTTGAATGCTTCTTTGAATTTTTCCAGGTATGCTGCCATCTTAAGCCCCTGAGCTTGGTACTCTCTTAACACTTGGTTGACTACCAATTGAGAATCATTATAGTATTGTATGGCCTTAGCTTTTAGCTCGATAGCTACTCAAAGCCCAGGTAACAGTGCCTCATATTTAGCCTCATTATTTGTAGCCTCGATACTAAACCTTAAGGCTGAGTGGAACCTATTTCTTGATAGAGTTATTAGGATAATATCTACCCTTGATCCGATCACATTAGAGGATCCATCGACATAAAGTCTCTGCAGCTCGTGAGAAGGGCTTATGACTTCTTCATTGGTGATTCCTGTACATTCGACTATAAAGTCCGCCAAGGCCTGACCTTTTATCGTTGTTCATGGGTAGTATGTGATCTCGAACTGCCTGAGTTCGACCGCTGTCTTTAATAGACTTCTAGATGCTTCAGGTTTTTCTAATATTTGTCTAAATGGATGATTACCGAAGACATGAATGGGATATAATTAAAAGTAAGGTCGAAGCTTTCGAGATGCATGAACTATGCATAGTGCTAGTTTTTCCATGAATGGATATCTTTGTCCCAGCAGTCATTTGCTTACGTAGTAGACTGGTCTGTGTACTTTCTTATCATCCTGAACAAGTGTTGCACTAATTTCATGCTTGGTTGTAGCGAAGTATAAGTTCAATATTTCCTCTATGACTGGTTTGGATAAGATTGGTGGCTTAGAGAGGTGTTTTTTGAGAGCCTGAAAGGCGAGCTCGCATTCGTGTGACCACTTGAACTTCTTCCCCCCTCTCAAAAGATTAAAGAATGGTAGACACATGTCTGTGGATTTCGAGATGAATCTACTTAAAGCCGCCATTCGTCTCGTCAAAATCTGAACGTCCTTATGCTTTCGAGGTGAAGGCATATCAATCAATGCTCTGATCTTATCCGGGTTTGCCTCTATGCCTCATTCATTCACTATAAATCCTAAGAACTTACCTGAAGATACCCTGCAAGAGCACTTTTATGGGTTGAGTCTCATGTTATACTCTTGAAGTATAGTGAAGCATTCTGCGAGGTCGTTAACATGGTTATTATTGTGTTTGGACTTGACCAGCCTATTGTCCACATACACTTCCATGTTGCTTCAAATCTGTTCAGCAAACATTTGATTTACCACTCTTTGGTACATCGCTCCAACATTTTTGAGCCTCAAATGCATTAAATTGTAACAATATAGTTCTTTTTCCTTCATCAAGCTCGTATGCTCCTGATTGGGTGCATGCATTTCTATCTGGTTATATTCAGAATATGCCTCCATGAATGATATGATATCGTGACCCATGGTTGCATCAACAAGTTGATAGATTCGAGGCAATGGAAAACAATCTTATGGACATGCTTTGTTGAGTTTTGAATAATTAATGTAAGTTCGCCACTTGCCATTCAGTTTCGGATCCAGTACTGGGATAGCCATCCATTCTAGGTAGAAAGCATCTTGAAGAAATAAATTTTCCTTCATTCTGTCGACCTCTTTTTTCAATGTCGTTTTCCTCTCATCGTCGAGGAGTCTTTGCTTTTGCTGCTTCGAAGAGAAGTTTTTGTCGATGTTCAATGCGTGGCTTATAACATTGGGACTAATCCCGATATTGTCTAAGTGCAACCACACGAATACATCTTGATTTTCCTTTAGGATGCGAATTAATTGCTTTCTCGCTTCCTTTGTGAGGATCTTTCCAATTTTTACCACCTTGGTGGTTTCTCTTCAATGGGGCCAAGGTCGACCTTGTCTTCTTCTACTCGCTTGGCATTTTCCCCTTACGGAGATACTGTAGGATTCTCAGGATGCTAATTGATCTACTTTCAACGTCCCGATACCACTAGGTGTTGGGAACTTTACGACCAAATGCCTAACAGATGTGACTGCCCCTAGCCCGATTAAGGATGGTCTATCGAGCAGGACATTGTAGGCTGATGGGGTGTCCACTGCTATAAATTACAACATCTTAGTTATCGAGACTGGATAGTCTCCTAAGGTGATTGGGAGCTCGATGGATCCTATACTGGCGATTCCATCCCCTGAGAATTCGTACAGGGTCGTTGCGCAAGCTTTTAAGTCTCGAACAACCAACTGCATTTTCTCCAATGTCTTCTTATAAAGGATATTGACCGAGCTCCCGCTATCGATGAGGACTCGGCGATTCCTGTTATTTGGGAGCTGGAATGTTATGACTAGGGGGTCATTGTGAGGAAATTAGACATGGGAAGCATCCTCTTCGGTAAAAGTGATCGGTTGGGTTTTGACCCTCTGTTGTTTTGGAGCTCGAGGTTCAGGCACGTGGGGAGATCCATCTCTCGTCTTTAGTTCTTGGACGTAACTCTTTTGAGCATTTCTGCTTGCCCCTGCAATGTGAGGCCCCCAGCGATGGTTATTACGTCTTCTCCATCAATTGGGGGAGGTCGATTATCCTCCCTTGTAGGTGGTGTCGTGGCTTGTTGAGCGGGTTGAGCTAGAGCTGCCCTTTGATTAGGCGGAGCTTGGACTTGATTCCGATTTCGGACATATTGTCCGAGGTAACCCCTCGAGATCAGCCACTTGATCTCATCTTTCAGCTATCTATATTTTACTGTTGATTATTTTATTTATGAGTTTATAAAGTATTTTTTTTCGAATATTAAATTTGGATTCTTTGTATAAGAAAATTTTATAATTACACTAGTGATATGGTAAAAATTGGTCGTATGTGTTAAAATTTAGCCAAATTCTTGATTATATGAATTGATTAATTTGATTTCATGTTATGATATTTCATAAAATAAATCACCATAACAAAAAAGATGATATATAAAAAAAAATTCTCCACCCTCTTTTTTTTTGTCGGTTGTGATCTTCTCCCCCACCAATTTATTGAAATCCAAATGTCAATCTCCCCATAAATGCTTTATAAACACCACCATGTGGTTGATGTTTTGTAGCTTGCCTGAAAAAAAATTCTGAATTCTTCATCTATTTTGACACCTTTAATTTCAATTAAAATCTAAAAGTGAAGTGGACAATAAATGGAGGGGTTTGTAGATCCGGGTTTACGCGGAGAAAGGGTGATAGATTTCCATAAAAACAATATATATACCTATTAAAGAAACGCAGCGGTAAAACATATAAAAGGAAACAAACAATCAAATAATGCCACATGATGTTTTCTAATTCTGTCATTGGAATGCCTTTTCATAACTTCTTTTAGATAGAATTTGACTTCGATAATAATAATAATAGAGAAAAAAAAAGTAAAAACCATTAAATGATTCAGTATTATGGATCTAGAACATATCTAGTTTCATGGCAACCAATCAGGTGAATTATAGTAACTTAACGATGTATCACAAATATGAATCATGACATATCCATTTTTCTAATATCTTCGATGAACAACTTCATGTTGAGATAAGAAGATCCTCCTTCCTCTATTGCCTTCTTTGCCGTATCACCAAGCCTTTCTGCTCTTTCTCTTCTATCTTCTCCTTCTATACCTTCTCTCATTACTTTATCTATAGCTTCCTCGATATCTTTCCTAAATACCAACACTCCAAACTTTTCTTCTTGCCCATATTGAACAACAAACTTAACCCCAACAGACTCACCAACCTTCAAAATTTGAACAATCAGCTTCTGATTATAGAACTGCTCAGCAAACATGGGCCAAGTTATCATTGGTTTACCACAAGTAATCCCTTCCAATGTTGAGTTCCAACCACAATGAGTTAAAAAGCCTCCAACTGAAGGGTGTGACAATATCAGTACCTGCGGAGCCCAACCATATATCAACAATGCCCTGCTTTTAGTCCTCTCCTTAAAACCACTATCCAAAATCCAATTCTCTATCTCTTCTTGCTGATCATTTACATTTACTACCCAAATGAATGGCCTGTTTGATGTCTCCAAGCCTAAACCAAGCTCAATCATCTGCGGAATTAAAAGGCGGTTGACGCTTCCTAAACAAGCATAAACGACAGAGCTCTTAGGCCATGAATCAAGCCATTTTGTGAACTGCTTTTCATCAGTAGCAGCCATGTTATTTCCTCTTCGAGCCACTTCAAAATCTGTTTTGTTAAAAAGAGAGACCGGACCAATACACCAGGTTTTGCTTACTTTTTCCTTCTGATAACCTTCAATGTATTTGGATTCCAATTCCTCAAAGCTATTCACCAAAAACCCATATGCTCCTTCTTCAGCTTCTCTTACTTTGTTGTGAAAATCTTGGTCATCTTCTGAATTTGGATACAAATCTGCAGGTAGTTGATTTCTAGTAAACTCAATATGATCAGGCATACCAGGAACCACAAAGGGTATTGATATTGGTACACTCGTATGAACTTGGGTTTTTCTAATGATGTGAGTACATAACAAAGAAAAACAACTCATTCCATCAAACAAAACTCTTGGTATCCGAAACTTGCTGGCGATTTCTGCTGTCCATGCAAGATGTTTGTCAGCTATGATGCATTTCGGACTAGGCTTAAGCTCACTCACCACTTGCTCAATTGGCTTTTGAAGCTCCCTAAGTGCAGCGAAGAAACTTCTGAGCAAGTTTCTTGAAGGAACTAAGTCAACACTATCACACCCCTCAGGTAAGCCAAATTCGTGGAGTGGCAAAGGGACTTGGACTAGCTGGATTTTGAGGTTGGACTTGGCGATGGCCCGGTCGATGACGGGTTTCATTCTTGCAGCGCTAACCGGCGTGGTGATAAGAGTGATCATCACGCCCTGCTCCGCTAATTTCTTGGCCATGTCCGCCATGGGAATAAGGTGGCCTGGGGCCAAAAATGGGATCATGATAAGGTGAAGCTGGTGTGGTTCTGAACCCATTTTGTTATCTCTGATTTCTTTGAATTTTGAGTTGTTTATTGAATACGATACCGATACCGAGGTTAATGCAACAGAATAGATTGGTGTGCTTTTGCTCTGAAACATGTACGTAACGTCATGAATCTATCTACGTGTAACTTTTCAATTTGTTAAATTTTGATTTTGGATGAAAGAGAGAATGAATGTGTGGATGTCACTCTTCTAACTTTTCAGCCGCCATATCTGATTTTATTTATCAATAATCTCTACCATTTAATACCTTTCATTATTCTTCTCTTCTTTTTTTCTTTTCTTTCTTTCTCGTAACACTTTTTGTCTCAAGTTTTTGTGGGATATTGAAGATAGGCAAAATGACAAAAAGAGTGTACAGCGATGACTTTTGTCGTCATTGTAGATCGAGAAATCGTCGCTGTAGGTATACAACGACGACATGTCGTCGCCAAAACGGCGTCGCTGTAGGTTCGTATGTGTAACAATCTACTACGACGACAAAACGTAGTCGTCCCAATAAGGGAATCCTTATTTTCGGTTGGACTAAGATATTGCGACGACATGTCGTCGCTGTTGGTGGTTGCAAAATTTGAAAATTTGAATTTCAAAATCTTCTACAACAAGGACATGTGGTCGCTGTAGGTCTGTCAACCGCTCCATCTACAGCGACGTCATGTCGTCGCTGAAAAGTGCACGGGCTTATATGCCTTCAGTGATGAGATGGCATCGCTGTAGTGTCACGAAAACTCAGATTTTCGTGTCCAAAGTTCACCATATGTCGTACGTATACAATTTTTTTTTAAAATATATTTAATTAATTATATTGTTTAAGATTTATTTAATAAAATATTAAATATTATTTAAATAAATAAATAAAACCAAATTATTTAATTAAATTATAAAACTAATTTATTAATTAAATAATAAAACCAATTTAACAATATTCATAGTCTCCAAAATGTAAGGTAACAAAACATAAGTAGTATCGTCTCCAAAATAATAAAAAAAACACAAAATATTAATAATTTAAAAATAGTAATATAATAAAACTAAATGTAATCAAAATCAACTCCAAAGTCATTATCGTCGGGCTGTTGTAGTGGATATGGTGATGGCAGTGGTGGTTGTGGCTATTGTAGTTGTTGTGGTTGAAAGCTTGTCATCATGGACTGTATTATGTTCATGTCCAAGTTGATAGAGTGAAATTGTGAAGGTTGGATGTTCGGATTTGTTGTTTACAAATATTGTTGCATTTGCTGTTGTTCTAGGTCATAAAGGCTTGATTGAATTGTTGAATCATGGACTGGAAAGCCTCATGTGGTATCGTTGGAGGGCCAACTATGCTTGACGGAAACGGTGATGCCTCTGATTGTGAAGAGTATCCGGTGGCGCTTGAGGCAAAGGTACTAGTGCCCTTCAACTTCCATCCAATACATCGGTTGTGGCCATGACGTTGATCAAATACCTTTGAGACGACTTGTGTCTCATCGACAGCGGCACTTCCTGCTTCAAATTCAGATTGAGATTGAGATTGGGATTGTGTCTAGACATCTTGCTGCAAGGCATCCTGCCGTTTATAAACAAGACAATTAAGACATAATATAATTGAATATTATACATAAATACAAAACTTAGAAAGTTACTTACATATGCATCCTTAGCATTCGTGTTAACGCATCCACATGTCGGATGATTGTGCATGTCATGGAACGTATCGATAATATTGGGCAATTCCTTAGTCTGAAGATTCATCTTTAGAAAACAAAATTTAACAAAATCTCACTTAAATATTGAAATTATTATTAAGATAACTTAAAATATTTTAAATTATCTATATATTTTTATTTACCTTCTTAAATCGAGCAAAGGCATAAGAAGTCGATCCATAGAGACTTGGATACTTCTGTTTTGCTCTGTTGGCAGCATTTGCCTTTGAGCGTGCCATGAACTGTAGAGTGGTGAAAAGGTCAACCAACTTCTGCCAACTCTCATTGTCAATGTCCTCCGGTGGATTCTTTCTGGCTGTCTCGATATCATCATACTCTCCATGTTCATCAAAGTGTCTTTTCTTCTGACCTTTTCTATCCTTGTAGCGATCCTGAAACTCTCGCTCAATCCCAGTCTCTATCAGTCCCCACTCAGGGAGAGCTCTGGGAAGAATGAAAAATTCCTTCAAAAAAATGGTGAGATTTTTTAAATAATAAAAAAAACATTACATGTGAATAAGTAGATAAATTTACCTCAAGCTTTTGCATAATTTTAATCTTTTGCTTATCCGGAACACTCTGCCATGAGTCATAACATGATGGGACTGGTGACCAATAAGGTTGCCAATAAGTTTCGTGAACAACGTCCCAAAATCACCAATTGCTTTGTAAGTTCCCTCCTTTAGATCAAATTGTAGAGCCAACGGACCTTTATTGTCGCTGACGAACTGCTGCAAATTTTTGGATCGAGACCGACCTCTTCTTTTTGCGGTAGCTGCTGCATATGTTAATTAAAAAATTAAATTAAATTGAATAAAATAATAACAATTTGTCATTTATTTATAAAATATAGAGTAATTATAGTATATTACCTGTCTCACAAGAAGTTGGAACTCGCGTGGGATCTGGAGGAGGAGGAGGATCTGCTCCATCACCGCCATGAGAACGAGCAACAATAGCAGACATATCTTTGCAGTTTAAATAATTATTAACTTAAATTCAGTTATAGTTGGAGTTTAATTACATAGCTTAAAAAACAAACATTGTTGAGAAAAGTCATATATTGATTGAAAATTCTTGAAATTAAAACATACAAATATGAATATGGATAAGAAAATATTATTCCTCATCAATGTCGATTCTTACATCATCATCTGTACTTTCTAAATCATTTTCACTAATTTCATCATCATTGTCATTGATGAAATTATCATCCACATCCGGAACAGATCGAGGCATTTCCCCAATTATGCTGGTTTGACCAGGCCAATCCAAATGCATAATCTCCAACTCTCATAATTCCACAGTGAGTACAAAATTTGATGAAGTGCTATCATGCACAACATCAATTTCGTTATCATCATCGATACTTGGATGATCCCAGATTTTTCGATGATTGAATTCTTCTACTACCTTCCAATTTTTGTTTCTTGAAGGATCTTCCAAGTAGAAAACTTGTTTTGCTTGCTTGGCGAGAATAAATTGATCGTTCTTGTACCTTTCAGAATTAATCATGATACTAGTTATGTTATTCTCAGTCACATTTCCACCCATGCTTGCATCTGTGTTAAACCATTTGCATAAAAACAATACTACTGAGTAACCATGGGAATAGCGTAACTCTACAATCTCCTCAAGTTGGCCATAGAGTGAAACCATCGGTTCCTGGCACCGAAACTCCACTATTTTGAGTGCTACGTCTTTCGTCACGACTATGGACCAAAAACTTCACACTGTTAACAATGCAAGGCGTGTAGGAGTATGCATTCTGATTGGACCTGTTTGCTAAAGCAAATAATTCATCAGTACTCAGTTGACTGTACTTGCCGCAAACAATCCATCTATAGAGTATAACACAGAAAAATAAAACACAATGAGATGAGTATTAATCGATACAAATTTTGTAAGAATTTTACAGTTTCGATAATTTATCTTCAATTTAAACTAGATACGGAAATATTTTTTAAGATTTATGTTTGAATTTTCTCGAAGGCATTCACTGTATAACACAATTAAGGTAAGATAGTAGTTTGGCATGAGTTAAATTTAATGAATTCATATATGTATTGAGCAACTTACTCCATATATGGTTGGATTTCAGGGCAATTGTTGATTACAATCCACTCCGCTTCTTTTCGACGAAGATAGTCAAGGGATATGATTTTCTTTTTGCTACTTGGACGACATTGTGATTCAAAAACTGACAACTCTCTTTTAGGAATAACAATATCCGCATTTCCTTACGGACGATTAAATTTAGTATGTACGCCCTGAAGATATTGCGAACAAAAAGTCAAAGCTTCATCGACAATATAACCCTCCGCTATAGAACCTTCAGGGCGCGCCTTATTCCTAACATAATTTTTCAATTTCTTCATATATCACTCAAACGAATACATCCACCTCATGTAAACTAGTCCTCTGAGGATAGCTTCTTATAGTAAATGAAGAATTAAATGAATCATTCTGTCAAAAAAGGCTGGAGGAAAAATTAACTCCAACTTGAACAAAATTTGTATCACTTGATATTCTCCAGTCTCCATGTCCTTAACAACCAATGTACGAGCACAAATTTGCTTAAAGAAATTGCAAAGCTCAATTATTGTCTTCAAATAGACTTATCCAAGTTGCGATCATTGCCAGTTACTTAGAGAAATTTGAACCGAAGTCATCATGAAGTCTAACTCCTTTTACGAACTGACAAAAAAATTGTCTATCATCCGATGTGAAAGAGTACATAGGATGTGGTTTGACAAACATTGTACCGTCTTCCTTGAGGTGCAACTCTTCTCGGATACCCCAAATCTTCAAGTCTACTCGTGCGTTGGTGGTGCATTTAGTATTCTCATTCATAAGAAAAGTACCGAGTTAACTGTCGCAAACATTTTTCTCTACATACATCACATCTAAATTATGCTTCAGTTCAAGTTCAGACCAGTGATCAAGTTGAAAGAAAATACTATTTTTACTCAAATTAAGCTCTTTTGGATCTCGCTTTCTTTTCACACCCCCAAAACTGACATGTTTACCTGGAAAATAATCTGGAACATGCGCTAATTGTTCGAGTATGTCTTGACTACTGAATTTTCTTGGAGGACGTCCTTTTCATTATTCCCATCAAACAAGCGACTCTTCCTCCACTATTGCGTAAAAGATAAGAATCTTCTATGACCAACATAAGCCATCTTTCCAATTACCCAACATGAAGGAGTGTCTTCATTGCTTGAAGGACATGCCACATATCCTTGGCCACCCCAACTAGACAAACTACTACGCGTTGGAAAATCATTGATAGTCCATAATAGTGTTGCACGCAATCTGAATACACTATTCATTGCAGTGTCTCTGTTTTGAACTCCTTCATCCTACAACTCCTTTAATTCATCTACCACAAGCCTAAAAAAGACATCCATGTCCTTCCAAGGTGATTTCAGACCGGGAATCAATAAGGTCAGCATGAATGATGACTCTTTCATGCACAACCAAGGAGGCATATTATATGTGCAGAATACTACCAGCCACATGCTGTAAGATAGATTCATGTTATCAAATGGATTAAAACCATCAGCATCCAAACCCAATCGAATGTTTATGGATTCTTTGGAAAAATTGGGATATCTGGAATCAAATTGTTTCCAAGCACAACCATCAATAGAGTGGTGCATCACACCATCTTCTTTCGACCGTCCCGTACTATGCCAGGTCATATCATTTTCTGTATGCCTTGAACCATAAAGATGCTTCAGCCTAGGAGTCAAAGGGAAGTACAACAACACTTTGTGGGAAAAAATTTCCCCTTTGTGTCTTTGTCAACCCATCGACTCTCACCACATACAGGACAACTCTGTTTTTTGGTATTCTCCTTCCAGAACAAACAACAGTCGTACTTGCAAGCATGAATTGATTGATAACCTAAGCCTAACTTCCTCATTTTTTTCTTAGACTCGTAGAATGAAGCCAGAATCTTATTCTCCTTCGGGAATGCAAATTTTATAAGCTTCAAAAATTCATCAAATGAACTATTTGTCTATTTATTCTTAACCTTCATGTGCATCATCTTCGCCAAGAAGTTCAAGGAAGACAACCAAGTAAAACCAGGGTATAACTCAGCATCGGCCTCTTAAAATAGGTCATCAAATTGATTCTCCGCACTATTGCCACCATCATATGAAATTCCTTCATTTCCGCCTTCTTCGTTAGTGTCTTGTTCACCAATGACATCACCTCATCAGTCACTGGAGCCCCATCGTCCACTACTGGAGGCATATCAACTTTACCGTGGTAGGTCCACTTCACATATCGCTGCAGAAACTCATATCTGTGTATGTGAGTCTCCACTATATCCATTTTCTGATTCAGCATATTGACACACTGAACACATGGGCATCTGACTTCTCCCGAAGCATTCACATGATTCTTGGCCATTTGTATAAATGCTTGAAGACCATTCCAAAACTCATTAGAGTTACGTCGTCTATTAGTTATCCAACTCTTGTCAATCGTCATAATTAATTCAAGTGGAAAATAAATTATCACAATGTGATAATCATAAAAAACTACATTTATTTGCTAATAATTTTATGAAATCACTATGAATAAATTATGAAATTTTATGAATATATATTATTGTTGGTTATCAATATATTATAAAGTTTCATTATACAATCAAATATTTAATTATAATTATTATTATGTTATTTAATAATTATCAAATTCTTAATATTATTTTCACTTTTTATTTTTTTTAAAATGACAATAAAGTTTTATTATTTTAATTTTAACTTAATTTTAAGAGTATAGTTAACTTAATTATCTATTATTAATTTACCATTAGAGATTATTATTTTAATTTCTACTTATTTCATAAAAAAATATTAATAATGTTGTATACTTGTAAAATTATTATTTTAATTTACACTTTATAATTTTTTTAATTAATTTTTATTAATTGTTTTAAAATTTATTAATTAACAATTTTAATAACACTACTTTGTAATACATAGTTTTTTTAAATCTACAAAAATTTCAGCAGCATAACGGTTGTAATCTAGCCTATCCCAAAATTTAAAATCTACATAAAAACATATAAACCAGTCCGAGAATATACATAAAATTTAATATAATCATTTGAATTCACAAGTAAAAAACAAAAAATATTATAAATATATTCACAAATCAACATATTATTTATATAACCTAACTTATATATAATTCGAAACAAAAAATTTATTTAACCTAACATATATATAATTGAAAACAAAAAATTATAATAAAATCTAATCATATTAATTTAACCTACCACACAATTTCAAAATATATTTCACATTCACATTTATATACATATAAACATATTCACATAATCACATTTATATACATATACTTATACATATATTTAACCTATCATATATTTTTTATTACATAACATTTAATTAAATTAAATTAACATAAAAAAATATTAAAAATCACAAATATAATTAAATTAACAATACAAATTCCTAAAATGAAAAACAAAATTCAACACTATCTAAAATAACCAATTACATAATTAAAAACATAATTTAACAATTAATCAATCAAAAATAATTTTAAGCTCGGGCTAGGGGATGATCAAAAGGCAAAGGCTCGGGATGATGATCCAATATACAAATCTAAAAAAGAAAACAAAAAAAAATGTTGACCACCCTACAGCGAAGACATGTCATCGTTGTAGCTTGTTTTTTTTAATAATTTCAGAAAAAATCATTTTTCATGGATTTTGCCTACATACAGCGATGACATTGGAGTCTTTCTCTTGTAGTGTGGTCAATTAATATTTTGAAAAGATAAATAGGTATAATTAGTATATGACTCGGAGAGATATCGAACTCTTGTAGATTAACGTGTGTGGTCATGATTTAAGCTATAATAACTGTATATATAGTCTCTAAGTAAGAATGAGATGTCATTAGTCTAAATCATTGAAGTTGGTTTGTTCTTGTGTACAAGACTTTTTAATAGTAAACTCTTAGTTAAAAAATATTTAAAGTTTGTATTGTTGTAAAAATAGTAAAATGTCTTGTAAATGACACAATCAGATATATTTACATTGTTCGATTGTTAAAACAATACAAAAAATAGGTGTTTCACGAGCTACATGTGTCTCCGTTGAAGACCCTTGTTCCCTAATATGTACTAGGAGCAACGTAGTCAACGCCCTAAATACGTCAACGCTAATAGTCCACGTTAGTGGCGACTATGACCATCGTCCTTAATAGTCAACTATTAAGGGGGAAAGTGTCGCCCTTGATTTTTCAAAAGTCGCCACAAATATTACCCGATGTGGCGAAATGTTATTGTATTTTGCAGCGACATGTCGTCGTTTATACATTCTCTTTACCCCTAAAATTTGATAATTAGCAGTGACACCATCACCTCAAATAGTTGTTATTTTTTATGGCAAAACCTCCTAAACCACAGTCTTGTTAGCAAATTGACAACCTCTGTTAATTTTTTTTATTATACGGCAGCATGGGCACACGTGGCTACCTATTATTAGTCCATGTCATAATTCATCAATTCCCTTAAATTAAAAAAAATTACAAAATCTATATAAATTAATTTAAAATAAAAAACCATTTTAGTTTAGAATAAAAAAAATATAACATGTTTGATTTCTTTTTTAAATTTTATTTAAATTTAAATCCAAAATTAAAAAAAAAAACATTTAATAGTTATAACAATAAGAAATCTAACATAACACAAATTAAAATGAAAAAGCCTAATATTTTCCTCTTTCTTCCCTATTTTCTTCTTCTCTTTCCTTCTCCTTTCTCCTCTTCTTCTTACAGATACAACAAATGGTGTTGGACAAGGATTGGCATAGGTGGACTTGCGGCGATGAGACTTGCGCTGGTGTGGTTGGCTTTGTGTCGATGATGGCATTTGGGTATGGCTGCGAAGTCAGAGATGGCGTTTGAGGATGGTTGGGTGTCGGACTAGGCACTGGGCAGTTGATCTTCAACGGCTTGAGAGGAGAGGTTTCACAGGGGGCCAGTGGTTCCACATCATTCAGGGAAAATTCATGCAATAAGCTTATGGCAGACATGAAATTCTTGAGTAAACTAAGCGAAGGGGGAGTGTCGATGCTTTCCTAATCCTTCAGGCAAACTGATACACCATCAAAGCTTATATTATTCACAGTATTAGATTATTAGTTATAAAAAAAAAATATATTGTATGAGCTTGTAAGTGGGGTTATTAGTTTGTTATGAGTATCCAAATTTGTTGAATAGAGTTATTGGCTCACTTTACCAATTAATGAAGAATATATGAATTTTCTATTCTCTCTAGTCTCTCCTCTTTCTCTATACTTTGTCTCTCTGCTTCTCCCTATTCTCTTTTCTCTTCTTCTTAATTGTATGGAGTAAGCCAAACACTTGCATATTATTATATTTGATGGTGTATCACAAACCCAATCTGGCATGTGGGAACTAGAGACGATCTGAATTGGGTAACTAGATTGAATGTCACAGTTGATGAGTGTGTTGAATCGGACGACGTTAAGTGGCGTGAGCACTATATATAGTTACCATGGCACCGTGATAGGCTAATAATCTTGCTATGCCTGACATGAGAATTTGGTGGCTTTGGCTCATTAAGGGTATTACTAAAATGTAAATCTTTTTCTGGGGTTTGTGTAGCTATATTGATCGTATTGGGTGCTCAAAATTTTTCTTCTTTAAAAGAATTGACCTATAATTTTATAAATAGAATATAAGTATTGATAATATGCACCTAAATATTATATACAGTGATGTGTGAGACTAGCTTAGCTAATTATAATTATTAAAACTAAGACCCACTATTTTAAAAAATACTGCCATGTGACTGTGTATAATGTTTGGGTGCAGATTTTGAGTGCACATATCATTATTCATAGAATATACATTACATTATATTGTACGACAATTAAATTTTCTCTATATTGTATTCTTTGATTGGCTTCCCCATCTAATTTACATGCTCTAACGTAATACATAACAATAAACTAAGGCGAGTAAGAAAATAATAAGATAATTTGATTGTTTATTATTATTAAGGAGAGAGAGTTAATATACACTTGGAGACAAAAAAAAGTACATATAAAAGAGTGAGCATCTCTTGGGTTTAATAATGCCTTAATATTGTGTCAAGTTCATCCATCTTAATATATATCTATATATGGAAGACTTCTCAATGGTTACTACCCATAAATGGGTATAACAATTATGATGATGTGGCAACATAGTGATTTGGTATAGCAAGTCACCAACAGGTAAATATCTTTTTTTTTAAACATTAATTTCGAATTTAGTTATTATTATTTTTTGTCATAATTAATGTTGTTTCTAATCAATCAGAGACACTAGCTATATTTTAGAAATTGACATGCATTTGAAAAATGAAAAGTATACGATATTATATTTCTATAATAAATACATATTTTCATCACGTAACCCATAAATAAATTTGAAAAAATCAAATTTTTTTTTTATAAATATTAATTAACAACTATAAATATGGATCATTGATTTTATTCCAATGGTTAATATTAAAGTAACCATTTACATACACATGATTAATTTTTAGAGAAATTGATGAAAATTATATATGTTTTGAAGTTATTTTGTACTCTCGCTTAATTTTGATAATCTTTTGCAAAATGACATTTGTCTAAAATTTCAACCAGCTGTCTAAAATTTTTGACTAGCTATCTAAATTTTCTGACCAGCTGTCTAAAAAATTTCGACCAACTGTTTGAAGTGTTGGACACTATTTTGTAAAATATTATCAAAACTAAGCTAGAGAACAAAATAACTTCAAAAAATAAGTCAATTTACGAAGACACTTTTAATTTTTATGGAAAGTACGTTTCACTTTTACTAAGCGAGAAAGAGAAGAAAAATTGGATTCTACACATTTAGAATATTACTGAGCATAGGGCTGAATATTTAACTTGCAAAACTCGAAAAATCCGACTGACCCGAGCCCACAAAACCAGGTTTTAGCCAAAATTTTAAAATTTCGGGTGCACCCGAACCGATCCGAACACATTCTAGTTCAGGTTAAACCTGAAACCCGAAAGGGAGCCCGAAATTATGTTTTCGTATTTTGTTTTTATAGATTCTTGTTTTATAATTTTTGTTTGAAATAAAGCACTTGTCTAACCTGAAACAATTCGACAATTATGCTTTTGAATGTTGGCATGTTTCTGTAAATTATTTTATTTTGGTAAAAATACATGAAAAAAGTTTTAAAAAAATCTCAAAAAATTGCATTTTTGTAAAAAATGTTGTCAAAGCCCATTCAAGGCCCAAACCCGACCAAACCCGAACCCGAACCCGACCAAACCTGACTCGACCCCACCCAAAACCCAAAATCTAAAAATTTATTGGACGAGTTAGGTACCATTTTTGTGCATGCAAACTCAACCAAACCCAAAAACCCGCCCGATGCAGCCTTAACTCAGCAGTCTAACTCCAAGTTTATATCTTATTAATTCTAGTACGTCACTATTGTATTGAAACTACATCAAGTGGATTTGATAATCCCCATGGCACGTGCAAAGGAGAGGGAAGTAGGTAATAAACGATAATTATATAACATTATTTAAATGTAAATATATATTTTCAAAGTAATTAAGTACCTTATTTTTTGTCGAGTTAAGCACCTTATCAACTCAACTCAAATTAAAAATAAACAAATAAACGTTATCGCTATCGCCTATATGTTACATACTGTTTATCTCATCTAATTAGTAGCATTGTCCATTATTTTTTTTTAAAAAAATTATTAGTATTCCTAATTAACATATTATTTAAAAGAGTAATGATATGTGCACCGAAAAAATGTACCTAAATACTACACACAATAACGTGACAATTTAGCCTAACCATTCACATTTATCAACTCCATAACTCACTATTTTAATTTTTAAAAGTATGTCATTTCAATCTCTGTAATTTTTGGGTGCACAAATCATTACTTTATCTAAAATAGAGTCACTAAGGTTACACTTCATAATGTATTTTCTGATGCATTGCCCTCATTCTTAAAATGATATGTAGTATAATAATCCTTACTAATCTAACCATGCCACTTAACTAACTAAACTTCCAGCTGTCATCATGATAGTTATGTTAGTTACATTGCTTCAGCTACTACAACTTCTACTTCTATTTAAAAAGGGGCCTCGGTTCATTTATATAGAGTAGTTAGAGAATTTTCCATGAGAGAGAGAGAGATTGGGAACCTCATTTGGAGGAAACTGGATGTAGGCCAATATATTGTTGTCTGAACCAGTATAAATCTGGTTGTCTTCTTTTCATATCTTTAATAATTCTTGTTTTTTGTTGTTATTTCTGTTTTATTTTGTTAGTGTATACTTTGAGTTGTGTTGTGTGCTTACAACAGTTGTACCAGAGCCAGGTTTGGCTAAGCATTGAAGACTTAAAGTTTAAAGAATTCAAGGTTTAAGAAAGAAAGCATCAATGGCTTTTGCATAAACCAGATTCAACCTTGAAAAATTTGATGGCTCGGGAGACTTCAGTTTGTGGAAAGAAAAAATGATGGCTATTCCATTCTACCAGAAATTGGATTCGACATTAGAAGAGAAAATAGAAGACAAGTCTACTGAGAAGAAACCTGATGCAGATAAAAAGGAAGACTCAGATTTGATTATGAAGCAAGCAAGAGCAACAATTGTGATGAACTTGTCTGACAATGTTCTTAGACAAGTAATTGGCAAAAAAATAGCTCATGGTTTGTGGAAGAAACTCGAACAACTCTACATGACAAGAACTACTGCTACAAATATTTTCTTTAAAGGGAAATTGTATGGTTTTAAGATGAATTCTATGATGTCATTAGAATAGAACTTTGATGAACTGAACAAGATTGTTCTTGGCTTGGGAAATATGGGAGAGGATATCAAAGAAGACGATCAAGTTGTGATACTTCTGCACAGTTTGCCTAACCAGTTCAAAGAGCTTAGAACTGTGATAATGTACAGCAGAAAATCACTTGAAGATGTTATGAGTGCCATAAGGTCAATAGATGTTGAATTTACTTGGGAGAAGGCAGCGAGAACTCAATCACAAAGATCTGAAGAAAGTCTTATTGTTCAAGGAAGATCTCAAAGAAAAGGACAATTCAGAAGTCATTCAAGACACCACTCAAGATCCAAATCGAGACCAAAAGAAACAAGAAAGTGTCATCACTGTGGGAAGGTTGGTCATTTGATCAAGCATTGCTGGGAATACAAGAAAAAGAGAAAAGAAGATGAAGGCAATAAATGTTCGGATTCTAAAACATTAGTTGATGATCCTTATAGTTCAGATGGAGATGTTTGTTGTATCTCAACAGAAAGAGATTCATAAGATAGGATTCTTGACACTGGGTGCACATACCACATGTGCCCTGTAAAGCCCTGGTTACTCCAAGACCATTACTGTGGACTTTAAACAATGCTTAACTAGCTAAACAAGTTATTTGGTTATAAACATGCACCTAGGTGTCATTAATAGGCTAAGCTAAAAAATCTTGATCAAAAGGAATAGATATATTTGATTTAAAACATAAAATTGTACATGGGCCCATAAAAGTGTTTATAAAATTATTAACAATCCAAAATGATCATTACAGTATAAAAGTTACAACATGCCGACCTAAGCGGCAAAAATAGGGTTAACCCCTAGTTCCTCTGAGAAACACCTTGGTCGTTGTGGTCAAGCGGCTGCATATGTACACATCGCCACCAAAGCTCTCCACTAAAGGTTGGGTGAGCTTTTCTTTCCCTTTACCTGCACCACATAGCACTCGTGAGCCAAGGCTTAGCAAGAAAACTTATTACTACATGTATACAATATCAATAAATGATTCTGACAATCATACTGGGGCTTATAGCCCTAATCAGATAACTGAAGATCAATAAATGATTCTGGTAATCATTCTGGGGCTTGTAGCCCTAATTAGATAAGTGATTATTAACTCACACACTTTATAGGTGACTAATAAGTCTACCTATAAGGATCTGTTCCCTGTATAGATGACTAATAAGTCCATCTCTGGGGTTCTGTTCCTTAAACAGATAGCTAATAAGTCAATCTCTGGGGATCCGCTCCCTAAGCCATGCGACGTGTCAGTGACCTTAGCCTTTTAGCTCTGGCTCTAAATAACTAGCCTTTAGACTAGACAAGCACTTTTATTTTCATCGAACTTGAGGTTGGTCAAGCCTTTCATGCTTATGTGATAATGCTTATCTCGATTTGATCTAACCATTTTGGCTCTGCGTTCATTATGCTTATCTCGCTCTTGACTCATAGGTCAAGTCCATACGACCAGTGCCGAACTTGACTAATGAGTCACAACTTCATAATCAATACTAACACCATTGCCATTTCTGACTAACAAGTCAGTACCATTCACAAATAAGCAAGACTGCGAAGCATTTAATATGCAATCCATATTCACAAATAGAGCACTCAACATACTTCATCAATAACCATGCATTCATATACTGGGTGTAGTTTCCTTACCTCGGGTTCGAGCGTGAAATAATAAAAGAACAACCTTTGAGAACGATCAGTCCTTAAGTTCCTTAGGGATCACCTAGTCATAACCAAATATGAAATTCCATTGATAAAATGAGTAATAAAAGGTTCATGGTCTAAAACCTTGCTCCCGGGACCACTCCTAGGTTCTCGGGACTTCCAATCCACCCAACGGGGTGGTGGAACCATCCCCCGAACCCCCAAAGTCCTCCCAAGCCCTCAAAATGGGTCGTTCTGAAATAGACCTAGCCCTGGGGCGCTCATGGGAAGTGCTGGGGCGCTGCCTCGGGTCAGAGAGCACTCGAGCTCTCCCCTGCCTAGTGCTGGGGCGTCAAAAGTGGCGCTGGAGCGCCAGCTGACAGACAAAAAATTTCTGGTTTTCTCCCTTGTGTTTTTCCTTGAATACCAAGCTTCAAAACAAACTCAAACACCATCCAAACTTATAATTTAATCTCAAAATTTCATCTATACCTCAACCTCATCAAAACCCAAACTTTGAACCATTTAAAACCACCTCAAATAGCCATTTCTATAATCAAAACTTCAAGCTGAGAACTAACTTAAAAACAAAGCAAGACCAGAAAAACATGGCTGAGTACCTTACCCTAGTTTTGAAATGAACCCCCTTCAATGGTTGAACTAAAGTCTTAAGAGCCAAACCTTGATCTCCTAACTTGAATCCTCAAATTGAGCTTCAAAAATCCAATGGAAGAAAAGAGGAAAGAGATGATCTAGAGGTAGAAGAAGCTACTCTATTTTGCCTTATTTCTTCTATATCTTTCCTATAGTTTAAATATATCCTAAGGTCAAAACATCAAAATGCCCCCAAGCCTAATTTAACTTCTTAACAACCCCGAAGGGAAAAATCATCCTTTCCCCTCTATCCCATTAACTATAATTAACGTCCTCCAATTCTTGTTATTCCCATTATTCTCAAATAGTTAATAAATTATATCTCATTACCCTTTAATTCCCGGTAATTTACTAATCATCAAATTACCCCGAGACTCACCCCGAGCCCGGTAAATAACCTCGTTATGACCAAACCGCTAACTTGCATTCTAAAATCGACTCATGACGAATAGCTCAAACATATCAACATAATAATGTGGCCTCATCCATACCTCACCAACATGCATGAAAATATACAATTTTTCCCTCAACGGGCCAAATTACCAAAATCCCCTTACAATGAAAAGTGGACCCACATGCATGCATTTATCATCATATAATAATATAACTCACATAATCATGCATATAATCATCTAATTGCATAATAAATCAATTATGGCCCTCCTGGCCCCCTATTCCAGGCTTTAAGCCACATTAGGGAATTTGGTTCGTTACAACTATCCCTTCCTTACATAAATTTTGTCCTCAAAATTTACCTGAACAACTCGGGATACTGATTCTGCATATCTGACTCCAGCTCCCAAGCCTCTTCCTCGACCTTGTTGTTCCTCCATAATAACTTCACCAAAGGTATAGTTTTATTCCTTAGGACCTTGTCCTTTCTGTCTAGTATCTGGACTGGTTGTTCCTCATAGGAGAGATCTGTCTCAAGCTCCAGATCTTCGTAACTCAAGACATAAGTCACATCTGATACATATCTCCGAAGAGCCAAAACATAAAATACATTATGTACTGCCGACAATGTCAAAGGAAAGGCCAACTGTTACACCGAGATTTTGAGAATGGGAATTGGTGATCTCGAAACTCAGGCTCGTTAGGCGTAAGCTCGAGATTAGCATGGTGGTCTTATGGCCCGCCAGTTAGGGGCAATCTCGCTAAGGCAGCAGGTGGTAACCTCGGATGGGTGAGCTTTGAAACTACGTAGTCTCGGAGGTGCTCCGAAGTTATAAGTTTGGCTCGGAACTCATTCAACACTTGTATAAATTTTTCGATTCAGTTCATGCCCTTAGACAAGACGGTTCGAGCTCGAGAGGTGTAAGCTCGAAGAAGATTGTTTCGTCGATAATTACTTGTTGGGAGCCTAGGCGAATCAAGAGAAGGAGCTGGTAGTAGACAAACAGTCTCGAAGTTGCACGATCCTAATGTCCAAGCTCGCCCATGGTGTGAACGTGTTTATTGTTATAAATTCCATATGTTTAAGGGATCTGATGTAATTTGTTATTAAATCCCACATATCATGGGATATTACCGCGTACGTGATAACTGTATGCATTTAATTAATTGATTTGTGTTTAACCAAAATATGGCTGCTGATGACGTGGCAGGGATTTCTCACACGTGGTTGACACGTGGTAGAAGTGCTATTCGACTATCGACCAAAGGCACCTCACTTCGTCAGGGCTTAACTTTTAGGCTGGTCGTATAATTTGATTTGTTTCCTTCTAAGATTGTAATCTTATAATAATTGCATTGAATATTTACTCATTATTACCTTGATACATTATTATTCAGGAAAGATATGGCCCATTGGCCCATGTAACCCTCCTTGAGCCTATAAATATGCATGAAATAACTCAAGGAGGGGACTTTTGATCCTGGAATTTCTTTGCGAAAATAGAGAGAGAAAGAGAGCTATAGTGCAATTATCCATCGTTTCATTGTATTTCTTCCAAGGTTTGTGAAACTCAAGAACCCTAGTTCTTTGATCACGACTTTGAGATTCAATATTAATAATAGCACTAAGTGGACGTAGGTCATTATCACCCGTTGGGGCCGAACCACTATAAATCCTTGGTGTTTTCTTCTTTTCCATTGGTATCTTTCTTAATTGTCATTTTATTTTTTGTCGTACATTTGACTCCATGTCGTTGGCCAAATCAAGGGTCAACATTCTGGTGCTTTCATTGAGAGTTTGACAAAAATCTGTGAGAAAATCTAATGGCAAAAACATCCAAGAAGACTGGACAGGCTGTTGGCGCTGCACCATCCCAACCTCCTCGCCCAAATGTGGCTGAGAATGAACCACATTTGGAGTTTGATGAAGAGGAGTTAGATTCCGAAACACTGAGGGCAACACTAGGAGAGTTGCAAGATGAGTTGGCTAATCTGAGGGCCAATCAGGAGAATGTTGCGGAGTTGATGGTGCTGCAGCAAAGAGAAATAGAACGCCAGTGCTAGGAGCTGAGTGAGCGACAGGCGGAAATGGATTTTCGGCAGAGGGATGCAATGGCCGCCCTTGAAGCAGCCATTCAACTGGCTCAGAGTCAGGCTGTGCCAACCTCCCAGCCAGATCAGCCACCGAATGCCCCACCTCAAAGAGGTCCCAATCCAGGCCCTCCGCTACAGATAGCAAGCCCTCAAAGGCCTGAGCAGCCACCTGCGGCTTAGGATGATGTCCCACCTAGGGATCCTTAGCAGCAACCTCCATCTCAGGCTGATCGAGGCAATCCCCAACGCCTGAGGCAGAATAGGACAGGGCAGCCGCCCCGTAGCCCTAGAGGCCCAGGAGATGAAGAGCCGAATCTACCGAGCAGGGGACAGCATCCTTCTGCCAACAGGAGGAACATCGAGTTAGGCTCTGCGGTCAGGGCCCCCCCATGGCATAACAATGCACAGGGACCCAACGACCAGTGCAGGCCTCCCCCTGACCCTCGAGAAATGCCAGCCCGAGGAGGAAATAGCGTAAACAACCGCTCACACCGTAGTCAGCCACAATAAAGAGACATCCATGACTATAATGAAGCTGATTCTGGCAGAAGAAATGCTGGTTGGAGAAATGAGGAAAGAGGTGGAGACAGAAGCCCCCCACCTAGAGAAAATAGGCTAGCGAGCCACAACGCTGTGGGGCAACCCAGGCAACAGAACGTCTTTAGTCGGCTAGGAGCTAGTGAGAAGAGACGTAGAGATGATGATTTAAGGGACGTACTTAACGACCGCCGTGAGAGGCAGGACGAGTACGCTCCCCCGGCACCGGCGGCCCCAGCAGTCCCAGAAGCTGTTCAGGCTCAGATTGATGCTCTAAACTAGGCGGTACAGCAACTGGTTAGGGGACGAACGTCCCATATCGAGTACGATAGGAGGAGGCACTCCCATATAAAGGATTGCTGCGGTTGAAACCCCTAGTAAGTTCAAGATGCCAACATTGCCGAACTTTGACGGATACGGAGCCCCTGTATCTCACATTAATAAGTTGGAGATACAAATGGATATACAGAAAGTGTCGGAAGATGCCCGCTGCCAGATCTTTCCAACGACACTGTCTGACACCGCTCAGGAGTGGTTCTTCAAGTTCCCTCCTGATAGTATAGTATCTTGGGAAATGTTCATGAAGGAATTTTACTGACAGTTCTACGCGGATCGCGTACTGTAACAACCCTAAATTTATTGTTGAGGCTCAAGGGCCTTGATTAGTGTGCCGGGAGGGCATAATTGGGTTAAATATGGTTTGCATGTATATATTGATTTAAATGCATAATTCCATGATTAAAAATGTTTGTATGATAATTGAGATAATATGATATACATATGTGATACATGTGAGAGCCACATTATTATGTGGGTAGGTTTGCGAAGCACGACTCGAGGCGATCCTAGGGCTAGTTAGCGGGGAGAAGTCACAACAGGGCTTAATAGTTGACTTCGGATAATTCAAGGGTATTTTAGGTATCAGGTAGCTATTTAGACTATCGGGTTATGAAAATAAATATATGAAGATATATTTGAGGTTAGGAAGTCTAGGCGGGAATATTGGGGGATTTTACCCTTTCGCCCTCGGGGACGTTTCCGGCACCCCGAGCCTTAGGTTGACCTAAGTGATAAGGATAACTTACTAAAAATAGAAAGTTGTAGATAGAAGAAATAAATCGACTTAGACTCTCTTCTCAGCTCTTCTATCCTCTCTCTCAAGGAAAGCTCAAGGAAGGGAAAAACAGGGAATTTCTGGGACTTTTGAGCTGGGAATTGCTGGATTTTGAGGCTTAGTTCAAGACTCATCCAAGGAATTGAATCAACACTAAGGTAAGCAGGGATTTCTCTCTCTTTGGTTTAAAAATTCTGAGTTTTCAGTAGGGTATTGAGGTGTTTGTACCATTGATGTTTAGGGTGGAATTTGAGCTGGAAAGCATTGGAATTTGAGCTGGGTTTTGATTAGAGAAAGGATCCAATTGAAGAGGTAAACTTTAATTCAAGAATTAGAGGTTTTAATTTGAGTTTTTGACTGGTTAGCCTTGAGTGTTCATGTTCTTAAGTTTCAGGAATTAAGAGTGTGATTTCTATGAGTTTTAGGTTGAATTTTCTGTTGAATTGTGTGGCTTAACTTGCCCTGAAGGTGTTGGGGTTGTTGGGTGTTGAAATGGGAAGTTTTGGGATGGCTTTGGATGAGGTTTAGATGTTGGAAATGGTGGGTTTTCTGGGCTCGAAGGGAAGGGCTGCGGTCCTAGGATGAAGGTGAGCCAAGGAGGCTCGGCCAAGGGTGGCGTTGGCTCGGCCAAGGGTGAGCGCCACAGCGCCCAATGCTAGGGCCGCGGCGTGTGTCTTTGCTCAGGGTGGTCCTTGGTTCTGTTTTGAGGCTAGGGCCGTGGCTAAGCTTCAAGGGCCGCAACCCTTAGTTGTGCACTTGAACGTTTAGGGTTTTTAAGGTCGGGAATTGAGCTTAGAGTGCTTGGGATCGATTTCACCACCGTGCTTGGTGGGATTCGATTTCCCGGAAGTTGTTTTGTACCCAAAAACTTATATTTGGATATTAATGAAACCTAATACTTTGGTTGTGACTAGGTGATAAAAGCTTAGGCTCAGGAACGGATCATGCTTGAGGAGTTTTGCTTGTAAACAATAACTGCAAAGATCAAAGGTAAGAAAACTGCACCTGGTTGAATATCTGTGACGGGACTAAGGGTTCCCTATTGTGTATGCTTGAAAAGTTGGTATTATGCCATGCAAGCTAATTAGTGAACCAACGGCCTAAGGGTGCCAAGGGTTACACTAGCGCACAGAGCGCGGCTTGGCCACTGGTAGCCAAGGACAACTTAATATGTACTGAGCTCGGTTTAAGCGAACCGGAATCAGTGGGGTAGACAAAGGGTGCGGCCTAAGTTTTCGGCCCTAATTATTATGTGATATGAATGTTATAAGTGTTTGTTTGCATCCATGATTCTGTACTTATGCTGAATGATCAATGTGGACTATATAATGAGAATTTATGCTTAGTGAGCTTGTTATCTGTTTCTATTGTTTGTGTTGCACATGTTTTCTTGTTGGGCCGTGGCTCACGAGTGCTACGTGGTGTAGGTAAAGGCAAGGGAAAGCTTTATCATCCTTGATTGGAGAGCTCTGTGGGCGGAATGTACATGGCCAGCTGCTCAGCCGCCACGGTTGAGGTTTAGGCAGGGACGCGAAACTCAGAGATTATCTATTTTGCCTTAGTATGGCTAACAGATGTTTATGTATTTTTGGAAGTCTCTAAACTAACTTTTTAACTCTATTCCTTTTGGGATCCCATGTATGTAACAGTTTAGTTTTATGAAATGAAGTGTTCAAGACCAAAACCTTTTTAACCCTAGCTCATACATGTTTAGTGACACGTTTCTAAATTAATGACTTGATTAGCAAGTGTTGCACCTTTATAAGTACACAGTGTAGCAGTCTTGGCTATCCAGGGCATTACAACTTGGTATCAGAGCATCCTAGGTTTAAGGGTTCCTGAAGATAGGCTGGACATGTACATTCGCTGCTAGAGACAAGCTCAAATTAGGGTTCGGTAATGTGTATATGTGTTTATGTGTATATGTGCCTGAAATGAGCTATGAATTCTGTTATTTACTAGATTATTAGGAAGCATGAGATACTGATAGGGCCTGGCCCTTAACTGTTGTGTGAGAATATTGGGGCATGTTTATTAACATTATCGTGCATGTAAATGAATATATGGATGATTAATTGTATATTGTGCATGGATGAATGCCTGTTTTATATCTATTATGTAATGAGATTGGAGGCATGCTTATTAGCAGCTAGAGCATGAGGATGGATGCTTACATGTTGGTTGTTTGTGATTGGTTATGTTTTATTGTTGGATCTTGGAGAAGTTTTTACCCTGTCATCATGGTCTGACTGCCGAGTCGTTATTTGCAGATTGACTTGGATAGCTATGCGTCCAAGAAAATCTACACGACTAGCCGGCACTAGGTCCAGGACCGGGAATGATGACCAAGGCCAAAATCGTTTACTAGTCTCTGAGAACTGGCAGCAGTTAATGGCAGACATGCAGGCTCAATTACAGAGTCAGGACGAGCAGATTCGTATTCTACGACAGCAGGCTCCATCAGGGAGTGCTGCCCCTAATGTACCACCTGCAGTGGTACCAGTTGTGCAGTCAGGGGAGGTTGGTAACAGATGGGAGCCATTGTATGAGCGGATCACGAAACAGCGACCCCCAATCTTTGAGGGTGGACTAGATCCATTGAAAGCCGAGCAATGGCTAACTATGATCACTACAATTCTGGATTTCATGAGGATAGAGGGGCATGATAGAGTGGCCTGTGCCACTTGTATGTTGAGGGAGGATACCCGCATCTAGTGGGAAGTGGCATCGCAGACCAGGGATGTTACTACTTTGAGTTGGGAAGGTTTCAGAGATTTTTTCAGTCAGAAGTACTACAATGTTGCTGTCAGAGCAGCAAAGGTTAATGAGTTCGTGAGTCTTGTGTAGGGAAATATGACTGTTACTGAATATGCTCTAAAATTTGACAGGCTTGCAAAGTTTGCACCAGATCTTGTGCCTACTGATGCTGCTAGGCAAGATCGATTTATCAGGGGGCTTAATGCTATGATAGCCTGGGATGTCAGGATTACAACGGTACTTGGAGGAACAACTTATGCCCAGGTCGTTGAGAAGGCTCTTACCACTGAGGAAGCGGAGAACAGGATATGGAGGGAGAGTGCGATGAGGCATGAGGGCCGCAGAGCAGTGCCTCCTTATTCAGGGACATGTAGGGGCGGAGGCCCCAGCAACTTCAAGAGAAAGGCTTCTGACACTTCGACCACTGCTGGTCCTGATAGGAGGGGTCGGGGTGGTCGTCAAGGTGGCGGCGAGGAATGGCGAACCTATCCAGAGTGCCCAAGGTGTAGAAGATGCCATCTGGGCGAGTGTCGAGCCAACGCATGCTTTGTGTGTGGGGCAGTAGGGCATCTCAGGAAAGACTGCCAAACGGTGAAGAAAGGTGAAGCAGGAAAGGTGGATAGCTTGACTCCAGCTCGAGTATTCACCTTGACTCAAGCAGAGGCCGAGGCTAGTCCCTCGGTAGTGACAGGTCAGCTTTCTAGTGCTGGCTTTCCTTTTACAGTATTGATTGATTCTGGTGCTACACATTCTTCTGTTTCTAGTAGGGTGATTGATAGATTGTGTAGACCTAGTGAATATCGAACTGCAGGGATTGGGACTTTATTGCCTACAAGGGAACTGGTAGTTTCTAGGAGGTGGATTAGGGCACTGCTAGTGATGGTTGATAGTAGGGAACTTTCGGTGGATCTGATTGAGTTAGATATGGAGGATTTTGATATGATCTTTGGGATGGATTGGTTAGCCAGATATGGGGCTAAGATTGACTGTAGGAAGAAGATGGTTACTTTTGAGCCTGAGGGCGAGGACCCTTTTGTCTTTGTGGGTACGGTGTCTGGACCTCGTGTACCCATGATTTCAGTATTGAGAGTCAGAGACTTGTTACAGGGTGGATGTATAGGTTTTCTGGTTAGTGTGGTGGATACTACTAGGGTTATGCCGGCAGGGCCGGGAGAGACAAGATTAGTGTGTGAGTTTTTAGATGTATTTCCTGAGGATCTGCCAGGGTTGCCACCGCGCAGGGAGATTCAGTTTGAGATTGAGTTAGCACCGAGGACAGAACTAGTATCTAGGACACCGTACAGAATGGCACCAGCAGAACTGAAAGAGTTAAAGATACAGTTGCAAGAACTTCTGGATTTGGGATTCATCAGGCCTAGCTATTCTCCATGGGGCACTCCAGTGTTGTTTGTTAAGAAGAAGGACGGGACCTTGAGGATGTGTGTAGATTACAGAGAATTGAACAAGTTAACTGTGAAGAATAAGTACCCTCTACCAAGGATTGATGACTTGTTCGATCAACTACAGGGGAAGACGGTGTTCTCAAAGATTGATCTTCGATCTGGTTATCACCAGCTGAGGATCAAATATGAGGATATACCAAAGACGGCCTTCCGGACACGGTATGGGCATTATGAGTTCTTAGTCATGTCTTTTGGTCTGACAAATGCCCCAGCAGCTTTTAAGGATCTGATGAACAAGGTGTTCAAGGACTTCTTGGATCAGTTCGTCATTGTCTTCATCGATGACATTTTTGTTTACTCCAGTTCAGAGGCAGAGCATGAGCAGCATCTTCGACAGGTTCTACAAAGGTTAAGGGAGCATCAGTTGTATGCCAAGTTTAAGAAGTGTGAGTTTTGGTTACCAGAGGTGACTTTTCTTGGGCACATAGTTGGGGCAGAAGGGATTAAGGTGGATCGGTCCAAGGTAGAAGCAGTAAGGGATTGGACGAGGCCAAGGAAAGCCTCGGAGGTTTGAAGTTTCCTGGGGTTGGTTGGTTATTACAGGCGGTTTGTAGAGGGGTTCTCAAAGATTTCTTCACTCATGACGGAGTTGACAAGAAAGAATCAAAAGTTTGTTTGGTCAGAGAAGTGTGAGAACAGTTTTCAAGAGTTGAAGCGACGACTTATTTCTGCACCTGTGTTGAGTCTTCCTTCGGAGGAGGGAAAGTTTGTGGTCTACTGTGACGCATCGGGGATGGGTTTAGGCTGTGTGCTGATGCAGAATATGAAAGTTATAGCCTATGCATCTCGACAGCTGAAGGAGTATGAGCAGCAGTATCCGACTCATGATTTGGAGTTAACAGGTGGTATTCACACTGAAGGTGTGGCGTCATTCTATTGTTTGTGTTGCACATGTTTTCTTGCTGGGTCTTGGCTCATGGGTGCTACGTGGTGCAGGTAAAGGCAAGGGCAAGCTTGATCAGCCTTAATTCGAGAGCTCTACGGGCGGAATGTACATGGCCAGCTGCTCAGCCACCACGGTTGAGGTTTAGGCAGGGATGTGAAACTCAGAGATTGTCTATTTTTCCTTAGTATGGCTAACAGCTGTTTATGTATTTTTGGAAGTCTGTAAACCGACTTTTTAACTCTGTTCCTTTTGGGATTCCATGTATATAACAGTTTAGTTTTATGAAATGAAGTGTTCAAGACCAAAACCTTTTTAACCCTATCTCATACATGTTTAGTGACACGTTTCTAAATTAATGACTTGATTAGAAAGTGTTGCACCTTTTTAAGTACACAGTGTATCGGTCTTGGCTATCCAGGGCGTTACACGTACACCCCACAGAGGCCAACCTGCTCGTCGAGATACGCCAGAAGGAGGGAGAGCCCTTAAAGGAATATGTCCAACGCTTCATGCGAGCAGCAGCTGGAGCCAAGTCAATGGGCGATGAAGGTAAGATGATGGCTCTAATGGCTGGGGTTAGGCGCCATTCACCCCTTTGGAGTAGCCTCAGAAAGAATGGGGTAAGAAATACCCAAGAGTTTTTGGATCGGGCTAATTGATATATCAAGCTCAAAGATGCGATTGCCAACGAAGGGAAATCGCCAACAAAAGACAAGGGGCCCAAGGAAGAACCCGCCAAATCCGCCAACGGGTCGGAAAAGCCCAATGGCAATGGCAAGGGCAACGGGAATGGCAATGGTAGGAACGGTGGAAACTGGGCGAGCAATGAACCCTTAGCTTCTGAGAGTAAATGCCCCAAAGGCAATCGATATGAGCCAAGATTCACCAACTACACGGCCCTTGTAGAAAGCCGAGCTGAAGTCTACCAGGCGACCAGCTCAAGCGTGCCTTACAAACGACCCGCAGCTATAAGGAAAGATATCTCCAAGAGAAATACGACAAAGTTCTATAGTTTTCACAACGAATACGTGCACGACACCAATGAATGTAACCAGTTGAAAGACGAGATTGAGTTCCTGATCAGGCAGGGACATTAAGAAGATATGTGCGAGCCACAGGAGGGTCTCAGCGAGAGGCTCAAGGAGGCAACGAGCAGGCACCTGCACGCCAACGCTCACCACCTCTACAGCCAGCTCTTGTGGCAGGCACTTTACTCACCATCTGCGGAGGATCACATCCTGCAGGAGACAGTGGGAAGGTAAGGGAACTATACGCTCGGACTCTACGCCACGACTAGGACATCGAGATGATGAGTGTGGAGGATCGAGCACCGAAAAAGGCTCGACCAGAGGAGGAATTGATAACCTTCTCTAAAGACGATGCCCAGCATGTGCGATTCCTACACTCCGATCTGCTGGTCGTAGACATACAAATTGCCAACATGATGGTGAAGAGGGTGTTGGTCGACACAGGAAGTTCGGTCAACATCTTGTACAAGTCTTCGCTGAAAAGAATGAAGCTGTCCATCAAAGACCTAGAGCCATGCAACCAAACAATTTATGGTTTTTCTGGTGAAGGGCACGCCTAAACAGGATCGATTAGGCTTCCAGTTACATCAGGTACTACACCTGCTAATAGGACATTACTCACTACTTTCATAGTAGTTGATTGTGCTTCAGCATTCAATGCTGTAATTGGGAGACCAATTCTAGTCGACCTATGAGCCGTCACTTCAATATGGAACCTTGCCATGAAATTCCCGACAGATGCAGGGGTAGGATGCGTATTGGGAAATCAGCGGGATGCAAGGTAGTGTTACAACACCTCGATCACCAAGGAAAAGAAGGGTGTGTCGAGAGATGTTCCCAGAAAAGAGTTGCAAGTGGAAATTGATGCTCAAGCCCACTCAGAGGATAATGTCACCAAATAGGGCATTGCCCAAAGTGAGGATAGAGACTTGGATCCTCACTTTGGGGATTTTGAGGAAGAAATAGGACCCATCAAGGACCTTGAAGAGGCCCAACTCGATGAAGAAAATCCAACCAAGGTTGTGAAAGTCAGTAAAAACTTAGAGACAACAACAAAACAAGTACTGGTAGAGTTTTTAAGGGGGAACCAGGAAGTCTTTGCCTGGTCGCACAAAGACATGGTCGGGATAGACCCTGCAGTCATTAGCCATGTCCTGAACATCGACAAGAGTTTTCCACCGATGCAATAAAAAAGAAGGCTGCTCGACAAAGATAGATCAAAGGCCTTAAAAGAAGAAGTCGAAAAGCTGAAGGAGAATGGATTCATCAGGGTGGCATTTTATCCATCGTGGGTCTCTAATCCTGTGCTAGTTCCCAAGCCAAATGGCAAGTGGCGCACGTGCGTGGATTTCACAGACCTTAATAAAGCCTGCCCCAAAGATTGTTTCCCACTCCCATGAATCGACCAGCTGGTCGATGCCACTGCAGGGCATGAGATTCTCTCATTCGTGGATGCATACTCCAGGTATAATCAGATTAGTGTGCATCCCCCTGATGAGGATCACACTAGCTTTCGAACTGATACAAGGCTTTACTATTACAAAGTAATGCCTTTCAGTTTGAAAAACGCTGGAGCGACTTACCAGCGACTAGTCAACAACATGTTTAAAGAACTGTTCGGCACAAACATGGAGGTCTACGTCGACGACATGCTAGTCAAGTCGAAGAAGGCAGAAGGGCATATACAGGATTTGCAGGAGTGCTTCAACGTCTTGAACAAATATTAGATGAAGTTGAATCCCCTTAAATGCTCCTTCGGAGTAGGATCACAGAAGTTCTTGGTATTTATAGTTAACTGGAGAGGAATTGAAGCCAATCCTGAGAAAATTAAAGCCCTGATCGATATAAAATCGCCAGCAAAGATTAAGGATGTTCAAATTTTAACTGGAAGAATTGCCGCTCTCAGTAGATTCATTTCGAAGTCAACGGAAAAGTGCGTCCCATTTTTTAATCTACTTAGAGGCAACAAAAAATTTTAATGGACAGAGCAATGCGAGTAGGCTTTCTAAGCATTGAAGACTCACATGGTGCAACCACCCATCTACCTGGCGATCACGGAATATGCTGCTAGTGCCGTTTTAGTAAGGGAGGAAGAAGGCGTGCAGAAGGTTGTTTACTATGTAAGCAAAAGGCTAATTAGAGCAGAACAGCGGTACCCGCCCATCAAGAAGCTAGCCTATTGCTTAAGTTTGGCCTCCAGGAAGCTGCAACCTTACTTTCAAGCTCACCCAATCGCAGTTTTGATCGACCAGCCTCTACAGCAAGTCCTGCAAAAACCAGAGGCTGCAGGTAGATTGTTAAAATGGGCAGTCAAACTTGGGAAATTCGATATATCTTACTTTCCATGAGCAACGACAAAAGGGCAAGCCCTGGCTGACCTCATTTCAGAGTTCACTGAGCTTACCAATAGCGAGCAGACTGGAGAGCCTAATGAGTCTGAGGCTCAAAACCAAGCTCCCTCGTCAAAATTATTTACAGATGGTTCTTCTAACGAGTGCCACTCCGGAGCATGAGTGATATTGAGAATGTCGGAAGGGCATCAATTTCACTCGCAATCAGGTTTGACTTCACTACTTCTAACAACGAAGCCGAGTATGAAGCATTACTCACTAGGTTGCGGTTAGCCAGGGACATGAATATACAGGTGCTCGACATCTACATTGATTCTTAGGTGGTGGTGAATCAAGTCATGGGAGAATACCAGGCGCGAGGTTTAAAGATGGTTGCCTATCTAAACAAAACAAAATATCTATTGGCTTAGTTCGACAAATACACCTTCCAACAAGTACCTCGGGATAAAAATTCCAATGCTGATGCTTTGGCCAAGTTAGCATGTGTGAAGGATGCTGATACTCTGAATATAGTACCGGTTGAGTGGCTGTCTATGCCAAGCATCAGAGCAGAGGAGACCACTATGGTGATCCAGATGGCGGATACATGGATGGCACCATATATAGAGTATCTAACGCAAGGCGTGTTACCAACGGACAGAAACAAAGCTAGGACCCTTCAGCGGCAAGCTGCTAGGTATATCCTGGTTGATGGAATCTTGTACCGAAGGGGATAATCAATGCCACTCCTCAGATGTATTTCAAAAGAGAAGGCCAAAGAATTGATGAAAGAGGTACACGAAGGCTTCTACGGGGACCACGCTGGGGGGCAATGCTTGTCGACAAAGATCCTAAGGCAAGGGTACTTCTGGCCAACAATGAATGAAGACTCAATGGAATTCGTACGGAGGTGTGACAAGTGCCAGAGATTCTCCAAAGTCCCACGAGCAGCCCCTAATGAGCTAAAGCAAATGCAAAGTCCATGGCCGTTTGCAGTTTGGGGTATAGATCTAATTGGATCTTTGCCCGCAGGAAAGGGCGGCGTCAAGTATGTTGTGGTTGCTGTCGACTACTTCACTAAATGGGCCGAAGCTGAGCCTCTCGCAACCATAACAAACAAGAAGGTGCTATATTTCGTGATAAAAAACATCGTTTGTCGCTATGGACTGCCAAGGAAAATCGTCTCGGATAATGGCACCCAGTTTGATAGTGATTTATTCACGGACTTTTTCGAATGGCATGGTATTATCAAGAGCTTTTCTTCATTCACTCATCCCCAAGCAAATGGACAAGTCAAAGCAGTCAACAAAACGCTAAAGGATACTCTAAAGAAAAGACTGGAAGAAGCTAAGGGGCATGGCTAGAACAATTGCCTGAAGTCCTTTGGTCATACAGAATTTCCCACCAAACAGCAACAGGTCATACCCCGTTTTCCCTGGCTTATGGGTATGAAGCTATGTTGCCGGTTGAGTTAGATCTGCCTTCGCATTGCAGAATAACGTACGATCAAGGCTTGAACAGCCAACTACTGATGCAATCCCTATACTTGGTAGATGAGAAACGTGAGCAAGCCCAACTCCGAGTAGCTGCGTACCAACAAAAATTCGCCCGGTACTTCAATTCTAAAGTGTGAGAAAGGAAATTCAATGTCGGAGATCTAGTACTTCGAAGAGTTTTACAAAACACCCGCGACCAAGCTGCTTACTCGAACCCAATTGGGAAGAGCCTTACCAGATTGAAGAAGTCCTCCATCCAGGCACCTACAAACTTGCTCGCCTAAATGGAGATCTCATCCCTCGCTATTGGATTGGAGAACACCTACGCAAGTACTATCAATGAACAATCCTTCCTAAAGGATTGGCTTGTATTAATTTTACTTTTTACAAGTTATGAAAAAGGGATGGTCATTTTATGTGACTAATCACTTATAAGTGTAAGATCTTTTTGATCACTCGTACAGACATGTTTTGTCCATTTATTACGAGAAATATAAGGGACTGTGCGCTGTTAGTCATTCTTGCTAATTATTGTATTTTATACAAGTATTTGCTCATTACGTGTGTTGTTTTGCTGCATTACCATTTTAATTATTTTGCTCCGAGTAGTATTGTTCGAATAGGTTTTGGTCAAGGCAACTGACCAAGGACCTAAAGCTCCTTGATCACTTGGGGGGCACATAAGGTATCTAGCAAGCAAAGCATATCGAAAGGTATGTAAACACATGAGCAAAATAAGTGAAAGCATGGTAGGGTACTATGCTAAGTTCGGTCATGCGAACAGATGTTATAATATCAAAATGGATCCTTTTACACCGCGAGTAGTCGCTGCTCGGATATAATTGTTCAATTAAACGTAAAAGTTGCCCGTGCAGCAATAAAAATTCAATGAGAAAATAAAAGTGTCTTTACATCACGACCCGTAGGTCGTGTACTTTAAAGATTAAAGAGAGAACAATAGCAGACTACGAGGCTGGAGGATTTTGAGGGGTGCCCTGGTCAACGACAGTTGTAGCTTCATTGTCTGCCCAATCCACGCTAGTGGCCAAGGAGATTTCAGGCGAGGCAGGTACCCTTGCTCTCTTTTATTTCGCCAATCGAGCGACGCAGCGGGCTATTTCAGCATGCCTTGCGCACTCGGGAAGATAGCTGAAATAAGTCTCTTGGTTGTGTTTCCAAAAGTCATAGAAACCCTTAACCGTGGTGTTCTTGTACCTTTCCAAATTGCTGGCGTTAGATTTTTCAAGCTTCTTGATCCGGCCCTCCAATGTTACAGTCTCATGTCTGCTCGCAGTCAAGTCCTCTTTGAGCTTCTAGCCTCGCAGTTAGACTCCTTGAACTTGTCTCTTTGCTCGACGGCCTTATCCAGAGCAGTTTGCTTCTCCCTTAGCTCCTCAGCCAGTTTGTTCTTCTCCTCAAGCACTGCCTCAAGCTATTCAGCATATTACACTTCGGCAGCTTTGAGTTCATCAGCATGCCGTTGCTCCAAAGCCCTGGACTGCTCGGTGATAGCACCCGAGCGGAGCCGACTGGCAGTAAGGGTCAGCATTGTCTACAATCAGAACGAAAGTTAAAATGAGTGTAGAGTATAAAAGGGTTGTCTCCATAGAAAAAGATAACTTACACTAGCAAACTCATTTAATGCGCGGGTTAAGATGTGGTCGACGTCCATCATCTCCATCCTAGCCATCGCCTCTCGGCAACGCTCATGCTTCAAAATGTTGGCCACCCTGTCTTTAACCGATCTTAAGGCGCGATTCGATATGTCGCCCCCTATGGAAGCAGGAGCAGCCTGCTGAGTCTGGTCAGTTGGGGCCAGTGGAGAAGGTGTCGACCTGACAGGAGCAGGGGGAGTTTGCTGCTCAAGAGGAGAAGGAGGTGGTGTTACATTAATTGAAGGCCCGTCTGCCGGAGGGACTGCATTATGGGTTTTCTTGGCCTGAGGCGCTTTACTGCTTTCCCCGAGGTGTCGCTTGCTCCTTTTCTTCTTGCTCAAGGGAGCTTCAAGAGCCTCAGGGGCACTGTATACGTCGAACACATTCTCAGAGTCCATGTCTGTAAGAAAAGAAAATACACGAACAGTGAGATAGTATAAACGATTGAGTATGTTATGTCAGAAAAAGAATCAAAGAAAATTGTAAGTGAAATACCTGAGCTATCATTACTGGTCACTACATTATATACTATCTAGTGTTACACTCACTCTCTGGCATGAAGAAGTATGAATCTAAATTGGGAGCGTACTTAAAATTGTCGTCCCCATCAAATAAGTGACATGGAATTGGCAAACTATCTAAGTGCTAAAGATCAGTACCATTCTCATCTGAAAATTCGTCAAGGGGCTCGAGAGGTTCTGTGGCTTTCTTTTTTCCTTGCCCTTCTGGGCAGGGGGAGCAGCAGCCCGCGGGGTGCTGGAGGGTTCCCTGATTGTCACTCCAGTTTCCCTCCTCGGAGGGGGTTGTGACACGTCTGGGTACTGCTCGGGAACCTCTCCACCAGGGGCACTTCCCGCTGTTGACTCCCTCTCATCCTGGTGAGGGGCCAAAAGGCCGACCAGTCTCAGATTGGCCTCTATGACCAGCTGTTTGACACTTTTCTCTATGTCAGTCATGCTGGCCAGAAGGGCTGATCGGATCTCCATGTCTGGAGTAGAGTTTGGTCGCAACCATGGGCCTGAAACGCATTAAATTTCTAAGGGAAATGCAGCAAAAAGTTTAAGAAAGATGAAAGACCAGTGGTACAAAGACTTTACCTCCTTGTGTGAAGGCCAAGTTGTTCACGACCATGTCAGTCGTCAGGAAGTACTCCAGATGGTACCTCCCTACGTTCGAGATATAAGTGGTGTCCGTCAGGAAAGTGCGACCTATTTCCTGGTGACAAAAGTGGAAAAACCCCGTGTTTTCCTGGTTGGGGTTAGATTTTAGGTCGAACAGGTAGTTAACCTCATGTGACATGGGGACGGGCCATTTCTTATGGCTATAGAGCATATAGAGTGCAACAAGCATTCTATATCCATTGGGAGTTATTTGAAAAGGGGCGACCCCGAAGTAATTGGCCACCCCCTGGAAAAAAAGGATGAAGAGGCGAGATCGCTCCTGCTTTTATGTGGTACCTTGACCAGGTGCTGAAAGCGCCTCCAGGCAAGTTCGCCCATTGGTCTTGAGTGGGTTGGACTAGTGTCACCCCAAGAAGTCCATATTTTTTAATATAATTAGTGATCATCCTGATCGTTACTCGACTAGAAGGGACGACGTACCACTCAACGTCTGGTTGAACGACGTTTTAAGGCTGAGCGCGAGTTTGAATGTTAGGGTCAGGGATATTTCTTTCTCGACCACTGGTCGAGGGAATTCCAGCCTAAGGAGAAGGCTGATTTAAAGGGTTGGAAGGTTTATTTTTCTGGGCAGTGGATTTTACTTTACCCATGGCTGGAAGGTTTGACTGAGGTCTATTGGGTGGAGTTCGAGAAAAAGGAATTTCTGGTATCAATAGCGATGGTTGCTCCTCGTCTTCAAGTAATTGAGAAAGCAAGTCGTCGTCGATAGGCCTTTCACATCCCCAAGGATCTTGCATGAAAAGCTGCGAACAGAGAAAGGGGGAGGTGAGAACATAAAGCCTAAAAATCTGTGTTGAGAGTTATAATAACATTGCTCGCGTATAAAAGTTAATCTTTTATATGGCCATCAGCATTCTAGCAAAAACACTAAGTTCTATACGAGCAGTTTGAAAAACCGATTGGAAAGCGGAAGTAAAAAAATTTTTGGGAAAAAACCAGTTTTTCTACTAGACTAAAAATCGAATTTTTACTTCAATTTTACGCTCTTAAATCTACAATCTCGACTACCAAACTGGCTCCTAATGTAACGACCCAAATTCACTAATAAGGCTTAAGGGCCTTGATTAGTGTGCCGGGAGGGCATGATGGGAATTATGTGTGATTATTATGATTAAGATGTATGATTATGATTTTAAGCATGTTATATGACTATGTGAATTATATTATGTGATAATTATGATATGTGAATTGTACTGTGTGGGCGCTGTGATACAAACGTGATGCACGTGCCAAGACGGTCCTAGGAAATTAGATAAAGGTAACTGGTGGTTTGGTAACCTATGTAACTATTAGTAACCTTAGAGAGTAACAAGTTTTAAGGGGAAAGTGGTAGAATCGCAAAACTGGTGAAAAGACAAGTATGGCCTTGAGGTTAAGTTTGGAAGGGGTATTAGTGGAAGGGTAGAGTAGACATTTTGGTAGGATGGATGATTATCAGCTGAAGAGGGAATATCATATACGTATAACACTTTGGGAGTTGGTTATGCTGAATTGTGGAGACCTAGAATTAGAGCAAAAAGGAGATAGAAAGGAGAAGCAGAAATCTAAACTTTTGGAAGGAGAATCAAGGGATGTTTGAAGTTATCAACCAAGCTTAGGCCAAGAAAACTCAGAGGTAAGATTTTGATTATGCTATAACCAAGTTTTAAGTCTGAATTTTAGTTAAGGAAGGTGAATTGAGGCAAGTTGTTGGCTGGTTTTATGTAATTTCATAATTGGGAACCAAGGGAGAAGGAGGTCAAGAGCTGGAGGTTGAACCTATCACTTAAGGTAAGGTTTCTATATGTTTATTAGGTTTGTTTTGTTAAGGTATAGGGAGTTTGAACTGTGGGTTGTGCTTGAGTTCAAGCTGTTCATAATTTCTCTGGTTTGAGTTGTCAAGTGGAAATTCAAGAGTGAATTTTAGGATTGAAGGTGTGAGTGAGCTTGGGCATGATGTCTTTAGGTTGTTGTGAGGTTTGTTAGGGGTTTAGAGTTGGTTTTGGGGCTTAGGATAGAGTTTGGGGTGATTTGGAGTGAGTTAGGCTCGGGAAAAATGCGAAGGAAAACCCAGAAATCTGGGTTTGCGATGGTGTGCCGCGGCACGGCTTTTGCTTGCCGCGGCCTAGGGGTCTCTGGAGGTGGGTGCCGCGGCACAAGGAATGTGGTGCCGCGGCACAAGGCAAATTTCAGGGAGTTAAATTTTGCAATTTTTGGTCTTTGCTCTGGGGGTTCGGGGGATGCCTCCGGGGTGTTATTCTAAGGTTTTGGGGGTTCCGAGAGTGTGGATTAGGTACCGGGGAGGTAGTCTTGGATTGGTTAATGACAAAGAATATTATATTTGTGTTTTGATTAGGAATTTAGAGAGGCTCGGGGTAGAGGACCGTGCTTGTGGCTACGTGGCATCGGAAATCAGTAAATTGAAAGGTAAGAACACTGCACCCGAATGTATGATTGTGATGGGACTAAGTGCTCCCGAGAATTGTTTTGTGTCATCGTTGGTATTATGCCAAGGGACACGTGTAAGCGGTCTACGAGTACCGTTCATGAATTTAGTGCATGGGACGCGAATTGGCCACTGGGAGCCAGAAACGAAAGGATAACAGAGGGAGCAGCTTGTGAGCGCTAGCCCTGGTTATCATCTGTGCATTGTGTTATATGAGTTGAAATGCTTTGTATAAGAAATACTTGACTATTGATATGCTTGAGTTTATGAGATGTTGTAAGTGAGATTGACTTGACAGCTAAATGTGCATGCTCTATTATTGATATGTGTTCTTGCTGGGCCTTGGCTCACGGGTGCTTCGTGGTGCAGGTAAGGGTAAGGGCAAGTTGGACCAGGCCTGAGGTGGAGAGCTCCGAGGTGAAATGTACATAGCCAGCCGTTCGATCACCACGGTCGAGGAGTGTGTTAGGACGGAGATTACCTAACTACTCATTTTGCCTTAGTATGGCTGTTGATGTATATAGACTTTGTAACTTTTGTAAATGACTTTTAAACTGTCATTTTTGGGATCCCATGTACATAAACAATGTTTAGTAATGAAAATGTATCTTTTGAGACCAAAACTCTTTAACCTTAGTTCCTCTACTATTTGAGTAACACGCTTTTACTTTAAATACTTGATTAGCAAGTTTGGCACTTTATAAACACACAGTGTAACGGTCTTGGCTATCCAGGGCGTTACACCTAACTCCTACGAAACGTTACTTCACTACCCTATCAAATATCTATTGATATACACACAATCCCCATAACAGTTTCAACCAAGAACATGCAAAGCTTCAGAGATAAAAATAAGTATGAAACATACTTAGATGAAGAACGAAGTCTGAACACGAAAGCCTTTGAGCGTCCGGATGTGAGTTCCTGGGAATTTCTAGGCTCTGAAGACGGAAGTTCTTCGAAGTTCTTGGAGAGGAGATGGCAAGTGAAAATTAAAAAGTAAAAATGTGGATTTGGCGTATTAATTATAGTGATTGCGACACGGTAGAAAAAGTAATCATGAATTACCTTTTTCAAAGCATGGGGAAGTGTAATGGCCATCAGACAAGTTATTGGGAAACCGAAAAGACTTGATTGGACATGATTGATCACTTTTTTCAAGGAAGCACGGGCGGCTCTGAAAGATTTCGTGGGGTATTTGAAGGTTCGGTTTCCTAAGTTTACTTATTGCAGGTCGCAATAAATAATCTTGGGGGGAAAATGTTTACCCAAAAAACAGCTGCTAATGACATGGCAGGGATTTCTCACACATGGGTGACACGTGGCAGAAGTGTTGTTTGACTATCGACCAAAGGCACATCGCTTCATCAGGGCTTAACTTTAGATATGACCAGGCTAGTCGTATAATTTGATTTGTTTCCTTCTAAGGTTGTAATCTTATAATAATTGCATTGAATATTTCCTCATTATTATCGCGGAAATTAAGGAAAGATATGGCCCATTGGCCCATGTAACCTTCCTTGAGCATATAAATATGCAAGAAATAGCTCAAGGAGGGGACTTTTGATCCCGAAATTTCTTTGCGAAAATAGAGAGAGAAAGAGAGTTATAGTGCAATTATCCATCGTTTCATTGTATTTCTTCCAAGGTTTATGAAGCTCCAGAACCCTAGTTCTTTGATCACGGCTTTGAGATTCAATATTAAAAATGGCACTAAGTGGACGTAGGTCATTACCACCCGTTGGGGCGGAACCACTATAAATCCTTGGTGTTTTCTTCTTTTCCATTAGATTATCTTTCTTAATTGTCATTTTATCTTTTTTCATACATTTGACTCCGTGTCGTTGGCCAAATCAAGGGTCAAAAATTTGTTTAATAACTTCCCAAAATATGAGGGAAGATATTCTATAAACCACTCTATAAATAGTGTGGGGCAATTCATTTGTGGGGGATGAGAACATTGATATTGGGGAAAACTCTGTACAATTTCTTCCAGAAAGCTATCAGAGAATTCCATAGAATTAATAATTCGGACTCGTGGACTAGGCAGATTTTAACTGTTGAACCACGTAAAAGATCCTGCCTATATTTCTTTTAAAGATTTCCTCTAGTATATTTCTATTTAATTGCTCTCCTACTTTAAGTTGACGAAAAACGGCGTCAATAATTTGGTGCTTTCATTGAGAGCTATTAAACAAGATGTGAATCTGTTTATTCAGAAAGCCTCTTAAATCGTCAATGGTCGCTGCAAGTAACCCCAATATCGATGAGCAACCAATGCCCAATATACCTGAGGAGGAAATTCCTCATGCTGAGGATTACCCACGACGGCCTGGGAAGCAGCCCATTGTAGATCTAGATCCTAAAGAAAGGAGTGATTCATCCAAATCCCGAGGGCCGCCTGCCCCTAAGCCTGATGAGGATATGTATTACAATCTTCAAAGGTATATTCAAATTGTGGAACTTGAAAATCGCCAACTGCGCAGACAGTTGGCAGAAGCAACGAGACGCAATGAAGAGCTAGCCAAGTAGGCTGCTGGCGCCCAGGCCCCTCCACAGAGGCCTCGGGGACATCCTCGTGGGAGTACGATCGCCAGGAGGGCAGAGTAGGTGCCACCGCTAGCATCCCAGCCTATTCATCCAAGGCCCCGAAGGAATAACCGGGCTGAAGTTACTACCAATTCGACTGCAAAGGCGCAAACAGGAACGGGAAATAACCAAGCCCCCTTAGTGGCTCAGAACCCAAATCCTAATACTGCACAGAATGACCCAGACCCTAACCGAACGAATTCGGGTCCATCTAGGCCCAGCAATGGAAGACAGCCAATATCTCCCATAAGACACCCTTCATCACCAATAAGGCACCCCTCACACGTCCAGGAAGTTCCACGACCTGCACATCGACGTGGAAATTAACGGGCTAACCACGAACAGGGGAGTGAACGAGAAGCTGTTCGAGATCGCAGGGCTCCTCAGCCTACGAGAAGCCAAATGTCACGATCACAAAATTCTGGGACATGAATGCCAACAGAGGATCCACCTCATAATAACCGAGCGATGAGCCATGTAAGTGAAACCTTGGATTACACTAGGTCAATGAGCTTCTAAAACACAAAGCCAAGACATACGGGGAATCGAGGGAACCGCCCTGATTTGTGGGAACACCTAAAACACAATCGGGGACGGGACAATCCCCCAAACTCGGATCGGCGAGACCATCTGAATGGCCACAAACAATCAGTATATAACCCTGCACCGAGATAGGGAGCTGGAGTTTTTATTAACAATAACCAGCCCCCTCAACTCCAGGTTAGACCTCCCATGGATTTAGTCAAAGAACGGATTGAACAATTGGAAAGAGCATTCAGGCTCTTACAGAACAAGTGTAACCGGGAGAAGGATGAAGAGCTCAAGCCTTTCGCCCCACATATCTCCAACACTCCGTTCCCTCAGAGATTCAGAATACCTCATGTCCCACCATTTGACGCAAACGCATATCCTTATAGCCATCTGAGCACGTTCAACACCATCATGCAAGCTAGCAATGTTGGTTACGAGCTCAGGTGTATGCTATTCCCAGCCACACTTACAGGACCAGCGAAAAACTGGTTTGAAAAATTCAAAAGGCATTCGATCGCTTCTTGGGATCAATTGTCCAAGGACTTTAAAAAACAATTTAAGGCTATGGTTGGCATCAGGCTCGAGGCCTCAGCCTTAACCAATGTTCGAAAACAACAAAATGAGTCACTAAAAACTTACCTCACAAGGTTTAACTTAGAAGTGCCCCGATCTTGAGATGTCGACGATAGTGGTCACCTAATGGAATTTAGAGCTGGCATAATGCAAGGAAGTCCCCTTTGGGAAGATTTATAAAGGAAACCTGTCAGGTCTTTAACTGAGTTCAATCGAAGGGCCTAGAGGTTCGTCGATGTAGAAGAGGCAAGGTCAGCACTGAACATGACCTCCCAGCCTGTAACTACAAGGACAAACACAAACTTTGCTTCAATCTTGGTAGACCCTTCAACTTCGAAACCCCCTGGGGAGAACCCTTCTAAAAAGTAGAAAACCAAAGGGAATAACCCCGAGGCAAGTGGAGGAAAGAAGAAAAAAAGGGAAAGATATTTCTCTGAATAGAAAGTGTATACCAAGCTCAATGAGTCTCGGGAGAATATCTACCTGGCTAATGAAAACTAGGTTCCATTTAGACGACTTGACCCCATGAGGAACAAAAAAGCAAAGAGAGATTCTAATAAATACTTTAGATTTCACTGAGATATCGGACATACAACTGATGAATGTCGACAGTTAAAAGACGAGATCAAAGGTTTGATCTCGACAAGATATTTTGGAAAATACGTCAGAAACCGAAACCCCAACCAGGCTTCCACCAGCGAAAGGGCAGCGACTGGACCACCTGCTCAAAACAATATCTCCCAAACTCAGGAGGACGAGCAACCCCCTCCGATTGATGGAGAAGATGTATTAACAATCTCGGGGGACCCCATATCGCAAGATCGGGCAGGAATGCCCAAAAGAGATATGTAAATGAGCTCAAGACAGGCGACGGTTCCCCCAACGAACCTGAACCACGAGCTCCAAAAAAAGAAAGGGTTAAAACTCAACCCATAACCTTTACTGAAGAGGACGCATCACACGTCCATTTCCTCCATAACGACCCTCTAGTCATAACTCTCCAGCTCGCGTACAAGAGGGTACACCGAGTCCTGATTGATAATGGGAGCTCGGTAAATATACTCTATAAAGCCACCCTAGAAAAGATGGGACTCATGCCTCGTGACCTAAAAGCCTGTGCAACCATACTGTACGGTATTTTAGGAGAAGGGATTGCCTGTATGGGGTCCATTGAACTCCTGGTGACCTTGGGAGACTATCTAGTCTCTGTAACCAAGACAATGGAGTTTGTCATGGTGGATCACCCATTGGCCTATAATGTACTGCTCAGGAGACCCACCCTAGTTGGGTTGGGGGCAGTATCATCTATTAGGCATCTAGCCATCAAGCTCCCGACTTCTAGTAGCATTGGGATACTGAAAGGGGACCAACTTGCTGGGAGGGAATGCTATAGAAGCAAACAAGTGCACATGCACTTGTAATAATACAAAACAAGGATGGGACGATCATCGAGATAGATGAAGAGATCGACCCCAGAATATAAGAAAGGGTTGACCTCGAACCTTTAGAAGAGCTCGAGGAATTTAAGCTCGATGACCCCACCAAGATGATAAAGGTGGGTAAGAATCTTTCTGAAGAGGCGAAATAGAAATTAATTTGTTTCTTAAAATAAAATCAGGATCTATTCGCATGGTCGGATTCAAACATGGTGGGAATCAGTCCAAATGTCATGAGTCATGCACTTAACATCGATAAGAGCTTCCCCCTGAACCAACAAAAGTGGAGACTCCTAGAGGATGACAGAAGAAAGCCTAAAAGGAAGAAGTCGACAGGTTAAAGGAAAATTGGTTCATACGAGATGCCTTCTATCCTGATTAGATTGCCAATCCAGTGTTGGTTCTGAAACCTAACGGAACATGGCAAACTTGTATCGAATATTCTGACCATAATATGGTGTGCCCTAAAGATTGTTTCCCTTTGCCTCAGATTGATCAGCTCGTGGATGCTATGGCAGGTCAAGGCCTCATGTCATTCATGGATGCTTATTCTGGATATAACCAAATCGCTATGCATGCACCGGACAAAGAGCATACGAGCTTTGTAATCGATAAAGGACTATCATGCTACAATGTCATTCCTTTCAGACTCAAAAATGTTGGAGCAACGTACCAAAGACTTGTGAATAAAATGTTCTCCGAGCAGATAGGCAATAACATGGAAGTTAATGTTGACAACATGTTACTCAAGTTTAAACATAGCGCCAACCATGTAGATGATCTCGCAGAATGTTTTGCCGTATTGCAGAAATATAACATGAAACTCAATCCACAAAAATGCTCTTTCGGAGTTTCTTCGGGAAAGTTTCTAGGTTTCATAGTAAAGGTGAGAGGGATAGAGGGCAATCCTAAAAAGATCAAGGCATTGATTGATATGCCCTCACCTCGAAAGCATAAGGATGTCCAAAGTTTAACTGGACGAATGACAACACTGAGTATGTTTGTTTCAAAATCTACATATCGTTGCCTTCCTTTCTTCAACCTTTTGAGAGAAGGAAAATGTTCGAATGGTCAGAGGAATGCGAGCTTGCATTTCAGGATTTAAATAAACATCTTGCCAAACCTCTGATCTTGTCAAAGCCTCTCACAGGAAAGATCTTATACTTGTATCTCACTACCACTAAGCACACCATCAGTGTTGTGCCTGTCCGAGAAGACAAGAAGGTGCAAAAACTAGTGTACTTTGTCAGCAAAAGGTTACTGGGGGCAAAATCGAGATACCCTCTAATGGAGAAACTGTCTCTCAGCTGGATCCACTCATATCAAAAGCTCCAACCTTACTTCCAAGCACATCCTATTCTTGTGTTAACCAATCAACCATTGCGACAAATTTTATCTAAACCAGAAGCCTCTGGAAGATTGTTAAAATGGGCGGTTGAAATCGGACATTTCGAGATCACATATCACCTGAGAACGACCGTAAAGGGACAAGCCTTGGCAGATTTCATCGTAGAATGTACGGGGGTGTCTGACAATGAAGTAATAACCCTAGCCCGAGAGCTGTGGAAACTCTATGTCGATGGATCATCTAACGAAATGGATCGGGGGTAGATATCATATTGATCACTCCAACGGGAAGTCGATTTCATTCCACATTAAGGTTCAACTTCGAAGCGTCAAATAACGAAGCTGAATACGAAGCATTACTGGCAGGGCTTCGAATAGCCACAGAACTCAAAGAAAAGGCTATACATTGATATAGTGATTCACTATTAGTGGTCAACCAAATTTTAGGGGAATATCAAGCTCCTGGCATAATGATGGCTGCGTATTTAGAAAAAGCCAAGGCTACACTCGGACAATTCGATTTCTACGCTATAGAGCAAGTTCCCCAACAGAAAAATTCAAATGCAGACACCTTGGACAGACTTGCTTCGACCAACGAGGCTGACACCCTGAACGTGGTCCCGATAGAATTTCTATCGACCCCGAGTATCAGCGAGCCCGACGAAGAAGATGTATGCATGATTGACTCCCAACTGACCTAGGTGACCCCAATAGTTGATTACCTTGAGACCGACATTCTCCCAGCAGGTCAAAATGAGGCTCGGAAAGTGGTGTATCAAACCCCAAGATACACTATTGTGGAAGGAAGGTTGTACTAAAGAGGATATTCTATGCCACTACTCCAATGTGTAATTTCACCCGAGGCAAAGGAAGTTATGGAAGAAATTCATGAAGGATTTTGTGGAGATCACACAAGGGGGCATAGCTTGTCTAAAAAAGTGATAGGACAAGGATATTTCTAGCCCACTGTCAAGGCAGACGCATTCGAGTATGTCAACAAATGTGATAAGTGCCAGTGATTTGCTTCGATTCTATGAGCTCCACTTACCGAGCTAACCATGCTGACCTCCCCATGGCCATTTGCGGTGTGGGGAATCGATCTTATAGGCTCACTACCAATAGGCAAGGGTGGAGTGAGGTATGCTGTGGTTGCGGTCGATTATTTCACAAAGTGGACCGAGGCTGAACCCCTGGCAACAATTACCTCGAAAAAAGTGTTAGACTTTGTGGTAAAAAACATCATCTGTCGGTCCGGAATGCCCAGAAAGATAGTGTCAGGCAATGGTACCCAGATCATCAGTGATTTGTTTACCCATTTCTGTGAAAACAATAGGATAATAAAAAGCTTCCCCAATCAAATGGCCAGGTCGAAGCAGTCAACAAAACCTTTAAAAGCTCCATGAAGAAAAGGTTGGAGGAGGCTAAAGGAAGATGGCATGAGGAGTTACCCCAAGTTTTGTGGGCTTATCGAACCACAACTCAAACTTCAACAGGACATACTCCCTTCTCCCTAGCATATGGATGCAAGACCATGTTGCCAATTGAAGTCGAAATACCTACAATGCGGAGCCACGCCTATGATCAGGCCTCGAACCAATCCCAGCTCGAAGAAAGTCTAGACCTTATTGAAGAAAGACGAGATGAAGCTCAACTGAAAAACGCCGCATATCAACAACAAGCTACCCGATATTTCAATAAAAAGGTTCGAAAAAGAAAATTCAGATTGGGAGACTTGGTATTAAGACGTGTGTTCTTGGCCACAAGGGATCCAGCTGCTGGATTATGCGAACCTAACTGGGAAGGCCCTTACCACATCGAGTCTATTATTCGACCTGGGGTATATAAATTGGCGAGATTGAACGAATAATTGGTACTGCGAGCTTGGAATGGAGAACATCTAAGACATTACTATCAATAGTGTAGGAATGATGTGTTATTGTAACCAAGCTTGTTTATTTTTAATAAAGTGTTCGACTTTGGTCAAAACATATTTTCCTTATTAAGTGTGGTATTTTTTGCAAACCCTCTTAATCTAATAACCTATGGTTGTTAGGAGTGTGTCCTAAAAGCATGTAAAGACATTTGTTTTTCTGTGAATAAATAAATACAACGGTTTATTATTATTGTTATATTTAGACTGTTAAATTATTGTTTGAATAATTTTGTAAATATCAGAAAAATTCCATATTCATTATTGAGGATGTGATCATGTATTAGTACGAGAGAATTAAGATCACATGAATGAATAAAAATAGTCAACAACAACAAATTAAAGTTATGGAATTCTTTAATTGGAGTTGTAAGTACGGTTTACTAAGTATCATAATGATACAAATAATCTAGATTCGGATTATTGATGTGGAAAGACATCTCGGTAAAGGTGTTTTATATAATATGATTATATATGACATGGACCGATATGAATTAAAGTCTTTATCCAAAAACCATTTAACAATAAAGACTTGTAATTCATATCATAATTGATGATCATTTATAGATTAACCTAAATCCTGAGTGTTCATGAACTCTTGTTCATGTTTATTAAATCTTTTGATTCATTCGTTAAGGTCTCTTCAAAGAATGAGGCTAATGACTTTTGTTTTGGAGATTTAATATCATGGATGGCTGGGAACATGTATCAACAATACGGAATCTAATCTTTCCTAATGGATCGTATATTAGTTCCCTTAAGAGTTAATTCTGGAACTGAATGATTTTGAGCTCAAATCTATAATTAGATTATAGATTAATTATTCACTAGTGAATTAATGGTACTTAAGGAATAAGAAGTAAATTAGAAAGGTAAAATGGTAATTCTTCCATTCTAATTTATGAACTAATTAATTAGAGGGTTGAATGATTGAAAGATGGTTATATCAATGGACGACTTAAGAAAAGATTTCTGTAAAAGTATATCTATAACATAAAGAGTGCAATTCTGAATTTATAGTGGAGTAATATCATAATTAATAAATTAACTATTATAATTAAAGAGTTTAATTATTTAGTTTCAATTTATTGGAGCTTAATGTTATAGGTCCATGGTCCCCAAAATGGCTCAAACAAACACTGACAAAGGTAAACACAAAAATGGGCAAAAAGGACTTATGTGATAAAAAAAAAAAAATTCTATGTATCAAACATAATTATTATTTAATTATGTGTAATTAATTAATTAAGAATTAATTAATAATTTGATTTAACAAAAATATAATTAATTTTGAATTAATATATTTTTGGGATTTTTGGTATTTAAATAATAATAAAAATTGGGGAAAATCACATGCCATCACAGGCATGTGGTACACGTGTAGCACAGTGCACAATCACTGTGCTACACGCATAAGAGAGTGTGTTCAGTCTCTTGATTCCACAATTTTAGTTATTTAAATATTAAATAAATAATGAGATATTTTAATATGATTAAAATATTATTATTTAAACAAAAATCTGATAACTGATCAGTTATTTTGAATTTGTTTAAAATAACAAATATTTTAATATATTGGATATATTAAATATAGGATATCAGTTTTAAAGAACGTAACTTTTCAGGGATAGAAAAATATCTAGAAATCTCTCTCAGAGAAAGAGAACAGTGACATAAACAAAAGTCATTGTTCTTCACAAAACCTAGGTCCAAACTTTATCAGATCTCATGTGTTGAGAATATCTGATAAATAATTCTTTGCCTATTGTTTGTATAGCGAGCCCACACTCGTTCTTTGTGTGCTGAGAACATTTTGGAAGATCTTGGTGTGAGATCTCAAGGATTTAGCCATACAAAAAGATAGCAGCAAGGAAGGACCTGAGGTAATTTTTCTATTCTTGTCATTGATTCAATATATATATATATGTATGTGAAGAAGTAGATCTAGAAATCGTTTTGGGATTAAACTGACAATTTGATTGTTGTTCCGCTGCGTATAATCTCTGATTTGATCAATAAAAACCAACAATGGTCACACTCATAGGATATTAAGGGGGCATCAGTGGTGTACAATAATATCATAAGTTTGAAAAAATAAATAACATAGAATAAAAAATGTTTGGATCTCTAACCCGACATTAAAATGTTAAGTATACACGTGAACTAACAAAAATGTATGGATTATTAACCTGACATAGAAGTTAGAAGTGTACACGCAAATTACAATATTTTGGATTTAACCAGATGCGCAAGCTAAGATAATCTAGACATAACCAGATTATCTAAATTATAAGTGTCTGGATATGACCAAATACACAAGCTAATATAATCTGGACATAACCAAATTACCAAAAATTATAAGTGTCTTAATATGACCAGATACGCAAGCTAATATAATCTGGACATAACCAGATTACCAAAAGTTATAAGTGTGTGGATCACAAACCAGACACGAACTAAATAAGTTTGGAACAACCCAGCTAAAACTAATCGACAAAAAGTTGGAATATGAATAAACCTACTTCAAGTTAAGTCGAGATTGAGACTAGAATATTTTGTAAAAAGATAGTTTCTACCTCACAACCTTGGGGAGCTACTCGAGGAAGAGGAAAAATGACAAGAAGAGCAAGATATAACTAAACTACCTATCTTACATGCCAAATAAGTACTTTCGAGTGCATGGTAAAATTAAGGTCCGACCTTGACAAATAACAAGATCGGACACGGATACAACGAGTAAACTATGCATCAATGCATTGAAACTTGAGCTTAAATCCAACAGATGTGTATGTATGAGTAAACACACATAAAAGTGAACCTTTAATATCAAATTCTTAAAATATTTTGACCCAAAAATGTGAAGCAAAAAATGTTAAAGTGAAAGCATAATCTAAAATTAAGTGTGCGAAGGTTTTCGAGCAAAGAGAACCATACACATAAATAACAGTCTGAATAAATATAAAATAGCCCTTAAACGAGCTAAAAATTGTCTTTGACCCAATGGCATAGATAAAAAAAAAGTATTACAAAAATATTAATGGGGCGCAGCCCATGACCTCGCTTCTATGAAGCTAGTGCATCCCCCCCAGCAGTATCCAACTTCTCCGCTGCCTTTTCAACCTCCTCCTCGGCGTCCTCCTCATCAAGTCGAGCTTGCAACCTCGCCAGGGACTCCTCTTCGAAGGTATCAAGAAATCTTGAATCGAGATCAACATTGTTGGCCCAGATTCGATACATGGCCATATCAACCGCGTGATCTTTCTTTTGCTTGAACTCCTCGAGAAGACGAGCCTTTTCACCCTCGATTATGTCAAAGGTGTCTTTCTTTTCCTCCTCAAGCTTGACGGTTAAATCTTCAAGCTCCTTAATTCTTGAGTCCTTCTCCTTGATCTCGGAATCTTTATCCTCCAACTTTGCCTTGAGCTAAGACTTTGTAGTCTTAAGCTCGTCTGTTAGCTTTATCTGGAGATTCTTAGACTCCTTAGCATAGGACATGCTCGAGTGGAACTCGTTGTTCAACTTGTAATTAAGCAGAGCAAACGTAGCAAGGACCTATACATAAACAAATTGAGTTAGAACACTTACAGAATGAACTCAAACAGACAACATGGTAGAATAAAAAAAGAGAATTTCCGAGGAGATGAGCTCACTTCCCTTGTCGTAAAGGGTGTTGGGGTCCCCACAGATTGTTAGGAACTGCCATTGAGGGGCGCTGAGATTACTGAAGTTCTGACCAACTCGAGACAGAACATCCGAGCCAAGAGTGGCTTTGTGTTTCCGTGCGGCTTTGTCAATCACATTCACAGCTCGGAGGAGGCTGGGGGAGTCCCTTCCCTATACGAGGGTGACAACCTCGAAAGGTCCCTATAGTCGTTGGTGCCATACTGAACGGTGGCCCCGTCCCATACTTCATTTAAACTATACATAGTCTATTATTTTCCTAACCAACTATCGAACCTATGGACCATCTCATTTACCTAAGACCATACATAGAAATTATCCCTGGAATCTGGGAATAGGATCAGGGTATCGGGCTTATGCATTAGCAAGGAGGGGGAGCACATAGCTGAGCTAAGAATGATTTTACCTCCACCACTCGAGCTCAAATCCTCATCATTTGCTTCATTTCTCGAGCAAGGGCATTCGTGATGACGAGCCATTGGAGAGCGAGCCCTTGAGCTTGTTGACCTCCTTCTTGGGGGAAGTTTCTCAGTGGGAAGAGGTACGTGCTCCCACATAGTATAATTACAGTAAGCAACGTCGTCTGTGGATTGATCCTGTTCCAGGAGGCCGTAGGCTCGAAGTTTATCTTCATGAACAAGATAAGACAGGAAATGCCTACCGTAGGGCAACTGAAGTAGAGTCTTCTTGTGCTCCACCATCGAGTCCGAGGGTTTGGGGCAGTGATAATTGGCTGAAGATACGGACATCATTTGTAGCGTACTAAATTTTCTAATAAGGCTTAGGGCCTTGATTAGCGTGCCTGGAGGGCAATAAATGATTAATTGTATTAATTTGTGAATTTGATAAGTATGTGATTAGAAATGCATGTTTAGGTGAATTAAATATGCATGTGGGCCCCATTTGGTTGTTAGGGGCATGTTTGTAATTTTAGCCCGCTGAGGGCCATAAATGTAATATTTGTGTATTGTGATTGACACCACATGTTAGTGGTGATATATTTGTGATGAAGGATCCGAGATAGTCCTAGAGAGCAGTTTAGCTAAAAAGTCACAACGGGGTCTAATACCTGGCTCGGGAGGAGCCTAGGGGTATTTTGGGAATATTATATTTGTTCGGGAATTATTGAGTAAGAGGTAGTAATTTATTAATGATTGAGATATGTTGGGCTTAAATGGGGATTTATAGGAATACTCGAGGAATTAGAGGGATTCGGTAAATGATTGAGATGTCCTTGATGTCATTAAAGGGGTTAAGGCTAGGCCTAAGGGCGATTTAGTCTTTTGGCTAGTGGCTATACCCTAAGAGACTTAAAAATTTACTGGAACTCAAAAAAGACAAGATATAACTCAAGACTTTCTCTCTCCTTCGATTCCCTCCTTCCTCTTCCTTGTGCTTGAAGACTTTGATGTATTAGAGAATTTTGGGCTTAGTTCTTAAGGAATTTAAGATGGCTGTGGTTGGCGATTTGCTCAAGGGCAAAGCTGTGGTTAGAATTGTAAGTTGCATGTGAACTAGATTCTTGAGTTAATTTTAGTTATGGGCAGAGTTATATGATTTTTTCGGACTTGTCAAGGAGCCTAGATAGTGTGGTAAGGAAGTCCAAGCCTAATTCTAGGTTTAGATATTGAGTTGGGGTGATTTTAGAAAGATTGGCTCGAAGGAAATGTAGAGAAAAATGGCTGGTTTTTTGGGTTTGGGGGTCGAGCCGCGGACCTAGGAAGGGCATGTCGCGGCCCGTGTGTGCGTGAGGCCTAGGGAGGCCTCTATTCTTGAGGCGCGCCGTGGCATGGGGCATGGAATGCCGGGGCCCTTGTCTCCTTCTATGGAGGCAATTTTCCTCTATTTTGAGGCATGCCGTGGCCCTTTAGGGCTGGGTCACGGCCCTAATTCAATGTATTGGCTGTTTTGTAGGCTTTTGGCTTGGGAACCCAATTGTTAAGGCTCGGGATGGATTTTATCACCCGGATTAATAGAATTCAAGGTCTCGCATACTAGAATTTCATTCCAAAGTTATTTAATGGATTAGAGCTTGATGGATAGCTTTTGTCAATGCATTGTGACTAGGTTTTCAGCAAGGCTCGGACTTGGGGATTGTGCTCAGGATATCAATGCTCGGAAAGCTTAGGACACAGGTAAGAAAACTGTTGTACCCAAAGAGCAGGGTGTGGCCCTATAGTTTGTATTGCAGGGCGCGACCCTATGTGATTGTGTTGCAGGGCGTAGCCTTATTTTTTATGTTTGTACATGTTTAAGTATTTGTTAAGTTTATGCTATGTGTCGCATATTTGTAAAATGTACAGCAAGGGCCGGGAACGGTGAAGGCCGAGAATGGCAAGGGTGGGCGCGGCAAAGGGCCAAGAATGGCATCAAGCATGCGAAGTGCGAGGTCGAGTACGGCAAGGAGCCGGGAGCGGTGTTAAGCACACGGAGTGCAAGTTGCTAAGGTGAGACCCTCCTCAGATGCCTGAGACATCCTCACGGTATAGACCACAAACCCAGGGTCTGAGACGACTTGGTCGTTATGTGTTTAGCCTGTTGGCGGCTTTGTTACATGCTAATTGATAGTTATGCATATGTTGATTGTTTGTGTTAAGTTTTCTTGCTGGGCTTCAGCTCACGGGTGCTCTATGGTGTAGGTAAGAGCAAAGGAAAGGTTGACAAACCATGCGTACGGAGAGCGTGAAGCGATGTGTACATGTTCGGGCTGCCTCGGCCAGGGGTATTTTTGGGAGATGATATGTATTAAACCCAATTTTGTCGTTTAGTTGACTTTAATCATATTTTGAGTTGTAAATATTTCTAAATAGTATTTTGCGATCCCAAATGTATAACTCTTTATAATTTCAATGAATGATTACATTTTCAAATTATATGACTTTTATTATAGTTTAGCTACACTCTAAAACCTCGGTTAGTGAGTTAATTGTACGTTTAAAACGCACTTAGTAACGACTATAATGAAGTAGGGCGTTACAACTTGGTATCAGACCGAGCCAAGGATTATGGTTCTTGGAGATTAACCGAACATGTACACTCGCTTTCAGTGACAAGCTCGACTCAGAGTTGGTTGGTAATGATTGAATTATATGCTTGATTATGTGCTTGAGTGCCTTGTTTCCCTGATTATTTTATATAGAGCATGATGAATGTGTTAACATATGCATGATGCTAGGGCATGGCCCCTTGAGTGTTGCATGTTCTTTGTGTATTGTGGTTTGCTGTTATGGATGGTTAATGTGAATTGGGAGGTGGTTTTGGATGTTGTTATGATGCCTAATGAATGGGATCGTTGATTGTAGGCACATTATTGAGATGCCTCGATAATTAGCCAGACTCTGCGACAGTAAGGCCGAGGATGACAACCAGGGTCAGAACCCTCCACCTGCCCCACAGAATTGGCAACAATTGTTTGTCGACATGGAAGCTAGACTGCAAGGAACATAAGAAGAGCTTCGGAAGCTGAAGCAATAGGCCTCCCCTTAGGGCACTGGGTTGCAAGTTTAGCAAGTTGTGGCGCCAGTGCCAGTTCAACCTGTTATGGAGAATAGGTGGGAACATTTGTATGAGAGGTTTAGAAAGCAGCATCCTCCCACCTTCGAGGGTGGACCAAACCCATTGCGAGCAGGCAGTGGATGAATATGATTTCCTCCATCTTGGATTTTATGACGGTGGTATGGAATGAGAGGGTAGCTTGTGCCCGCTACATGTTCAGAGAGGATGCCTGCATTTGTCGGGATGTAGTGACAGAGAGAAGAAATGTTGCAGTTATGACCTGGGAAGAGTTCAAAAATATCTTTAATGAGAAGTATTATAGTGTTGCAGTCTCAACTATGAAGGTTGACAAGTTTATCATCCTGACTCAGAACCGGTTGACAGTTACTGAGTATACTTTGAGGTTTGATCGGTTGGAAAAGTTTGCATCGGATTTGGTGCCTACTGATGCGGCAAGAAGGGATAGATTTGTGCGGGGGTTGAATGTTATGATCGCTCGTGATGTGAAGATTACTTTGGATCTAGAGACTACTATGTACGCCCAGGTAATGGTCAAGGCCCTTACAGATGAGGGGGTCGAGGATTAAATTTGGAGAGAGGGCGCTGCTAGGTGCAATGCCAAGAGGACGGTTCCTCCTTTTACCGGATCCAGTCGGGGTAATGGCCCCAGTAAGGAAAAGAGAAAGGCCCCAGATTCTTTTATTTCTCCTAGCTCAGATAGGAGAGCACGGGGTGCTTTTAGTGGCCATCAGGACGGGGGTGATAACTGGAGGATTTTTCCAGTGTGTCCTCAGTGCAGGCAACGACATCAGGGAGAGTGCTGGATAAGGCCTACTATGTTTGTGGGAGTGTCAATCATCTGAAGAAGGACTACCCAAAAGCCAGGAAAGAGGAGCTGAAGCAGAGCGACAACCTTGCTCCTGCCAGAGTATTCACCTTGACCCAGACTGAGGCTGAGGCTAGCCCCTCGGTCGTGACAGGTCAGATTTCTAGTGCTAGTTCTTCTTTTATTGCATTGATTGATTCAAGAGCTGCTCATTCATTTGTGTCTGCTAGAGTGATAGATTGGCTAAGTAGACCTAGTGAGCTGTATGCTAGGGGATTTCAGACTTTGTCTCCAACTGGGGAACTGGTAGTCTCTAGGAGAAGGATTAGAGCATTGCCAGTAGAGATAGACAGTAAAGAGTTGTCTATTGAACTGGTTGAATTAGCAATGGATGACTTCGATATGTTTCTAGGGATGGATTGGCTATCGAAATATGGGGTGGCAATTGACTGCAAGCGCAGGATGGTGACTTTTGAACCAGAAGGGGAAGTACCCTTTGTGTTTGTACGGATAGTTAGTGGACCGCAGATACCTATGATTTCGTCACTGAAAGCTAGAGACCTAATGTGGGAAGGGAGCATAGGATTCCTAGAGAACATTGTGGATACCTCGAGAGTAGTGTCGGTTGGATAGAGTGAGATCAGATTGGTATGTGATTTTCCAGATTTATTTCTAGTAGACTTGCCAAGGTTTCCACCACAGCAGGAGATCGAGTTTGTTATAGAGTTAGCGCTAGGGGCAAAGCCAGTATCTAGGACACCTTACAGAATGGCTCCGGTAGAGTTAAAGAAATTGAAGATTCAGTTGCAAGAGTTACTGGATTTGGGGTTCATCAAACCGAGCTTCTCGCCATGGGATGCTCCAATGTTGTTTGTTAAGAATAAGGATGGATCTCTTAGGATGTGTACTGACTACAATGAGCTGAACAATTTAACCATTAAGAACAAGTACCCATTACCTAGGATCGATGACTTGTTTGATCAGCTACAGGGGAAGACAGTGTTTTCTAAGATTGACCTCCAGTCAGGTTATCACCAATTAAGGATTAAAGAGGAGGACATACCAAAGACCGCTTTCCGCATGAGGTATGGACACTATGAATTCCTGGTTATGTCCTTTGGATTAACCAACGCCCCAGCAGCTTTTATGGACATGATGAATATGGTTTTCAAGGACAATTTGGACAAGTTCGTGATTGTGTTTATTGACGACATACTGGTGTATTCCCAGTCAGAGTCAGAGCATGAGCAACATTTATGTTTGGTATTGCAGCCGTTGAGAGAGCATAGGTTATATGCTAAGTTCAGCAAGTGCGAGTTTTGACTACTGCAAGTCATGTTTCTTAGCTATATTGTCAGTAAGGAGGGGATTCTGGTTGACCCAAGTAAGATTGAGGCAGTGAGAGATTGGCCCACACCGAGCAGTGTTCCTGATGTTAGGAGTTTTCTAGGGTTGCCAGAGTATTATCGACGGTTCGTTGAGGGATTTTACAGGATATCCACACCGTTGACTGAATTGACGAGGAAGAAGACTAAGTATGTGTGGACAGACAGGTGTGAGAATAGTTTAAAGGAACTGAAGTTGCTACTGATCACCGCTCCAGTATTTAGTCTGCCAACAGACAATGAGAAGTTTGTGGTTTATTGTGACGCTTCCAGATAGGGTTTAGGGTGTGTGTTGATGCAATCCAGAAAGGTGATAGCCTACGTATCAAGACAGTTAAAGGGGTATGAGCAGAGATATCCCACGCATGATTTGGAGTTGGCAGCGGTGGTATTTGCACTTAAGGTTTGGAGACATTATCTATATGGTGAGAAGTGTGAGATATACACCAACCATAAGAATTTGAAGTACTTGTTTACCCAGAAGGATCTTAATATGCGCTAGAGACGGTGGCTAGAATTGGTAAAGGATTACGATTGTGATATCCTATACCATCCTAGGAAGGCTAATGTAGTGGCTGATGCATTGAGTCAGAACAGCCAAGGGAAATTGTTTAGTTCGAGGCAGATATCTGATAAGTTAGCTGAGGAGATGACTAGAGCGAGTATAGAGTTGGCGGTTGGTCAGTTAGACAACATCACTATTCAATCTACACTCTTTGAGAGGATCAAGGAAGCACAGGAGAAGGATCCCCAGTTGAGAGGGCACAGAGAGAGTGTCTTAGTTGGAGCGACTAAGGATTTTTCTATCTCGGAGATGGGATTACTGAAGTACAAAGGTCGAATTCGTGTTCCAATGGGTTCTAGTATTTGGCGAGAGATCTTGGATGAATCTCATACCACTCCCTATTCTTTAAATCCAAGTACGACGAAGATGTACTAAGATTTAAGAGCTTTGTATTGGCGGTCGGGAATGAAGAGGGACGTGGTGGATTATGTGGCCAAGTGCTTAACTTGTCAGCAGGGTTATTCCAGCCTCTAGGGATTCCAGAGTGGAAGTGGGAGGATATCACCATGGACTTCATGGTTGGTTTGCCGAAGACCGTGGGACAACACGATTCAGTGTGGGTGATTGTGGATAGGTATACCAAGTTCGCCCACTTTTTACCTGTTAGGACGACTTATACTGTGGAGCAGTATGCTGAACTGTATGTGAAGGAAATTGTTCGACTTCATGGGGCTTTGAGGTTGATAGTATCCAACAGGGACCCCACCTTCACCTCTAAGTTTTGGGAGAGTCTGCAGAAGGCTTAGGGCACTCAGTTGCGGTTTAGTACCATTTATCATCCTCAGAAGGATGGACAATCTGAGAGGACGATTCAGATACTGAAAGATATGCTACGAGCCTGTGTGCTGGAATTTGGGGGATCTAGGAGTAAGTATCTCCCTTTGATTTAGTTTTCGTACAATAACAGTTATCAGGCGACTATCGAAGTGGCACTGTATGAGATGCTATATGGGAGGAAGTGTAGATCAACTATTCATTGGGATGAGACAGGTGAGAGGAGGTACTTAGCTCCTGAGATGGTTCAGAGGACCAATGAGGCAATTGAAAAGATTAGAGCTCGAATGCTCGCCTCCTAGAGTCGCCAGAAGAGTTACTCAGAATTTTGCAACCGAAGTGAGCCGAGGAGCCGAGTGACGTGCCAGCGCTACTAATTGAGTGCCAGCACGTAGCTGTCAGTAAGAAGGGAGTTGGCGCCTTTCGAAGCACTTTCGAGTGTGCGCTTTGCACTGCTGTATGCTGAATCAAGCGTCCTGAAAAAAATTGAAATGGAGGAGCGTAGAGTTTCAAGTCGGTAACCATGTGTTCCTTAGGGTTTCACCTTTGAGAGGAGTGAAACGGTTTGGTGTTTGGGGCATGCTGAGCCCTAGGTTTGTTGGCCCCTTTGAGATTCTGGAACAGGTTGGTGAGGTAGCTTACAGATTGGTGATGCCTCTAGCTCTATCCAAGGTTCATAATGTATTTCACGTATCTATGCTCCAGAAGTACGTATTAGATTCTACGCATATACTGAGTTAAGAGAACTTGGAACTGGACTAGGATTTTTCATATGAAGAGAAGGCGATTCAGATTCTTGACCGGAAGGACAATGTCTTGCAGAGCAAGACCATCGCCTTGGTAAAAGTGTTGTGGATGAACAACAAGGTTGAGGAGGCGACATGGGAACTTGAGTCGGATATGCGAGAGCGGTATCCCGAGTTATTCATGTAATTTCGAGGATGAAATTTCTATAATAAGGGGATAGTTGTAGCGTCCCAAAGTTTCTAATAAGGCTTAGGGCCTTGATTAGCGTGCCTGGAGGGCAATAAATGATTAATTATATTAATTTGTGAATTTGATAAGTATGTGATTAGAAATGCATGTTTAGGTGAATTAAATATGCATGCAGGCCCTATTTGGTTGTTAGGGGCATGTTTGTAATTTTATCCTGCTAAGGGCCATAAATGTAATATTTGTGTATTGTGATTGACACCACGTGTGAGTGGTGATATATTTGTGATGCAGGATCTGAGACAGTCCTAGGGAGCGGTTTAGCTGGAAAGTCACAACGAGGTCTAATACCTGGCTCGGGAGGAGCCTAGAGGTATTTTGGGAATATTATATGTGTTCGGGAATTATTGACTAATGGGTAGTAATTTAGTAATGATTGAGATATGTTGGGCTTAAATGGGGATTTGTAGGAATACTCGAGGTCTAGCGGGATTTGGAAAATGACTGAGATGCCCTTGATGTCATTAAAGGGGTTAAGGTTAGGCCTAAGAGAAATTTAGCCTTTTGGCTAGTGGCTATACCCTTAGAGACTTAGGAATTTACTGGAACTCATAAAAAGATAAGGTATAACTCAAGACTCTCTCTCTCCTTCGGTTCCCTCCTTCCTCTTCCTTTTGCTTGAACACTTTGATGTATTAGAGAATTTTGGCTTAAGGAATTGAAGTTGGTTGTGGTTGGGGCTTAGCTCAAGGACAAAGCTCTCAGCTGAGGTAAGGAGCCTAACACTAAATTACTTGAGTTTCTATTGAATTTTGGTTAGAATTGTAAGTTGCATGTGAACTAGATTCTTCAGTTAAGTTTAGTTATGGGCTAAGTTATATGACTATTTTGGACATGTCATGGAGCCTAGATGGTGTGGTAGGGAAGTCCAAGCCTAATTCTAGGTTTAGATATTGAGTTGGGATGATTTTAGAAATTGGTTCGAAGGAAATGCAGAGAAAAATGGTTGGTTTTCTAGGATTGGGGGTCGAGTCGCGACCCTAGAAAGGGCATGCTGCGGCCCGTGTGTGCGTGAGGCCTGGGGAGGCCTCTGTTCTTGAGGTGTGTCGTGACATGGGGCATGGAATGCTGCATCCCGTGTCTCCTTCCAGGGAGGCATTTGACCTCTGTTTTGAGGCATGCCGTGGCCCTTAAGGGGCTGGGCCGCGGCCCTAATTCAATGTATTGGCTGTTTTGTAGGTTTTTGGCTTGGAAACCGAATTGTTAAGGCTCAGGATGGATTTTATCACACGGATTAATAGAATTCAATGCATTGTGACTAGGTTTTCATCAAGTCTTGGACTAGAGGACTGTGCTCAGGATATCAGTGCTTGGAAGGCTTGGGACATAAGTAAGAAAACTGTTGTACCCATAGAGCAAGGCGTGGCCCTATAGTTTGTATTGTAGGGCGCAGCAATATGTGATTGTGTTGCAGGGCGTAGCCATATTGTTTATGTTTGCATTTGTTTAAGTATTTGTTAAGTTTATGCTATGTGTTGCATTTTTGTAAAATTTATGGCAAGGGCCGGGAATGATGAAGGCCGAGAACGGCAAGGCCGGGTACGCCGAAGTGCCAGGAACGACATCAAGCATGTGGAGTGCGAGGCCGAGTACGGCAAGGGGCTGGGAGCGGCGTTAAGCATGCGGAGTGCAAGTTGCTAGGGTGAGACCCTCCTCGGATGCCTGAGACATCCTCACGGTGTAGACCGCGAACCCACGGTCTGGTAAAGGTCTGGGACGGCATGGTTGTTATGTGTTTAGCCTGTTGGAGGCTTTGCTACATGCTAATAGATAGTTATGCATATGTTGATTGTTTGTGTTGAGTTTTCTTGATGGGCTTCGGCTCGCGGGTGCTTTGTGGTGCAGGTAAGGGCAAAGGAAAGGTCGGCCAACCATGAGTATGGAGAGCGTGAAGCGATGTGTACATGTTCGGCTTGCCTGGCTACTACAGCCAGGGGTATTTTTGGGAGATGATATGTATTAAACCCAATTTTGTCGTTTAGTCGACTTTAATCATATTTTGAGTTGTAAATATTTCTGAACAGTATTTTGGGATCCCAAATGTATAACGCTTTTTAATTTCAATGAATGATTACATTTTCAAATTATATGAATTTTATTGCAGTTTAGCTACACTTTTAACCTAAAACCTCGACTAGCAAGTTAATTCCACATTTTAAACTCACTTAGTAATGGCTCTAAGGAAGTAGGGTGTTACATCATTAGTTCGAGCCTAATCATTTATCGAGCAAAAAAAGATAAGTATGGGCACTTAAAAATTTGTTGGAACGAATAAAATTTGGACGGACAAGGCCATCCATCCAGAAGAAGGCCAGATTGAAGTTTTGAGGATGGTTCGACATATCCGCGAAGATTTTCTTCTCCTTCGGGTAGTTCGACAGATAGTGAAAGTTGTCTCCACCCCGAGCTCGAGAGGGATTGCTTTTCAAGCATAAGAGATAGAGGATCTCTCTTGGTTAAGATCCTTCCCAATTTAGCTCTTCGTATAGTGACCCCAAGGCAAACAAGACCATGTATGAATTGGTCTGGAGTTGGAAGGGCGCGAGCCCAACAAAATCCAAAGAATCATTAAAGAAGGATTTCAGGGGCAGTAGAGCCACTGCCTTCATATGCTCGCAACTCCGGACCACGAGCTTAATCTTATTGTCGGGTCGACCATCACCCGGCGTGTAGAAGCTCCGCTTGTGTGGATTAGTAGCTCGACACCTCAGTGAGCAATATAGTCCCAAGTCATGGCGAGCATGGATGTCAGATTTTTGTCCCGTTGAAGTCACCAAGCTCCAATAATGTTTGGGTTCAATGAATTCCTCCTAGGAGGTAGGAATGGTAGCTTGCGAGGTAGATATAGTAGCATGCGAGGTAGATGGGTGATTTAAAGAGTCCTCCATCAGAGAAAAGGAAATTACACCAGGCTCGAAGGCAACAGTGACCTTGAGTTTGGGATCGAGAGGGACCGGTCTGAGTTCGGGGTCGAGATCTAGGTAAATCATGACCCAAATTTTTCTCATTCTTCTTTGTTTGAGCTCGTCAATATGACGACGAAAATGGGCTTGGATATCTTCTTGTTCGCACCTCAGTTTGTGCTCACGAAGGGAGATTCTGGACTTGGAGTTATTGGAGAATAAGGGATTGCGAGCACTAACCCCCACTGATTCTCAGAATTCTGCAACATCTAGAAAGAAAGAAAAGGGTGAGGGCCAAGCCTACAAGAAATCAGAGATGATTTTTTATGATTCGGATCACGGAGCAAGCTCGAAAGCCCCAAATCACGGAGTAAGCTCGATCGAGACCAAGGACTCGAAAGGACAGGACAAGTTTAAAAGAGAACCCAGGACAATTATAGAGTATGGGCTTCGAGCGTGTATCTAATGCGAGAATGGGAAAGTGTGGGTTCATTTAAGAATCCCGAATTTTAAAGGGAAAAGTTGACAGTTACTCAAAAAGGTGATAATTTTGGGATTCGTGCAATTTAGAACCCTAATTCAATACCCGATTTCTTGGTTTACACGATACGTGACCCATAGTCTAAAAGGTAAAAAACCTACATCTGTAATAAATCTTCGTTTGAAACCCGTAATTCCAAAAACTTTTGAATCCAAAGTTTATGTAGAATCATATAAAGTACATCACTAAAGCTGCAAACTAGCAAATACGTTCATGAGGAAAAGAAGTATGTAAAAATGCATGAAAAAATAAAGGGTGAGAAATCAAGAAATAGGAACTTACACAGAGAAGTAACCGGTGGGTATAGTAAGGTCGACGATCGAAGGAGCGGTGTCAGAGAATCTCTCACATAATCGAAAATACCAAGGATAGTTTGCTTCTTTGGTTTGGAAAACATGCAAAGATGAAGCAAAACTTTTGAGTTATGTTCTCTGTCTTTTTCTCTAAAAATTCAGAAACGCTAAAGTGAAAATAAGAAGACGATGTGGGCATATTATAGGCCCCAAGGAATGTCAAAGGTCGAATTGATCTGGGCCATTGGCTAGGTCCACTATCTGATCGGACGGTCAGGTGCAAAGATGGCAGTGGCGGCAAAAGTAGGCAGACAAATAAACATGGGTGTGGTGAAAAGGTACTTGAGTACTTTGATTGGGCAACACATGGTTGATGCGTGTCCACACTCGAGTATATTAAGTGCCACAGTTTCCGATAGAGGCAGCTCAAAAGTTTCCTTCTCATAGGATTCAAACTGATTCTTTTCAGGGGGAAAAATGTTACACCCACATTTCGAGAATGGAAATTGGTGATCTTGAAACTTAGGCTCGTAAGGCGTAAGCTCAAGATTAGCATGGTCGTCGTATGGCTCACCAGTCAGGGGCAGTCTCACTAAGGCAGCAAGTGGTAACCTCGGATGGGTGAGCTCGGAAACTACGTAGTCTTGGAGGTGCTCCGAAGTTATAAGTTAGGCTCGCCACTCATTCAACACTTGTATAAACTTCTCGATTCATTTCATGCCCTTAGACAAGATGGTTTGAGCTCGAGAGGTGTATGCTCGAAGAAGATGGTTTTGTCGATAATAACTTGTTGGGAGCCTAGGCGAATCAAGAGAACGAGCTCGTAGTAGACAAACGATCTCGAAGTCTCACGATCCTAACGTCCAAGCTCGTTTGTGGTGTGAACGTGTTTATTGTTATAAATTCCCTATGTTTAAAGGATCTGATGTAATTTTTTATTAAATCCCACATGTCAAAGGATATTACCGCGTACGTGATAACTTTATTCATTTGATTGCATTTAATTAAATGATTTGTATAATAACTTCCCGAAATATGAGAGAAGATATTCTATGAACCACTCTATAAATAGTTTGGGGCAATTCATTTGTGGGGGATGAGAACATTGATATTGGGAAAAACTCTGTACAATTGCTTCCAGAAAGCTATCAGAGAATTCCATAGAATTAATAATACAAACTTGTGGACTAGGCAGATTTTAACTGCTGAACCACGTAAAAGATCATGCCTATATTTCTTTTAAATATTTCCTCTAGTATATTTCTGTTTAATTCCTCTCCTTCTTTAAGATGATGAAAATCGACGTAAACATCAACCTATAGGCCACCTGACCAATCCTCTCCAGGATCTCAAATGGACCTACAAATCTAGGGCTCAGCTTGCCCTTCTTCCCAAATCTTCTCACCCCTTACCATGGCGAGACTCTAAGAAAAATATAGTCTCCTACCTGGAACTCCACGTTCCTGTGTTTGGAATCTACATAACTTTTTTTTTCTGCTTTGAGAAGCAAGCATCCGAGTTCTAATCTTCTCAATGGCCTCATTGGTCCTCTGAACTGCCTCAGGACACAAGTATCTCCTTTCTCTTGTCTCATCCCAATGGATGGGAGATCTGCATTTCCTACCATATAGTATCTCATAAGGTGCCACCCCAATGGTAGACTGATAACTGTTGTTGTAGGAAAACCATATCAAAGGTAGATACTTACTCCAGGACCCACCAAAGTCCAGCACACATGCTCACAGCGTGTCTTCTAATGTCTTAATTGTCCTCTCAGATTGTCCATCTGTCTGAGGATGAAAAGCAGTACTGAACTTCAACTGTGTTCCCATGGCCTTCTGTAAACTTCCCTAGATCATGGAAGTGAATGTGGGGTCCCGATCTGACACGATCGGCCTCGGCGCTCCATGGGGGCGCACAATCTCTCTTACATAGAGATCTGCATACTGGTCAATTATATAAGTAGTTCTCACTAGAAGAATGTGAGCTGACTTGGTATATCAATCCACAATAACCCATACTGAATCGTGTTGACCTACAGTCCTAGGTAACCCTACCATAAAAGCCATCGTGATGTCTTCCCATTTCCACTCAAGAATGTCTAGAGGCTGCAATAGCCCTGCTGGCCTCTGATGCTCAGCCTTGACCTGTTGACATGTCAAGCACTTAGCCACATACTCTACTACATCCTTCTTCATCCCAGTCCACCAATACAGCGATCTCACATCCTGATACATCTTCATGGTACCTGGATTCAAATAGTAAGGAGTAGTATGAGATTCATCCAAACCCTCTCGCCTCAAAGCAGTGCCTAATAGAACACATATCCAACCTTTGTATCTCAACAAACCCATGTTTGACACTGAATAATCTCTGGACACTCTAGCCAAAACTTCATCTCTGATCTTGATCAGTTGTGGATCACCTAACTGACCTTCCTTGATTCTCTCCAACAGCGTAGACTATAGCGTAATGTTGGCCAACTGGCCTACGAGCAACTCTATGCCAGCTCTGGTCATATCCTCTGATAATTATCTTGATATCAGCCTCGCACTGAAAATCTATCCCGGACCCTTTTGGCTTAAAGCATCTGCTACCACATTGGCTTTTCCTGGGTGATACAGAATTTCACAATCATAATCTTTCACTAACTCCAGCCAACGCATTTGTCTCATGTTCAGGTCTCTCTGTGTGAAGAAGTATTTCAGGCTCTTGTGGTCAGTATAAATCTCACACTTCTCCCCATAAAGGTAATGCCTCCATACCTTTAATGTAAAGACCACTGTCGCCAACTCAAAATCATGAGTGGGGTATCTCCATTCATACTACTTCAGCTAACGTGAGGCATAGGCAATCACCTTCCCTGACTACATTAGAACACAACCCAAACCCTGATATGAGGCATCACAGTATATCACAAACTTCTCCTGATATGTTGGAAGACTCAAAACATGAGTTGTAATCAACCTCTGCTTCAGTTCCTGGAAGTTGTTCTCACACTTGTCTAACCACACAAACTTCTGATTCTTGAATGTCAGCTCAGTCAATGAACTGGTAATCTTTGAGAACCCTTCCATGAAACGTCTGTAATAACCTTCCAACCCAATAAAACTCCTAAGCTCTGAAGCGTTCTTTGGACTTGGCCAATCTCTAACCACCTCAATTTTAGCTGGGTCCACTTTAATCCCCTCCTTACTGACAATGTGCCCAAGGAAAGTTACCTGAGATAACCAGAACTCACACTTCTTGAATTTTTCAAACAATCTGTGTTCCCTCGGTCTCTGTAGAACCAACCACAGATGTTGTTCATGCTCTGACTCGAACTGAGAATAAACCAGAATTTCATCGATGAAGACTGTGGATGCTCAAAATTTCATGCTTGTAAAAGACCCAAAGTACATGCTCAGGTCCCATGAACGTCTAAATATATGGTTGAGATGCGATGGCCTCAGGTCACCATCGCCTTGCGCGTCTGCCCATATGGCCCAGCATCCCATGCGGCTGCCTAGATGGGCTCACGCCTCATGAGGGTGGCATGTACGTCGGACACCTCGCACGCCCAGGAATCTTGCGAGGCTGCACCACCCCAGAGGCCCACGGGTGCCTTGCGCGCGCACATGAACGCCTCGCATGCCCAGGCATCTCGCGAGGCCCCTCCGTCTCACACGCCCCTGCTGGCATGCACACGCCTCGTGTGCCCAGGCATCTCACGAGGCCTCTCCATCTCACACGCCCCTGCTGGCACGCACACACCTCACATGCCCAGGCGTCTCGCATGCCCCTACTGGCACGTACACACCTCACGTGCCCAGGTGTCTCGCGAGGCCTCTCCGCCTCGCACGCCCCTGCTGGCACGCACAAGCCTCACGTATCTAGGCATCTCGCGAGGCCGCACATGAGCGCACACACATGAGCACCTCGCCTACCCTAGGCTCCTCGCGAGGCCTCTGTGCCTCACACGCCCATAGTGCCTCGCGTTTGTGTTGCCTCACCGGCCTTATTTCATGCAATGCCCACCTCGTTGAAAGGGCCCTACGTCACTTGCTAGGGTTGGGGCCACCAAGGAGATACCTCCTCTTCAGTTAGCCAGTTGGGACCACTTACATGAAGGCCAACCAGAGATGTTTTTCAAGGTGGCCCACAAGAGACAAGAAATACGAACAAGGTACCTTTAAAGGGGTACATACCTGTCTGCATATATGAAGGCACAGACCTGACACTTATACCCGAAAAGTAGTCGCAATAAGGGGTAGTACGAAGAGTGGTGGCACCACTTCCACACCCCTGACCATGTAGTGGAGCCAACACCACTACCCGTGAGACAACTCTCTTGAAAATGTACTTGTGTACTACCTGGTCCCCTAGACCACCATGTATCAAGGGCCAGTAGAGCCCAATATAAAAGGAGCCCCACTTCCACATGGAGGGGGGTTGGAAAAAATACTGTAGCACTACACCATAAGAAATACAAGTTCATTTCACCATTTTCTTTCTACAACTATTCTTTGAGTTTCTGATTAGATATTTGAAGTTTTTCATTGAGAAGTTCTATATTTCAATTTTTCTAAGTTAATTTGGTTGACAAGTTCTCACTGTCAATAGTTTGGCAACGTATGTGGGAAGGATAGATTGCAAGTCACTGTTCTTCCATCGATTTCGATAACAAAAAATGTCGCGTTTGAAACGGTTGTGAGAGTCGCGAGAGGTGGAAGTCTATCTTGACAAAGATCAGCTAAAAGCCTCCATGAGGGATCCTCCTCCACCTGCAAACATGGAGGCCCCCAGGGAGCCTGAGGTTCCCAGAGATGAAAGGGAGGCCTCATCCCCGGCAGTCCCACCTGAGGAGGATCGCCCAAGGTCGGCGGCTGCCCTAGGAAGGGGTGCCGATGAGTTCCTGCCTCCAAGGCCGCCGTAGGTGCCAAACTCCGATCGGCAGGATCCAGGCCCGTCGAAGCACCGGGCTGACAAGTACCCTCAGGTCCACTCCGTCAGCTTGAGTTTGAAGTCTCAATTCTATGAAGATGAGATACGAGAACTTCACCGCAAGTATCAGAGGCTAGAAACCACCCTGGAAAACATGCAAGAGGTGCTAAATGGGCTGTTGCAAAGGAGATCAAACGTGACACTACCTAAGCAGAAAGAGAGAGACTAGGCGGGTAGAAACCATCGTCCCAGTAGATGATGGAAGGACCCGACTCTCCAATAGTAACACCCCCTGGACGAAGCAGCACGAACGTCTTGGACCACCGAAGCAGCCCAAGAAGCCAGAGCCGAAGACCAACGCTGCCCCTTGTAACGATGACGAGGTCACCTCAAGGAGAACACCCTCAGATTTACGAGAAGAACTCAATAAAAAGAGGGCGGGTAAAAGGACCACACCCCCTACGGCGCCCTGAGAAGGCAAAGGAAAAGGGGATCCTAACCCATCCGCTCTGAGAGACTCCCTAAGCAAGAGGAGGCAAGATCTGGACACAGAAATGCAGAACCTACGAAGCAAAATCATCACCGCCTCTGGAGGTCAAGCCTTTGAGGATGAGTTCGATCATGAGTTGCCCTTCATCAAGGAGATCCAAGCTATCCGGCTCCCAGCCAACTTCAAGGAGCCCCATATGACCCCCTATGAAGGAAGCACAGATCCAAAATACCATCTGGATGCATTTAACGACCTGAAGAAGCTGAGGGGAATTATTAGAAGGGCCAGATGTCATTGCTTCGCTGTCACATTGAAAGGACCTATGTACAAATGGTTCAAAAGACTTAGACCGAGGTCCATCAGATCTTGGCAACAGTTTTCTGATGAATTCCTCCAGCAGCACCACTCCGTGCGGGACTACACGATGCCAAGCACCAGCCTCGCCAATGTGAAGCAAGGAGAAAATGAGAGTCTGAAGGGCTACATTCACAGGTTCAATATGGAGGCAGCTAAAGTAGGGAGCTTGACCCGCAGAGAGCTAAAAATGGCCATCACAGCTGGAGTGCGCCCAGGAAGCAAGTTATGGGATAACATGCTCAAGAGGGAGGTCACGGACTTGGATGATTTCTACGAGCGGGCGTAAAAGTATATTCGCATGGAAGATGGTCACGAAAGCCTCAAGGCTGGAAAAGACCAGACTCCACCGAAGCCCTCAATCTGGGAGAGCCAAAGCAATGCAAAGAAAAAGAGGGTCTATGAGGGAACAAGAGATGATCGACCCTGGAAGAATCAATGCTCTAATGAGCGCAGACAGGGCCCCTACACCTTTTATACTGATCTCACCCATACGAGAGAGCATATTTTCGTTACAAACAAAAACCAGGTCCCTTTCATAAGGCCCCCACCAATGAAAAAAGACCGGTCTAAAAGAGACCCCCGCAAGTATTGCCAGTATCACATAGATATAGGCCACACCAATGAGGAATGCAACCATTTGAAGGTGGAAATTGAGGAGCTCATCCGCAGGGGACATTTGGGTAGATATGTGCGCAAGGAGAACCATAGGCCAGAAGAAGGAGCATCCTCACCACGGGCGCGAGAGGTGGCCCCAGAAGTACAGGGAGACGTCAGGACCATCTTTGGAGGACTAGGATTCAGGGGTGAATCAAGGAAGAGAAGAGACAAATATGCCAGGGAGGCCAGACGAAGTCCACCACTGTGCGTCCTAAGTCTGGAGCAACGCCCCCCGAAGAGTTTTAAGGGTGAAAATGACTCAATAACCTTCACCGAAGAAAACGCTCGAGGTGTACACTTCCCCCACAATGACCCCCTAGTGTTGACTGTTCAGCTTGCTAACATGAGGGTGCATCAGGTCTTAGTGGATAATGTAAGCTCTATGGACATCTTATATCGCCCAGCGCTAGAGAAGATGGGACTAAACCTTCGACACCTAAAGCCTTGCAGTTCCTACTTTGTATGGATTTATGGGAGATTCGATACAGCCCCTGGGGGCAATCGAGTTAGCCCTCACTATGGGAGAACAGCCCAGACAAACCACCATAATGGCAAACTTCGTTGTGGTAGATTGCGCCTCAGCCTTCGACGCAGTATTAGGGAGACCTTCCCTAAGAGAATTGAAGGTGATAACTTTTGTATACCACTTAGCTATGAAATTCCCAACTCTCGGGGGAATAGCATGCATGAAAGGATAGCAGAAGGAAGCGAGAGAATACTATAACATATCCCTCCGCACAGCCACAAAGCCGACAGCACCTATGGCGATGGTTGTGCATGAAGGCACGAACCTATGTGAATTGGACCCATGAGTCACAAAAGAGCCCAGACCTGAACCGGTAGAGGAATTGGAGGAAGTAACGGTCATGAATGAGCCGTTGAGAAAGTTGAAGGTAGGAAAAAACCTTGCTGGTGACATGAAGGAGAGGCTAGTAGAGTTCTTAAAAGCCAACCTCGACGTATTCGCCTGAATTCACGAGGATATGGTAGGGATAGACCCAGCGGTCATGTGCCACCATCTGAACATCGACCCAAAAGCAAGGTCGGTGAGGCAGAAAAGGAGAGCACTAGACCCAAAGAGATACACGGCCCTAAAAGAGGAGGTTGGCAAGCTGAAGGTGAACGGGTTCATTTGAGAGGCATTTTACCCACTATGGGTGTCAAACCCAGTGCTAGTCCCGAAGCCCAATGGAAAATGGAGGACTTGTGTGGATTTTACCAGCCTCAACAAGGCCTACCCTAAGGACAGATTCTCGCTTCCTAGGATAGACCAGTTGGTAGACGCCACAACGGGACACGAGTTACTTAGCTTCATGGACACATATTCTAGGTATAACCAAATACCCACGAACCCTGCTGACGAGGAGCACACTTCGTTCATAACGAACAAGGTGTTGTACTACTATAAAGTGATGCCCTTGGGTTTAAAAAATGCAGGTACCACTTATCAAAGGTTGGTGAACAAAATGTTCGCGAATAAAATAGGGAGGAACATGGAAGTGTACGTGGACGATATGTTGGTGAAGACAAAGAAAGCGGAGGAGCTCACCAGCAACCTCATGGAAATGTTCAACACCCTTCAAAGGTATAGAATGAAGCTGAATCCACTCAAATGCACCTTCGGAGTTTCGTCAGGAAAATTCCAGGGTTTCATGGTGAATTCCCGAGGTATCGAGGCTAATCCTGAAAAAATCAAGGCCTTGCTGGAAATGAGCCCACCACGAAGCAAAAAAGAGGTGCAATGATTGACAGGGAGAGTGGCAGCCCTCAATAGGTTCATCTCCAGGTCTACTGACAAATGCCTCCCTTTCTTCAACATCCTAAAAGGGAACAAAAAGTTCGCTTAGAATGATGAATGTCAGGATGCCTTCACCAACCTAATGGAACACCTTGGAAAGCCACCCTTTTTTGGCTAAGCCATAAAAAGGGGAGAAGTTGTACTTGTATCTAGCTGTATCAGAGCATGCCATAAGCGCCGCCTTGGTCAAGGGGGAAAAGAAGCATGAGCAACCTGTCTACTATGTGAGTAAGCAGTTGGTAGACGCAGAAACCCGGTACCTGGAAATAGAGAAGTTAGCATATGCCCTGATAGTAGCTTCTCGAAAGTTTAGGCCTTATTTTCATGCTCATGCGATTGAGGTGCTCACCAACACCCCCCTGCGTCAAGTCTTGCATAAGTTGGAAACTTTAGGAAGATTGTTAACATGGTCGATTGAATTGACTTAGTTCGACATCACTTACACCCCAAGGACCTCAATCAACGGGCAGGTACTTGCAGACTTTATTGTCAAGTTTACATACCTACCCCAAGAGGAGGGGGAAATAGAGGAGAATGAACCGGCTCATGAAGAGGAAAGGCACCCTGAAGAATGGAGCTTCCATGTAGATGGGGCATCTAACGAATGGGGAGTCGGCGCTGGCATAGTGATGATGGGACCTGAAGGGCACAAGATGTATTGTGCCTTGAGATTTGGATTCCAGGCTTCCAATAATGAGGCAGAATATGAGGCGCTGTTGGCTAGCTTGCGGCTAGCTAAGGAGTTAAAGGTATGCCACTTGCATGTCTTTAGTGACTCACAGCTGGTAGTATTTCAAGTGAAGGGTGAATACCAAGCTAGAGGTCCAAAAATGGCTGAATACCTCACCAAGGTGAAGGAGTATTTGGATTAGTTCAAAAAGTACACGATAGAACAGATCCCCAGGGAGCAGAACACGAATGTCAATGCACTCGCAAAACTCACCTCCACACGAGATGAAGATATGCTTGAGTCTATACCGGTCGAATATCTCCCCAATCCAAGCATAGCCGAAGAAAGGATCAACACGGTCAAGAGCTCCGAGGAGCCATGGTTTGCACCCATTGGGAGGTACTTAAATGACGGGACCTTGCCTTGGGATAAAAAAGAGGCCCGCAAACTAATTTACAGAGCCGCCCAATACACTCTAGTAGGTGGAACCTTGTATAAGAGAGGCTTCTCTACCCCACTCATGCGGTGCATTGATAATGGAGAGGGATCAAAAATTTTACAAGAGGTACACGAAGGGGAATGTGGAAACCATGTTGAGGGGCAGTCCACGGCAAAAAAGGCCATCCGCCAGGGGTATTATTGGCCTACCATGGAGAAGGATGCGAGTGACTTCGCGAGAAGGTGTGACAGGTGCCAGAGACATGCGAATTACCCCCGACAGTCACCGAATGAGCTGGAGAGCATGACCAGTCCGTGGCCCTTCGATGTGTGGGGTATTGACTTGATTGGGGCACTGCCAACAGGAAGAGGAGGAACAAAATACACGGTGGTAGCCATTGACTATTTCACTAAGTGGGTAGAAGCGGAGCCTTTAGTCAGCATAACAGCTAAGCAGATCACCACCTTTGTCAACAGGTACATTGTGTGCAAATTCGGGGTACCTTACAAGATTATCTCTGACAATGAAGCTCAATTTGAAGGAGGGACGTTCGAGAACTACTGCAAGGAAAAAGGAATCAAGAGGAGTTTCTCTGCAGTAGTACATCTCCAAGCCAATGGGCAAGTGGAGGCCATCAACAAGATCCTGAAAAGGAACTTGAAAACTAAGTTCGAAAAGCTGAAAGGGACCTGGGTTGAGGAACTCCCAAATGTGCTCTGGGCCTACAAGACCACCCCTCGCTCCACCACTGGGGAGACACCTTTCGCCTTGGCCTATGGCTACGAGGCTGTCCTTTTGATAGAAATGAAGATTAACTCCATCCGCACGCAAGCATATGATGACCAGGCTAACATCACAGCATTGGTCGGGAACTTGGACCTACTGGAAGCCAAGAGGGAAAGGGCACAACTAAGGCTGGCCGCATATCAGCAACGGGCAGCGAGGTATTATAATTCAAGGGTGCGAGAGAGAAAGTTCAGGGTAGGAGACTTAGTACTGAGGAAGGTACTCCCCAGCATGCGAGACCCGGGGGCGGGGGTACTGGGGGCGAACTAGGAAGGACCCTACTAGGTCACTCAGTGCATACTACCAAACACCTACAAACTGGCCCGCATGGATAACACCATTATACCTCGGGCGTGGAATGCGGAGCACCTCAAGAAATACTACCAGTGAGACTTCCGCACCCGTGCAAAGAAGACCTATGTTTAGTTTGTTCCCTGTTATGTTGATTTAGTGAGTAAGAATTAAAGAGGCTACCTGGGTAACCTCTTAATTAGATGTAACCCTTCCATATGTATGTCATTGTAACCTTCACGCTATGAATGAAACTGTTCGCCACTTTGCGTGTCATTTTTCTTCCATATAGAACCCACCAAAGTGTCTGTTAAAATAAATTTCACCAGACACTTGGGAGGGTAGGACAGGAGGCAAAACATACAGCAAACAGGAGGATCCTAAAAAGGACCCGTCATATCAGAGGGAACCTAAAAAGGACCCTCTATCAGGAGGATCCTAAAAGGACCCCTTATATCAGGGCCTTAAATGAGGTCCTTAAAAAAATGCATGATGAACCCTAACAAATAGGGAGAAGACCTTGCAAGGCATTTCTTGAGTTCACAAGGATTAGCTACCCTTGTGAACATCAAGGAGGCCAAAAGGTCTTACAAAAAAAAAAAAAAAAACTTCCAAATAAAGGCAAATGCTCCCACAAGAGGAAAGGCATTAGAAAGAGCATCCACCAATAAGCCTAGAGCGGTTACCAAGCCGTCTAGCCAAAAAGGGTCCTAAAACAGACCCTTGCAAAAATAGTACTATGAATAATGATGAGAAGGACGCTTCTCGCAAGAAAAAATAAGCACGCGCAAAAATATATAAAAGGATAGCTAGAACCCAAGGGGTCAATATATCCTTATAAGAACAATCAAGAGGCACCAAAAAATGACCTATTGAACCCCTTCACATGGGCTCCAAAGGACCTCTAGCCTGATAAATGAAAAAGGGGAACCTACCGAACCCCATCATACGGGCTCAAAACGACCTCGAACACAGAGGGATAAAAGATGAATAATCACATATATATATAAAAAAAAGAGTTTTGGTAACATAACAAGACTTAAAAAAAATTATTACAAGCACAATAAGGCTTGAACGAGCATACATCACAGCGGACTAACTGGCTAAAATTATGAAATAAAAATCTCAAGGCCTCCTACCACGGGCGTTCCACACAGCCGCCCGGGCAACAGCGTGCTCGCCAAAGGAGGAGAAATCGAAGTTAGGATCCTACTTCCATACGCCATAAAGGGCGCGCTCTATGGACCTATACTCAATAGCTGCCCTATCCGCCTCTAAGGAAGCGACCCTCCCCTGCGATGCAGCTGCAACAGCCTTGGCACCCTGAAGTTCGGCCTCTAAGGAAGCGACCCTCTCCTGCGACACAGTCGCAGTAGCCTTGGCACCCTAGAGTTTGGCCTCTAGGCTGGTGACCCTTTCCTACAACATCGTGGCCTTGGCAATCGCCCTCTTCTTCTTTCTTGATGAGGTAGAAATTTTTGCCAAGGCCTTTTCTAGCCTAGACCTGGTTTCAGCAAGCTCCCTCTCGAGCTCCTAGACCTGAACCGCAAGACAGTCCCTCTCGGCATTCGACGTGGAAAGGTTGTGAGCCGAGTCAGCAAACCGCTGAGCCACGGTATAGGTCTGCACAAGAAAAATAACAACAACAATGATAAGTAAAAAAAATAAAAAAAGGAGAATAAAAAGAGATAAGGCCAACATAAGATGCAGGAACTCACCCAAGCAGCGGAGCGCGTAAGAGTCTCCCCAAGATCCGACATAGCGAAACTCCCAAGACCACTCCAATCCGCTTCAGGGAGGTCTGAGGCGATCTGGACATACCGCCGCCAGTAAGAGGCCGCCATGCGGCCCACCCAGGGCACCCCTTCAGAGCCAAGGGCACCTGGCTGGGTAAGGACAGACGACCCACTCACCGAAACAGGCGGGGCGCAGGAAGGTCGGAAAAATGAGCCCCGGGTAGATCAGGAGGGGGTGTAGAAATATCGGGAAAGTAAGCCCCCGATGGACCGGGGTCGAGGGGAGCCTGAGGAAAAGCATCAAAGTCCTCAAGATTGGGGCAAACAAAGTGCCCCAGCATGGCCTGTTGACCCTGGAATTGGGAAGCCATGTCAGGGTTGAGAGGGGCAAAGGGAGGGCATCCCCCGAGGGACGAAGATAGCTGGTGAGGTTGCCCGTGTCCAAGGGAGACTCCCTCTGGCACGCCCTCGGTCTCACCTTCCTCCGAACGATGCTTAGTCAAGGAAGCCTTCGTCTTCTTCAACCGAGGAAGAGTCCACAACTACCCAGGATCCGAAACCGGGGACAGCTTGTGAAAGTTGAGTTTTTCCACAGTGAATAGGTATTTAGCCCTTTTCACAGCAGGGTTGGCATTGATGAGTGTATTCAGCGCGTCCTCCTCCGACCCAGTAACTCCAGGTATGGAAAAATTCTCTGCACGATTCACACAATTGTCGACACAAACATAAGTTATAAAACAGTAAGTTTCAAAATGAAAAGAAAAAATGTGGCTTGAAACACTTACTGGGAGTAGAACTAAAGTGCTCACGAACAGAAAGGGGGCCCTGTACAAAGAAAAAGTCATGCATCCAGGACCCCGGGTTGGACACAGCGCCCTCTATCAAGGGGACTAATGTATTGGCTTTTTGCAAGAAGTAAAAGCCCTTGGACTTAGGAGAGGGCATGAGATTGTACATGAAATGCACTTCTTGGGCCGTAGGAGCATGATGGACAAGTTTCATAAACGCGATGAAGAGGCAGCTTAAGGTCATCCAATTGTTGGGTGTCAGCTGAAGTGGAGCGAGGTCAAAATAGTTGAGAACCGCGACGAAGAACGGGTGTAATGGGATTGTACCACCCACCTTAAGGATATGCTCGCTCATGGCCACGTAGCTCGGATTTGGGCAGTCAGCCCAGCACTTGTCCGAAGGGACATATAATGCATCTTTCGGAGGAACACGGTAGTTATCTACTATTTCCATCAATTTATTTTTGAACACGTGGGACACTATGGAGGATGCCAATAGGGGGGCAGTGTCCTGGTCATCAGTAGCCACCTATCATCGTCCTTTCTTCGGCATATCTGCAAAACCAAAAGAAAAAGGTGATGAGGAGACAGAACACTTTACCCTCCATTTTTTCATCCTAGCAAGAGTCTTCCACTGAGGCACCGGCTGTGGAAGCACTAAACTAGGGAAGATGGAAAATAAGGGCTGAGGAGAAGACAGGAAGGCCCCATGACAGTCATTAGGAAAGAACGGGCTAGGAGGCTCAGGCGGGAGATGTCCCTCCATAAACTCCAACTCCATCTGCAAATCTAAAAGGGTCACCCTAAGGTTTGCTACATGGTCACAAAGGTCAGGGGGAAAGGTACTCCGTCTTTTCTCAACACCGAGTCAATTTCGCTCTCTACCTCCCAAATTTTACACCTAAGTTCAGCCATGTGCTCGAGGTGACGAATATGGGCTTGCCTTAAGGTATCATGGTCGCGGTAAGGATTTTCCCCAAGGGACTTTGAGTCTGAAGACAAGTCAACAAACTCGACCCCCGGAGGAATGTCAAACGGACCTTCACCTGCCATGAGACCTCGTCCCGAAAGAAAAAAGGGTTCGCATATAAATGGGAGGATTTCTACAAAACACAAAGAAATGGGCTCAAAACCTCTAAAGCACAAATGGTCTAAATGACCCACTACGGGCATGCCTCAAGGCTAACTCACAACGAGCTCAGGCCAAAGTACCTCATCCCGAGTGGTGCTAATTTGGACCCAATAAACATAAGGGAGAAAGAAAGTATACCTCAAGCAAGTAAAATTGGGCGCTGACGTGGTCAAAAGGAGGTCGAGGGCCAAAAGTGTCATCACGGTCAAATAGAGGCAAGTGGTCGAAAGTACGCATCTGCAAAAACAAAGGAAAAAGGTGTTTTAGTCCTCAAATACCTGCATGGATATAGACATACAAGAAATGAACTAAGATAAAAAATAGCAAAAGTGAGGTTGTGGGGGATTGAAACCCTTACCTCTTGAAAAGAGCAAGGATCTAAATGCCACTAAGATAAGGACATGAAGTGTAAATAATAGGCTTGGCATGAAGGCCTATTTATAAGAATCAAAGAGAAGAGTCTACCAGAGCACCTAAAGGTCCCCTCCTAGACTAGGGGGCAAGTGTGGATGCTCAAAATTTCATGCTTGTAAAAAACCCAAAGTACATGCTCAGATCCCATGAACGTCTAAATATATGGTTGAGATGCGGTGGCCTCGGGCCACCATCACCTCGCGTGTCTGCCCATATGGCCCAGCATCTCATGCGGCTGCCTAGATGGCCTCGCGCCTCATGAAGGTAGCATACACCTCGGACGCCTCGCGCGCCCAGGAATCTCGCAAGGCCGCACCACCCCAGAGGCCCACGGCTGCCTTGCGCGCACACATGAATGCCTTGCGTGCCCAGGCGTCTCGCGAGGCCCCTTAGTCTCGCACACCCCTGCTGGCATACACATGCCTCGCATGCCCAAGCGTCTCACGAGGCCCCTCCATCTTGCACACCCCTGCTGAGACGCACATACTGCGTGCCCAGGCGTCTCGCGAGGCCCCTCCATCTCGCATGCCGCTGTTGGCATGCACGCGCCTCGCGTGCCCAGGCGTCTCGCGAGGCCTCTCCGTCTCGCACGCCCCTGCTAGCACACACACGCCTCGCATGCCCAAGTGTCTCACGAGGCCCCTTCATCTCGCACACCCCTGCTGGCACGTACACGCCTCGCGTGCCCAAGCATCTCCGTCTCGCACGCTCCTGCTGGCACGCACACTCCTCGCATGCCCAGGCGTCTCACGAGGCCCCTCCGTCTCGCATGCCCTTGCTGGCACACACACACCTCGGGTGCCCAGGTGTCTCGCGAGGCCTCTCCTTCTCGCACACCCCTGCTAGCACGCACACGCCTCTCGTGTAGAGCTAGTGAGTATAGTACTTCAGAGTTTGGGACTATTTTTCCTACAGGAGAACTGGTAGTATCTAGGAGGTGGATTAGAGCACTGCCAGTGATAGTTGATGGTAGGGAGTTTTCAGTAGACTTGATTGAGTTGAGTATGAAGGACTTTGATATGATTCTAGGTATGGATTGGCTGGTTAGATATGGAGCTACCATTGACTGCAGGAAGAAGATGGTGACTTTTGACCCAGAGGGCGAGGATCCCTTTGTTTTTGTGGGGGCGGTGCATGGACCCCGCGTACCCAGGATATCTGTATTGAGAGCTAGAGACTTGTTACAGGGTGGATGTACAAGCTTTCTGGCTAGTGTTGTGGATACCACCAGAGTTTCACCAGTTGGGCCGGAGGAGACCAGATTGGTTTGCGAGTTCCTGGATGTGTTTCCTGAGGATTTTCCTGGGTTTCTGCCACGTAGAGAAATTCAGTTTGTCATTGAGTTGGCGCCAGGGACAGAGCCAGTGTCGAGGGCACCATATAGGATGGCACCGGCGAAACTAAAAGAATTAAAGATACAGCTTCAAGAGCTTCTGGATTTGGGGTTCATCAAGCCTAGTTACTCGCCATGGGGTGCTCCAGTTTTGTTTTTGAAGAAGAAGGACGGGACTTTGAGAATGTGCATCGAGTAGGGATAATTGAACAAGTTGACTATCAAGAATAAGTATCCCCTACCAAGGATTGATGACTTGTTCGATCAGCTGCAGGGTAAGACGGTGTTCTCAAAGATTGATCTTCGATCTAGTTATCACCAGCTGAGGATCAAGGATGAGGACATACCTAAGACAACCTTTCGAACACGGTATGGACACTATGAGTTCTTGGTCATGTCTTTTGGTTTGACCAATGCCCCAGTAGCCTTTATGGATCTAACGAATACGGTGTTCAAGGATTTCCTAGATCAGTTCGTTATTGTCTTCATCAATGACATCTTGGTGTATTCTAGTTCAAAGGCAGAGCACGAGTTTCATCTTCGACAGGTTCTTCAGAGGTTGAGGGAGCATCAGTTGTACGAAAATTTTAAGAAATGTGAATTCTGGTTACCCGAAGTGACATTCCTTGGACATATCGTAGGTGCAGGTGGGATTAAGGTGGATCCATCTAAGGTGGAGGCGGTTAGGGATTGGCCGAGGCCAAGGAATGCCTCGAAGGTGCGGAATTTTCTTGGTTTGGCAGGTTACTACAGATGGTTTGTAGAGGGTTTCTCGAAGATTGCTGCACCAATGACAGAATTGACAAGGAAGAATATGAGGTTTATCTGGTCAAACAAGTGTGAAGACAGTTTCCAAGAGTTGAAGCGACGACTTATTACAGCGCCAGTGTTGAGTCTTCCTTCGGGGGAAGGGAAGTTTGTTGTTTACTGTGATGCATCGAGGTTGGGCTTAGGCTGTGTGTTGATGCAGAATGAGAAGGTTATAGCCTATGCATCGCGACAGCTGAAGGAGTATGAGCAGCGGTATCCTACCCATGATTTGGAGCTGGCAGCAGTGGTTTTTTCACTGAAGATTTGGTGACACTATTTGTATGGGGAGAAGTGCGAGGTATACACTGATCATAAGAGCCTGAAGTATTTCTTTACACAGAAGGACCTAAACATGAGACAGTGGCGTTGGCTGGAGTTGGTAAAGGATTATGATTGTGATATTCTTTACCAACCGGGGAAAGCCAATGTGGTGGCAGATGCACTGAGCCACAGAGGTCCAGGTCAGTTATACAGTTCCGTTCAGATCTCAAGGGAGTTAGCTAATGAGATGGTCAGAGCGGGGATAGAGTTGGTGGTAGGTCGATTGGCCAATATTACTCTACGGTTGACCCTGCTAGAGCGGATCAGAGAAGGGCAGTTGGCAGATGCTCAGTTACAAAGGGTTAGAGAGGATGTCCTAACGGGGGTAGCTAAGGACTATTCTGTTTCTGAGATTGGATTGCTTCGGTATCAGGGACGGATATGTGTTCCAGCTGATGAGGGGATCAGACAAGAGATACTAGATGAGTCTCATACGACGTTGTACTCACTTCATCCGGATACCATGAAGATGTATCTAGATCTGTGGACTTTATATTGGTGGCCCGGGATGAAGAAGGATGTGGTAGAGTACGTTGCCAGATGCTTAACCTGTTAGTAGGTGAAAGCAGAGCATCAACGACCAGTAGGGTTGCTTCAGCCTTTGGGTATTCCTGAATGAAAATGGGAGGACATTACCATGGATTTTGTGGGAGGTTTACCCAGAACAGTAGGACTTCATGACTCGGTGTGGGTGATAGTGGATAGATACACCAAGTCAGCCCATTTTCTTCCAGTGAGGTCGACATATACTGTGGATCAGTATGCTGGGTTGTATGTGAGGGAGATCGTACGTCTCCATGGGTTTCCTTAGTCTATAATGTCAGACCGGGATCCTATTTTCACTTCCAAGTTTTGGGGTGGTTTGCAGAAGGCTTTGGGGACTCAGTTGAAGTTTAGTACAGCCTTTCATCCTCAGACTGACAGACAGTCTGAGAGGACGATCCAGGTATTAGAGGATATGCTCAGAGCGTGTGTAATTGATTTTGAGGGTTCATGGAGTAAGTATCTTCCATTGATTGGATTTTCGTATAACAATAGTTATCAGTCAACGATTGGTGTGGCTCCCTATGAGATGTTGTATGGGAGGAAGTGTAGATCACCCATTCATTGGGATGAGATGGGTGAGAGGAGATATTTGGGGCCAGATATGGTTCAGGAGACAAGTGAAACTATAGAAAAGATCTGGGCTAGAATGCTCGCTTCTCAGAGCAGACAGAAAAGATACGCTGATCCTAACCGTAGGGACATGGAGTTCCAGGTTGGGGATCACGTTTTTCTTCGAGTTTCACCATTGTGAGGGGTGAGAAGGTTTGGAAAGAATGGTAAGCTAAGCCCTAGATTCATTGGACCTTTTGAGATCCTGGAAAGGATTGGTCAGGTGGCTTACAGGTTAGCTTTGCCGCCATCGTTGTTTGAAGTTCATGACGTATTTCATGTCTCTGTGCTTCGAAAGTACATCTCAGATGTGACTCATGTGTTGAGGTATAAAGATTTGGAGTTACAGACAGATTTGGCTTATGAAGAGCAACCAGTTCAGATCTTGGATCGGAAAGATAAAGTATTGCGGAATAAGACGATTCCTCTGGTTAAGGTGTTGTGGAGGAATAGTAAGGTCGAGGAGGCGACCTGGGAGCTTGAGACAGCGATGCGGGATCAGTATCCCGAGTTGTTCAGGTAAATTTCGAGGACGAAATTCTCATTAGGAGGGGATAGTTGTAACGACCCAAATTCGCTAATAAGGCTTAAGGGCCTTGATTAGAGTGCTTGGAGGGCATAATGGGAATTATGTGTGACTTTAATGAGTAAAATGCATGATTATGATTTAAAGCATGTTATATGACTATTTGAATATTCGAGATGCATGACTATGTGTATTAGTATGTATGTAGGCCCTGATTAGGTTAGAAGGGTGTAATCGTAATTTTGGCCATTATGGGCATAACTGTATTGATATATGTGGTAATTGTTAAGACCACATTATTATGTGGACATATCTGTGATCTGCGACTCGAGACGATCCTAGTGAGCAGATTAGCGAAAAAGTCATGGCGGGGATTTATACCCGGCTCGGGGTGAGCCTAGGGTATAAATGGGAATTTAGTGAGTATATTGGAGTCTATTTAGACATCGAGGAATATAATTGGAGATTAATTAGGTATTGTGAATTAAGCGGTAAATATTAGAGACACTCGAGGAGTTAGCGGGTATTGGGGTGAAATGACTAAAATGCCCTTAAGTAGACTAAAGGACTTGGGATTAAAGGGGAGGGTATTGTGGTCATTTGGCAGATAGAGATAAGTAAAACTGAGGCTTTATGTTAGTGGAAGTTGTAGAAAAATATAGAAGTTTGAAAGAAAGGAAAGAAGGAAAAGAAAGAAAAGAGAAAAGGAAGGAAAAACAGAGTTGTATTCTCTAGGGTCGGTTTGCAGTTCTCTCACCACTTTTCTTGGGTTTTCTTGGAGCAAAGCTCAGAGGAGAGCTAGGTTAGGTTGAGCATCAAGGATCCTAAGCTAGGCTTGAAGAATTGACAGGGGTTTAGCAAGAACACACCATCACTTGAGGTAAGACCTTGTAGCTTCTTCAGTTTCTTGTTTTAGTTTTTGACCTATGGTGTATAAGCTAGACTTGATGGGAACTTTAGGGAATTCAGGCCAAAGGGTGAGGAAGAGCAAGCTAAGGAGGTGTAGAGGTTGTCTTGAAATCAAAATTCCATTAAAGGTATGAGATTCTAAGCTTTTAACTCTGATGTTTAACTGGTTTCTGCTGAGTTTTGATGTCTAGAAGTGGCTTTGGTGAATTTTTGGATTAGGGATGCATGTGCTTGAGTTCTGGATATTTGGGGGTGGAGTGTGTTAATAAGATTGTTTTTGAGTTTGGTGAAGGTTTGGAGAAGTTTTGGTTGAGTTTGGTTCGAGGAAATCGCAGGAGGGAAAATTTGGAAGTTGCCTGTCTGCAACTAGCGCTATAGCGCTAGCCTTTGGGCGTTGTAGAGCTAGGCCAAGCTTTCTGGGGGAATTTGGTTCTTCTTGTAGTGTTGTAGCGCCCTCCTAAGAGCGATGTAGCGCTGCCTTGTTTTCATAAAGGGAATTTAGGGTTGTTTGCAAGGGTTTTTGACCAAGGGTTCGGGGTTCGATTCCACCACCTTGTTTGGTGGAACTAGGACTTCCCGGGGGCTCGGGATTGGTCCCGAGGCTAGGTTTTGGACTTGAGGTTTGGTGATGACTTTGACCTATGGTTGTGTTTAGGTGAGCGCTAGGGCTCGAGAAATATCGTGCTCAAGGAGTCAAGTGATCAAAGCTAGCGAATCGAAAGGTAAGAAAACTGCACCCGGTTATATGTTTGTGATGGGACTAAGTGCTCCCAATATTTGTATTATTTCAATGATGGTATTATGCCATGGGACATGTGATAGCGGCCTAAGGGTGCCGTACATAATATTTTTGCACAGGGCGCGGCTTGGCAACTGGTAGCCGAGGACAGCTTAATATTCACTGAGCTCGGTTTAAGCAGGCCAGAGTCAGTGGGATAACGGAGGGTGCAGCCTGAGGGCGCTAACCCTAGTTATCATATGTGATATAGTGTATGATATGAATTGATATGTTTAGTAGTGGATTACTTGATTATATTGAATGCTTATATGGTTGAGAATATGTGATGCAATATGAGATATTGATTTGTCTATTGATTGCTTATGCTCTGTTGCTGTGTTTTCTTGCTGGGCCTTGGCTCACGGGTGCTACGTGGTGCAGGTAAAGGCAAAGGCAAGTTGGACCAATTCTGAGATGGAGAGTTCCGGGGTTGAATGTACATAGCTAGTTGTTCGATCGCCATGGTCGAGGAGTGGATCAGGATAGGGACTATCTAACTGTCTGTTTTGCCTTAATATGGCTTGATATTGTATTTAAACCTTACGACTTTTGTAAATGGTCTTTAGACTTAATATTTTTGGGATCCCATGTAAACAGGAAATGTTTCTTTATGAAAATGTGGCTTTTGAGACCAACACATTTTAACCCTAGTTCCTTTATAGTTTCAATAGCACGTTTTTAATTAAACGACTTGATTAGCAAGTCTAGCACTTTATAAACACACTGTGTAACGGTCTTGGCTATCCAGGGCATTACAGTCAAGGTATCAGGATCCTTCCTCTTCTGATCACTGGGGCCTCCACCCCTACCTATCCCACAAATGGAGGTCCTTTCCTCCCAAACTCTCTTCTGGCTTCATTGTCTCACCAGATCTTGTTCTTTGTACTCTCAACTATGAGCGCCTTCTCAACCACCTGTGCATAGGTAGTAACCCCAGCCACAATGGTAATGCGAACAAACTGGGCTATTCTAGGCTATAGCCCCTGGAGAAACCTCTCTTCTCTGGTCCAATTAGTGGGCACCAGCGCCATGGAGTACTTTGCCAATCTATCAAACTTCAGAGCATATTCAGTCACTGATAGACTCCCCTGAAGTAATCTGATGAATTCTTCAGCTTTAGCAACACTGATGGCATCATTATAATACCTTTCATTAAACAGAGTCTGAAACTCTTCCTAACTCAAGGGAATTGACATTTCTGGTCTGGGATATAACTTCCCACCAAATTCGCGCATCCTCCTGAAACATAAATGTGGCACAAGCCACCCTCTCGTTACCAGACACCCTCATAAAGTCAAGGATGGTGGTAACCATGCTCATCCACTGCTTTGCCTTAGCTGGATCTGCACTGCCCTCAAAAACTAGAGGGTGTTGTTTCCTGAACCTTTCATAAAGAGGTTCCCATTTTCTTCCAGCCTTTGGTAGCTGCTCAATTGTCGGCACCATTGCAGGTGCCTAAGGTAAGACATTTCCTACAGGAACCTGTTGTTGTCTCAATAGGCAGATTTCTTCTTCCTGCCTTATAACTCGTGAATGTAAATAAACAAGCAACTATTGCCAATCTTCATAAACTGACTATGGAATCTAACTCTAGTCATTCTATTGACTCTGTCTATCATTCTGGCCCTGATAATCATGGCTGGCCAATGAATCTGTCTGCCTTTGAATCATACTTATAACTTATATTGTGCTAAACAATCAATGTGACCAGTTAGGTAGTGATAACTAAACATCTTGTCGCCTCACGGTCCAAGAACAATTAGATATTCGTCCATGTTCCATAATCATACAGATAAACAAATGGATATATGATCATAGCATTTATCATTTAACAATTATCAGTTAATAGTTCAATGATTAACAATACTAATAAGCATGTTCTAGCAATATCAGTACTAATAAGCACGTTCTTTCTTATGATGCAGTAGTCAAGGCCCAGCCTTATCAATGTATCTTATGTAAGAAGGTAAAGCATGTACATTCCATTTAATCAGTTAAACACCTAACCACATAAAATTGTTATCGAACCATGAGTCGAGCATGTCTTCAAGTGCGAGTGTACATGCCCATCCAATCTATAGGAACTCTAGACCTTGGCATGCTTTGATACCAAGTTGTAACGCCCTGGTTACTACAAGACCGTTACTATGGACTTTAAATAGTGCTTAACTCGTTAAACGAGTCATTTGGTTATAAACACACATATAGGTGTCACTAATAGGCTAAGGTGAAAAATCTTGATCAAAAGGAATGGATATATATTATTTAAAACAGAAAACAGTACCAGGGCCCATAAAAGTTTTTACAAAGTTATTTATAATCCAAAATGATCATTATAGTATAAAAGTTACAACCCGATGACCTAAGTAGAAAAAATAGGGTTAACCCCTAGTTCCTCTGAGAAACACCTTGGTCGTGGTGGTCAAGTGGCCGCATATATACACATCGCTACCTAAGCTCTCCACTCAAGGCTAGGTGATCTTTTATTTCCCTTTACCTGCACCACATAGCTCCCGTGAGCCAAGGCTCAGCAAGAAAACTTATTACTCCATGTATACAATATCAATAAATGATTCTGATAATCATACTGGGGCTTGTAGCTCTAATCAGATATGTGAAGATTAATAAATTATTTTGGTAAGCATTCTGGGGCTTGTAGCCCTAATCAAATAAGTGGCTATTGAGTCACAGACTGTATAAGTGACTAATAAGTCTACCTCTAAGGATTTGTTCCCTGTATAAATGACTAATAAGTCCATCTCTGGGGTTCTGCTCCTTAAAAAGATAGCTAATAAGTCCATCTTTGGAGATCTGCTCCCTAAGCCATGTGACATGTTAGTCACCTTAGCCTTTTGTCTATGGCTCTAAATAACTAGCCTTTATACTAACGAAGTGCTTTTGTTTTCATCGAACTTGAGGTTGGTCAAGCATTTCATGCTTATGTTGATAATGCTTATGTTGATTAGATCTAACCATTTCGACTCTGTGTTCATTACGCTTACGCCACTCTTGACTCATAACGTGGTTGTGGTGAAAATTAGAAATCTCAAATTGAATATTTTAATTTATTATAATGCACTTAGTATTTTTTATTTCATAATTTGTGTTCAGGTATTATGTATGTAGGAAAAAACATTAATAAGTTTTCTTATCAGATAATTATGATCTTGTTCTCACATAATTGTAACATTAATTTCTTGCTGATCATTTGAGCTAGTTGGCTGTATTTTCTCTATACTCCTTCTCTATATAAATTAAATAGTTCATTACTAGATTGTATAAATAAATAAATAAATCAGTTTGAGCATGATAATAACTATATGGTATACCACATGTTTGATAAAAATTGCAAGTAAAACACACATGTTAATCCATGAAACTCATTCAATGTCTCTGTTCATGTAACTTTTATTTTGATCTTATAAGCATGTTATTCTTTCAATATGAGATAATTGTGACATGACTTTTTGATTTATTGGGCTCTCTACACAAGTTTTTAAATTTCTTTAAGACTCTTGCAGAAATTCAGAAAAGAAGATAGGCAACTTTAGGGAACTGAGGCATTTACAAAGGGATCTCATATTTTCATCTCGGCTAGGTTTGGTTCATTTGGCTATTTTTTCACTTTCAAGGTATTCATTATTGTAGATAATATGCTCAAGATGGAAAAAACTTTCATGGATTTATCATTTCCCTTATTTGTATTGATAATAAATCTGATTTTTTTTCATCCTTTTAAATTGGAATACAAGCTGTTTTTGGTTCTTTGTTCTTTCTATGTGTGTTGTGTTTGCTTTTCTTTTTATTGTTGGTTTTATTTCAAACTGTTGCATTATTATTGGCCTTTGCTATTAGTTTTTCTGCTACTTTTGCTGCCTCTTGTCATTGTATTTAAGAGTTTTGTTGTTCTTTTTCTTTTGTGAGCTTTAGTTTCCAAGGACTCTGTAGTGGGTTTGGATAGTTTCTTGGTTGTAAGAGTTGTAATTTTTTTTAATGATGACTCCTAATTAAAGGTCAAATGATGTTGATAGTTTATTAATTAGTATGTAATTTTTCTTTCATTTTAGTGGCTTCATTGGATTTCAGATTGGAAGGAAACTTAATTTACAACAGTTTGCAAGAGGTATGTTCTCTTTTATTTTTGTTAAAATATATTTTGCAAATGTTAGAGGAGTTTGAATATATTAGATATTCATCTATAGTGAAGTAGGCCCTGAGATTATTATTATTATTGTGTGTTGCAATGATAACGGAAGGTTGGGAACTTGTGTGTCTTAGTGAAGTAAATTCGGAGAAATTTGTGTGTTGCGACGAGATAAGGAAGAAAACTTGTGTGTTGTTTGAATATTTTGAATTAATAATGGTAGATGGTTGGTTAATAAATATGGCTGGAATGTTTTCTTGTTTTATATAGAACCGAGGCGTTTTCCTCAATTGAGGCGAAACGCAAGTATAGTATTTTAGTCCTAAGTCGAGTCTTTTAAACCCTAAAATTCATATAGTATTACAAACATTTTTAAACCAAAATTTATCCAAACAAAACAAATTTTGGAAGAAAAAAAGAGGTACCATTAAAATCTCACTCAGCACCTTGGTGACAATGAAATGTTAAAAGTGAATGTGATAGGAAGGTAATATAACATAACGAAATTGTACAAAATATTTTGATTAATACCTAATTACCCAGTATATTTTTATACAAACAACAATTATTAAGTACATAAAAGAAACCAAACCTCAGACTATGTGGAACTGTGGAAGCAAATCACATGAGTGACTTTCAGAGCTATCTTTCTTGAGTTCTCTTAAGTATCTA